>NC_080635.1:112333369-112933369 GCF_027579445.1 Ammospiza nelsoni
AAAGAAAGAAAGAAAGAAAGAAAGAAAGAAAGAAAGAAAGAAAGAAAGAAAGAAAGAAAGAGAGAAAGAGAGAGAGAGAGAGAGAGAGAGAGAAAGAAAGAAAGAAAGAAAGAAAGAAAGAAAGAAAGAAAGAAAGAAAGAAAGAAAGAAAGAAAGAAAGAAAGAAGAAAGAGAGAAAGAGAGAGAGAGAGAGAGAGAGAGAGAGAGAGAGAGAGAGAGAGAGAGAGAGAGAGAGAGAGAGAGAGAAAGAGAGAAAGAGAGAAAGAGAGAAAGAGAGAAAGAGAGAAAGAGAGAAAGAGAGAAAGAGAGAAAGAGAGAAAGAGAGAAAGAAAGAAAGAAGAAGAAAGAAAGAAAGAAAGAAAGAAAGAAAGAAAGAAAGAAAGAAAGAAAGAAAGAAAGAAAGAAAGAAAGAAAGAAAGAAAGAAAGAAAGAAAGAAAGAAAGAAAGAAAGAAAGAAAGAAAAAGAAAGAAAGAAAAAGAAAGAAAGAAAGAAAGATTGTTTTCCTATGAAAAAGAGTTTTACACCATTATGGAATAAATAGTCTTTATGCCCCATCTCCTTACACTTAATGCCAAGTGACAAAGGCAGACAATTGATTTCCCCAAAACAGGCAAAATTTCTATGCTGTTTCCTGAAACTGGAGCATGTTCCTGCCAAGAGAAGCTGATCTAGGAGAGGACAAAATCATGGGATGGGAAAATCCCTGGCAAGGGACTGGAATTAGATGATTTTTAAGAGCTCTTCCAACTCAAACCATTCTGAGACTCTACGTTCCCACTCAGGACCAAAGTGGGACAAATGGTGGCTGAAGTGGGGCCAAGGCAGTGGGAAAAGATTTACAGAGTGCAAAAGGACACAAAAATCAGAGTCCTGTGTGGTGCATGGGGAGAAGAGGAGGGCTGCAAAGGTATCACCAACACAGAATTAAAGAACATCCAGAGATGGAAGGGACCCACAAGGTTCATCCAAATCCAACACCTGGCCCTGCACAGAACAACTCCAAGGTTCACACCATAAACAACAGGAATTAAATGGAAATGGAAATTCTGTCCTCAGGATGAAAAAGGAGAGAAAAGCAAGAAGACCTGGTGTGGACAGAGCTTTAGGAAAATGGGCCATGGAGAATCTCAGAAGATGATCAGGGAATCGAGGGAAGGTGATTTCTCTGCAGTACCAAGGAGGACCAAGAGGAAGGACCAAGAAGTGAAGAAACACACCAAGGTGTAGCAGCCCACAATAGAAAGAGGCAATGGTTGGGCTGATATTTCAACCAGAGGGAGATGGAAGAAGCTGCAGTCACCAGTCACCTTTTCCTTGACTTGTTTCCAGGAGGGACCCCAGGTACATTTGGATTTGTGCACCATCCTGTCTAAATTTTGTTTGATATAAAAGGTCATGCATTTAATTGACTGTGAAAAACGCCAATCACTTGTTTTTAAAATTTTTAAAAGTTCAATAGTAATAAAATAGTTGTAAAAATAGTAACACAGAGTAATAATAATTTGGACAAATTGAATTAAGACAATATGAGACAATAAAAACAAAGAGTTACGGACATCCAGGTACCTTTTCTGGGCAGCACGAGCCCGAAAAAGGACACACATTAACAAAGGATTAACCCTTAAGAACAATAGCCCATTTCATATTCATACACTTCATACATGATGCATAAATTCCATTCAAACACAGGATTCCATCTGGTCTTCATCAACTTCTCCCCTCTAATCCTAACAGCGCCTTCGAGGTGGGAAGAAGTTAGTTTCTTCCGATAAGAAGGCCATAAATTCTTTTTCTCTGAAAGAACTAGGTGTCCTGTGGCTGTTATCTCGCTGCAAGTCCTTTCTTTTAAACAAAACATCTTACATAGCATAGTTTCTATTTTAACAATTTTTATAACCTAAAACTATATTTAACACAGTACTTAAGAAAATTAATGCAGCGTTGCTTTCTAACACAAACATATTATATTCATTTTAATATTTGCGAAAAGCCAATCATAAAATACATGCATTTTTCACATTAACAATTATGTAGTGACAATGTTAAATATTAGAAAAATATTCTGTTACATTCAGAGGTTCAGGGAAGGTTCAGCATCATGAGAGCCCACTTGAGGTGCTGCTTCCAGATCTGGGGCCTCCAACATAAGAAGGACATGGACCTGTTGGACTGAGTGCAGAGGATGCTGTGGAGATGCTCTGAAGGTTCCTTCTGCTCTAAAGCCAGGCTGAGAGAGCTGGGAATGTTCACCTGGAGAAGAGAAGGCTCCAGGGAGACCTCAGAGCCCCTTCCAGGGCCTAAAGGGGCTCCAGGAGAGCTGGAAAGGGACTGGGGACAAGGGATGGAGGGACAGGACACAGGGAATGGCTGCACACTGCCACAGGGCAGGGATGGATGGGATTTGGGAAGGAAATGTTTCCTGTGAGGGCGGTGAGGCCCTGGCACAGGTTGTAAAGAGAAGCTGTGGCTGCCTCTGGATTGCTGGCAGTGTCCAAGGCCAGGCTGGATGGGGCTTGGAGCAACTTGGAAAAGTGGAAGGTGTCCCTGCTCATGGCAGGGGGTGGAAAGGGATGAACTTTTAGGTCCCTTCCAACCCAAACGATTCTGTGATTCAGTGATTATCAGTTATAAAATCCAAGCATCAGGGACTGTGGGAAGGGGGATTATTTTAAAGGAACATACCTTACCTTAGTTAAGGTGTGAAATCCACTTCCTCCCACAGTCCATGGCTTCACATTGGCTTTTCTAGTGACCCAGAAGAACAGCAAAACTGGATGTTACCCACATTTCCCATTGGCACAGGGGCCAACCTTCACCCTGCTTGGAAGGGGAAGCATTGCCTGATAAGTTTATTTTTCACTGAGCTCTGGAGAGCAGCGTGGCACAGTGACAACAGCAGCCAACTACTCTATGAGATATATCCCTGCCCTTCAGAGCCAATTAAATCACTGGAATCCCATGGGGGGAAGTAGGAAATGCTGTGTAGTCACTTTTCCTAAATCCCAGCTTGGAAAAGCACTGAGCAAGTCCATCAAACTGGAGGCCTGAGCTGTTACTGCTTTTCCAAGGGGAGAAACACAGTTCCCTGCACTGCTCACCACCTTCCTTGGCTGATGAAGTCATGTTGCTCCTTCCTACTGGATAATGAGTTCCTCGAGGAGCAGGACACTCCTCAAGGGGATTATCCCATGCTTGGTTTAATGGGAAAGATGCAAGAACTTCCAGAAAAAGGATGGAAATCCTGGAGTCACCCTCTCCTGGCCAGCTCCCCACCCCAGGTGGCCCTATGTCACTTGTTCAGCTGATGATATTGAAATGGCATCCCACAGAGGCATTTTGGGGAAAGCAGAGAGAGCAGACAGGTTCCTTTTGATGCACAGAAATAAATGAAAACAGCTGCAGCTCTCAGGAGATTAAAGGGAGCCTGAGGAGAGCTGAATAAACCCTGTCACCACAGGTAAGATCTAGATAACAGCAACGATGAAGTTTGCTAATGCACACATCTCAAGACCATACTAATTCTTAAATTTGTCAGGAGGTGTAAAGTGATTTAAATGTAACATTTTTGTCCAATAGAGACAAGTTTGGGATTAATATAATTTCATATTTAGTGGGGAATTGGTATCCAGGTTTTATCATGTAACACCTGGGGACCTGAACACATTTCAGGGACTTGTAAGGAACTGGTCCAGATATGGGAACAAACCATGTTCAGTTGTTTAAAAACCAGGCTGGATGAGGCTCTGAACAGCCTGGTCTGGTGGGAGATTCCCAACCCATGGCAGGGAATAGATCAAGATGGTCTTTAAGGTCCCTTCCTACCCCAAACATTCAGTGATTCCATGATTAAGGACTAACACTATTGGCAGTCACTGATATCACTTCCCAGTCAATTGCAGTGCTAAAATGAAAACTCAAAGATGAAGCCCTCCTATAAAAGAGAAGGGCTGGAATTGGAAAGGTTCACCAAACACTCCTCACACTGTTTTAGAGGCAGTTCTTATGATGGCTGTGAATTGGCTTTTCAATAGAGAACATTTGGGAACTTCTGCACCTTTCCTAGAGAGCCCAGCGTCACAAAGTGGTGGGTGAAAGCTGGACGTGCCCTGGCCATGTGCTCTCACACCCCAGAAACTCCCCATGCCCAGGGGGATCCCCCAGTGTGGGCAGCAGGAGAGGGGGGGATTCTGCCCCTCTGTCCCACTCAGGTGAGACCCCACCTGCAGAGCTGCCCCAGCCCTGGGGACAACAGCAGAAGGACCTGGAGGTGCTGGGGAGAGTCCAGAGGAGGCCACAGAGATGCGCCAAGGGTTGGAGCTCCTCTGCTCTGGAGCCAGGATGGGAGAGCTGGGGGTGCTCACGTGGGGAAGAGAAGGATCACGGAAAACTTATTGCAGCCTTTTAGTACTTGAAGGGGGGCTGTAAGACAGATGGGGACAAAAGGGACAAGGATTGATGCCTTAAAACTGAAGGAGGGTCAGTTTAGATTAGATAGAAGAAATGAGTTTTTTACAATGAGGGTGGTGAGGCCCTGGCACAGGTTACCCAGAGGATCCCTGGCTGCCCCATCCCTGGAAGTGTCCAAGGCCAGGTTGGGCAGGTCTTGGAGCCACCTGGGATAGTGGAAGGTCTCCTTGCCCATGGCTGGGTGCTGGAACAAAATAAATTTTAAGAAATCACTTCCAACCCAAACCATTCCATGATTCTAGACAGTGCTGCCAGAGGGAGACAAGTGGCAGAAGAAGCAGCATCCTGTTGATCCTCCCCTGGTATAGACATGTAGCATTCAAAGAGGTTAATAGAAATTAACAAAGTTAATCAACAGAAGAACTGGCCTAAGTGAGTCTTCTAAGTCAAGCTCACACGTAACTAGTAAGTTTACCAACACATCCAACTTTTGATCCTGTGGACACATGAACGTTGTGGCAACGGAAGCTGGAGCTTTTTCTGCCTCATGCATGAATAACAAAGCCACCTGCTATATTCCAGCAGTGAATGCTTTATTGTTAGTGATGATGCATGAGGCAGAAATAATGCAGTTTGATTTTTAGAGACAATACCAAGTTGAGCTTGCGAGGCTGTCAGCCCACACTCGTTTGACTTGGGAACTGAGCAAACAACATGGAAGTAATTGATGGAAACTAATGACACAATAAGATGTCATTTTTTTCTGACCTACTTTGCTTAAAGTAAATCCCCATTAATTGTAATTATCTGTACTCCATGTACACCAAACACTCAGCTGGATCCATCCCCCAGTTATTTAAATGAGGTAGCTCCAGATTTACACAACTCTGATTCTGGCTTACATACCTCTCTATATTTAGTGTTTGTTCCCCTGATCTGAATAAATGCCTGGAAGATGGAAGACCACACAGCTCAATTAGGGTATTGATCAGTATGAAAAAAGCCTTTAACCAAGCAGCACAAAGAGGTTGTGATCCCATGCTGGGGTGCTGCTGGAGCACTGAACACGCCTCCCCTTCCCAGTGCCTCCCTGGTGCTCCTGGAGAACAGCAGGAACACAAAATGCAAGGCCCAGACAGATCAGGTCCCAGTGCTGTGAAGGAAAACCCTGGCTAAACATGTTTTATAAATACTTGCAGATCTTGGGGTCACCCAGAGTTTACCCAGACCTCCGGACACAAGCGCCTCCAGCGTGATGGAAGCGTGGGATGCTGCTGAGTGCCAAGAAAAGATTTCTCCTCTCAAAAATATGAGTTGAGAGATCTCATCATGGGTGTGATTGACACTCACAACTTCCAAAAAATCCCTAAAAATACAGACTGTTGGCTAATAAAAGAAACAGGCTCTGAGCAATGACTTCTGGCTCTCTGGGAGGGCAGGACTACAGAGGAATGGGAGCTCTTGTGGATTAAAGGGGCAAAGGATCTCCCCCAAGTCCTTGGCCAAAGCAACCCCACAGCAGCAGCTGTGGGAAACAGGGAAATTAGGGGGTTGTGGGGAGACTGGGACATGGGAACATCTCTGCTGTGTGCTGAGAGGGAGCAGGAGCTGGAGAACATCATGGGATAATCAGGAATTAAGATGTAAGTGGTGGAGATATCACTTCTGGCCACCCACGGAGTCATGTAGCCATGACTCATCCCCTGGTGCAGGAAGGAACGTAGCGTACCGTGCATCAAAATGGACAGGATCTTTCCAAGGAGAGATGATCTGGCATGGAAGACCTTTAAAGGGCTTCCATCCCAGCTGTTTGTCCCTCCACACTGGCATGCCTTTTTCTTGATAAAATCAGGAAGTGATGTGTTAAATGAGTTACTTTTTTATTTCAGTCTCCGATACTCCTACTGGAAAGATCTTCCAATTTCCAGGCTAAAAATATTCATGGCCAGTTCCTACTCATTTACTTTTCCACCGTTGCCCTTCAGTGTCCCAACGCCTTTCCCTCCGCTCACATTTATTTTCCAGGATGTATTTATAGGCAGGAAAACATATTCCTTCTCCAGCCTCATTTTTTAGCTCAACTAAACAAGCCAAATTCTTTCAGTCCACGGGAGAAAAGACAGATTGTCCTGCGCTCTGATCAACACCCAGCTCTTCCCTGCAGCTGGAATTCACCTTTCCTGGGCTGGGCACAGGTGACCACAGCTGCACCGAGGAGTTTGGGGGCAGTGCCAGCAGGGTATTGTCATTGTGTCATCCCTTGTCCAAGCAGCTGCTTCTCTCACTCCACGTGCCAACGCTGAAATCCTCAACTGCTGCCTTCTCCCACCAGAATGTCTCATCAAACAAGTTTGGGTTGGTTTTGTATCAAAACAGATGACTCGTCTGCCCCCTTACTGGCTCACCTACACTTCTATATAAGTAATAAGATGAAATAGTTTGTTTACTTCTCTGTTGTTTTGGGTTTTGGGAGATTTTTTTATCTTTTAATCATATGTAGCAAATCTGCCACACAGAAAAGTTTGAGGGAATGAGGGATGCTTCCTTTTATATCTCTTTATACAGCAAATCAGAAGTCGAAGCTTAATCTGGGTGCTTCTCACCCAAAAATATGGGTCCCAGAGTCCTTATTTCTTACTGCTGTGAGAATTAACAGCCATATTTAGGTTTGAAAGTATCTATCAGGAGAGGGAGTTGAAGTTATATATATATATTTATATTTATACATGTCTTATGCACATGAAGTAATTTGGTTGAGGGCTGGTTTTGCTCTTATTTATTTCCATATTCTTGCAATAGCTGAAGTTGCAGAAAATAAGATAATATCTTCAATATTTGAATATGCTATGATGGGGATCTGTGGGATCCTGTTTTGTCTGATCCCATTAAATAATATTATACATAATAGCAGTTTTGTCCCTTTGGGGAACTTTGTGCCAGTTTCACTCCAAGTGAAATTTGTCCACATCCAGGTGTGCATCAGGTGCATCCAAGTGGATCATGCCCAAAGCTTTGCTTTCTGCTCCCTTTCTTCTGTTTCTTTGCTGCAGGAGGATCCAACCATTTCAAAACCAACAGCATTTTTTTTCAGACTTCACAAAACTTTTCAGCTTTTTTGACATCACCAAGAAACACCAAATACACCTTTCCCAGATAGCCTGATTAATACATGAAAGTCCTCCCACTTTTTTTTCAAGATTAAATTAATTTTTCCTCCCTGAAAAGGCATTTTATCTGCACTTTATCTCATTTTTCTACCCTCTTGGAGCTGTTTCTTTTTTCTCCATGTTGCAATTTAGGCTCTGCAAAGCAGCAACTTTTTCAGCCAGTTCTGGAGTCCTGACATTCTCAGTCCTGATATTTTGACACAATTTAAAGGAAAAAAATAAGGAGAAAGGGTAGAATTCAAACTCCCACAGAAAGAGGCAGAAGCAGGTGCTGGAGAAGAAGCATCTGGAAGGAGCCTTCCTATTGAATGGTGAGGGAAAAAAAAAAACATGGAAAAGAGAGATTGTAACCTACAGAGGACAGCACAAGACAGCTCAGAAAAGATGGATATGATGAATGAACAGATGTGTAACCTGGAATTTGGCTTTCCCACATTGCCAGTGGGTCCTTTGGTAAAACAGCTGCCTGGGGTGCAGCTCAGCTCCAGGCAGATCCCAAAAGCAGAGCCAGGAGCTGCTTGCTCAGCCTGCAAGAGGTTCCTCCAGCACAGAGCTGAGCCCCTGGAGAGTCTGCCTGACTCTAAGTACACAGTGGGAAAAGCAATGTCCCCCAAAGTGGGTAAGGGAGTGACAAAGAGCAGAGGAGGGGATGGAGAATCCCTGTGTTAGAAGGACAGGAAGACACCAAGGTGGGGGATTTGAGAAGGCAACAAGGTGGTGTCAGGTCAGGGTGCCAAGGTGTGCTTGGAGAGAGCTGTTATCAACAGAGAATGAATCCCAGAAAGGTTTGGGTTGGAAGAGACCTTAAAACTCATCCAGTGCCACCCACTGCTGTGGGCAGGGGCACCTTCCACTATCCCAGGTTATCCAAGTCCCATCAAACCTGGCTTTGAACATTTACAGGGATGGGGAAACCACAGCTCCACCACCCTCTGAGTACAGGAGAGGGACCTGTGGAATGGGGAGGGACAGGAGCCCCCCTTCCTCAGCACAACCATGGGAAGGGAAAAGGCAAAAAGAAACCCAGAGGAGGTCTCAGGTCTCCCAGGGACCTGGGAGCTGCTGGAGGCGGGAAGGTGGAAAGCAGCCTGGCTGAGGATGAACTGAGGGGTGATCCTGGGATTTGAGGTTGAGCAGGGACAGGGCAGTTGACACTGGACTGGGGAGCTGATTTGGGAGCAGGATGGGGTCAGCACAAGGGGCTCCAGCCAAGGCTGGTCTGGGGAATGGAGGTGTCAGCACCTGAGCCTTGGGGGAAGAAGCACAATGGAACTTTTTGAGTGCCCAGAGGAGAGCCAGGAAGAGGGTGAAGGATCTCAGGGGCCATCTGAGGAGCAAATGACATCACTGGCTTTGTTCAGCTGGAGGAGATGGAGGTCAGACCTTGCTGGGGGCTGCAGCACCTCCGAGGGGCAGCTCCAATCTCTGCTCCCAGAGACAGAGACAGGACCCAGGGAACGGCTGGAGCTGTGTCAGGAAGATTTAGATTGGATATCAGGGAAAAGTTCTTCCCCAGAGGGTGATAGGGCACTGAACAGCTCCCCAGGGAATGGGCATGGCCCCAAGGCTGCCAGAGCCTTTGGAAAACACTCTCAGGCGCAGGATGGGATAGCTGGGGTGTCCTGTGCAAGGTCAGGGGTTGGACTTGTGTGCCCCTTCCAAATCAGAATATTCTATGATTCAGTGTAGATGTTGTGATTTCAAGATGACTAAAGATATGGAACACCTCTCCTATGAGGAAAGGCTGAGAGAATTGAGGTTGTTCAGCCTGGAGAAGACAGCCCTGGGGAGATCTTAGAGCCTAGGTCTTACATGGCTGAAAAGGAGGTTCAGGATGGACATTAGGAGGAATTTCTTTACAAAAAGGGTGATTAGACTTTGGAACAGGCAGCCCATTGAGGTTTTAGAGTCACCATCATGGCGGTGTTCAGGGAATCACTGGACATGGCACTCAGTTCTCTGCTGTGGTTGACAAGGTGGTGTTTGGCCATATGTTGGACTTGATGATTACATATGTGTTCTCCAACCTAAATGATTTTGTCATTCTGTGATTCTGTGATCTCAAGTTGTACCAGGGGAGGTTTAGATTGGATATTCAGAAAAAAATTCTTCATGGAAAGAGTGGTCAGGCAATGGAACAGGCTGCCCAAGGAAACCTGATGGTGGAACTCCATCCTTGAAGGTTTCCAAAACATGTGTAGATGTAGAACTTGGAAACACAATTTAGGCGTGATCATGTCCACGGGTTAACAGCTGGACTTGGTGATGCCAGAGGTCTTTTCCAACCTAATTCTGTAAAGGAGCTCCAAGAAAGCTGGAGAGGGACATTGGACAAGGGCATGGAGTGACAGGACAAGGGGGAATGGTTTTAAGTTGAAAAAGGGCAAGGCTAGATGGGATTTTAGGAAGAAATTCTTCCCTGTGAGGGCGTTGAGACCTGTGAGGGCAAAGGTTGTCTAGAGAATCACCCACAAGGATCATCCAGTCCAACTCCTGGCCCCACAAAGGAGCATCCCCAACAATCCCACCCCATGCCTGAGAGCGCTGTCCAAGTGCTGCTCCTCGAACTCTGTCAGGTTTGGTGCTGTGACCATTCCCAGAGGAGCTGTCCCAATGCCCAGTCACCCTCTGGGATCAGAACCTTTCCCCAGTATCCAGCCTAACCCTCCCCTGACACAACTCCAGCCCATTCCCTCGGCTCCCGTCCGGGCCAGCACCGAGCAGAGCCCGGCGCCTGCTCCTCCTCTCCCCCTCATGAGCAAGTTGAGACCTCCCCTCATCTTCCCCTTCTCCAGGCCTCATCCCCGTGAGTTCCCGGGCCAGGCGGGACGGGGCACGGAGCATCCCGCTGCGGCGGGCGCTGTCCGTGCCCGGGCACGGCGTGTGGAGGGCGCCGCTCCCTCCCGTCCGCGCCGGCCCCGCCGCCGGTCGCTGTCGCCGCCAGGCGGCCCCGGCCCGTCCCGCGCGCCGCGGAAGCGCCGCCCCCGGAAGCGGCGGGCGGGGGGAGCGGGCACGGGGGGGGCAGAGCGAGCGAGCGCCCGGCGAACGGGCCGGGGACGCGGCGGCGGCGGCAGCAAGATGGCGGCCAAGTCGGATGGCGGCGGCGGCGGCGGCGGCGGCAGCGGCTTCGCCCAGCTGCACAACCTGGACGAGGCGGCGGCGGCCACGGGCGGCGGCGTCGGGGCAGCGGCGGCCGAGGTGGCGGAGGAGCCGGGCGCAAGCAGCTCCTTGCACATCTGCCACTGCTGCAACACGTCGTCTTGCTACTGGGGCTGCCGGAGCGCCTGCCTGCGGAACCTCTTCGGGCGGGCCGCCGCCACCGCCGCCGCCGAGCCGCTGGCCCCGCGCCCCCCCGCCGCCGCCGCCGAAGGGCCGCCGGAGGGCGGCGAGGCGGCCGAGCGGCCGTGGCTGGACTGCCTGTGGATCGTGCTGGCGCTGCTGGTGCTGCTGGGGGATGTGGGCACGGACCTGTGGCTGGCGCTGCACCACTACGGCCGGCGGGACTACTTGTGGTGCGGCCTCACCCTGGCCTTCGTGCTGCTGCCCTCGGTGCTGGTGCAGATCCTGAGCTTCCGCTGGTTCGTGCAGGACTACACGGGCGGCGGGCTGGGTGCCGTGCAGGGGCTCAGCAGCCGCGGGCCGCCCATGATGGGGGGGACCGCGGGCCGGCGTGGGGGACCCGCCGGCGGGGTAGGAGGAGCCGGCGGCACCGCCACCCCCGGGGCGCAGCGCCTCTGCAGGATCTCCGTCTGGGTCTGGCAGTCCGTCATCCACCTGCTGCAGATGGGGCAGGTCTGGAGGTAAGGGGCGGCCGGGGACTCCGCCGTGCCCCCGGCGGGGCGGGCGGCGCGCTGGGTCTCGGGGACCGCGGCGGCGGAGGGGCGGGAGCGGGGACTGCGAGCGCCCGGTGCGAGGCGAACGGGGGGCAGCGTCAGCCCCTGCTCCGAGGGGGATGTGGGGCACTGTCACCTCCTGGTTTGAGATGGACGGGGACAGTGTCACCTCGTGGTCCAAGGTGGACGTGGGTCAGTGTGCTGCTGTAGGTGGTTGTCAGCACCTGGTTTGAGGCGGCTGTGGGTGACTGTCAGCTCGTGGTCCAAGATGGGCATGGGTCAGTGTCACCCTCTGGTTTAAAATGGGTCACTGTCCCCTGGATGAGGTGGGGAGCTCTCAGCTCGTGGTCCAAGGTGGACGTGGGTCAGTGTCACCTCCTGGTTTGAGGTGGGTCAGTGTCATATCATGGTTTGGTGTGGGTCAGTGTCCCCTGGACAAGGTGGGGCAGATGGGGGTCAGTGTCACCTCAGTAGTCTGAGGTGGCTCACTGTCCCCTAGCTGAGGTGGACCAGATGGCCATTGCTGTTATCTCATGGTTGGAGGCAGACGTGGGGCAGTGTCATCTCATGGCTTGAGGTGGATCAGTGTCCCCTGGCTGAGGTGGGACCGATGGGAGTCAATGTCACCTCATGATTTGAGGTGGACATGGGTCACTGTCCCCGGCTGAGGTAGGGCAGATGGGGGTTGTTGTCGGCTTGTGGTGTGAGATGGACATGGCTCAGTGTCACCTCGTGGTCTGAGGTGGTGGTGGTCAGTGCAGTTGCTCCCCACGTGGAGATTTGGGGGTTGCTCCAACTTTGAGTGATGAGAAACCCACAAAATGAGCCTGTGGGACATGGGGGTCATTGTCACCTCATTGTCTGAGGTGGACCCTTGCCAGTGCTCCCCACGGTGGAGGAGGTGTCAAGGGCCCCCTTGTGCTGAGGGGACCTTTGAGGGGAAGAGAAGTTCCCCCAAAATATGTCTGTGGGGCTGAGGTGGGAGGAGTGGCATTGGTTGGTACAAGCAGAACATGAGATTGGTGCTCCCCACGTGGAGATTTGGGGTGACCCCTTCTTCACTGAGAAGAGCCCCAAAGGGAGCAGAGATGCAGCATGTGGGGCTGAGGAGAGGGGAGTAGGGCTGCTGTCACCTCACAGCTTGGAGGGGACACAGTTCTGTGCCCCCCATGGTGTGGGATGGAAGGGATTCTAGCTCCGTGGGAATGAGATGGTGCTCCGTGGGAATGAGATGGTGCTCCACAGACATGGGTCAGACATGGGAGGGAGCTCATGGAGCTGCTCTTCCCTCCAGGACAGGCCCAGGGCTGGGGGTGACCCTGGCAGTGGCAGCACTGCAGAGGGAGGTCCTGTGTCTCAGGAGGGGACTCACCCCATCACCCCCTCCTGGAGCCAGGGGGCAATGAGAAAAAGCCGCCATGGAACGCAGGGGCTGCTCCAGAGAGGGTCTGCAGGGGGATGGACCCGTGGCTGCCAAGCACTGGGACGTGCTGGTTCCAGAGGGTTGATGTCCTCCTGGCACAGATCCCGTGGGGATGAGGGGTGAGGGTCTCATCCATCCCCGAGAGCCTCCCCCCAGCCAGAGGAGCGGGAGCGAGAGCTGCTGGCTCGCTGACTCCCCTTGAACCGAAGGAGCGGGTGGTGGGAGTGGAAAAACGCAGCGTGATGCCTCGGCTGTGGCTGTGGAGAAGGGAGAAGCCTCCTCGGTGGGGACGGCGGCGGCGGTGGGGCTGCCGGTGCCAGCATGAAGGTCAGGGATAAGGGACTCTTCCCTGCCGGAGAGAGAGGTCCTGGGGTGGAGGAGACACTGGCCAGAGGACGAGTCTGGCAAGTGACCTCGGGCTCGGCAGGAATAAAAAAACATCCTCCAGTGCGAGCTGGAAATTACGTTATCCTCCCCAAAAAGAGAGGTGGGAGGAGGCAGGGAGGGATTCTCCAGGATGAAAGCCTGTGGATGCAAACACTGCCACAGAGATGTCGGGCTTGCCGAAAGAGGTGGTGTAAGGACAGCTGTAAAAACCCGGCGTGGCCCAGCATCCTCTGAGCTGGGGCGCGGGTTGGGAACGTGGAAGGGGTGTGAGATTTGGGGTGGGGGTAGAGGGACAACTCTGGATTGTGTCACAGGGTGGTGGCTGCACCCCCTCCACACCATGGATGGGTCAGGCTGTAGGGAAGAGGCTCCAGATGGGGGTCCCTCAGCGTTTGTAGCTTTTCAAATAATCCTTAGGGATCCAAGATTTTTATTTTCCCAATTTTTTTTGAAGAAGCCGCGGGGGTGGAGGGGAGGGGATCTGCGTGGGAAGGGTGCGTGAGATGTGTACGTAGGAAATAAGCCCATGCAATCATGCAGTGCAACAGCAAATACATATTTCTTCTGCATCTTCAATGTCATTTGTGCAGCGTTCAAAGCACATTTGTTCTCAACTTCTGCTTGGGGGTTTATTCTATTTTTATGGGTTTTTTACGGTCGGGATTTGGGCTGGGGGGTGGCGGGAGGGGGATGTCTGTGGGTGGTGCGAGGATGATGAATTGGTCCGCGACCCTTTCTGCTGCTTCCCCTGGTACTCCCAAATGCTGATCCCATCAGCAAAAGCAGTTCTCAATGCAGATGCTCCTCTGGCAAGTTGGATTTTTCCTTTCTTGGAGTCAGGCAGAAGAAATGATTGTGTTTTAGCTGTGCACAAACACCCCATGCCGTGGCACAGTCGAGTGAGCGTGTGGGGAGGGGGATGCCGAAGTGATGCCGGCAGGGACAGAGGGGATTCATGCAGGGGGCTGATTTTTGGGTAATAGGAAGAAACAGAGCTCAAGTTGCCCAGACTTTTCTCTGCTAGGGTAATGCAGAGGAAAAACATTTGCTTCTGAGATTGTGCAGGGCTGGGAATGCCAAAGGGGACTGATAAGGAATGCTGCAGCCCAGATCATGTCAGGTGAAATCAGGGAGCTTTCTCTCCTGTTGATCTCTAATCCCACCAGCACCCAGCTCCTGCTCTTTAAGGCACGCTGGACAGCGTGGAGCTGACTCCCAATATCTGACCAGAGCCAGAATTAACTTCCTGGGATCTGTGGAGCAGCCTCCACGAGGGTGTCTTTTTGCATTCCCACTCCAGCTATTGCCAACGCCATTAAAATTAATCTCGGATGCGGTGATGGGACTAATACTGGATCACACTGGTTTGGCCAGCTTTGCCTGCAGCACAATCCCTGCCTGCTGGGGAGAAGTTTAGGCGTGGGGATGGAGGAGGAAAACCTGGGACAGCGTAAGTTCAGTGCGTAATGCTCCGAGCCTGCTCTCCCGTGGGATCACGGATCCGCGCTGCCGCTGCACGGAGCGTAATTGGGATCGTACCTTACGTAGGGGATGTCGTGGGTGTTGCTCAGCAGCTGGGAACGAAACCGTGGAGAATTGGAGGGGGGCAGGTTGGAGTAGTAGAGGAATTCTCATCCTGAATACGTTAGGTAAATGTGCGTTTGGATTTTGAGGGATGACACAATTCCTGTGGCAGCTTCTTCTCGTAAATACTGGGAAGGCTCGCCAATAAGATGGTGAATAAATAGCATTTTATGGCAGAAATATAAATATACATTGGGATCTTATTTTAGCAAGGCTGTCTCTTCATTTTGTCAGGATTGTGGGAGAAGGAGCTTGTTTTGGAGCAGTCTGGATGAGGGCTTTGTCTGTTTGTGTCGTATTCAGAGGGTGGATCGTGACCAGGCAGGAGGGTTGAGGGGGCAGTGCGAGTGCTGAGGGGCCACTTAGTGATATTCCTGGAGTTTTTGTGTTTTTTTTTAGTTCAGCTGGGATCTGAAGGATGTGTTAATACTGTCTGTCTGTAGTGGCTGTTGGAAAAATAGTAAAAACATATGTGTGTGTGTATAGATGTATTTATTTTGAATTTTTGCTGGAAGTAGTCTGATCTCAAATGGATGCCAGTAGTCTGATCTCCAATGCCATTCCCACCAATACAGCTCAGCTCCTGAGGTTTTTACCTTCATAAGCCTACAATATTCACCTTTCCTCTCAATTTGAGGACTTGAACAATTCATTCAGACTATCCAAAAAGTGAAGGATGCCAGTTGGGGCACATTATGCTCATTACTGAGGTGCTGCAGTGCAAGCTGCCAAGGGCTGTTCCTTGAGGAGGGATGCTGTGGTTTTGCTGGAAACGGGGTGAGGACAGGGCTGTTCTTTTGCTGGAGCTGTTCAGCCATGTAAATTCAGGAGAAGCAGAAGTTTTGGTATCTTGAGTAGTTGCACAGGTTGTATGAATGACAGGAATGAACTTGCCTGTCTGATGTACCTTTCCTTAACCTCTGCTGGAAGTGGGTTACTGGGTCATGGATGCTGCCCTGGAATGGGGGGTTTAGAGTGGAAAGTCGGATCCCTTGCGTTGTGCTGTGCTATTAAAGCAAACATTATTGGATTCCATTGGATTAACGGGATGTGGAGCTGAGCTAAAATGAATGCTGACCAGCTGGAAATCTATTTGTGTGTGTTAAACCATCAGTGATGGTGGATTTTGGGACGTGAATGTGCTCTGTTTGTGGGGTTCGTTATTAAAACAGATTTGAATACAGATCTAGGAGAAAAACATTCTGTGCAAGAAACCCCAGCAAACCACAACAAACCTTGTCATTGTTGTGACATTAAAAATTGTCTTGTGTATGTACACGGTGAGAAATTCCTAATGTTTAGGCAGAGAGTTGGCATCTTTTTTATTAGTGTAAAGACCAAATCTGTGAGCTGTTCATCTTTGGAGGTGGAAGGATGAATCAATGGGTTTAAATGGAATATGTGGCATTTAATGACTTTGTGTTTGAGTGGGTTCAGGCTCTCCTAAAATACTTTGTCTGGGATGAACTTTGTGAGTTGGAAACACATTATTTTGGATAGTTTAGAAATACAGGCAGCTACAACTCTGAAGTTCTCTGTCTGAATCCCTCAAAGTGGAAGCCATCTGCTTGTCAAACAGCAGATGAACCAGAAGCTGCTGACCCAATGCTGCCTTCTTGTCTTGGTTTGGGATGTTCAGCTCTGTAGAGACTTTCTGTAAATTTGCTGCCTTCCTTGGCACGTTGGAATATTTTTTTCAGCTTTTTCTGGTTAGCTTGTCTGGCAGCTGAGTTTTTCCTTTTAGCCAAGTTTTAACAGCTTGCTTTTATAGTATGGAGTTTTGTCAGTTTTTGACAAGTTGGCAGAGGGAAGACATTCTGGGATAGATGATAAATATGTTCTCCCTACAAAATCAGGTCTGGGGTTTAACTTTTTATATTTTTTTTCCAGTGAGGTTGTTCTCCCTTTCAAAAAACTTACCCATTCCACCCCCATTTCTGCAGGATCTCCATAAGGAAGTGCTGGGCTGTGGGTGTAGAGGTCCAACAACATCTACAGAGCATGTAGCTTGTGAGAGAGTGGAAATAATAATAATAATAATAATCATAATCATAATAACGATGGGAAAAGGGCTTTATCCCTCGAGTGGGGTCTCCATGGGTGGCTGCTGGTGGTGATGCTCCGTGTCTTGTTGAGTGGTTCCCACTAGAGGGGGTCCAACCACAGATGTTGGAGCGGATCTGCTGGGCCAGACTTGGGAGGGCAGAGATTTCTCCAAATCTTTCCTTGGGAGAAATAATATCCTGCCCTGAGCTGCTGGGAACTCCCCTTCCCATGCAACCCAGTGTTCCTGCAGAGACAGCATGGCTTGGGCAGGTGGGGATGGGATTTGGAGGAGAAATTGGAGTTTGGTTTGCTCTTGGATGCTGTTGAGGAAGAGCTACATGGTGCTGGGCAGTGACAGCAGCTCATCACCCCCTGCCCTGGTTTTTAGGGGGGTATAAAAGGGGAGCAGAACTGCTTGGGTGACCTGACTTAGTTCTTACTGGAACCAGCATAAAATTTCCATGGCTTTCAAGGTAAAGACACCATTGCAAGGTATTTTGGGGACAGCATCTCCAGGAGTCCAAAAACTGGAAGGGAACCCAACTGCTTTGAAGTTGAGCTGCAGGCTGCTTTCCTAAATGCTCCCCCCATGTGGACCTTGACCACAACATCCCTTTTCAGCTGTTCAAGCTGAACTCCAGGAAAAACAGCTGTTTGTTTTTTTCCCACTCTCCCTATGGCTTTATCTCTAATGCCAGTGGCAGCCTGACAGTGCCTTTCCTGGTGGAGGGGAGGCAGGGTGCCAAGGGGAGGAGGGAAAGATGGCTCACCATTTTTTATGTGTTAAAATTCCAGGCTCTGTATTTTCCACCTTTCCAGACACTTCCATTTTGCTTTCAGCTGCACTGAGCCAGCTTTATTCCTTGCAGTGGTTCTCCTCTCTGAACAAATGTAGGTTATTCAGGGAGCATTTCTTTTAATGAAAAGGATGGAGGAAGAACTGATGGTGATAAAGCATCTCTTTGGAGGAGAGCTGCTTGCTCCGCCTTGAGACTGCAAGGAGCAGAAATGGGATGTCAAATTTGTAATTTTCCTTGGGGAATGAAGGTGAGCCTGTGGAAAAGTGTGGATCCCTCACACAACTCCGCTCTCTACTCATTTTGTTTTATTTCCCTTGAATCCTGACTTGATTTTTAGCACCTGACTGTAGTGAAAATCAGCAGTAGTACAAGGCAGTGTTTTAACACCTGGAAGCTTTTAAGCAGGAGGAATTGTGAGTCAGAGTAAAGCTTTGCTAGAGAGAAAATTAAATTGTAATTAAAGGCGTAAGCAAAGAACATGTGCCAAATATTGTCACTTCATTGACCCACCTTCTTCTGATGTGCTGGCATTCAGAATAATGGGCAAGCCTATCATCATTTAGGGCACCAAGATGCTTTTCCAAACAGATCCCAAGAAAATGGGGAAAGAGCTTTCCAGGGAAGGAGGATATTTAGAAAATCCTCCAACCTACCAGCAGTCTGATGGAGGGGGGAATATCTTGTATTTTTAACCCTGTGGAGTGGAATTGCTTGATCTTTGCAGGCACATCCCATGTCCTTTAAGCTGCAGTGTCAAAGATGCTCCCAAAATCTTCTGGATTGTGGGACTGAGCATTTAGCTGTGTCCCAGTAGCAGCCCACTGCATCTCTCCATGGATGGATTTTTATTTTTATATTTTTTGTCACTCTCTCCACTTGGGATTTAAATTTCCAACCACCCTGTATTCCAGTTTCAGCCTGTGTTTGGTTATATGGAAATGCTGTAGCAGAGGAACTACATTCACAGTGCTGTGAAGGAGTCTCAGGAGTTGCTATTTGTCCATTCCTGAACAAATTTCAGTGATGGAGTTTCATTATTTCAGTATAAATGGGTGTTTTATTCATTACTTCCATATCTTGAACCAGGAAGAAATTCAAATCTTGGCCAAGAGACAAAAAAATAGAGCAAAAGGCCATCTCAAATGTGTCCCCAAAACTATAACGGGACCTGAAGACTGTGCTGCTCCTCACGTCTCCTTTTTTTGGAAAACTGTGAGAGCTCAGGTTCACCTCTGAAATATTCACAGTCTGTCCTTAAGTGACTTCAGCTGCACAGAAAATTTTTGCAGAATTGGCAGCTTTGTTGAAACCTTCTGTGTTCAAGCCCAGAGCCTTTATCATGACCTCCTCTTCCTCTGCTCCATTCTGATTTGGTTTACCTGCAGCAAGATTTTGGTATCCCAAAGAAATATCCCCATGTTATTATGGAATAGAATCATTTCATGGAATGGTTTGGGTTGGAAGGGACCTTAAAGATCATCCTGTGCCACCCCTGCCATGGACAGGGACACCTTCCACCATCCCAGGTTGCTCCAAGCCCTGTCCAACCTAACCTTAAACACTTCCAGGGATGCAGGGGCAGCCACAGCTTCTCTGGGCAACCTGAGCCGGGGTCTCTCCATCCTCACATGAAAGAATTCCTTCTACATATCTGACCTAAATCTCTCCTCTTTTGGTTTAAGACTGTTCCCACTTGTCCCATCACTATCTGTCCATGTAGAAAGCCAATTTTCCTCTTTTTTGTACACCCTGTTTAAGTACCCCTCTCTGTACAGGATGGGCTGAGGGAATAGGCATCTTATCCCTGTCCTAAAACCCTGTGGGAAATAGGACTAAGACAGGAATCTCTCAGTGCTCTTTAGATGGTCACTGAATGAGTGCTAGGAAAACCAAGCCTGTTGTGAACAGACACAAAAATGGACACTGCAGAGGTCTCAGCTCATGCTGGAAAACTCCTGTCAGCTGCTGAGCTACACCACCTTTTCTGCCTTCACAGGTCTGCTTGATGTGGGAGAAGTTTCCCATAAAACCTCCACCATTTTGGCAGAACTCTTATTAAAAACTCCTCAGGAGCCACAATGCAAAAGGCTCTGGCAGCTGGAGCTGCCTTTATCACTTTGCTAATTAAACCTGTGGGAAAAACCCAAACCTGAGTGAGGGAGGATCATGTCCAGCTGCCAGAACCTCCCTCAGCTCATGGGGTTCTCTGGGGTTTTCTGTAGGGGCAGGACCATATTTTGCTTCTGTGATGGACACTGGACATCACAACTCTCCAACAAAAGTCCAGGAGACATGAGCTCCCCCATCCTATCAGTGGGGTGGCTCAGGATCATCTCCTAAAGCAGGGACATGCCACATATCCCTGTGAGTTTGAAGAGTTCCAGTCTCTGGGAAATTCACCATTCTCCAATTTTCTCTTATAAAAAAAAGATCAGTTTAACTCCTCATGCTTGGATCCCCCACACAGGCAGCCCTGGATGACAGGATGGCAGAAATACGTTTCCTGATCTACCAAACACAGAAGACAGCAGTGAAGCACCAGGAGTGGTTTTGAGTTTGGGATTGGAATTCATCCCAGTTATGTCTAAGCGAGGGAAAAAAGAGCAACGGAGGCCGATGTTGTTGAAGTAAAAATTGTAAAGAGTGGTATAAGCAGAAGGCATTTAAATAATGTAAACAGTCTGGCATGGGAGGAAGGATGGGAGGCATTCCAGAAACAAAGGGAAAATAGTTTTAAAACATGGCTAAAAATACAGCAACTCTTGAATTCCAGAGATTATCTCAATTAGCGCTTTTCAATATATCTTTACAACAGAATTGTAGGAGTTCACAAAAGATAATGGAGGCTATGAGATACGGAGAAGTGATATAAATTTGTTTAATTAAAAGGATGAAGGGCTCCCTAAAATAAGATTCACTTATCTTCTGTAGCTGGGAAGAGCGAGGTTATATTGGGAAAACTGCAGCTTGTGGCACCGTAGTGTGGAGAAAGCACGGAGAGAGCCAAGGCTGGGAGGAAGAGCCCCTTCTTCAGCCTCAGCAGTTCCTTCCTCAGTGACTTTCAACAGCAAATCCCTTCCCATGGGATTTATGTGCTATTAGAGCAAAATGGGATGGTTTTACATTTCCAAGAGGATTTTGTTTGATGTTCAGACAGCAGGAATAGGACATTTTTGTCCAACAGAAAATCAAATACTCAGACATCAGAGCTTTGAGAGGCCTGCAAACATGGTTTAAGCTGGGCATCTGTGTGTGTGGAGCTGTGCATGGATGTGCTTGATGGCTCCTCTGGCTCCAGAGATGTGTGGCACATGTCAGAATTTATGTCCAGCCTCAGCATTGCGTGTCCATCCCTTGGAATGGGGGGAGAAGCATGGATGGATATCCAGCTGGAAGTGTAGGGGGAGACCATAGGGGCCAGGGAGGAGAGGAGACCCTCATGCAGATCTAAATTAAATTAACCCCCCTGGATGTATATTAATATGTTAAGTAGCACTAAGCTCTGTATCCCAGCTTAGCAATATTTCGAGGCACTTTATTGCTTTAATGGAGGGATAAAATAGAACCTGCAATTATAGTAATTTTTTCTAATTGAATATTTTGCTTTATTCTTTCCCTTTCAAAGCATGACTGTAAGTACCAGCCTTCATAAAGCTTTGGAAATATTTATACTTTCCCTCTCTGGCAATGGGTGTAAATATGCTTCTTCTTGGGCAGGCTGTTTGGGTCCCTCGTGGATGAGGAGCAGAACAGCTCTGGAGAGCAGTGGGCAATGCACCTTCCTCTGCTCTTTTTAATCATGGAATTTTGGGATGGTTTGGGTTCAAAGGGACTCTAAGGATCTTCCAGTTCCAACCCCTTTCCATGGGCAGGGACACCTTCTTCTATCCCAGGTTGCTCCAAGCCCTGTCCAGCCTGGCCTTGGACACTTCCAGGGATCCAGAGGCAGCCACAGCTTCTCTGGGAAATCTGTGCCAGGACCTCACAATAACAGCTGTTATTCCCAGGCCATGTTCTGTGCAAACAGATGAAATCCTTGTTTTCTGTCACCTAAACTGAGTTTGAGGAGGAGGACAGTTAATGCTCCTTCAGGATCCTGCTGGAGCAAGACGTAGATGGTTGGTAGAGGCAAAAGCTGAAGGGCAGAGTCCTTGCCCAAAACCAGCCAGGTGAGGCAGCCCTGCTGCCAACAGGGACAAAAGGGGATTAAACTGGACAGCTGATGGTATAATTGGGTGTCAGTTGAGTTTTTTGAAGTAGCCATTTTCAGTGGCAGCTCTTCAAACCCAAGTTCCTCCCTCCAGCTCAAGCCTCAAGCAGGCAGCGAAATGCAGCTAAATTAACATAATAATTGCGTTGTGCATTCCGTGCGCTGAATCTGGGGTTTAAAGAGGGAGATTTGCTGATACTCCCTCCATGTGATGGGATGCTATCAGTTGGAGGCTGTTGCAGTAGCTGTCTTCCTCGTCTAAAGGGGACTTTTGATCCAATAAACTGCTTATCTCGTGTAGTTGTCCTTTCATCTAGCGTGGGTGGTGTGTGACGGCTGATGGAAGGCGCAGTATTGTGGCTCGTTTATGAATATTAATTAGAAATGGAAATAATTTGGAACAGCGTGCACCAACAGCTCTCCAAGCATCACTGGCTGCAGAAATCCATCAGTTCCTCCCTCATGAAACACTCACAAATTCAGGGAAGACGCTCACGTTGGGGTGTGAAGTCACCACACGGCGTTTGTCACGCCGACACGTCGGCGATGCAGCGGGAGCTTGACTCGGGGCTTTATTTCCCAGCGTTTGTCACGGCTGGGCTGGGCAAGGAATGATTTCCTTGGGAGAAAGGAAAGGAATGATTTCCTTGGGAGAAAGGAAAGGAATGATTTCCTTGGGAGAAAGGAGCTGCAGCAGTGCCTTGCCAAGTCATGTGCATCTGAACCGGGGCTGGAGGTTGAGGCTGTGCCTGGGCACGTGGCTGTGCCGAAAGGCAGCGCGATAAGGCTCCGGCGCCCTTGTTTCAGTGAAGGACACGCTTTGCTCCTGAATGCTTAATCTTACCTTAGTCCTTGTCACTCCGGGCCCCTTGTCACACGCTGACGTAAATGCATCGTGCCACTGACGCCAGGAAAGGCTCCAGCTCCAAGTGTGATGATACCAGAGCCCTTCAGTGAATCTCACAATGGTTTGGGCTGGAAGGGACCTTAAAGATCATCTCATTGCAACCCCTTGCCATGGGCAGGGACACTTTTCCCCTTTTCTGGTTCCATCTCAAAGTCCAACCATGTGCACTAATCAAGGATAGAGCCCTCTTCATCTCTCTTGCCAGGAACTCATCATCAGTGGCCACATCTCCTCTTAGGAGCTTGGTAGTGGCAGGATTTGCCCTCTGACCCTGAGATGGGCTGGCACAGTGTGGCTGTTTCTGGCATGTTAAGCTTTCTTGGCTTTTGGGATGCCTCCAGGATGCCAGCTGGGAATGGTACTGGTGGTGCTTCTTGAAGTAAGGGCTTGTAGGGATGATTATCATCCCAGGGATGATCCTGAGCTGGTTGAGCCTTGAAGGCAACAACATCCCTGTCCAGTAGACAAGGAGGAGCCCAGAAGCGAGTAGCACATCCTAGCAACACAAGGAAAATGCTCCCTTTACTTAGGGTTAATTTTTATTTTCTTATGAGAGCATGGGCTTGTTTTTCCACTCTGATGAAGGTGTGTCCAGCCTGTCAGAGTGTCCAGCAAAATCCACCTCTAGCTTTTGGACATGGCCACCAGACTTATCTGTTTGGGACTAAATTTATTTTATATGTGCACCAGTAGTGGAGGACAGATCCCTTCATTGGGTTAGATTGTCACTGTCATCTTTGGGAGAGTTATATTCAGTGGGCCACTGGGTTATATTCAGTTGCTTAGGGGTGAATCCCAGGTGAGGAGAGCAGAGAAATGCCTGGACATGTCATAAATCATGGAATGACAGAATGGACTTTAAAGCTGATCCAGTTCCAGTCCCCTCCGATGGGCAGGGACATCTTCCACTGTCTTGGGTTGCTCCAAGCCCTGGTCTTGAACACTTCCAGGGAATTCAGCTGAGACCCAAACACTCGTGTCCCTGTGGACTCATCCCCCTCAGATGCTGGTGGAGGAGGATGTGGTTTGTTGCTCCCACAGTTTTCTGGAGTGCTTTGCTCCTCAGGGAAGACCCGCTGGGGTTAAACTGGGATCATCCCTGGGAGCTCAGGACATGCAGCGAGCCAAAAATGCACACTTCTGGGGTCACCCATCATCACCCAGACTCCAATTTGTGGGTTAATTTATTTTTAAAGTGAGCCAAGTAATTAACTGCTTTCCTTTAAAACTCCTCGGAGCCCTTCAAACCAGTGCTTTAAAAATGGGTTGATTATTCCGCTTTCTTCAAAGCACGGGGTATTAGGAAAAGTCGGCTCCTGCAGGCACGATCCTCTGGCAGCCCAAGGCACTCCAGGGGTGCTGTGCCGTGTCACACCCGCTCAGTGTCACAAATCACTCGCCTGTGAGTGCCACTTGCTCTAAGTGGGGCATGACGGCTGTCACAGGGCCGGCTCTGCCATCCCCACCTTCCCTTTGGAATTTGTGAATTTGTTCCCTTCCCCCGGCGTGGCCGGGGTTGGGTTCTTTGAACCAGCTCAGGCTTTGCTTTTCAATCCTGAGCTTTAGATCTGGGATAATAAAACATCAAAGTAAACCAGATTGTTGTGGATAGAGAAAAAAAAAAGGAAAAAAAAATCAGGACACTCAGTAGGACTTCAGGGAGTAATAAATTTGTTCTATATTTAATCTCGTATTTATCGCAGTGTCAGTATGAGACCACTTCATTTTACTACTTTAACTGTAGCTAAGAATAACTGAATCCTTGAAATATTGAGAAAGTGGCTAATACCTGGTGGTAGCTGATGGGATCCAGCTTTAATAGTTATTGATTGGCTTCAAAAAGCTCCCCGTAATATCACATTTGAGCTACTGTATGTTGGGAGTTCAAATCCTATCAGTTATTTAAGATTAGAAGTAATTGTAGATTTGCAGCTTAATCATCCCTCAGTAGGTGAAGCCAGCCAGGACTTCAGGTGTCATTTATAATTTTGCAAAAAATTATGGTTGATCTGCCCCGGTTTTATTGTGGGAAAATCTTGGCATCCCTAAATTCAGACATTCTCCAGCATTTCCTCAGCTTGCTCTAAGATTGGTGTGGATCTTCTGATGGGGATGCAAAACCCAGTTTGAAATCTGTTTGTCAAGCAGTCAACAAAAGGGACAAATGACCCCTGTGGGGTTGGTCTAAGTGCTTGGTCCTTTCTCATAGTGCCCCATGTCTCAGAAGGGGCTGTAAAAATCCAAATATCCTCATAAGAAAATAAAAATTATCCCTCAGTAAGGGGAATATCTTCCATTCAGAAATTCAGGAGAGCAAAAAATCAGATTAAACATTGCTTTTGAGTACTAAAACTCTGCCTGGGTAACCTGACATTTACCTGTGCTTCAGCAGAGCTTCAAAACAGCACCTTTAATGATGCTTTATTACCATTTGCGTTCTTAGTCTTTGTTTTACTGCTCTGGAGTTTCATAATCCCATTTATCAAAACATTTGGGGTTTTGTTGTTTCTTTTCTCCCTAGTATGGCTTATTGCACAATTAGAGCTTCGTTAAAGGCTCTCATTATTATTTTTTTTTTTGTTGTGATCAAGCTCTGCTTGCAACGAACCACTGAATTTTCTGTTTGAACACACAGATCTCCCTGTAATTCCCTGCTGCTCCTTTCACTGGGAATAAGATCTTTGACATTCCTGGGAAGTGACCAATTTTTTTATCAATGAGGGCAAATTATCTCTAACTCTTTTAATTTTTTTTGTTGATATTTAAGTGTATTCTGAGAGGAAAAAAAATACAATTTTTCCGATTTCCTGCAATTGTCGGGAGCTGCGTAACTGCAGCGTGGAGTTTGAATTCAGGGGTTAAGTTGCATTTCTGGTGGCTTTGCCAACTTCTTTGCCTGGGAATGGATTATTTCCCCCTTTTTTCAGGGGATTAGGGGATTTATTTGGGAAGCAGCACTCCTAACAAAGGTGTCTGAGGCACTGGGTTTACACCTCCTCCATTTACTTTGAGTGAACTACTTTTGCCATCCTGAAACTGGTTTTTGGGGGGAATGGTGAGGAAATCATGCTTTTAATTTTGAGTATTTATTTTGGAATAATTCTGCTGAGTAATTTTAAGTAGGAATTGAAGAATGAGGATATACTAATTGAAAAATTATTGTTTAGAGCCGATTCCCACATGGAATATGTGTCTCACTGGAGCAGAAAGCTGTTTAAGGATCCTGAGCCAGGCTGGGAATTGTTGGCATCTGGTGCTGGGTCCTTGTGTGCTGCTGTGAGGCTCATAAAAGACCACAGCCCTAATTAAGAATGAAAATGCACATATTTATGATCTTTAGGTTCCCTTCCAACCCAAACCATTCCATAATTCCATGATATTTAGAGTGGATATTCTGCCTAGCACTGCTCCTTATGGTCAGCAAAAGGGTCCTTGCCTTGCTGCCACTTTCCACTGGCTATAGGATTAATTGGTTGTGTGAATTAACTGAGGACTAAGCTTCATTAGGCTGCCATTATCAGCGCATTTGTATTTTTTCTGTCCTAAATCCTCCATGAAAACATCTGTTAGTCACTTAGAGTAGGAGTCTGCATTCTTAGGAACAATTTCACCATCATAAAACTGGACATTTTTACTGATGAGACTCCTTTAAATATACTCACTTCTCTTCCAGTTCTTTTTCCAAGAGGAAGCCTTTCAGTAGGACGCTAAATCTGTGTTAACTCTGAGGGCAAGTTTGTGTTCTTGCTTGTGAGGCAGGTGGGAATGTGACACCTGTCAAGAGCTCTGAGATGTGTTCTGTCCTCCTCCCTTGGCATCGCCCCTCATCTGTTTTCTGCAGAATTACTGAATTATAGAATCATTAAAGTTGGAAAAGACCTCCAAGACCATCGAGTCCAACCTGTGATTGATCCCCATCTTGTCACTGAGTGCCACATCCAATCATTCCTTGGACACCTCCAGGGATGGGGACTCCACCACCTCCCTGAGCAGCCCCTTCCAATGTCTGACTATCCCTTCAGGGAAGAAATTCTTCCTGATGTCCAGCCTGAACCTTCCCTGGTGTAACTTGAGCCATTTCCTCTCCTCCTGTCCCTGTTCCCTGGGAGCAGAGCCCGACCCCCCTGGCTGTCCCCTCCTGTCAGGGAGTTGTGCAGAGCCACAAGGTCCCCCCCGAGCCTCCTTTTCTCCAGGCTGAGCCCCTTTCCCAGCTCCCTCATCCCCTCCTGGTGCTCCAGCCCCTTCCCCAGCTTGGAATGTATTGTTTTCTTCAATATTGTTGAAGTTGGTTGAAGTGTTTTATTTGGACTCTTTTTTTCCCCTCAAACCCAGGGTTTCTGTGCAATCAGTGCCTTGAGTTGCTGTGGTCATTGTTGCTTTTAAACTGAGTGTCCCCAGGACTGGGCTGCTCACTGCATTTATGGAACTGAGTGGCAGAAACCCAGGAACTGCAACATTTTATTAACCACAGGATCAGAGAATTGCTAAGCTTGGAAAAGCTCTCTTAAGATCATAGAGTGCAACAGTTCCTCCAGCACTGCCAGGGCCACCACTGGCCCGTGTCCCCAAATGCCACATCCACACAGCTTTTAAGGCGCACCAGGGATGGTGACTCCTGCTGTCCTGGGCAGCCCCTTCCAAAGCTTTTGGTAAAGAAACAATTTCTCATTTCCAGTCTAAACCTCCCCTGGCACAACTTGAGGCAATTTCCTCTCATCCTGTCACTTGTTATGTGGGAGAAGAGATCAACCCCCGCCTGTGACAACCTCCTGTCAGGTAGTTCAGGCTTTAGAGTTTCCTTTGGTCCATATTAATTTTCTTGTATCACCTAAGAAATGGGATACATGTCCAAGGCTGGCTTTCCCTGCCCTTCAAGCATCATCTGCTGGGGTTACCTCAGAAAGTTTCAGGTTTTTGGAGCTTGGGTACCTTTGGCTTTTTAATAAAAGACAAGATTCCTAATAGAAATGCAGCTTAAAGGCCCAAAAAACCAAAGCTGGTTTTACTGAAAATGGTGTTATTGGATTTCAGAAAAGCCTTCTCACAGGAGCAGGGGATGACCACAAAAATTCACCATCCCAGACATAAAATTTGCTCCCACATCCTTTTGCCCATGATTCTCATGATGACACTGAAATTATTTGCCTATTAAAGGGTATCTATTGCTCCTCCTAATCATAGGAATAGAATTAGAATAAGGAACTCCTGCTTTAAATGAGGCTGTTTACCCAGTTCTGTGGCATAACCATTATTTTCCTCTATGCACTTCCCCATTCAGCCACAGCAGTGAAGTGTCAGATATATCTGAAACCTCTGGATTCAGTCAGCAAAGTCAGCTTTTGTCAGTTTATGATCTCACACTCTTTTTTCCCCCCCACAGGAGTTCTGTTACCTGATAAAGTTGGATCTCTTTGGGTCAAACCAGTGGGATTATCTAAATGAGGCTGTCTGCTCCGCTGTCCTTCCCGACCTGTCTCTGCTCTGCCTTTGATGGGGGCCCTTCCTGGGGTGTCCTGCACTTGTTCCACCCTGCCTTTGGTGAATTAAAGAAGTAACTGCATGTCCTGAATGGTTCAGAGCTCAGGGTGACAGGGATAACCAGCTTTTGTGCCCAGCTCCCTGTGATCTGTAATAACTGCTGGAATTAAAGGAAGGAACCACAGAGCAGCAGCAATGTTTGGCGTTTTTAAAGTAGTTCTGATTTAAGTGTAAAATACCTTTTTTTAAATTTTTTTTGAACTTTATCAGTTACTGAAGACAGTTCACAATGCTTGAAAGAGCTTTTCTGGCAGTATAGGAAAGTACCTTCAGAGATCTCAGGCCAAAGCACCGTGCAGCTCATTATCTGCTTTCTGATGGTGAGCAGAAAAGAGCACAGCTGGCCCAGGAAAAGGGGTTGGATCTGGGCAGGTACATCCTGATTTTCCTCCAGGTTCTCATGCCATCATCTGGCATTTGTGGTTTAAAAGTTTCTGAGCAGGAGGTGGTGTGTATTTAATAGCCCATGATGAATGCTTTAGTTTTGGAGCTTGGTAAAATTTTCTTCATTTTTTTTTTTTTTTAATTTTTCGTTGCTTGGTGTCTCCTTGCTCTTTTCATCAGGAAGATTCCCAAATATGAATCTTCTAGTGGGAGATTCCCTGCTTATGGCAGGGGATTGGATCTGAAGGATTTTCAAGGTCCCTTTCAACCCAAACCATTCTGATTGATGATTTTGTGCTTGAAACTGTTTTCCTGAAAATATTGAGAGTGGGACAATGACAGTTGTTTTATTTGGGGCTTTTTTGGGGGGACTTTGGTTTGTTTTCATGCAGATTCCTCTGTGGAACGGGGATTAGTTGAGCTTTACACATAGTAAGTTATCCTGAGGAACTGAAACCAGTGGCGTGAGTTTCTGCCCCTTGCAGAGAGGGAAAATACCTGTGCAACAAAAACCTTTCCATAGATTAATTGTGGATACTCTATGTATTAGTGAAGCAAGGTACTGAATATTCCAAAGTCAGTTTTCCAGCTTCAGTGTGGTGTCAGTGTTGACAGTTGGATTCAATGGTATTTTTATTGGGTAATTATGTTTTGTGTGTATTGGACTTTGGGAATATGGATAGAGAAAATACTCCTGTGCTGTCAGAATGTTTAGTGTGAATGTGTTATTTACTCTGCAGTCAAAGGGTGTTTTAGTGAGAAGGATTTTATTGAATCATAGAATCCTGGGATGGTTTGGATTGGAAGGAGCCTTAAAACTTCTCAAGTTCCAGCCTCCTGCCATGGCAGGGACACCTTTCTAGAAGGTAAAATTGCATTTTTAAAATGCCTGTGCTGTCTACACAGAGAGCTGAGCTGTGAAGAGGAGGGAGACCCAAGGAAACAGGACCCCCTTCAGATCAAATCCTGCCTCCCACATGGGACGCTCATGCTGATGAACAGAGGTGATTTTACACAGGAACAGCTTCAGCAGCAAAGCTCCTCTCTGAGATGAGTCAGTAGTTGTAGTTTCTCTCCTTTTGCTCATCTTTTACCACTTGGAGTAACTCCCTGCAGGCTCTGGGGACAATTGGTCCCTGCAGATTTCTCTGCAGCAGATTGTGATCCTGGTTCTGAGATGTACAGCAGGGTTTGAGGAAAAATCCTGGAAGGGGGCAAGCACTGAGAAGGGAGAGAGGGAATTGCAAGGAGATAGCTTGGCTAAATATTTCCTGGGAGGGTACTAAGGGGTGTAATAATGGCTGATCTCAGAGGGGATGGTTTGGAAAGAACAGCTCATGCCTGATTTCAGCCTCTGGATAATGTGGTTTGGCTCATGCCTTGGAGCAGCTCAGGGAGAAGGTGGAGAGCTGGTGGATGAATGGAGGAATATCACTGCAGCATGAATGGAGGAATATCACAGGCAGCATGAAGTTATGACTTTGTAAGGGCAGGAGATGAAAGGAAAAAGCACTTAAATTCAGAATCACAAGAGTTTTCTGTGATTTTTCATTGTAGGAAGGAAAATTCCAAGCAGTTGCAGCCTTTTCTTTTCATGCAGTTAATGCCATTTTGCATTAAATTAATTTATTTTCACAAATCACAAATGGATCTTTAGGATTGTTCACAAACGTTACGCAGTGCATAAAACTTTGATGTCTCTTCATACAACTGTGGAATGGTTTGGGTTGGAAGGGACCTAAAGATCATCTCATTCCAGCCCCTGCCATGGGCAGGGACACCTTCCACTATCCCAGGTTGCTCCAGCCTGGCCTTGGACACTTCAGGGATCCAGGGGCAGCCACAGCTTCTCTGGGCACCCTGTGCCAGGGCCTCCCCACCCTCATAGGGAAGACCTTTTTCCTATAATTTAACTTAAATCTCCCCTCTTTTAGTTTAAAACCATTCTTGTATCTCACCTGAAATGTGAGGCTGTGAGCTGCAGGTGCCTTCCAGCCTTTGGAGCACACAGACCCCAGCCCTGTGATGCTAATCCACCTGCTCTGAGCAGATCCCAGGGAGAGTTTTCATCTCCAGCAGGATTGCAGGCCACAGACCTCGTGTTCTCCAGGATGTGAGCAGAGTGTAATATTGATTGCAATGCTTACTGTAGTTATTTATTGCCTTCATTAGCAGGGAAGAGATGAGAGACTATCACAGAGTATTAAGTTGTCCCAGAGACACCTGGATAGTAAATTATAAATAAACAGTCAACAGTGGAGTAGAACTGGTGGAAAGCTGGGATGGTCAATGTGAGGATGTACCAGCCAGGCTTTTTAAATCACTAATGTGCAGATTCAGTGGGGTTATTGCTTCCTGTGGCTGGTAATGCAGTTTTAAGGGACTTAAGTGACTGGAGACATGGTTTGACTGAGCTAATTGACGTTCATCTTCTCTTGAGATGCCTCTTCTCTTTTGCACAGCACTGAGATTTGGATAGGTGTTTTCGTAGGATTTCATCAGAGATAAACCCCTCCAAACTGCTATTTTTGCTGTAAACATACCCTTCCAAGGAAGGGAAAGATTGTGCTAAAATGATTGATGATTGGCTGGAAAAGGGAGGTAAAAATCTGGGTAGAATAAGGGTAATTCCTTGTCCATTTCCTTCCAGCTTACCACCAAATAAACCTTTGTATCCTGAGGGACATGACTCTGTGTGTGCTGGTATGGGATTGTAGCATTTTTAACTTTACTGGTTATCATGGCTATCATAGTTAACTGTTGGAATCAATGATCTCACAGATCTTTTCCAACCTTAATGGTTCTATGATTCACCCAGGATTCAGCTTTTACTGGAGCCTTTTGAACCCAGAGCCTGCCCAGAGCTCAGTACTGCAGCTGTGAGACCTTATTTTACAAGAAAAATAAAACTTATGTGGCCAAAGGGGCCTCAGAAAAAGCTCAGTGACAGAAGGACCAGTTGAAGACAGTGGAATTGAAAGTGACCAAACTTTTTTTGTTGTTTTTATTTGTATTAACTGTAAAAAACCCAACAAACTTACAGTTCTGCTTTACTTGAAGATGCTGTGACTTGTAAATAAACCACTGAGAGCTGTGCTCACAGCCCAAACCACTGGAGATGTATTTAAAGCCATAAACCCTGTTGCTGCTCTTGTATTTTTGTTTTAAATCCTGTTTGTGCAAGACTGTTAATTTACACAGGGCTTTACAAACACAGATAAGACACTTTCCCTGCCCACATAACTCATTCTTAGAGGTCTGGGCTTCCTAAATTAATGATTTGTCCAGGTATTAGGGCATCCCTTCCTTTCCTTGTGTATCCCTGTGAGGAATCCTCGAGCCAGAGCCTTTTTGTGGACAGACATGCCTTCACCCAAGGGAGTTCTCATTCCCAGCTGGGCACTGGGCTCTGGTTTTTGGGAGTAATTTTGGGGTGGAAAGTTGAACACCCAGGGTTGTTGGAGCAAATCCAGGCTTTTATTAATCCCCAACCCATTTATGTTCATGCATAAACAATACCTGAGTGTGACAAACACTGGTTAAGACATTGTGCATTTAATAATGACATTTCTTGGCTTTTCCTCCTCGATTTGGGAAGGATCCTCTTTATGTTGGAGGCACAGGGAGTTCAGAGCATGGTGGATTTCATCTCCCACTGGATGCAGGATGGAGCTGAGGATTTCCCTTTGCTGGAGATTGCTGGTGGTGTGAAGCACTTCAGGCAGCCTGAAAAGCCTGAGTGTTTCCTGCAGGAGAGTGTTGTGTTCTCCTGGTGCCAAATGGGTCAAAATCTCTGCTGTGGTGGTGGCAAACTGTGGAGCTGGCAAGGGAAGGAATAAATCAGGGAACGTTCTGGGGAGATGATCGTTAACCAGCATTCATGTGTAAAACGGCGTCTAGACATTCAAACACTGCTAATAGCATTTGATTAACCATTTTTGTTTTGTTCTTGCTCAGTGTGTTAATCACTGTGATTAAAATGCTTAGCCACCATGGAGCTAGGCGTTGGATAAATTAGGAAGTAAGCAAATCCAAACAGATGGGGCAGGGAAAATTAGTGTCTCTGGCAGGGCCAGCCTCAGACAAGGCAGGGCCAAGGAAGATTTAGGGGGACACCCTAAATAATCTAAGAAGAGCAAATTTACATTTGCAGTGGGCCTGCCAGATCTCCCCATCCTGTTGTTCCTGTAAAGCTTTGCCTCCTCAAGGCTTTTTCCTCTGCCTCTGGAACTCACCTGGCCTGGCAGGTTGCAGGATGCTACAGCCAGGTTTGGGATCTGCTCTCTCCTTTGCACAAGGACATCCCAGCATCCTTGTGAGGTGGGTCCTGTGTCCCCTGCTGCAAATCCTTATGAGAAGGGTCAGCCACTCAATTCTGGCTCAAGACTGGCCCAATTTCTACTTATTTTTTTCATTTTTTTAATAGCAATAACAAAAGTCTGTTGGTGATGTTTAACCCCTCCACCACCAAACATGTGGGCACCATCCTTCAGTGGCACAATGACTACTTTAAACTGCTGGGATTAGGGCTAAATCCTTGTCTGCTGCAGATTTTCAAGGAAGAATGATGGCTGGAATGGGTGGGAAGGGCACCTTGCACTACTTGTAAGATCAGGAGCATTGTTAGATATCGAGATGCATTAAATTAGCCCCCAGTTGTGTCATCTCTAAAGAGAAATCACAGATAAAACAGATGAGCACAGGGGCTTCTCTGTGGTAGTTTGGACAAAGCTGGAATTACCTGAAGGAGGGATCATCCATGGAGGTGATGGGGAGAGCACACTCGCAGCCCTCTCTGTTCTTCCTTCCCCTTAATCTTGTTTTCTGTGTAACTCATTTTCTGGTAGAGCTGTGGGAAAAAAAAAATTAAATGGGTAGTTTTGGTGACAGCAGGTTTTGGCCTATTATGTGGTAGGATCTGTAGCTAGGATTTCCAATTTCCCCTCTAATCAAAAGGCTTCCTAAACCTTTCAGAAGTGCTCTCCTGGGATGACTGCACTCACAGAAAGGCGAGTGCTTTGTTTCTGCTGGTGTCAGTCTCTTCAAAGGTACCTGAAGCACAGCAAAGCCATCAGCCCAGTCCTGCTCCTCTCAGAGCATCACAGGGCTGGGGATATCCAGTGCACAGTTCTGGGGATATCCAGTGCACAGGGCTGGGGATATCCAGTGCACAGTTCTGGGGATATCCAGTGCACAGGGCTGGGGATATCCAGTGCACAGTTCTGGGGATATCCAGTGCACAGGGCTGGGGATATCCAGTGCACAGTTCTGGGGATATCCAGTGCACAGGGCTGGGGATATCCAGTGCACAGAGCTGGGGATATCCAGTGCACAGCCCCTCCTTTTCCAAATGCTCCAGCCCTGTGTAAGTGATGATCCTGGGATATTACAGTGAGAAAAGCTGGGAAGTCTTGGAGTTTCAAGAAATGCTGAATTTAATCTGAACCAGTGTTCAGTCATTGCCTGTGTGGGACTTTTCACTCAAAGTTGAATTTTGTTCTTGTAGTTTTGTTGTCCTGGATGGTTTTTACTCATAATCACAAAATCATGAAATGGACAGAGTCCCCAGCAGAAATTCAATGTTAAATGATCTCTGAGGGTAAATTGCTTCCTACTGGTATTCTTTTAAGACCTCCAGGCAATACTAAAACTCTTTAAAAGTTGGTTCCCTGTTTGTTTGGATTTTTTACTTGTTTCTGCCAGGAATGGTCACAGCTCAAGAAGTGTTTGGACAATGTTCTCAGTCTCAGGGTGGGATTGTTGGGGTGTCTGTGCAGGACCAGGAGTTGGACTCTGTGATCCTAATGGGTGCCTTCCAACTCAGCATATTTTATTTTTCTACCTCTTATTTTACATTTCTGATTTCCTTCATGACTAAGCACAGCAGTTTTCAAGCTTCATAAAAAACTTCTCTGCCTGCACCTCCTTCCTTACACTGGCCTTACTTTCTTGCTTTCATCTCCTCTTTTTTCCCCCTCAGGTCATTTCCTATATGCAGGAAAGCATAGATAGGCCTAAGTAAAAATGCCTTTTATACCTGAAATATATAAGAAGCTCTTAGACACAACACTGTGTCTAAATATACCTGCAAAAGTTGGGCTTATTCAGCTCTCCTCTAAGGGGATTGAGACATGTGAGTCTCCAGCTGAGTGTGTTAAGCTCTGCAGTGACCACACTTCCAAATATTTTATTTGCAGTGTGTTAAGGGTTTTTTTTTTCAGCAAGTGCTCTATTGTTATTGCCAGGAAAATGCTGACATATATTTTATGTAGCACATCAGATGTGATCCAGACTCGCTTTGCAGAGCTGAGTAGCATTGCTACGGCCAATTGTTCGACACAGCATTTTGCTGCGTTTCCTGACATGCTTAATAAAGATATTTTCATGATTCTGGAGGCAGCCTGAATGCCATTAACTGCTGGCTTTCTGAGGAAGCACAAAACACAGCTCCTAATGCCAGGCTCTGCAGGTTTGGCTCGGCAGCCATCAGGTACCACTCCAGAGCATGGGAAAATTGAAATAAAAACCACCTTGGCTGGTTGGCATCACCTGAGCTGCTGCTTTCTGTCCTGCAGATTGATCTTGTCCATGGATTAGGGTAAGGCAGAGCTGGGGGTGTTTTCTCAGCGATGGGGATGGAGGTGGTTGAATATTCTGGCACACAGGAGACCTGGCAGAGGATCTAAGGAAAAGGTCTCTGTCAGCCTGTGTCAGGGTCCCTGTGATATCCATGTGTTGTCTTGGCAGAGTCCAGAGCCTGTGGATGTGCTGACCTTGCAGCCAGAACAGGAATTTGTTATTTCAGAAGATCTGGACCTTGTCATCACTGGTTTATCTTGGACTTAGTATTTTTTTCACTTATAATCCACAGTGGATCTCTGGGGTGGGAGGAAAGCAGGAAAACTGTAGAGGAGTTGTACCTGGAGGTAAATCTAGAGGAAAGGAGCACCCCTCCCATGAGGAATAGCTGAAAGGATTGGGATTGCTCATCCTGGAGAAGGGAAGGCTCTGGAGTGACCTTATTGACTCCTCAATAATAAAAATGGAGAGAGACTATTTACCACGATCTGGAGGGACAGGACAAGGGAGAATGGTTTCAAAATAAAAGAGAATAGGTTTAGAATGGATATTAAGAAAAACATCTTCCCTGTGAGAGTGGGCAGGCCCTGGCACAGGGTGCCCAGAGAAGCTGTGGTTGCCCCTGGATCTCTGGAAGTGCCCAAGGCCAAGTTGGATGGGATTTGGATCAACCTGGGGTAATGGAACGCGTCCCTGCCCATGACAGGGGGTGGGATGAGAATCTGTAAAGTCCTTTCCAAACCTTTCTATAATTCCATGATTGATTCTCTGGTACCTGGTTTTGAGAAAGAGAGAGAAAATAGCCTGGTGGTTGTATTTTAAGGGATGATGTTGATTGACACAGGGTGACTCAGGATGTCTCTGATCACTTAGGAAAGTGCTGAACATCCCTGTGGGAAGGGAACAGGCTCACAGCACATCCCTTCCCACAGAGGGAGTATCTGTTCCTCAGGAACAACCAGTTTTTTCCAACTTTGGTGTTTTTCTGCTCTGAATGTAAAACCGGGGAATTCTCACTAGAAAAGAAACAAAAATGTTCGTGTTTCGCTTTTGCCACCCTGAAGGCTGCAGGAGAGGAAAGAAAACTCTTCTCTCAAGAGAGAGGTGTCCTTTTTGGCAGTGTGAGCTTTAAAGAAAGCCAGAAGTTCAGGAGGAGGATGGAGGCCAAGGGGAGGAGGTGGGATCTTCCATGCTCCCTTCACAGATCCCAAGGATGCCCCAGTTTGGTGGAGAAACTGAAGCAGGGGGTGGCAGAGAGTTGATTTGCTGCTCTCCATGGATCTGAACAGCTTCTGAGCAGTTTAAAATATGCACTTGGAAGGTATCATGTTCCTGAGGAGGTAAATGGTGAAGGAATCACAAGTTGGAGCGTGTGGAAGGACACGTGACAGAGCTGAGCCCAAGATTTGGGGCAGAGAGGGAGCTGGAATGGGGAAGTCCTGAAAGTGTCTGTACTGTGGTGGAGCAGCCAGAAGATGAGGATGTTGTGGTCAAAGTGAAATAAAAAGATGTCTAAAGTGTGCCACTTTTACTGAGTTTTCCTCAAAAGGGTGGTTAAGAAGAAATAGGGGTTGTATTTATGCTACTTACTAAAAAACTTTGGAGAAGACATGATGAGTGTTTTCCATAGTGATCTTTAGCTTCTTTTCCTGATGTCCTGAATTATGAAATCAGAGCATCTGAATCATGAAAAAGCATAGCATAAAGCACTGGATAATTAGGCTCTTTTGAATATAGATTTAGATTGAATATTAGGAAGGAATTCTTGCTTTGAGGTGGGGAAACACTGGCAAAGGTTGCCCAGAGAAGCTGTGGCTGCTCCTGGATCCCTGGAAGTGTCCAAGGCCAGGTTGGACAGGGCTTGGAGCAGCCTGGGATAGTGGAACCCATGGCAGGGACTGGAATGGGATGGGTTTTAAGGTCCCTTCTGTGATTATGTGAAATTATTTAATCATTATTGTGGTGTTTTCCATGTGTGCAGGACACACAGAGTCTGCCCCTGAGTTAGCTTCTGAATTTGACCCATTTCAACCAGAAGTTTTCAGTGCAGATTTTTCTGATCACAAATGGTTGCTGGGTCCCTGAAAACAGAGGGGAGAGAAAAACCTATTAGAGGTCCAAAGGAGTAAAAGCTGCCACATTTGTGAGTTTACCAGGACACAATTATTCCAGTTAGCAAGGTGGGGATCAGTCACAGGTGGGACTCGGTGATCTCAGAGTTCTTTTCCAACCTAAATGATTCTGTGATGATTTTGTCAATGATCATTCTGTGATGATCTCTGTCAATCGCCAAGGTCTTTCCTCTTTTGCAGGTAAATCTTTGGTAGAAGTGGTGCCATAATCTGATCCCAGGGCTCTGCTTTTCCTCCTGCAGCTGCCGACCCCAGCTCAGGCTCCCGGCACTATGGGAGGGGGTGTGCCAGATCTCCACGTGTTCCCTGCATCTATGGGAGCTCCGTGTGTTGGCCTGGTTACAGAGATTTTGTTCGATTGTGTTGGTTTAACTCAGTGGGAGGTTATTTGAGAAGGAAATGAAAGGCTCAGTGAACAGTGAATGCTTGAAGAGGTGTTAAGAGGAAATTCCAGGCGTCTAAGCTTTAGGTTCTTTTGTTTTAGGGATTTTTTTTTTTTTTTTGGCTTTTCAGCCATCCGGGTTTTGAGCAGTGCAAGCACAGAGGAAGGGATAGGAATGAGAAAATGCCAGGGAAGAGGAGTTTGTGCAGAGAGGACCTGGCAGTCACAACAGTTATGGATAGGAGAGTAGATAAAGGAGACATTTTTTATGATGAGAGTAGATAAAGGAGACATTTTTTATGATGAGGAGACATTTTTTATGATGAGAGTAGATAAAGGAGACATTTTTTATGATGAGGGTGTTGGGGGATCCCCACCACCCTCATCATGAATGATGCACCATGGGTGCCCCATCCCTGCAAAAATTCAAGGTTGGATCAGATGGAGCCCTGAGCAAGTTTATATCCCTGCCCATGGCAGGAGGGTTTGACACAGAGATTTTTAAAATTCCCTTCCAACCCAACCCATTCCATGATTCTGTGGAGGGTTTTTCCCTGCCTCAGGTGCTGCAGAGGATGATTTATGTCAGAACTGTTTGGTAGCAGGACAGGACTTTACAACAGGCAGCCTTGTTCTCAGCACTGGGAAAAGTTTATTCTATAAATCAGTTTTATCATCAAGAAGGGTTTCTGGGGGCAGAATTCAGCAGGACAGGTCACAGCCTGGGCTGTCACATCCCTGACCTGTGCTGGAGAGGGGAGAGCTGAGGGCAAGTGGGGACAGCCAGGTGTGAATGAGAATGTTCAGAGGGGCACAAAGTGCGCTGTGTCACCATGTTAGGGACAAGCTCTTACCTGGAGAGAAATAATTAGGAAGCCTGGTCATCTTAAATGGAAAAGGAAGAGGTTTTGTCCCTTTAGAAACTCTTTTTTTGTTCACTCAGCTTGTATTATTAATTAGATGGACATTGGAACTATTTTGAATGTATTTTTCTAGAAGGGGGTATGGGAAAAATTCTGATTGTATAAATGGATGAGTGTAAATACTATAGAAAAAAAAGGACAAGATTGGCTGTTCTGAAATCCAAACTTTCCTGTTGAAAATGATCATGTCAATTATATCAGAATCCTGATAGCAGTGACGTAATGAGAGGGAGACTTGATTGCTGAAACAAATGTAATTTTTGCAGATTAAGACCTGGCCAAAACTTCCATTCTGAGTCAGTGAATTACAATCTTATTAGACAACTGTGGTCTTCCCCATTTTGCTACAGACACACAGACTTGTTACTATGTAGGCCAAGTAGGTGCAACAATATTTCACCTACTTCTCACTGATGTGTAATTTCTGTCCAAGTTACAACAAAGCAGCTGCTTCCAAAACACATAATAATTATGGCTGCTGCTTTTTGCATGCTTGGGATCAATATGCTGGAAGTAGTGTAGGACTGGAGAGCTGCCACTCTGCTTTAAAAGATTTGAGTACTGATGTACACAGCATGGCAGAGGCTGAGAGTGGAAGGCTTTGTTGGAGGCGGTGTTGAAACAAAGTGTTGACATCCTTCTCCACATTTCATGCAGTTCACTTCTCAAAAACAGTCCCTTCTTAATTATCCCGTGGATTTATTCATCTTTCCCAAAGTTTTTTCACATGATTGGTGAAAGGTGGTTGCATGTGCCTATCTTCTGCTCTCAGCAGGATGCTGGATTGCCCTTGCACTGATCCTTCTGCATCCCTCATATAATTCTCCAGTTCTTGAGCATTCCCTGTTTAACATTTCTGCCTGCTTATGTGGGGGTTTTACAATTAATATCACAGCTGAACTATACTGGGAGATCAGATGATTTATAAAAAGGAGTATAAAAGTCTCATTTCATGAAAATAAATCTAGTGAAACCACGTCTGTAACCTTTAAAGTGAGCAGGAGTACCTCTGGAGAGATGGATTCTGTGAAATTACACTGCTAAGAGACAGAGAGGAGTCTCTTGGCTCCAGGGCACTAAAACTCAGCCCCTGCTCTTGCTATCCTCTAACAGAGAACCTGATGGGTCAAGAGGCAGCCCATAATTCCAAGCCCATGGTGTGACAGGGTTGAACTGAGTTTAGTACAGGATTGTTTTGCCAGGGGCTGAACTGATGCAACTGAGATGGACCCTGAGGGTGGACATTGGTCCAGCATCTCATGAAGTGGTGACTTAGAACACAAGGGAAGCAGCCAGACCATCTCCAGAGTGGTTTTGGCAGTGGAGCAGCATCACCTGAGACCAGCCTTCCTTTATTCAGTGTGGTGTGTCCCATCTGTGCCAGCTGCTGCCTCGGGTCCTGCCCCCAAAGTTCCCAATCTGGGGCAGGCAGCAGTGAAGGAGGCCGGGGTACAACGGTGCTGCTTTGTCAGCAGAGCAGATTTGGGTGAGCTTCAGCCACAGCAGCTGCTCCAAGGCAGAGCAGGTGGGAAACACCAAACCTTGCACTGCTTGAGGAGAGATGTTCTCACTCTGCTCACCCAGGAGCTTCTCAGGAGGAATCACAGAATGTCCTGAGCTGAAAGGGACCCACCAGTGTCACTGTAGGACACGAAATAACACAATGTGGACATGCAGCTTTCCCAAGGTGAAAAAGAGAACTTGTAATTTCTGACTCTAACATTTATAGATTTCTAAAAGTGACAGTGGATTGGAGGGTGAAAGTGCCACCTCTCCAATGACACTGGGCAAACTTACAGTCTATCAAATTTCTCCTCCTCCATAAAAGAATGTAAAACAGTAAGTTATTTACATAAAGTGTGTGAAAAAGTTTGTTAGAAATATAAACATCAAAAGGCTTAGAAAAACTTAAGAAAAACAAAATGACACACCAGGAGTCCAACTCCTGGCCCTGCACAGACACCTTAACAATCCCACCCAGTGCTGAGAGCATTATCAAAACACTTCTTGAGCTGTGGTAGCCTTGAGGCTCTTTGAAGTTGCAGAGAAGTCTTGGTGTGATTTTATAATTCCAAATGGGTTAAAAAGGCTTTGTGCTTTAGCAAGGAAGCAAGTCAGGAACAAATTCCTTTAACTCCTCTTCCAAGCTGCAGGGCAGTTTTGGTAGTTGTCCTCCACAGAGGGAAGTGGAAGGAGCGGGCTGGTCCTTTTGCCATCTCCTGAAAGGTTTTTATCCCTTACAAAGGCAGCACATCTTCCAAGGTGGGTGACTGATCTAATATTGTAGGATCACAGGCAGGGACACCTTCCACTATCCCAAGTTGCTCCAAACCCCATCCAACCTGGCCTTGGACACTTCCAGGGATCCAGGAGCAGCCACAGCTTCTCTGGGCACCCTGTGCCAGGGCCTCACCACCCTCGCAGGAGGAATTTTTTCCTAAAGTATCTAATCTCAACCTCCCCCCTTTCAGTTTGTTTATCTGATGGATTAATGCCCCAAGGAAATGCATCAAGTATAGGGAAGAGTGTTCCAATATCACCTCATCCCTGATGCTATTTAGGTGAAGGGTTGATGGTAGCAATAATGGGAGGAGTTTTTAAGCCAAATTGTTAAAAAGCATTGTTGGTACTGAGATAAGGGAAAAAATGGCAGGAATTTAAGTAAATAGTTCCATGAAGAGTAAGAACAACCAGTAGAGCTTTCTAGTCTTGCGTTTGTACATTTTCCTTTATTCCAGTGAAGTTCCCAGCTCAACCTGACTCACCAGCTGCTGTCCAGGTTTTCCTGTTACTCTTGGATAGGAGAATTCACAGCTGCATTTCTCCTCAGGAGACAAAAAGCAAAGCAAGGCAGCTCTGTGCTGGTGACAGCATGAACATGCTCATTGAAAGCTTCATTTAATGTTTATAAACATCAGGGATGACAGAAATGTTGTAACTTCAGCATTTAGCGATTTTTTATTTTTAACCAAAAAAAAAAATGCAGTTAAGGCACTTTGAGGCTGCTGAAACAGCAAAGCAAACATTTGTAAGTTTGTAGGAAATCTGTGTCACGCTTCTCAAGTCTATAGCTGTGGGTAGGAGGAGAAGTGTCAACTTATCTCCAGGAACTAAAACATCCTGATTGTATCACATAGAATCAACCTCTCAAATTCATTCCTGCACGGAGAAACCCAGTCACATAAAATCGGCCAGTTTTGAAAAAGGACTTTGAAGCTTTGTGACCACTGGCATTTGTGTCAAGCCAGGGTTATTTAGAGGCTGCTGTGAAGGGGTTTAACTAATCACTGGCAGCATTATCCAGTTTTTCATGCTTGGAGAGAAGAGCTATCAAAGCCCTGAGTTTTGAGTGGGGCTGAAGAGGTTTTTCACTTTGAGGCATCGTGCTGCGGCCTGTGCTAGAGGCACAAGGCAGTGGGTTCATTTGGCATTCAATATGCAAAAAAAAACAATATTCAGGAGAAAGAAGCAGGGTCTGGCTGCAAGAGTGGAGGTTTAAACATTGTTCAGGCATGTTTGGTTTGTGTCAGGAAAGCCAGAACTCAGCTACAGTTGATGCTTGCAAGGGGTTGTCAGAAAGAGCAAGATGTTTTTAAAGGTTGTGTGCATGTGGCACTTGGGGACATGGTTTAGTGGTGGGCTTGGCAGTGCTGGGGGAATGGTTGGACTTGCTAATCTTGAAAGGCTTTTCCAGCCTAAATGATTCCATGACTCGTGTTCATTGGTCTCTGGCACGGGCAAAGACCAGAGGGGTTTGAGCCATAGAGGAACATCAGCAGTGGATAACAGTGGGATGAGGGATCACCTGCAGATCCATGAGACCTGCTGGGTGCTGAGAGGTGGCTGTGTCAAAGCAAGGCCACTCTGAAAATCCATGGAGATGATGGGAAAATGGTAAACATTGCCCCTGTCTTTCTAAGGCTACAAATCCAAGGAGCTACAGGGCAGTTATCTCCATTTTGACTCCTGAAGAAATTGTGGGATGAACAATTTGAACAAATTTCTAGGCATGTGCAGGGAAAGAAGGAGTTCCCCAGGAGCAGAGCCTGACCCCCCTGGCTGTCCCCTCCTGTCAGGAGTTGTGCAGAGCCACAAGGTCCCCCCTGAGCCTCCTTTTCTCCAGGCTGAGCCCCTTTCCCAGCTCCCTCAGCCCCTCATGGTGCTCCAGCCCCTTCCCCAGCTCCGTTCCCTTCCCAGAAAAGGGAACACACCAGCAGCATCTCAGGCTGTTTAAACAGGAGCCCAACCACAAGAGAGTGACCTAACCCCCTCTGTTGGTCATACACAAAATCCCACATCCAGTTTTGTGCCTCATAAGAACTTCTCTGAACCAGAGAGGATTCACCATCAGGCCGACAGTGTGGAGTGTTTGGACACAAAAAAGCATTTATACCTGCTGTAATATATTTCTGTTTTCAATAAGATCTTCATTGCTGTGATGAAAAATGAGGTAGATAAGGTGTCTCCGTTTATCATGATGTTGTCATGATTGGTGCACTTGCAGGGTGCAAAGCCAGAGTGAGAACTGAGCCCACAGACAACTCTCCCTTCCCAAGTGATCCAAGGGGATTTTTCACTGCAGAGTTCAGGCTGAGAACAAGAAGCATGTGTTCTCTTTGAGCAGAGCTGCTTCTGTTGGCAAAACTGCTACCAAGCATCTCACAAAACTACAGAGTGGGTTGAACTTCCCAGGTTTTACATTTATAAGGAAAAGCAGTCAAGTATCTTCCCTTTTTTTCCTCACCAGCAACAGATTGCACCGAATCCGAATTAGGTGGCTGCCATCTGCTTTCACACAGGCTTGGAAAACAGGCCTGCCCTCCTCAGCATGGGTGGGGAGGGTGCTGGGGAGTGTTTACAACTCTGTGTTTACAGGATTCGGGATTAATGTGCTGTTTTCTTTTTCTGAGACAGAGTAAAATTGAATTAGGCTTTGAGTGAAACACTGAGTGCCGCTTGCTTTCAGCACCGCAGTGTAATTTAGAAAAATGAGCTGCTCAAATCATTCCCTACCAAAATATTCTGACCTCACCCAACTCAGTTTGGTAGTATCAGCCTGGGATGTGCATTTTGACAATTTTGCTGCTTTCAGTGCACTATAACAGACTCAGGTGATACATTCTGAAGTCTAAGTGGTGAAGCAGAACCCTCAGAATTTTGGGAGAAAAAGGAGAATAAGGTTTTATTAGGACTGTAGGTCCCAATAAGGTTAATAAGGACTGTAAGGTTGGATAACTCTGGTTTTCAGAGTAGGGTATCCATGTCATCATCCCTAGAAGCTTTCTAAAAGTGTGTGGATGTGTTATTTGAGGACATGGTTTAGTGGTTAATATGGTGGTGGTTGGACATGGTGATCTCAGGGGTCTTTTCCAGCCAGGCTCTGTGGTTCTGTGATTTTATAATTCTGTGACTCAGACATTCCAGAGTCAATAAATCAAAGGGTTACTTGACCTTGTCCCCCTGTCAGGGCAGGTTGTGTCTGAGCCACACAGGTACATCTTCCAATTTTAGTCATATTTGTTTAAAAAAATGACAGCATGGAAAAATTATATTAACACTGAAGTCAGAGTCAGCCAGGTCCTGGAGCAAACACCTTTGGGAACAAACCAGGGCTTGTGCCAGGCTTCTCCTGCTCTGGTGTCCTACATCCCTGGCAGCCCCTCATTGCTGAGCTGGCACTAAGCTAGAGGGGTGGATTTTTGGGGGGTGACCCCCATCAGCTGAAGGTATCACTCTGAGTGCAGAGAGCTTTGGGAAGCCAAGGGAAAAACAGACCTGAATTCCAGCAGTGTGACCCACAATGGATAAGGATACTTCAGTTCCCTGCCTGGTTATTCCACTTGACTTGGCTGATTTAACTGATTTCCCCTGATTTCACACACAGGGGCTTGGCTTAAGCTTTTCTCAGCTGTGGGGATGAATCAAAGAGCTCCATGGCAGCAGGTGGGCTGGAGAGAGATTTGGTATCAGTGAAGGTGCAGAAACAGTAAAAGAAATTTTTGGATGGTTCATTTACTGGGCATTTCCGTGCCTGGTTTTAGTGTCTGACATGACACTACAGTTCCCAGGTGCTGCTCAGAGGAGAGCTGAGCAGCTCCAGCACACACTGAAAGCAGCATTTGCACAAGGCACAAGAATACAAAACATCTGTACTTGGGTTTGCTTTAGTTTTTAACTTGAAATCTTCAGCTGAATCAGCCTTTCCACCACAGCTCATTTACGCTGCTGCTGGAGGAGTATAATTTATTCTCATGTTTGCACTGCCAGGGTGGTTTTAAGTGGGAAGTGAGATTCAGACCTTCAATTTTCTGGTGGTTTCTTTGTGTTTTGATGACAGATGAACAGCTGGGTGCAGTAGCCTTTAACCAAGCCCCAGAGCATCCCTTCATTGCTGTTAATTCTCAGCAGATCCTGTGAGACCTGTTGCAAATAAGTCACGGGAGGATAAAGCAAAGCAAAGCTCGTTGTGTATCAGAGCTGCTTTGTTCCTTCATTTGATAATTATCAATTTGATTTTCCTTATTTAAGCTGTTGTATTCTGTGTCACCCTGGGTCTGTGCACTGCTGTGGATGGGACAGCTCAGGAGCAGAGAGAGATTCCTGCTCAGAACACATTCAGATTTACTCTGAGTGTGACCTTTGGACACGGATCAGGGTTGATAAATCTCTGCTGACAAGCAGAGAGGCATCACCACTTGAATTTGCAAATGTAGAACAGCAGCAATTAGGGAGGAGTGAGTTTGTATTGCCAGAGCTGTGAATTTATTTAAGGCAAGATGGATTCGGTGTGAGGTGTTGATGAGGAACGTTTTGTTTTTGCCCAGTTCCTGAAAAGCGCTTTTTAATAAATTGCTGATCTTTTGAGACCTGTAAGAAATACCACGGATTGCCTTTATCAGCCTATAATGTGCTTTCATCACTCCAGAGAAGGATGTGAGAGTGATACTAAGTTGGTCCCTGGAGAAAGGCAGGAGACACCACTGAAGGCTCCGGAGTCTGCCTTGAAATGGAGCTTAAATTTCCTCGTTAGCACAAATATCTCTCTAACCTTATCACCAAAGTGCTGCTGCTCGCTTCTCACACACAGAATTACTCTTCTGTAATGCTACAAGTAATTTACCTCAGTAATACTGAGTCAAAAACAACTCCTGTCTGAGCTGTTATGATTTATTGCTTCTTGAGGCTCTTTAGATTGAAATGGCTTTTCCAGCCTTGAAACTCTAAAATGCCTAAATATTATACTCTGCATTTAGTACTCTGCATTTAGAGGCAAAATCTGTGTGGATTTGATGGCATTGAGATAATCAAGATGAGATGCTGGATGGCCATTTTGCAAATATTTTCTGAGAATAACATAAAAAAGTAACCAGTTTAAAAGTATTGTAACCCTGCTGTATTTCTTGGAATCACAGAATGTTTGGGTTGGAAAGGACCTTAAAGCTTATTTTGGTCCAGCCTCCTTCCATGAGCAGGGACACTTTCCACTATCCCAGGTTGCTCCAAGCCCTGCCAGCACACCCTGTGCTTTGCCCACCCTGTGACCTGCCAGCTCAGGGGTTCACCACTGTGCACACATATTTTATTTTAACATTTTAGTTTCTATGGCTGAATGGAGCTGAATTGGAGTTTGCCTTTGGGGCCAGTTTGTTCCCCTCCTCCTTCCAGTGCGCAGCTTAGTGGGGTTTAAAAACTGCTGACGTTGTTTTAAGGGCTGATTTTTGGGTCGGGCCTTTCATAAGCACATCAGGGGGAGGAAATTGTTGGAGAGCAGGGGAAAGCAAAGGTTGCTGTGGTTCCAGGCTGGAGGAAAGGGTGCTCCGCTGCTGGAGAATAATCCTCCTTCACTTTGAGGTGCTTCTCCTTCCCCTCCTTCAAAGGCACTCCAGCAGTGCTCCAGCTGCCAGGATGAGGGATATTATTGGGAGAAAAACGGGAGGAGCTTTGTAACGGGGCTGAGGGCAAAAGTTACAGAATCAGAGAATGGTTTGGGTTGGAAGGGACCTTAGGGAGCATCACATTCCACCCCCTGAGGTCAGCAGGGCCACCTTCCACTATCCCAGGTTGCTCCAAGCCCCATCCAACCTGGCCTTGGACACTTCTAGGGAGCCAGGGGCAGCCACAGCTTCTCTGGGCACCCTGTGTGTGAAAAATGCATATTTTATGATTGGCATTTCACAGATATTAAAATGAATATTATATGTGTTACATTAGAAAGTTGCGCTGTATTAATGTTTTAAGTAGTGTGTTAAATATAGTTTAGGTTATAACATAATGTTAAAATAGAAACTATGTATGTGAGATATTTTTTTAAGAAAGGAATGAGGTACTTGCACCAGATAGCAGCCACAGGACACCTGATTTTTCAGAGAAAGAGAATTTATTGCGCCATTATCAGAAGAAACAAACTTCTTCTCGCCTCGCTCAGCCATGAAGATGCTGTGAGGATTCAGAGGAAGAAGCTGACACTGACCAGACAGAATTCTGTGTTTGAAATGAATTTATGCATCATGTATGAAGTGTATGAATATGCAACAGGCTGTTGTTTTAAGGGTTAATCCTTTGTTAATGTGTGTCATTTTTAGGGCTTGTGCTGCCCAGAAAAGGTACCCAGACATCTGTAACTCTTTGTCTCTCTTGTCTCATATTGTCCTAATCCAAATTGTCCAAATTATTATTACTCTAATTATATTACTATTTTTATAACCATTTTATTGCTATTAAACTTCTAAAATTTTAAAAACAAGTGATTGGCATTTTTCACACTGCCAGGGCCTCTCCACCCTCACAGCCAGTAATTCCTTCCCAATATCTAACTCTGCCCTCTTTCAGCCTAAAACCATTCCCCTGTGTCCTTTCCCTCCATCCCTTGTCCCCAGTCCCTCTCCAGCTCTCCTGGAGCCCCTTTAAGCACTTGAAGGGGCTCTGAGCTCTCCCTGGATCCTTCCCCTTCTCCATGTGAGCACCCCCAGCTCTCCCAGCCTGTCTCAGGCACAGAACTCCAGCCCTCTGAAGTAACTTTCTTAAATGGTCACTGACACACCCAGGATGCTGGGGGAGAAGATGAATAGCAGGATGTTTTGGGAAATTGCAGGGAGACCACAGAGGAGCTTATTCCCATGTGGACTCAGCGCAGCAGGGATTTGTTTTTTCCACCTAGGTGTAAAAGCAGGAGGTGTGTGAGCACTGATCATTTAGGTGAGCGCATTACAAACACTCCCCTAATTTAGCACATGCTAAAATAGCCCGAGGTTAAACCACAGGGTATTGCTGAGAGTCTTTATGTTTGAGCAGACTGCAAAAGCCGTGGGTTCTCTTGTTGAAGAGCCTGAACAAAGGAGGGCAGTTATGGGCTCGGAGTCGCTCCAAGCAGCGAACAAAAATACCTTGGAGTAGCAGTGAATGGCGTGCCTGGGAAAAGCAGGGCAAGTGCTCTGCCTTTGTGGTCTGCAGCTCTGTCCTCACCAGGTCGAGGTCGTGTCGGGCAAGAGCTGCTGGCGCAGGAAGGCGCCTGAGGTTGAGCTTTTTAGGAGGGCACAAAGTGAAAAACCAGCGAGGAGAATGATTCACCCGGCTCTGCCTGGCAAGCAGGGCCAGAGCCCTCGGTGTGAGGACAGAGGCAGCTTTGGGTTTGATTTTGGCAACCACAGAAAGGTAAAACAACATCTGGTTTGTGGCTCTGGAGGTCAGAGCCAGCCTGAGTGTGCCTTCACTCCTCATCCCACAGCACACAGGCTCTGCTTGTGTTCTCATGGGGGATTTCCCTGCATCCCACACAGAACTTGAATATTCCAAGGCCCTGGACTGCTTCCATCCCTTGGCATCGTAACGTTGCAACAAGCACCAATTTTCTTGTTTTTCTCCCATGCAATTGAAGAGTGGAAATCTGTGATGAATATATTAACATTCATTGAATTATAGAACAGATATTTAGCATTTTTCCTGAAGGATCCTAAAATGCTTTGCAGACACTTTCATGTATCACTACACAAATGCAGCTGCTTTTGCTTCATGCTTAGATTTAATTTGAGATGAAGGGAGAGAATTTGCTCTGTTATATCACAGAATCACAGAATGGTTTGGGTTGGAAGGAGCCTTAAAGCTCATCTCATTCCAACCCCTGCCATGGCCAGGGAACTTTCTCCTATCCCAGGTTGCTCCAAGCCCCATCCAGCCTGGCCTTGGACACTTCCAGGGATCCAGGGACAGACACAGCTTCTCTGGGCACCCTGTGCCAGGGCCTCCCCACCCTCACAAGGAAAGATGTTTTTCTAATACCCCATCTAAACCTACACTCTGCACAGTGTTTTTTACAGGAGGACACATGGTGAGTTAGAGCAGAGAATTTTGTTGCATAAACCCAGGTCACAAGTGCATCCAGTGCCCCTCCTACACTCCTGGTGGCCTCAGGCTGAGAGGTGACATCTCATGAGCTTTGCAGTGTCCTCAGTCTGGCTGCACCATAGGAATTTGGAGGTGCAAGATCAGGTCCCTGTATCTTTTTGAGCCAGCTCGTGCCCCACCATGCGTTGCGGTGGGTTTGCATCCTCCTTTTCCCTGAAATGAACAACCCTCTAAATACTCAGGGTGAAAGATGACAAAATACAGATCTATTCTGAGTTAAGGCAGGAAAATTGGGTGTGGGTGCTTCCTCCTCTCTCACAGCTCTATCTCACTCCTGAGCCAAGATTAATTTCCATGGGAAGTGCCCTGGGCTCTTCCCTCATGGATAATGGGGGTGTGGAGAGTCCCTGTAGCTCAGTTCTCCTGGAAAGCAGCTCCTGCCTTCCTTCACCTCTTCCCAGGGGTGGCTTTGCCCACTGCTGCTCCTGTTGCCCCAGCCCTGAGCAGGGATTGTTAATCAAGACCACAATCAGCCTCTTGCAGGTCCTTTGTTTCCCAGACTGGTGCTCCCTCATTTCCTGTGATTTTTTTCCTGTCTCAAGCAAAGCTGCTTCCATTTGAAAGCTCCTCTTCCATCTTCCCCTTTCTTTAAGATGTATTTGTGCATTTTTTTTTTTTTTTTGTAATCAAAACAATCTCCAAGCCCTGCCAGGATCAGGATTTCTCTGGATGATTTCAAATGTACTATGAGAAAGATTTGAACCTGAAGACACCTAACTTGTAAAATGCACTCAGTGGAAACCCTTCAAATTCAAAAGCTGCTTACAGTGTCCATATTGGATGTTAAAGAGGCTGGATTCCAGGCTGGAAAGGGTCAAACACCACTTTTAGAGGGTTGGAGTGGCTGAAATTGCTCTCTTAGTTCACAGACATCAGGAGGGTGGCAGCATCTGGAGATCCTGGCATGGATTGCCCAGAGAAGCTGTGGCTGCCCTGGATCCCTGGAAGTGTCCAAGGCCACGTTGGATGGAGCATGGGACAACCTGGGACAGTGGGAGGTGTCCCTGCCCATGGCAGGGGGTGGCACTGAATGATTTTTAAGGTCCCTTCCAACCCAAACATTCTGTGTTCCATGGCTGGTGGCAGAGTGAGCTCCTGGCTGCAGTTAAAGGTGGCTGAGACTTCAAAATAACCTGAGGCAGAAGGGGAAAATTGAAGTTTGTGATACCCCAGGAGGTTTGGGATAACCCTTTAGTTTCCTGATTGATGCCATGTCTCCTGCAGCTCCTATGGAATGGTAACAGAGGTGTCCAGTTCTCCAGGGAGAAGAAGGAGCTACTCCACCTCTAGAAAAATAATTCACTAATTTTTAGCTTCAAATGCCACTTACTTTGCAGCCTGCTGCGCTTCATGAAAGCTGCCATTGAGCAATCCCAGTTTTCTTCACAGCTCCCAAATTTTGTAAACACTGTCACTACAAAAGGCAAAGCTACTGGGAAAGTTTCTTCCCAAAGTCACTGTGGGAGGAGGGATTTGGGTTCACTTCATTTGGGCTGATCTTGTCCATGTGTGAAATGGGGCACAGATCCTGATGGGGTGGTCCTGATGTGTCCCTTGAGAGCAGAAATGCTGCTTCAGTGTCCTGTGCCTGGGTTATGGTGACTTTCAGGAGGGGTTTAAGTGTTCACAGCCCTCACTGAGCTTTTTTTGGGGACAGTTTGGACATTTTCATGTCACCATTTCATTGAAGAGCATTGTGATTGTTAAGATCCAGTTCAGACACATTGCTTTGAGGCTGGAATTTGTGTATTGGAGACAGATGGGTGAACTGCTGAAGATAATCAGAGGTCATCTGGTTAAGCCTTATTTTTTGAATAGCCTTGTTGGGGTTAGAGAGTGCTTTCTTAAAGAGTATTTACTGCATAATCTGTGCAGATGAGTGTAAGAGAGCCTTTGAAGGAATTAGTGAAATTCAGCTGAGGCTGCTCTGCATTCAGGCAGTAGAGAGCTGCTGAAAAACCCAAATGGCTGAGGGATCCTTCTCTGGTGACCCTAAAAACACATTTAAACCTTCTTTTCCACCTGCCAACCTGATCTGTGACCTCACCACGGCCTGACAAAGTGGAGTTCTCATGAAATGTGCTCCAGCTTTTAAGAGGGTGTAGTTAAGATCACTTTTGCTCCAGAAGAATGATAGGAAAATGCTGACACTCCTCATTTTTGAAGGAAAAATCCATATGCCACAGCCTTGTGTGAACAAATGTGGTGTCTGGGCCGGATGGACAGACTGAGCTGGGCAGTGATGAGTCTGCTCACAGGAAGAATCTGCATTAAAATGTGAAATGATGGAAGCTGGAACAATCAGGCTGGAAAAATAGCAATTTATTGGGAGTGTTCCCACAGCTAATGCTGGGATCATGATCCTCTTAATGTGCCAGTGCTGTGGCATGCGGTGTCCCAGCAGGGCAGCACTTACAGTCTGTCTGTCTGTCTGGCTGGAAAATCCTGTGGCATCTGTGACAGAGCCACAGAGGTGCTGATTTACTCCTTACCTCTGCTGGGTAGGAGCAAATGGCAAATTAACTGGGGCTTGATGCAGTGTTGCTGGTGCTGCACTGAGAAAAATCTTCCTTCAGGAAAAGGTTTCAGGTTTTTAGGTGTCAGGACAGGCTTGGAAGGACAATTTCAGCAGCTGCTGATGCCTCTGAGGCTTTCTCTGCTCTCTGAGGTGATGTTGAAGAAGAGGTTTATTTTCATTCTTCACCCTTGGAATAATCATAAAACTTAGAGAAGAATTTAATCCATCCTGATGCACTTTGGGACAGCTGTGGGGATCTGTGCAAGGGATTGAATGTCCTGAAGAAATGGACAGGAATGATTTAATTTGGCTTTCCTCTAAAAGTGGTGCTGCCAGAGGTGCTCACAGTGGCAGATGCAGCAGGATGTGGTGGAAGCAGGCAGACCTGCACAGCAGCTGTCCCATGGCTCAGGGTGAGGCTGCACCCTTGTCCCCATTGCTGATTTCACAGCAAATCTGACAGTCCTGCTGCTGTAATATAAAAACATAAAATATCCCATTGTAGACAGGCTGGGAGCACTGGGAGTGTTCAGCTTGGAAAGACAAGGATCCAAGGAGACCTCAGAGCCCCTTCAGTGCCTAAAGGAGCTTCAAGAGAGCTGGAGAGGGACTTGGGATAAGGGATGGAGGGACAGGACAAGGGGAAATGGCTTAAACTGAAAAATAATAGATTTAAATTAGAGATTTTAGGAATTCTTCATGTGAGGGTGGTGAGGCCCTGGCACAGGGTGCCCAGAGAAGCTGTGGCTGCCCCTGGATCCCTGGAAGTGCCCAAGGACAGGCTGGATGGGGCTTGGAGCAGCCTGGGATAATGGAAGGTGTCCCTGCCCATGGCAGAGGTTTGGAACTGGATGAGCTTTAAGGCCCCTTCCTATCCAAACCATTCTGTGACTCCAGATGTGACAGGAGTGCTGTGGGCACCACTCCATTGCCATTCACATCTGGTTTAGCTTCCAAGAGTGCTGAGCACTCCCAGAAAGCTGCTGGAAGCAGAAGCAGAGTTTGTGCTCAGCCAGAGGAAGATGGAGCACTCTGCACCCATCATCTCTGCACCTTGCCTCAGGGTTTCTGGGCTGTTTGTGGCCCTGGTTGTTTTTCCCTGCTGCCAGATTTAAACTCCAGCCTCTGGAGCAGTGATAATCCAGCCTATGCATGGAGACACAAGGTCAGGAGGAAACCAGAGCTGCCAGCAGGACTTGAGCAGACTTTAGCTGTGTATCCTCCAACCTCAGAGCATTGTCCTGTTGCTGGAGGTGTGTTCCTGTGTTCCCTGACATCCTCCACTGCTGGATCATTCCAGGGACCCTTTTGCAGGGCATTCCTGTTCTGTTAGGGCATCCTGAAGAGCTGTGTGTCCCTCAGCGTTCTCAGGACAAATTTCCTTATTCTGAATCATCATAACATGAGTGACCAAAAAAACAACACAAACCCTAAGTACTGGTTTGTATTTACTGTTTGTTATCCTGAAGTTCCTTGCTGGGATACTGCTGCTGGATCCTGCTCTGAAAAATGCTCTAATACCAACAATGAGCAGCTAATTTTGTCCTTTGTAAATTTAATTTAGACTTTAAAAGGGCTCTCCCTTGACCTCACAAGTTTAGGGGAAGCTCTGTAGATGAGTGGTAGCCTATTTTCACTGTCATTGCTCCCAACTCAGGTTTATCAGCAATCTTTCCCAGATTTTCATTAAAAGCACCAATGCCCTGGTGTGCAATACTCAAGTTAAATCCAGCTGTATGAATGTCTTATCTGATTGCTCATGCACAATTTTGGTACCTGTAAGAGAACAGGAGGATGACCTCCCTCTAAAAGGAGTGTCCCTGCCATGAGAAGAAATAGGAGTACAGATTACACTTAAAATTTTACTTCTGAATTACCAATCTGTGTTTCTGGAACTGGTCTGTTACTGCTCCCCAAGGCACACTGTGAACTTGTAATGGAGCCACTGGACATAAATAAATGCTTTAAGCAGTTTAGCTGGAAGTGTGGATCCTCACCTTTCCCCTTTTCCCTCCTCTGTGTCCATTCCTGCCTCCTGCCTGGCACTGCAGTAATTTGAAGGGGTTTGTATCTTATTTCCACGTGGCTGCCTTGGAGATCTTTTCAACCAACTTCCCTCTGGACTCTCTACAAACATTAAAAGATGTTTGAAATTACTCAACCTCAACGGTGCTTGAAATTGAGCCATGTTCTGTTGTGTCAACAAAGTGCTGCAAGTGCTGATTGTAGAGGCCAGAATAAAGGTTTCCAGCTCTGGTGCTGCTGCCCACAAAATTCCCTTATTAAGTGATGTTTCCCCACCTGGCAGCTCAGATGTGCTGCTCTGGTTGCTTATTTGTCCATTTTCCTTTATTTTATTTAGATTTTATAATCAATGAACAGGTTGGAACAGTTCTGCTGCAAAGCTCCCATCCCTGCCATGGGCAGGGACACCTTCCGCTATTCCAGGTTGCTCCAAGCCCTGTCCAAACTGGCCTTGGGCACTTCCAGGGATCCAGGGACAGCCACAGCTTCTCTGGGCAACCTGTGCCAGGGTCTCAGCACCCTCACAGGGCAGAACTTCCTTCTGATGTCCCATCTAAATCTCTTTCCTTCTCCCCTTTGTCCTATCCCTTATCAGCCCATGTAAAAAGTCACTCCCTCATTCCTTCCCTGCTTGTTTTCCTTTGTGTGCTTGGATCTACTCAGAAATTATTTGGGGAAGAATGAAGGGCTTTGTGGGTTATTGCAAATTTGTGATACTACCTGAAATCTGAATAATTTCACAGTGCTCTACTTGGCAGTGCTATGTATTAGAGCTGAATGTTTCAGAGGTGGAAGAGCATTTCCTGTTCTTCACACTTGTGTTCCCCATGAAATACATGGAAAAGGAGCAGTGAAGTATAATTTGTACAGTTTTGATTGCAAGTGGTGTCTTCCCTGAGCAGTCTCTGCTCTGGAGCCAGGCTGGGAGAGCTGGGAATGTCCAGCCTGGAGAAGAGAAGGATCCAGGGAGAGCTCAGAGCCCTTTCCAGGGCCTAAAGGGGCTCCAGGAGAGCTGGAGAGGGACTGGGGACAAGGGATGGAGGGACAGGACACAGGGAATGGCTTCCCACTGCCAGAGGGCAGGGATGGATGGGATATTGGGAAGCAATTCTTGGCTATGAGGGTGGGGAGGCCCTGGCACAGGGTGCCCAGAGAAGCTGTGGCTGCCCCTGGATCCCTGGCAGTGTCCAAGGCCAGGCTGGATGGGGCTTGGAGCGGCAGTGGCTCTTGAGTGGTTTCCCTTCCCTTGGCAGGGGTTTAGAGATGATATTTAAGTTCCCTTCCATCCCAGACCATTCTCTGTTCCTGGTGTCAAATGCAAAACCTTTATTTTGGGAACACTGCATTTCACTGGGTGCAGCACAGCCTCTGTGTCTTTTCTACCTCTGGGTTTCCTTATTCCTGCAGCAGCTTTGATATCTTGCAGTAAATTCCCGGTCACAGCCCACTGTCAGCTGGTGTCTGAGGGCATCCTTTAAGCAGAGGTGAGGACTGAGTTTATTTTTCAGTTCAGAGAGTGTTCCTGCACTTGGTGAGTAATGAGCTCTGCTGGTGCTGGGTCAGACATTGAAAAAATTCTTTCTCTGCTGGTCCCACCTGACAGTGAAAGCAGCAGATTCCCCTCAGTGTCTGAGGTCAAAATAAGCAAAATATTTCAATGATTCCACAGTCAAGTCCTATGGTTGCATTGGAGCTGCAGATTCCACAGGGGGAGGTTTTGTTTTCTTCCAGTTGGGATATCCCAGGAGCAGTGCTGTGAGAGCCAGACCTAACAAAGCCTGATGTCCTGGAGTTCTGTCTCACAGCTCTGGGACCCAGGGGGAATCTCAGAGAATTGGTGGAAGGTTTTGTGTCATTTAATGGGTTCTCTCTTCTCTGCAGATCCTTTGGTGCCTGAGAAGTGACAGTTTCACACTTTCTTTTTTCCCCAAGGATGAGCATAGAGGAGGATCCACCACTTCCATTCATCATCAGGGTGAACTTTTGGGGGATTTTAGGCCTTTTTGTTCCGCAGGAATTTGGGGTCTAGAGAAGAAGTCCTATGAGGAGCAGCTGAAGGAGCTGGGGGGCTCAGCTTGGAGAAAAGGAGGCTTAGGAGCTTCTTCTTGCAGATGGAGGAGGCCCCCCAAAGGTTCCTGCTTCTCCTAACACTTTGTTGAGAGAGGAGATAGACTGGAAATCCCAGAGGATGTGTGGGAATGGGAAGCTGAGTGAAAGGGATGCCTAAGGAGGACTGAAGAAATGTGGGTTTCAAGTGAGAACGTGGGAAGGAATGCTGGCTTGGCTTTGTGAGAAGCTTGTAAGACTTAAATATTTGAGTTCCCTGAAGATGTTTGAGATTAAAATAATAAGGGAAAAGAACAGCATGGCAAGTACCTGATACCCCTGGCTTCTGAGCACATGCCCAGTGTCCCAGGGGAGATGATTCCTGCTGGAAGGGGGGAAGTTTGCAAAAACTTCAGAAACTGTAAAAAAAAATAAATATTGAAATGTTTGTCAAAGGACAGCAACAGTTGGAGGGATTCAGGAAAAACTTCCAAATGCAGCTTTGAAGAATCACCAGAAGTATTTAGGAGAGCAGGTCACAGACCCCTGGAGGTTTGGGTCTATAAAGTGTTGTTTGTGCTCCAGCCTCCAGAGGGAGATCCCTACAGGGAGGTGTGTGTATCCCTGCCTGTTTTGAAAATTATTCACATTTTTGATGTGACTGTCACTGTCTAAAACCAGGATGTAAGGAGCTTGAGGAGCTTAGGAACCTTCTGCCATGTGACAGTGTCATTCCTGGTATGTGGGGATCATGGAATCACAGAATATCCTGAGTTCAGAGGGATCCATCAGGATCATTGATCCAACCCCTGGCCCTGCACAGACACCCCAGCAATCCCACCCTGTGCATCCCTTAGAGCATTGTCCAAACTCTCCTGGAGCTCTGGCAGCCTTGGGGCTGTGCCCATTCCCTGGGGAGCTGTTCCAGTGCCTTACCACCCTCTGGGGGGAGAAGGGAAGCTCAGTTTTACCCACAGCTGTAACTGTGGTTTCCAAAGAGCTTTGAACACTCCCAGCAGCTGAGTTCCCTCCCCTCCCTGTGCCATCCCCGCTTGGAACGTGGCATTCATCTGAAGTATTCATTAAGATGGGGAATTATTTGCATATTATTAGCATTATTACATGGAAATAAAGCTGCTGCTGGTTCTTCCCTCCCTCTATGTATCTTTCATCACCCGCCTTTATAAGGCTCTGAATCCTGTTTGTTGTGTGACAAACTGGGCTGATAAATCTCGTTACTCACTTCAATGGCTGGGAGACTTGCTGCACATTACTGAATTTGGTGAATTATGTAATAAATGCATAATTAAAATTAAACCCAGAGCCTCTCGTGGAACCTCAGAAAATGCCGTTCATCATGAATTATAGAGAAACCTACCCGGGTATTAAAATTTAAGCCTAATTATTTGGATTTATTTTCAATCAATATTTAATATGTTACCTATAAGTTCCTGCAGGCCCACAGCAAATCTGTTGTTGTGGCTTTGCTGGAAAGCACAGAAAGTGTCTGTGTGTGTGTAGAGTGAGGTGTTTGTTTTCATGGGGCTTCAGAGCTTAATATTTGATTACAGAAAGGAAAACTCCCCTGATAATGATGTGCTCAAAAATTTTTTCAGCCACAGAAGTGTCACGAGGAGTTGGGTTTTGCCCAACTCTTTCCCCACTTGATCACCGTTGAATATTACCCAGAGAAGCTGTGGCTGCCCTGGATCCCTGGAGTGTCCAAGGCCACGTTGGATGGGATTTGGAGCAACCTGGGATTATGGAATGTGTCCCTGCCCATGGCAGGGAATTGGAACAAAATGACCTTTAAGATCCCTTCCAACCCAAGCCCTTCTGTGATTGTGGTTTACTGGAGGAGAATCACAATAACAGGAAATAATTTACTCAAATAAAGCACTGCTTGGTTGCTCACTCATCAAATTGGTATTAAAATAAACTGAAAATCTTTCCCCCAATGAATTTCTGCCCTCCTAGTTCTTACTTCAAGGCAGCTGCTGTCAGGTTTAAACTTGAGATGTGCTAAAAACTTCTTCTCTCTGTGCTTAAAACAGGTTTTAGAGATACTTTCCTTGGAAAGAGAAGAGATGTTTTTCAGGCAAACAGCCTCCAAGTTTAATTTTGAAAGGTTTGTCTCTTAAGTAGCAAATTGAATAGAAGGGATTTGATTCCCTTAAATCCCCGATTCTAGAGAAAGCAGCTTGAGATCTCAGTAAGAGAATTAACACATGGGTTAAACTTACAATAAGAAGCAGGACTTGGAAAATGCCTATTCAGATGCCGTTAAGGAAATAATAGGATTAGTTCTTGTCGTGTCAGTGTGGATTCCTCAAACTGGGGGCTGTGCTGACACACAGCCGGCTGTGTCGCTGGTCTGGCCGTGAAATTGGGGACAATGACAATAAAGATGACTTTTCTTGGAGGCAAATTCCTTTGAATGTTTAAGCCAGTGCTTGTGTACACACGGAGGGCAGGTAATTCGGGATGACAAAGGAGTTCCTAATAATTCCCCTCCCTCCCTCCCTCCCCAGATGTGCTGTTTGTGGCTGAGGTGATGGTAATTGCAGCTGGGTAAGTGGTGAAAAAAGTCAGGATTGCACCGTGGCAGTGTGTTTTCAGTTCCTGTAAACAGATTTCTGTTCATTTCTGTCATCTGTTGCAAACACAATGTGGTTTCTTACCTGTTATTTTCATCCCTTTTATTCCAATGTATATATATTTTAATGTATATACATTATACCCATCGTTTAAGATAAAGCATTTTTGTTCTTTGTTTATATTTATTTATTCGTTTTCACTGTTCATGACAATTCAGAATCCTGAAAAAAAACATTATTTTCATTTTCTTGTGTTTTCCATTCCATAATCATCCATGTGTGTCTTTGTTTTTAGCTTAAACCAGAGAGAAAGAAGCACTAAGGCAGAATTGGGGTTATTTTCACATCACCTGATTCCATCATAGAAGGAGCTGTAGGACACCAGCACTCTGGAAAACTTCCAACAAAATGGTAATGAGACCAAGAAAGGCTTCTGTTGTACTGTCATTCTCTGTTCTTGTCTTCAGCCACAACTTCTGCTGCTTTGCAAAGCTTCTCTTTCCTTTTCCATGGGGTTTCCTCTTGCAGTAGTCCTGGGTATCCCATAATTCCCCCCAAAAGTGCTATAGGAGCTAGAGGGGAGCTTAGGCAGCATTGTACAAAGCCAAAAATTACATGAGAAGTTGTGGCTGCCCGTGGAAGTGTCCAAAGCCAGGCTGGACAGGGATTGGAGCAGCCTGGGATAGTGGAAGGTGTTCCTGCCCATGGCAGGGGTGGAACTGGGTGGGCTTTAATGTCCCTTCCCACCCAAACCATTCCCCGATTCTGTAATTTTGTGACTCTATGATTCCATAACTAAGAATGAAATAAAGTTTTGTGTTGACAGGTAATTGGCAAATGTACCAAATTTCTCAGTAAATTATCACCAGAAAATTTACATATAATTATATAATAATATCATAATATCATAATACCAACAGTGGAGGAAACAAGGTGGGCACATACTCAGGCTGATACTTCCCTTCCCATGTCACAGCATTCCCAAGCACTCGTCAAGCTGGAACTTAAAGAAGCAAAAAAAACCCAAGCCAAACAGCTTTACAGCTTGGTCTCTGACAGAGAGTATTTGCTGTGTTTTGGCACAGGATTTATTTAGGGGGTGTGGATGAAGCTTGGAGAGAGCTCTCTGCACATTTTGCAGTGGCAGCTGCTGACGTTGCCTCGAGTTGCAGCCAAAACTGGGCTGGTTTCAGCTCTGTGTGTGTTTTAGCTCAGTGTTACTCCATTCTGGAAAGCTGAATGATCCCACAGATTTAGAGATCAGCAATGCATTATCTTATTTGGCTTGCAATTCAAGATTTTAAGGAATTATGCAGAAAAGCTGCACTGAATGCACATGTTTACATGCATATAATTGTATCAGGTTACTGTACATATATTTTTCTTATCCTTGGACTGTTCTTACTTGAAATCCTTCTGCTCTCCTCTGAGCTGTTCCTTTCTTACTCACTAACAGGAGTTGCTCTCCTTTAACAAAAACTGCTTATCCCTATTATATGTCTTTTAAAATGTGCCCATTTAAATTAATAGTTAACAGAGCAAAGACATATCTGTGGTATAATGTATCCACTTATGGCTAATCATTATTTGAGGTGATTGAGCCTCTTTGTACTTAATTTTTTGTGCTTTTTATCCAGCAGAATCATTTGTAGATTGCAGTGTAAGAGCTGATTTACACCTCAAAGTAGACTATTTCTCCTGGAGCTCTGGGTTTTATCAATTGCCAGCAACCTTTTAGCAGCATAAAGTGAGCACTGAGTGTGGAAGGATCTCATCCCAAACCAGAAATCCCAATTCCTGACCCAGTTTAAGGTGTAGTTACCAATTAATTGGCACCCACCTGTAAAATTATTTTCTTAAAGGCTTTGGAATGGTTAATTTACACTGCTGGGATTTTTTATTCCATCTGACTTCGTTTATCTGTTCCTTCACTGAAGGGATGCTCAGGCACTGAAAGAGGCTGCCCATGGTGGAATCACCATCCCTGCAGGGATTTCAAAGCCATGTGGATGTGGCACTTGGGGACATGGACCAGTGGTGGCCCTGGCAGTGCTGGGGGAGCTCGATGACCTTAAAGATTTTTCCAACCTTAAAGGTTCAGTGATTCCAAGTGAGCTGCCCAGGCAGAGCTGCTGCTCTTGGCTCCCTCAGTCACTGACGCTGCCATGTGTCCTCTCCTAGAAATCCTGACCTTTGACTGAGTCTGCACCTCAGACACTGAACCTTTGGTGGGATGAGCTCTGCCACCCCATCAGGGATTCCTGAACATCCTATTTTTATTTCACTATTTAAGCTTTAATTGATCAATAATGGTTTAGTTAAGGTTTAAGCATTATTATTTATTTAATTTTATTCTTTTCTCTTTTTTTGTTTTTTAGGTATGAAAGGTTTATATGGGTGCTGAGATGTTCCAGTGCTTGGATCAGTCTGTTTATTTAATGTGGGAAGGAGTGGATTTCTTTTTTTGGCTGTTTTTTGGTTGTGTTACTTTAAGTTTCTGGAATTTTACATCAGCAGAGTTGATCCAGGTATAGAGACAGAGAATCATGAAATCAGAATGGTTTGAGTTGGAGGGGACCTTAAATCCCATCTTGTTCCACCCCTCTCCCATGGGCAGGGACACCTTCCACTATCCCAGGTTGCACCATCCAACCTGGCCTTGGACATTTCCAGGGAGGAATTTTAAGAGATGAGATGATTTTTAAGGTCCCTTCCAATCCAGTCCTGTGATTCCCTGATTTTCTAAAAGCTCATCAGAAACACCTCCACTCCCAGGATTTTTAACGTGCTCTGTTCTCCCTCAGCCCCTGCTGAACCCTCTGACAGAGCAGGGCTTTAACCCCCTGCCTGCTGTGTCTCCCCAGTTGAGACATCTCTGCAGAAGATTAAGCAAGTTAGAGAAATTAGCTTTGATCCCTTTCTGCCAGCATAGGATTATTCCACATCACACTGGGTTTGAAGTTCACACCTAATCCAGTTTTACACGGCCCGGGGGGACCGAGCTCGAGCTCCTCCCGGCTCTGTCTGCTGATTTAGTGGCACTTCCTTGATACTGAGATTCAATTTGCATTCCCATTACTGCATCCCATTCCATCCTGTGCCGTCCCATAACGCTGCTGCTGCTGCTTTTGGGATCAGCCTTCCCAAGGCAGAGGGATTGTTACCCTCCCTGTTACCCTCCCCGTGCTGTTTTGGGTGCTCACTCCATTAATATACATTGATGTATATTTAAACTACAAACATCTCTGGTGTCCTGTGTGGAGGTTTTCAAACTATAGGAACAGATCTAGATACAAAAAGAATTTGGAATGTCCATCCTGGATCTTTGTGCACAGAAACAACTGGTGTGAAATGAGATTCCAAGAGCCACCTGTGCAGAGCTGATGGTGATCGTGGCAAAGTGGAGGGTCCTGTCCCCATTTTCCAGAGATTTGCTGCTCAGTCCTGAGGGGTTTTTATATCACACTATATTTTCTTTATGATATTTGTAACCCCATAAGTTTTCTTCCTAATAAATGTGTATTTTCATGTTGAAAAAATCCTTGTCTGTGATCCTTTGAAATGCTTTTTTACAGGCATTCAGCATTCTGAACATTTTCTCCTCACACATGCACTGGTATGGGGGTAGCAGAGCATTCCAGCCAGGAGCTGTTTGAAGTCCCCAAAAGGTGCATTTAAAAGTGACACCATGTTTTGCTTTACTGGCAAAATCTTGGTTTAGCATTTGCATCACTTCCAGGGATCTTTCAGGAAGTGCCTCCTGGAGCAGAAAGCACTGGATAGGTCAGAAACATGGTTTATACACCAAAAATGGGGTTTATAGGAAAGAATTACAATTTCAAGTTTCTAAGGGTGGCTGTATTTTAGTGGGAAGCCCAGGAGATCCCAGAATGGAGTTCTCTTCCCTGTGCCTTCCTTTCATACTCACCTTGTAACAATATTTCATTTTTCTTCAAGAATGCAGCATTCATAGAAGGACAGAGTTTTAAACACTCTAGTAGCATGGTTGCCAGAGAATATCCGTTTTTCCATGCTGAGTTCCTTGGGTAGCCCCTGCTCCTGCTTTTTCCTTCACTGACAACATCTCCTTCAGAACCTAAATCCATCCCAGTGATATTTAATCATGGAGTCACAGAATGATTTGGGTTGGAAGGGACCTTAAAAATCATCTCATTCCAACCCCCTGCCATGGACAGGGAACCATCCTCCTCCCCCAAAGCTGTCCTTGGCAGAAAAACACCATTAATCCTGGTGGGAAGCAGCAATTCCAGGGATTTCATGGCACTCCTGCTGCAAAGGTGGTTTGGAATTGTCCTCCCCCATCCTAACAAGGCTTTGACCATACCAGGAGCACCCTCTACAAAAAAAAAAAAAAAAGATTTTTTTTTAAACACATCAGCTCTGGAAGGTCACAAAGCTGTCAGAGTGACTTATCTGCTCTCCTCTGGAAATGGCATTTCTGGGAGGCCGTGGCGGATGCAGCTCCACAGTCTGGGCTGGATCCTGTGGAAGTGCTTCAGGAGATCCATCAATGCCCTACTTAATTTTAAATGTTTGGAGTTTCTTTTATTTTTATTTTTTTAATTTTTGTTTTGTTCTCTTCACTGTAGTAAAATTATTTTTATTACCCTTTGGGTATTACCTGCTTTTATAAATCTTTCTATAATTAAATTTACAAATCCGCCTGTGAGCTGGTGATGTGTAAAACCTTGCAAACGGGACCCTTTGTGTGTTAACCTATATTTATGTTACTTTTATTCCTTCTGGCAGTAATTATCCTGGCTCTAGGCCTAGGATTAATCTATAAGATGCTGAACATGCTTGAATTTTTTTCCCCCCTTCTCTGTGGCAAACTCATCTTATGCAGAGCAGGACATTTTTAAAACTGCTTCCTATGAAGTGGTTTCACTGTGCCCCCTCTTAAGTGATTCACAGGAGGAGCCATGGCAGAGGTTCATTGATCCTGGGCCTTGGGTATGGAAGGAGAAATGATTGAGCCTCTGTCACTTTGGTGCTGGGCTGTGTCTGAGCCTGGTGACACAGCTCTGGCTGCCTGGCCAAGGGACTGTCACCATCACTGCTCTGCTGCACTGGGGGACAGGCTGGGACAGGGCTGGGGGTGTTGTAAAGCTGGGCAGGGGCTCCAGCTCTGGTCTGGTGGGGCTGGAACTTCCATGCTATGAATAACAGGCAGCTGAACAAGAGCCAGGTGTGCCCAGGTGGCCAAAAAGGCCAAGGGCCGATGGGCTGTTCCAGGAAATGTGTGTCCACCAGGACCAGGGCAGTGCTGTCCCCTGTGCTGGAGCTGCTGGAGCATCTCCAGTGTTGGAGACAGCTCTGATAAGCTCTCTGACCCTCCTGATAAGAGAGACATTGAGGGGCTGGAGCATGTCCAGGGGAGGGAACAGAGCTGGGGAAGGGGCTGGAGCACCAGGAGGGGCTGAGGGAGCTGGGAAAGGGGCTCAGCCTGGAGAAAAGAAGGCTCAGGGGGGACCTTGTGGCTCTGCACAACTCCCTGACAGGAGGGAACAGCCAGGGGAGTCTGCTCTGCTCCCAGGGAACAGGGACAGGATGAGAGGGAACAGCCTCAAGATCCTCAGGAGAGATTAAAGCTATTTATTAGGAATAATTTCTTCCCCAAAAGGGCTGCTGAGCTCTGGCACAGCTGCCCAGGGCAGTGGTGGAGTCTCTGTCCCTGGAGGAATTTAAAGGCCACATGGATGTGGCAGTTGGGGACATGGATTAGTGGTGGCCTTAGCAGTGCTGGGAAATGGTTGATCTTCCATGATTGTGTTATTTTTATTTTGCCATGGTCTTTGGCCCAAGGTGCTGCAAGATCCTTAAAGAAGTCATGGAGGGTTTGCACCCACCATACAATACCTCGGTGGAACATTTATTCATCCTCTTACTGAGTAAGAGTTCAGGGACATCAAAGAGAGGCACCAACACTTTCTGGAGACAAGAAAATGGTGTTTTCTGAGTGTCATGTGAAACAGCCCTGGGCATGGGCAATCCACAGATTTCCCACAGCTGGGGAGGGAAGTTCTGGTTCCTCCATCCCTAAAAACATTCAGGATCAGGTTGGGTGGATCTCTGAGCAGCCTCATCTGGTTGAAGATGTCACCACTCACTGCAGGAGGTTGGAAGGCCTTTAAAAGCTTTTTCCAACCCAAAATACTTCCTGTCACATGTCCTATCCCCATCCTCCTGAGCTGGCAGGTGCTGACCAAACCTGCTCCATCCCTTTCTCCATCCCATCCTCATCCTCACTGTGGGTGGATGAGGGAGGAGCTTGTAGAGACTCAGTGCTGTTTCAGGGCTGCTGGTGCATCATCCTCATGGCTGAGCTATCCTTGGGGACTGTCCCCTTGGGCACAGGAGCCATGTCCCAACAGTGGTGACCTCAACAAGTTCACAACTGGAAGTTTCAGCCTTCCTGGATTCCCAGATCCATGCAGCCCCGGGCTCTTTGCTGCTGTGTCAGGAGAGCTGCCGTGGGCTGGAGCAAACTTTGCCCACTGGGAATTTTTTCCTTAGAAAACCTTTCTGGAGTCATTGATTTGCAGTGTGTCTGAGCCAAATTTAAGCATGGAGCCACAGAGATCTGAATTTAGCTGTGCTGGCTGTTTTCCCTAGGAGGAGGGATCACAGGGATGGATTTGATTGCCTGGGAAAATTAGTGTTGATTTCAGTGAAGAATATTTTATTACAGTGTTTGCATTGGCATTGTCTTCATAGGATAATGGCTGAGAGTTTCCTGTGTTTCCTGTGCTTGTGTGTATTTAATAATTTAAGCTATTCCTTCTAAATACTGGCTTGGACTAGAAAAGAAAAAAAGAAGGCTGCCTACTCTTAATATCCCATCATAAAATAAAATCACTAATCCCAAAGGTGGAGTTGCAATTAAAAAGGAAGAAAACCGGTGTTGAGAAGTCTTGAAAGTGAATAATATGGTCTAAAATAGACACTGCCTGTGGTGTTTGCTTCAGATACTCAAGATGCTGAGGTTGTAGTGCCTTGAAAAACTGGGATGCGGTTCCAGGATCCCAGAGTGGTTTGAGTGAGTGAGGAAAGACCCCAAAACTCCTCTCATTCCAACCCCTGCCATGGGCAGGGACACCTACAGTATCCCAGGTTGTCCCAAGCTCCTTGGGGAGCCTGCTCAGTGCCCAAACACCCTCTGGGGAAGAAGCTTTTCCCAATATCCAGCTTAACCTTCCCCTGACACAGCTTCAGCCATTCCTGGGTCCTGTTCCTGCTCACAGAGAGCAGAAATCAGAGGTGGAGGATCCAGTGTGGAGAATCCTTTCCCTCTTCTCTTTTACAAATATAAAATCACAAGTTGACCAAGATAATGGCCTTTAACCCTTGTTTTCCCCTGCATGGGTTGCTAAAACTCCTCCTCAAACTCCCTCCAATCCCCCCAGGCACTGTCTCCACACCAGAAGGTTCCCCTGCCCTGAGGATCCAAACATTTGCTGCTCATGTGGGGCACAGGAGAGCCAGGGAGGCTCTTCAACACCATCAGGCAGCTCAGTCCACCTCAGTTTGGGATCTGGTTTGCAAAGATCAGGGCAGGTGAGAGTTGTTGCTGTAGGTTGTGTGTCTGGGAGTCTCCCAAATTCCCTCTGGCTGCTTCGATGAGGTGGGGATCTCCAGGACAGGGCAGGAATGCTCCAAGCTCCCCAGCTGGGTATTTTGACCTGCCTGGCAGTTTTCCCTTCTCTCCTTTCCCAGGGTATCACTCCAGGCCATGGGAAGTTTTGGATCAAGAGGAATTACCTTCAGACAGTAATGAAAGAGGCTGTACTCATAAATGCAGCACTGGACCTGTTAAATCAGGCTGTGCCTGGCACTGGGGGATGAGTGCAATCTAATAAAGGTATTACAAGCACTCAGGTTTGGGCAATTAAAGTGATAATGATATGCTGGAGCTAACGAGGCTGAGGTGAGGCATTATGGGGACCAGGGAGTGCATCCAGGTCTGCCCTGGCACACAGAAGCTGTGACTGCCCCTGGAAGTGTCCAAGGCCAGGTTGGACAGGGCTGGGAGCAGCCTGGGATAGTGGAAGGAGTCCCTGGCCATAGCAGGGGCTGGAATTGAGATGAGCTTTAAGGTCCTTTTCAACCCAAACCATTCTGGGATTCTGTTTGCAGAGCTTCTGGTCTGCAGGAAAAGAGAAATGAAGGGGCTGAGAGGAGGGGAGTATTAACCATCACTTAAAGGTTATTGCACATTTTATGTGCAGGCCTGAGCTTCAATTCAAAGAAGCACAGGGTGGTCTGGGTGGGAAGGAGCCCTAAAGACCATCCAGTCCAACCCCCTGCACGGGCAGGGACACCTTCCACTCTCCCAAGTTGTTCCAGGGAGGAATCCTCCCTTTACAGGAGCATTTTCCTGGATCAGGAGTGGCAGCCAGGCTGTGCTCCCTCTGAGCAGCTTCCCTTTATGAGAGGAGAGAGCAGGAGCAGAGGAGTCCCTGTGACCCACCACTGTCATTTGCTGCCTTCAGAGCTCTCCGTGGCAGCACAAGGACTCCTTTATGGCATTGTGTTTACCAAAGCTGCCTGGAGGAGGTTATTTAAACTGTGCAGTGGTTTTGAACCATGCTCTTGACATAATTTTTCTCCATCTGTAGCTTAAATATCAGCAATTTCTCTGAACTGAATGACTCTCATGGTTACTCAGATGCTTTCAAGGTGCAGTCATTCCCTTTGTGAGCACCTGTGACATTTTGGAGCTGCCCAGTCTGATTGCTGCAGAAATCCAGGCTCTGTGTGGGAATCACAGCAGTTACAGGAGCACATGGAGACACTGGGGTCAGGCTGGATCTTCTGTATTAAACAATTTAAATTAGATATTAAGAATAATTTCTTCCCTGGGAGGGTGGGGAGGCCCTGGCACAGGGTGCCCAGAGAAGCTGTGGCTGCCCCTGGATCCCTGGAAGTGTCCAAGTCCAGGCTGGATGGGGCTTGGAGCACCCTGGGATAGTGGAAGGTGTCCCTGCTGATCACAGGGGGTGGAATGCAATACTCTTTAATGTCCCTTCCAACCAATACTTCCAATAAATTGCTTTGCAAACTCCAAATGTGATTATTAAATGGATCTTCATTTGATGCAGGAACCCTCCCATTATGTGGTTCTGTGGCCACAAAAGAAAAAAAAAAAGTGCTTTTTATTTTCAAAAAAAACCACCCAAACCTGGGGAGAAACCCCCAGGAGCAGCAGCTTTCAGCCTGCGGGTCTATTTCTTTGTGTGTGGGCAGGGTGATTTCTGTCCATTTATAAAAGGCAGGTTTTTTTCAAATAAATAAATAAACACCAATTCCTGGGGTGAAATTCTCAAAGGCTTCTAAGAGAAAGAGCACTACTGGCCAGGGTGGCTGGAGGGAGAACTTCTTGGTGTCACCTTGTGCAGCCACTTTGAGAGAACTGTGAATCAACCACTTCCCAGGCAATTTGTTCCAAAGTTTCACAACCCTTTTGGTGATTAAATTTTTCACAATATCCAATCTAAACCTCTCCTGACCTAACTTGAGGCCATGCCCTCTTGTCCTATCTTGCCCTGAGTGTTTTTGTTTGCCTCTTCTCAAGATAAACAATTTTCAAGTCCTTTAACACAGATACTCACGTACAAAATATTATGATTTCATTTCATCAAATATGAACCAACTGTAGAGAAAATTTTTCCTTGTGTTTGCAGTTCAACACAGTGAGCTTGTAAGCCTCCCCAGGTTTTGTGTCTTTGTGTATTGTCTTTGCAGAAAGCAGCAACCAGCATTTGCCATTTAATCTGTAGGTGCCACAAAGCTTACTCTTTGTCCATTGAGAAACAAAGAGACTATTAAAGGGAGAGACCAGAATGTCCTGGTGTCACCTTGTGCAGCCACTTGGAATCCCAGCTGCAGAACTCCAGCCAAGCAGATAAAGACATGAGGGTGTGTGGGACCTGGAATTGGTGAGGAAAACCAGAATGAGCTCTTGGTGCTGAGAGCAGAGTTGGGATGCTCAACCTCTTGGAGGAGAGCTCCAAAGTGCTCCTGACAGCTTGAAAACACCTAAATTCCTTCATTAGAGCACAGAGGCAGAGAATTGCTGAGGTTGGGAAAGTCCTGCGAGATCATCCAGTCCAACCATTCCCCCAGCACTGCCAAGGCCACCACTGGCCCATGTCCCCAAGGGTCACATCCACAGGGCTCTTTAATCCCTGCAAGGATGGGAACTCCATCACTGTTCTGGGCAGCTGTTCCAGTGCCTCACTACCCTTTCCATGAAGAATTTTTTTCCTTAATATTCTGATATCCAACCAAAACTTCCCCTGGCACAACTTGAGGCTGTTTCCTCTTTTCCTGTCCCTGTTCCCTGGGAGCAGAGCCTGCCATCCCCTGGCTGTCCCCTCCTGTCAGGGAGCTGTGCAGAGCCATAAGGTCCCCTCTGAGCCTCCTTTTCTCCCTCCTGAGCCCCTTTCCCAGCAGTGCTGGCTGAGGTGTTGGATTATGTTTGGGTTAGCAGCCTCCAGCTGAGTTTGCAGGAGCTCCCAGGCTGTGCCCCAGAGCCAGTGCAGCTGTCAGCGAGCTGCCAGGTGGATTTTGGTCCCTGTGGTGCCTTCACTTCCAGCATTTCCTCACTCTGAGGCCTCTGGGGACAATCTCACTCGCTAATGCAATTTGAGAGCCATCACTCAGAGGAGCTCTGTGGGAACCCAGCTCCCAGCTTCGCTGATCTGACTGCTTTTGCTGCAAGAAGAGCTGCTGTGCTCAGGTGTTTGTCCCCACCTCTGCCCTGCACTAAAATGTTTGTTTTCCGTGAGGAAATCCCATCGCGCCTGCAGAGCCCCCGGCTGCCCTCGGCACCAGCACGCCATCCATGGCTCTGTCCTCCTGTGATCCCAGCAAGTGCTACAGTCCCCAAAGAGGCATCTCCACACCACAGACAGGACAGGCAGGCCAGGGAGCAGCTGAGGAGAGCTCCCAGAGCAGGAGCTGTGTGTGAATTGAGGGGTTGAATAAGGATAAGGAAGAGGAACCGTCGGGCTGGGGTTGTGTTCAGCTCCTCCTACAACCACTCATGGGAGGCAGCTCCTGGGGAAAACCACTGCAGCCTCCTCTGGCTGCTGGAGATTTCACCAGGAGCTGCAGTGGGAGCCTGGGGAGGAGGCTTGGATGTGGATACCTGCCTTTTGGTGGTCTGGGAATGAAGCCACATCCACAAAGCATCATCCATGCCCTGAGGAGCTGTGGCTGCCCCATTCATGGAATTGTCCCAGGCCAGGTTGGAAAGGGCTTGGAGCACCCTGGGATAGTGCAAAGTGTCCATACCCATGGCAGGGGGTTGAAAGTAAATTATTCATAAAGTCCTTTCCAACTCCAACCATTTCCATGATTCCATGATGGATGTAGATGGCAGAGCAATGAGGTTTCCAGTGCAAAGGCAGGAACATCCCATGGAAACCACTCACTTCCCATTACCTGTGCAGGCTCTCCAGGGTTTTGGGAGCCTCCCAGAGAGGGAGAGACGTGGGGGAAGCGAGTCCCAGGTGGGAGTGTGTTTTTGTACCAACACTGAATTCAAAAGGAGCTGTGAGTGCAGAGACAGCTGAGCGACGGCACAGCCTCCACTTTCCTTTCACACCAGGAATTGTTTCCACTCCAAGGGCTGCTTTGCATTTGTATTTAATATGAATTTCCCTTTTAACAGTGCCACTCGTGACTCTTGGGTACAGCTTGTGATTCTCCACATCTGAGTACAAAAAGCCAGGCTGGGCATTGTGCTTTCCTGAGCTGGACATTCCTGCCCTCTTATTTTGTGGACAGGAATAGCTTTTCCCACATTGCTGGGAGGATCAGTGTTGAAGAGAGGATAAAATACTTCCCTAGGTCCTGGGACAGATGGATCTAGAATTGAGCTACCCACTAACCTCCTGCTGAGTTTTTTGGGGACAAGATCTGTTGCCTGCCAGATGTTTGTGCTCTGTCTGGCACAGCAGGGCAGTCTGGGTGCTATTTTTGTACTGTGTTAAATAACTCTGTCTACAGGGTTTTGGAGGTAGCAGGGGAAGGTCTGTCAGGGCCCTTTTAAGTGTGACTCTGTGGTTTATTCATGTTCAGGCTCATGTAACACTGGAGATGTTGGGATTACAGAGCCTTCATCCACCCCCAGAGCTGCCTCTCTCCTGTGTCTGGAGATGGGCAGGACTCAGCCAGGCTGGGAGAGCTGGGGGTGCTCACCTGGAGAGGAGAAGGATCCAGGGAGAGCTCAGAGCCCCTTCCAGAGCCTAAAGGGGCTCCAGGAGAGCTGGAGAGGGACTGGAGACAAGGGATGGAGGGACAGGACACAGGGAATGGCTCACACTGCCAGAGGGCAGGGATGGATGGGATACTGGGAAGGAATTCTTGGCTGTGAGCAGGGTGGGGAGGCCCTGGCACAGGGTGCCCAGAGAAGCTGTGGCTGCCTCTGGATCCCTGGGAGTGTCAAGGCCAGGTTGGACAGGGATTGGAACAAGCTGGAAAAGTGGAAGGTGTCCCTGCCCATGACAGGGGATGGAACTAAAAGATCTATAAAGTCCCTTCCACTCAAACCATTTTAAAATTCCATGATTATTCTTAAATAAACTCTTTCCCATTGCAGGGATATGTTGGCCTTCTCTTAAATGTAAGATTTCTTTTAAATGGACATAGTACCTGAATCCTGTGCTCCATCTCAGCATCACTTCCACATTTTAGGTGGAAACTTTAAAACATTGAAGAACTCCTGTTTGTTGACCCTGGCTGTGTTTTGTGCCGCCCATTCCTTCTAACCCTTCTCCACTTCCCTGTTTGTGGAGGGGGATGTTGGTCAACCACTGCCCTGCAGCCTAGAGTGCCTTATTTTCCTTAAAACTCACAGGTTCCATCAAGCAAAGTCCTAAATTAAAACTTAATTAGATGAAGCCTTCATTAGGGGATGTCTGTGCTGGTGAACACACCGAAAGAGGAAAGAGACTGGCAGAAAATCCCTCCTCCCTTCCTGAGGCAAGTGTCCCAACCACTTCCAGCCACGACCTTCCTGCTGCCCTGTCCCACTTCACAGCTGGCCTCCAAATGGGAATAAAAAAGCCTGTGGTGGCTCAGGGCCTGTCACTGTCCCCAGCCTCTGCAGCATTGGAGGGTGGATGTCCAAAAGCTCTTGAAGTGGCAGCTTTGTACCAGCTGCTGTTCCCTCTCTGCTGGGAGCTGCTTGGTCACACAGGCTGGGGAAACAAAGCCAGGGCAGCCAGGTGGTGCAGGGGCTCAAAAGCCTCTTTTGTTTGCTCCTTGCCCTTGAATGGCAAAAATGATGTCATGGAGGAGAGGTGGAGGCTCGGGAAAGCTCCTTGCGACATTGGAGAGAGGGGAGTTCACTGCACAACCCCAAATCCTGTGCTGTGGTGGTGTAGTGACCAAAAGGAGGGTGTGAAGAGTCCAGAGCATCCTTTAGAGTTTTCCAGCTCTGCTTGATGCTTGTGCATCACCTCTGTCGTGTGGTGTCCAGCACATAACCCACAGCGCTCGTGGAAATTAATTATAATGTCTTGAAAAATAAGATGTGCATAAGGAATTTTGGGGCAAGAAAGCTTCAAAGACAGGTTGGATTGGGCTTGGAGCAACCTGGGATAGTGGAAGGTGTTTCTACCCATGGCAGGGGCTGGAACTGGATGGTTCTTAAGGTCCCTTCCAACCCACACTCTTCAGTGATTCTATTCTTGAGGTAAAATTAGCACGGGTTGGCTCAATCAAAGAGAAAATTCCAACAAAGTGTTGAATTTCCTGGCTGCTTATTCCAATGGGGATGAAGCCCCAAATGAAGGAATGGTGTTTTAGGAACTGGATGATCCTTAGGGTCCCTTCCAACCCAAACCCTTCAGTGATTCTCTTCTCAAGGTAAAATTGGCAAGAATTGGCTCAATCAGATAGAAAATTGCAACAAGGGGTTGAATTTTCTGGCTGCTGATTGCAATGGGGATGAAGCCCCAAATGAAGCAAAGGTGTTTTAGGAACTGGATGATCCTTAGGGTCCATTCCAGCCCAAATCCTTCCGTGATTCTCTTCTCGAGGTAAAATTGGCAAGGATTGGCTCAATCAAAGAGAAAATTCCAATGAGGTGTTGAATTTCCTGGATGCTTTTGAGGCCCCAAATGAAGAAATGGTGTTTTAGGAACTGGATGATCCTTAAGGTCCCTTCCAACCCAAACCCTTCAGTGATTCTCTTCTCAAGATAAGGTAGAAAAGAATTTTCTCAATCAAAGAGAAAATTCCAATGAGATGTTGAATTTCCTGGCTGCCGATTGCAATGGGGATGAAGCCCCAAATGAAGAAATGTTATTTTAGGAACTGGATGATCCTTAGGGTCCCTTCCAACCCAAACCCTTCAGTGATTCTCTTGTCGAGGTAAGGTTGGCAAGGATTGGCTCAATCAAAGAGAAAATTCCAACAAGGGATTGAATTTCCTGGCTGCTGATTGCAATGGGGGTGAGGCCCCAAATGAAGGAATGGTGTTTTAGGAACTGGATGATCCTTAGGAACCCTTCCAACCCAAACTCTTCTTCAGTGATTCTCTTCTCAAGGTAAAATTGGCAAGGATTCTATTCTCAAGGTAAAATCAGCTCAATCGAAGAGAAAATTCCAATGAATTTTCTGGCTGCTGATTGCAATGGGGATGAGGCCCCAAATAAAAAAATGTTGTTTTAAACCCCCCCATGCAAGGATTTCTGCAGGGAGGATAATAATGACACAAGCTCAACCAAGTACAAGGTACTCTGAGGCAAATGAACTCCCACGGATAGCAAAGAACAAGGAAAGAAAAGGAAAGGGGGAAAAAAAATCCCAGCTGGATTGGAGCAGAACTGACTCCTGGAAATACTCCAGGCTTTGGAAATTGGTAGGCTTCTGGTTCTTGATGGCCCCCTCATGGAGCTTAACAAAGACTGGAATATAAAGATATGTTTATACTTTTTCTTTGGGAGTCATTTTGCCTCTGTTGTGGTCTACAGGGCTGTGCCCTCAAGCCTAAAAATAGGGATAATTGATGTAATCCTAAAGCAAGGGAACACACCAGCTGAGTGCACAGACTGTCAACCTGTCCCCTCAGCACCTGCAGGCTAGGAGAGGGGACATGCAAAGAAGATTTCTTGTTTTTGAATGCTGCCCCCTGATCATCACAAGTGATGAAACAGCAGTGGGTGATCACTGCTGTGATCACCTTCCAGTGGGAGTGGAAGGAAGGATTGGGGAACCCAGAGGTGCTTTGGGGATGGATTTCAGGAAGATAATACCTTCTCTGGAGGCCTGCCCACAGGTCTGGGCTGCTGTGGAAGATCCACAAGTGATGGACAGGACTTCTCTGCCTGAATTTGAGGTGTCTTACACCTGCTAGCGCTGTTTTATGGTTAGAAGTACAGGCAATGCAGGCTCAGGCTGAAATTCCTTCTGAGTTAGCAAATGAGAGACTGGGATCACATCCTTCTCAAGAGGTGTCCTGCTCTCAGGTGCATCTCCACATCTTTCTGTGTCCTCACAGCCTCAGTCTGCACCAGGGGAGGGTCAGGTTGGACAGCAGGAGGAATTTCTCCATGGAAAGGGTGGTCAGGCATTGGAGGGCACTGCTCAGGGAAGTCATGGAGTCCTCATCCCTGGAGGTGTCCAGGAAAGGATCAGTGCTCTAGGCTGGGTGACAAGGATTGGTCACAGGGGGCCTGAGAGGTCTTCTCCAACCTAAATAATTCTGGGATTCTGTGAAAGAGGCCATCTCCACCAATACCCTCGTAGTAGGGGTGTCTTTTGTTGCCTCTGAGAGCCATTGGGTTGGACTTAAATCCTTTGTTCAAACTTTTACAGGATTATTTTTTCTCTTTCATCAGTGCAAAGATCAGAACAAGAATGTTGTGGTGTAGAAACTGTTTGCAAAGAGCCTTCATCGAGGAAGAGAAACTCTGCATGGTCACCAGTGCCTGGTTTCAGCTGGGATCTTGTGGAGGATGTGCAGAGATGTGTCATGGATGAGGGGGAATGGCTTCCAACTGAGAGGAGATTTAGATGGGACATTGGGAACAAACTCTTCCCTGTGAGTGTGGGGAGGCCCTGAGGTTTCTCAGAGAAGCTGTGGATGCCTCTGGATCCCTGAAAGTGTCCAAGGCCAGGATGGATGGGACTTGGAGCAAACTGGATGGTGGAAAACAAAAATGAGCATCAGGAACTCTCCTGGCTGCAAAGGGGTCACTCCTGCATGCCTGGCCCATGCTCTGGCTGGGATGCAGAGCAGCACTGACCCTTCCAGCCACAAGGCTGGAGATTTTAAAGCTCTTCTGGGGAGACTCCTCATGCCCAGAGTAACTGTGTCTTCATTATGTCTGGTAGATGCTGCTGAAAAATTAATAATGCACTTACAGGCCTTAGTTAAGGAGGAAGAGAACGTCCCCACTGGTGGGGCCTGGAAACCTGGAGAGCCAAGTGGTGCCTGCTATTTATTCCCTTTTATTTAGCATCCATATTTAATGCTTTGTCTCCTGCAATGGCTCTGCAAAGAGGAAGGAATTAATTGGGGAGTTGCTGCAGTGCACATAACGAGGCACTCCTAATTGCTCAGGGTGGGGTGTTGATGGAGCTCTGTTCAACAAGTGCTCCTGTTCATTCCCTCCTTCCAGTCTAAATTCTGGTTTCAGCTGCACTTCACTGATTGGAAAAAAATCCAAAATTCAGCAAATATGCCTTCTGAAGGGTTTTTCTCAAAAAGGAAAAGCAAAGCATCTGTTTTCCAAGGAAGAGGAGTTACACTGGTGTGTTTAATTTATGGATTTAACTAATTTTAAACTCATTTTTCCTTTTTCTTTCCTTTTTTTTTTCTTTTTTTTTTTTTTTTTTTTTTAGCCTTATTCTCTGGATAGCATTAAAAACATACCTGGCTGGGAATGTATCTTTAATTAATTGCTTTGCAGCAAATGAGACCATTTCAGCAAATCCTCCATGCATGTTTTAGATCTTAATCCAGTGGTTATATATTGGATAGTGCATCACAGTGAGCAGGGTAACTCCACCCCTGTTGGAAAAATGCTCATTTGACAGAAGAGATTATTGAATTTGGAATTTCTGGTGTCTCTGTTACTGCAGTTACTGTGAGGTGTATTTCTGCTTTGCATCCGTGCCCAAGGGACAGTGTCCCAGGAGTCTTCTCCTGTTGGGTCACTTCTCATTTCTCCACCCTATCCATCCTAAATGTCCCTTTAATATTAGTGGGAGCATGGTGGAGCAGGAAATGAATGCAGGAGGAAATTAGGTTGCTTTTGATCCATTTTCCTGAATTTCTGGCCAATAACTGCCTCCAGTCATACAAAAATTGACCCAAATCCTAGGAATTGTCAGAGGTGGGGGCTGAGTTGTCAGGATGGAAGAGAATTTCTCCAGGAAGGTCTGTGGAGTGTCTATTCTTCATTCCCTTTGAGAAGAACTGGAAAGCACTGGAACAGGCTGCTCAGAGAGGCTCCGGAGTCTCCAGATATTCCAGCACCATCTGGACACAATCCTGTGCCCTGTGCTCTGGGATGACCCTGCTGGAGCAGGGAGGTGAGACAGATGACCCCACTGTGCTCCCTTCCAACCTTTACCATCCTGTATCCCCTGGCTTTGCTCTTTCCTAGCTGGAAGGGCCATTTTCCATGATTTTTCTGTGGAGCCACCTAACATGGAGGGTGTCCATGCCCCAAATCCCAGCTGTGACTTCTGAACCCACCACAAACAAATCTCAGGTCCCATCTTTCTCCTTCCTGCTTCATCTTCCCTCCTGCCACACCAGCAGCAGGAATTCCTGTCTGACTCTGCTCTTTTTGCCCTGAAGACACCACCAACCTCCTTGCTGGGTGTTTTCCCACTGAACACCTCCACTGACCCTTGGGATGCTCCTTTCCCAGTCTCATCCCAGTCCTTCAATCCTCTCTGGGGTGCTGCCTCATCCTGCTGCCTGCAGGGTGCTGCTGATGCTCTGTATCCTCTTGGGAATGCCATGGGGCTGGGCTCATCCTGGGCTCCAGGAGGTTCCCACACAGCCCCTGTAGAGGCTGGAGGGGGATGATCTGCTGGAATTTGGGGTGGTGCTGTCCTGGAATCTAGGAAGATATGTCCTGGAAGCTGGGGAGATGCTGTCCTGGAATCTGAGAAGATGTTCTGTTGGAATCTGGGAAGATGCTCTGCTGGAATCTGGGGAGATGTTTTGCTAGAATTTGGGAAGATGCTATTCTGGAATCTGGGAAGATGCTCTTCTGGAGGCTGGGAAGATATGTCCTGGAGGTTGGAAAGATGCACTGTTGGAATCTGGGGAGATGTTTTGCTAGAAGCTGGGGAGATGATGTCCTGGAGGCTGGGGAGATGTTCTGTTGGAATCTGGGGAGATATTTTGCTGGAATTTGGGAAGATCATGTCCTGGAGGTTGGGGAGATGCTCTGCTGGAATCTGGGAAGATGTTTTGCGGAAATTTGGGAAGACACTGCCCTGGAATCTGGGGATATGCTGTCCTGGAGGCTGGAAAGATGCTCTGCTGGAATTTGGGGAGATGTTTTGCTGGATCTGGGAAGATGCTCTGCTGGAATCTGGAAAAATTGTGTCCTGGAAGTTAGGAAAATGCTCTGTTGGAATGCGGGGAGATGTTTTACTAAAATTTGGAAAGATGCTCTGCTGGAATCTGGGAAGATGTTTTGCTGGAATTTGGGAAGGTGCTGTCCTGAAATCTGTGGAGATGATGTTCTGGAATGGGGAGATGTTTTCTGGAATTTGGAAGATCATGTCCTGGAGGTTGGGAAGATGTTCTGTTGAAATCTGGGAAGATGCTCTGCTGGAATCTGGGAAGATGTTTTGTGGAAATTTGGGAAGATGCTGTCCTGGAATTTGGGGATGTGCTGCTCTGAAGGCTCCGCAGGTGCTGTTCTGGAATCTGGGAAGATGCTCTGCTGGAGGCTGGGAAGATGCTCTGCTGGAATTTGGGGAGACGTTTTGCTGGAATCTGGGAAGATCATGTCCTGGCATATAGGGAGATGCTCAGTTGGAATCTGAGGTGATATTTTGCTGGAATCTGGGAAGATGCTGCCCTGGAATCTGGGGAGATGTTCTGTTGGAATCTGGGAAGATGTTTTGCTGGAATCTGGGGAGATCATGTCCTGGAATCTGTGGAGATGCTGTTCTGCAGGCTGGGGAGATGCTCTGCTGGAGGCAAACGTGGCCAGCGCACATCAGCTGCTGCACGGCTGCCGCTTCATTCCGGCACCGGGCTCGAATAATCCCCTGTGCCTTTAAACGTGCTGCACATCAAAGCCTAGCAGAGCAGAGGAATTCCCTCTTCCCGCCTCCCAGCCCTCTCTCCCTCCTTTTTCGTTTAAATTTTCGGGACTGGAGAGCGGATTGCAGCTGACACAGATTTGTACCCGTCTCCATGACGACAGAGACGGGCAAGTTGTATGTGGAGCGTGTTCATTGTTAAGTTTCTAATTTCAGTGAGGTCGCTGGACGGTTTTTCTCTTTTTTTTTTTTTTTTTTTTTTTAGTTTTTTTTTCCCCGCAGCTCTGAGATACCCTGGAGAAGGAGGAGGAGGAGGAGGAGGAGGAAAGCTGTCGGTGCCCCTGCTTCTCCAGACGTGCTCCCTTGCAATCCACGGAGCAAAAGCACTGGGAACGAGCCCCCAGTTTTCAAAGCTTTCCTGTTTTAACCCCTTCTGCTCATCCCTCTGGGTGCAGCTCAGCAATTCCCACTCTCCCTGAGTTCCCTCGGCATCTTTGCTGCCTCCTTCTCTTGCTTTCAGCCAGTGGGATGCTGTGCAAAGCTGAAGGTACATGATGTTGATGACCACTCACATGAACACCATAAAAGCCACCAAATCCTGTCCAAGGATGCAGAATTATCCATGTCTTGGCCGGAGAAGTGGGGCACAGCCAGTGCTTGGACAGAGCTGGTGGCATCACTGATGTTTCAAAAAGTTTGGATCTTCCAGTTTGACTTGCTCCATTAGGGGAAATTTAGATTGGATATTAGGAATAATTTCTTCACAGAAGAGGTTGTCACGTACTGGAATAGGCTTCCCAGGGAGTCACCATCCCTGGAAATGTTAAAAAAATTTGTGGATGTGGCACTTGAGGACACGGTGGTGGCGAGGGGTTGATGGTCGGACTTGTTGATTTTAAAGGTCTTTTCCAACCTTAACAATTCCATGACTCTCTGATTCTTTTCTCACCTCAAGAAGAAAAACACACCTGCATAAAGATTTAGGGATTAAAAAAAAACTTGGTTTAGAATGAGATGGAATTTGGTATACCATGTTAGGATTAACACTGCTTCTCCCCTCAAGTCATCCTTTGATAGGATGGGGGAGAGAGAAAATGTTCCTTGTGCAGATGCTCTGGTGCTCAAGTGACTTTGCTTGTACAAGGTCTCCCTCCCTCCCTCCCTCCCTCCCTCCCTCCCTCCCTCCCTCCCTCCCTCCCTCCCTCCCTCCCTCCCTCCCTCCCTCCCTCCCTCCCTCCCTCCCTCCCTCCCTCCCTCCCTCCCTCCCTCCCTCCCTCCCTCCCTCCCTCCCTCCCTCCCTCTTCCCATAAGAAATGCTGAAATTCACACAGCCAAGAGGAAAACAGGATTGCTGATGGCAGAGCAGTTTGGGAAGAGAAGGCTCTGGGGACACTTCAATTCAGTACTGAGAGGGGGCTTATAAAAAAGAGGGAGAGACTTTTTACATGGGTAGAGAGTGACAGGACAAGGGAGAATTGTTTTAAACTGACAGAGGAGAGATTTCAGTGAAATTTTCGGAAGAAATTCCCCCCTGTGAGGGTGGGGAGGCCCTGGCACAGGGTGCCCAGAGAAGCTGATGCTGCCCCTGGATCCCTGGAAGTGTCCAAGGCCAGGCTGGATGGGGCTTGGAGCAGCCTGGGATAGTGGAACGTGTCCCTGTGCACAGCAGGAAGAGGAATGGGATGATCTTTAATGTCCCTTCCAACCCAAACCATTCCAGGATTTCAGGACATCAAGTTGCTGCTCACAATTTCCCCAATTTGTGAGAAATTGTGAAATTTCCCGCATGCATGGGAAGGAGCATGAACAGGGTCAGATCCTATCAAGAAGAGGATGTGCTCAGGCTTTTCTCAGTGCCTTGCCTTTAACTACAATAAAGCCCCAAACCCTTGGGATGTTTTTCAAACAAACCCTACCTTTGCGGTGTCACCAATGCCCCTTTTTCTTGGCTGCAGATGGAAAGCAGGGGAAGATGGGACATTTGAACTGCAGTGCCCTGTGCTGCTTCCAATGCCTGCTGCCAGCAGGTCAGTTTGAGCCTGGCTGGAAGCCCCTGGGTGTGTTAATTGAATTAATCTCCTTCCTATAAAGCACTGAGCTCTTAAGGTCAATGTGCAGTGGAACACAGAGCCGTAATTGAGGTGCTCGCTCACTCGTGCGCACGCTGGAAGAAAGACTGCCCTGATTGATTCCTCCAGGAAGGATCTGCCTGACATTTCAGGCCCAGATGGTTTGCTTGGGATGGTCTTCATGCTTCCTCACTCACTTTCTGTCATCTGACTCATTCCCTCTCCTTGTAGCCCCATTGAAAATGTGGGTTTGAAAATGTGGGTTTGAAAACGAAGATTCCCAGCAGCTCCTCACTTCAGCTCTGTGTGCAGAGGTGGGTTTTGTGCAGACCAGCCTGCTCTGATCTACCCAAGGAAGCAAATTATCCTCCTTTTTCAGTATTTGGCCATTTTCTTTTGCTTCTTCACCTTCCAAACAGACAGAGAGCTGTTCCCAGCTTTTCTTAGTGGAGATGAAGGAGAGTTGACCAGAAGAGATAAAATCCAATCAGGGGAATGAGGAATAAAATTTCTGTTTTGTTCTGTGATGTTCTATCAGGGACTTTGCAGGATTCGAAAGACTTTGGGTAGATTAACCTGAACAGCAGCACTTGAATGTTCAGTATATCTTCCACTTTTGGAGGAAAAAACATCAGTTTTGGACAGGATGGGTGAGATTTCAGGAGAGGGAATGATGACACAAGAAGAGCAGGAAGGCTCTTGGCATCTATAGGAAAACTGGCAGCGGGAAAGGGCTCCACTTGCTCCAAAGAGTGAGGGGAGATTGTTCAACCATTGCAGGAAAAACAAAACCAAATAAAATCCCATCAGGGGAATGAGAACTAAAACTTCTGTTTTGTTCTGTGGTGTTCTGGCAGGAACTTTGCAGGATTTGAAAGACTTTGGGTAGATTAACCTGAACAGCAGTGCTTGGATCTTCCAGCATGTCATGATTCCTTCTGCTTTAGAGAAAATACATTAGTTTTGGACAGGATGGGTGCGATTTTGGGAGAGGGAATGATGTCACAGGAAGGCTGTTGGCATCTGTAGGGAAACTGGCAGTGGGAAAGGGCTCCACCTGCTCCAAAGAACAAGGTGGGAATTGTTCGACCATTGCAGGAAAAACAAAAACACATTGTGGACATAGTTTCCAGGGGCTCTGGAAATGGCAGATCCCAAGGGATAACAGAGATCTCCACCCTTCTGTCTCTGGAGCAGCTCAGGGCTGAGGGTGGATAAAACCTGACTTTCCACCAGCAGAAAGCCACAGATCTCGTCAGTTTTCTGCCAGTTTGTCCTTTTGTCACTACTTGTAGGCTACAAAAAGGTCATTTTATAAGGACAAATCCAGTCCCCAGCCTTAGAGAAGGGCTGTTATTACTCAGAAAACAATAAAATCAAATAATGCCAGACTTTGCAGGAGTCCCTCTGTACAGAGAACTCGAGAGGATTTGCTGTCTCCCTGGGAAAGAAATTACAGGCTGAGGGTTAACCCTTCTGCTTGAGTCATTTTTCAGAGTTGATTTTGGCTTTGCTGTGGAATATCTTGTCAGATTTTTTTGTTTGCCTGCTGACATTTTAATAAAAAATATTTTATTTCATGCCTATAGTAGTTAAAAAATAATTGGGAGGGAAGGCAAAGGGAAAGCTTTTCATCAAGTATCTCATTTTCCTAAGGATCTTTGCTTGTGAAATGTATTTTTTTCTGACAAAGTCCATGTGCTCCAGGAGCTCAGGATGAGCAGAGCTTCAGCTAGAGAGAGAAGTGGAAATGCAAAAGATTTGCACAAGTTCTGACTCACTCAGAACACAGAGCAGGAGGCTCCAGCCCTGCTTCACAGAGGAATCACCAGCACATGCCCCATCCCAGGAGAAATCAGGTACTTTCCCAGAAGCTGCTGCAGCTCGTTTTGCTCTTCTTGCAGGAGCTGGCACATGCTGTGCTGCAAAAAGACTTTGTATTACAAATTAAATTAGATTTACTGGTTAGAAATGGGAAGTCTTGTACAAATACCTTATTTATTGGGAATTCACATTAATGAGATTATTTCTGCTGCCTCCACAAGGCTTAGGTTGGCCTCCAGACCTGGCTCTGGGGCTGCCATGCCCTGCATGTAGAGAGGGGAGCAGGAGATGTCAGATGAGCCTGGCTGGCTTTGAGGAGCGGGGTGTGGAGCAGGTGGAGTTGAGCACATGGGCTTGTGGACTCACTGTGCCAAGGTGGAGGGGCCTGGCTTGGAAACAGCAAAAACACGAAGAAAAACTCTGTGTGGATTGATCACAAGGTGGAAAATGTAGCCTGGAAGAGGAGAAAGGAGGGGGAATCAGGAGTGTCTCTGGACCAGCTTGATTCTATCTGATCTTGGAGCTCTGGCTGGAACTTGGCTCCCATTTCTGGTGTTCCTAGCACATCCAGGGTGGGTCCAGAACTGGGCAGAGTTCAGAGTCCAGAGGAGAGGGTTGGGCTAGGTGACATTTAAAGTTCCCTTCCCACCCAAACTTTGCCATGGCTCTGTGATCTGTTTCCAACCATCCCAAACTGCTCAGCTGGGGTGATAACAGAAGGAGTTTGGGGCAGCAGCTGGAAGCATCCTGGGTCTTGGAGCCACCAGCAAGGAAACTTCTGTGTCTTAACCCCCAGGGTGTGCCTGTGTTGGATCATGGCAAGGAAACCTGGCACAGGTTGATCCCAAGGGTTGAACTTGGTGTTCACATGGGTCAAATGGCTTTTTTAAAATCACACCCTGGGATGGCCAAAGCCCCACCAGGACAGCTGCCACCTCCTTGTCAGTGCTGGGTTAGCAACTGGACTCAGTCTTGGAGGATTTTTCCAGACTAAACAATTCTATAATTCTACACCAACCCATACAATGATTTCCTTTCTGGGTTCTTCTCCTGAGGCAGGGAGGAGATCAGAATCCCCCACTTGCTGCCAACAGAACCATTCCCTATTCCCTGTCCCCAGGCACCTCATCCACACTTCTTTTAGATCCCTCCAGGAGTGCTGATTCCACCACTGCCCTGGGCAGCTGTGCCAGTGTTGACAAACTTTTCTGTGGAGAAATTATTCCAAATATCCAATATAACCTCCCCTGGCTCAACCTGAGGACGTTTCCTCTTGTTCTGTCATTTGTTACTTGGGGTAAAGGACTGATACCCAAAATGAAATATCAAAAAAATGATCTCTTTCAATCCCTTGGCTTATAACCTTCCCTCTATCACAGCTGTATTGGAGGTAAACACAGAAATTTTCTTCAGGTTTTGAGGCAACTTGGATGGGGCTGATCTATCCCATCACTTAGGAGTCCATGGGGTTTGCTATGGTCACAGGGCAATGCCCTCTGCTTTAGAAACACCTCCATGCCCGACTTCCTGGCTGTCTCTGGGGACAATTCCCACCTCCTTTTGCACTTCCAACACTTCAGGGTTGACAGCACTTCCCTGCCAGGAAAGGATTGCGTGCAGAAAGCGCCCAGCACCATCCTGCGTGGGCTGTTAGTCTGTCCCTGAGCTCCTTGCAGCACCTGCTGTTGCAAGTTTGGATTCCTAACATTTTTCCAGGGTGCACTGGAGCTTTTTGAGCCCCTCCACTCAGAATTAAGGGAATTTGTTTGTGCAATTTCCATTTGTGTGTGTTCACCTAACACGGGGCAGGCACGTGCTCCCAGCTCTTGGAAACATCCCCTGAAACCACAGCCTGTGAGGGGCTGGTGCTGGAGGCTGAAATTTGATTTGGGAGGAGGAGATGCTGTCTGGCTTCTGCACAAGGAAATCCCATCCTTTCCAACCTGAGGATCAGATCAAACATTTGCCTCTCACAGACATCTTTCAGGAAAAATCCTTTCCTTAGGATTTTTCCTCCTGAGAAGCTGGGAGGCCTCAGGAACAAAATGTAAACATTGATTATCTGCTGCTGTGGAATGCAACAGATAGATCTGTGATTGGTCTCATGTGGTTGTTTTTAATTAATGTCAATCACAGCACAGCTGGCTCAGGCACAGAGCCCGAGCCACAAACCTTTGTTATCATTCTTTCCTTTCTATTTTTAGCCAGCCTTCTGATGAAACCTTTTCTTCTATTCTTTTAGTATAGTTTTAATGTAATATATATGATAAAATAATAAATCAAGCCTTCTGAAACATGGAGTCAGATCCTCATCTCTTCCCTTCTCCAAGAACCCCTGTGAACACCGTCACACTTGCCAGTCTGCTAAATGCACAAAGTGCTAAGTTTGTGGTTTTTTTCATCTGCTTCATGCACCTAAAAGTGGATCCCTCCTCCGTCTATCCTTGGGAAGCCTTCAAGGAGGTAAAAAATCCAAATGTGAAAGCTCTAATGATGAATGTCCCCTCAGGATTGGCTTGGAGCCTTTCAGATGTGTTGAGGAGCCAGGGCACAGGAGCAAAGCTGGAGCACTCACAGGGGAAGCTCTCATTGAAAACCACAGAGGATGTGAACAAGTTGTGTGATGAAGGACACAAAGAAATCATGGAATCATGGAATGGTTTGGGTTGGAAGGGACCTTAAACTCACCTCATTCCACCCCCTGCCATGGATTCTGCTTGGAGCCTTGTGGAACAAGCAGTGGATGATCCGTGCACAGCGTTATTTGTTGGGAAGGAACTCAACAAACTCATAGTACATAAAGTTGAACCAGGCCAGCTTGAAGAGTTCCCTGCCATCCTCAGGGGATTAGGAGGAGCCTAAAATCCAAAGATTGGTAGTTAGGGAAAAAAATCTTCACTGAAAGGGTGCTCAGGCATTGGGACAGGCTGGTCAGGAAGTGATGGAGTCACCATCTCTTGGAAGTGTTCAAAAACAAATGCATGTGGAACTTGGGGACAAGGTTTGGTGGTGATTGTGGTGGGGCTGAAGGAATGGTTGGACTCCATGGTTTTGGAGTTCTTTTTCAACCTAAACAATTCTGTGATGCTGGGATCAGCTGGATCTGAGGTTTTGAGTGAAAAGTAACCACTTTAAGTACCCCCAACCAAGCCCAAGGAGGGGGTTTCCGAAGGAAATCCACCTTAATTTCAACACAGCAGGAAACAAGGCTTTTTCCATGCTCCTGGGTAAATTGTGCCAGTGGCTAATTCTCCTCTGTGTGGGAAATATGCGTCCTTGGAATTTTTATGAATTGAGGAAGTTTTTGATTTCTGGACAATGCTTGTTGTTCCCCCTGGGTGCACTCAGAGCCTCTGCTCACCCTCCTCTTCCAGGCAGGCAGGCATGGATTCAGACTTCCAGGAAAACATGATGTGATCCTTGGGGTTGTTCTGTGAAGGGCCAGGAGTGGGACTTGATGATCCTTGAGCATCCCTTCCATGGCATGATTTTATTCTATAAAGCCAAATCCTCACTAAACCTCTAAATCTCTTGGCAGTAAGGACGTTAACATCATCATTTTGGAAAGACCCCAAGCAAAGTGGGTCGTTCTGCAGACAAATTAACTTTTTTCCCCCCATCACATTTCTATGGGATTTAATAATTTAATTCCTGCAGTAATGCGTTTGTGGTCCAAGTTGAAGTTGGGTTTAGTGTAAAGGTTCGTACTGTTAAAACTGTTGAAAGAAAAATCTATTTTACAGCATTTTAGGCCATAAACAGCTGGGTGGTCAAGGCTGAGACTCAAGCCTGGTTTTAACTGGGTGTGGTAAGAGAAGAAATAGGAATGTTCAAGGGAACAAGTGATAGAGCAAGAGGAAACACCCTCAAGTTGTGCTATGAGAGATTCAAGCTGGATTTTAGGAACAATTTGTTCACCAAAAGAGCAATCAGGCATTGGAACAGACTGCCCAGGGTAGTGCTGGAGTCACCACCTCTGAAGTGTTTAAAATGTGTGGATGTGGCCCCTGGGGATGTGGTTCAGTGGTGAACAGGGTGGTGCTGGCTGATGGTTGGACTCAATGATCTCAGAGATCTTTTGCAACCTTAAGGATTCCATGATTAGCTCAAATGGAAAGCCACATTTCAGATCTCTGCCCTCTTCCTGTTTCATTCCTCTAAGATAATTAAAGTTTGCAATGGAGACGCAGAGATTTGGAGAGGCAGGATCCTGCTCCAGGAGCAGCCTAACAGAGCCGGGGTTTCAGATCTGCCTCTGATCCAGGCCTGGGGCCTGCAAGATAGGGACAACTTTTTATTAGGACCTGTAGTGACAGGAAAAGGACTTTTAAACTTATAGAGGGTCAATTTATATTAAATATAAAGAAGATTTTTTTTTATAGTGAGGGTGATAAAGCACTGCAACAGGCTGACCAGAGAACTTATGAATGTTCCATCCCTGGAAACATTCAAGGCCACATTGGACAGGGTTTGGAGCAGCCAGGGATGGTGAAAGGTGTCCCTGCACATGTCATGGGGGTGGAATTAAATGATCTTTAAGGTCCCTTCCAATCCAACCGTAGTAGGATTTTCTGATTCCCCATTTTGCAATACTTGTGTCTTTAATTTCTCTGGGGGTTGGGGTGACTCAAGGTGGGAGCAGACCCTGCCCACATGGGGCATTTTCCCCTTCAGCACCTTGCAGGATCCAGGAGTGCCTGTTCAGCTGATTTTTCCTGGGAAAAATGGGCAGGGAGGTGGACAGAGGGAGGATGTATCCAGGTGAGGAGGGTCTATCTGTACCAGCTAATTTAACCCCAGACTTGGACTCTGGAGCAGAGTTATCCACTGTCGCAGACATCTTTTTATGAAAATCCTTTTCTTGGGATTTTTTCTTCCTGAGAAGCTGAGAGGCTCCAGGAACAAAATGTAAACAATGGTTATCTGCTGCTGTGGAATGCATAAGGTGGATTTTTGATTGGCCCATCTTGGATGTTTATAATTAATGGCCAATCAAGGCCGAGCTGTCTTGGACAGAGTCTGACGCAGCTGCCTTTTGTTGTCATTCTTTCTTTTCTATTCTTAGCTTAGCTAGCCTTCTGAGATGAAACTTTTTCTTCTATTCTTTTAATATAGTTTTAATGTAATATATATATCATAAAATAATAAATCAAGCCTTCTGAAGATGGAGTCAACATTGTCATCTCTTCCCTTACCTGGAAACCCCTGTGAATGCCATCACAATCCACAATGCCACATTTTAGGGTCCTGCACTGTTTGCCCAGGTGCTGGGTCCTGGCAGGTACAATCTGTGTGTGAGAGCCCAGAGCTCCCCAGGGCCACATCAGACAAACCAGGCAGGGCAAGGGCAGGAGGCTGAATCCACCTCTGGGATCATCCCTGGCACTAAATCCATACCCCGATCCCAAACATGGGCTGGGCCCAGACCAAGCACCCCTCTCCCAGACAATATCTGGGTGTGCCTGAGGGTTTAGCAGGGATGTTTTCCAGCAGGCTCCGTGCCAGCCTGCTTTGGAGGACGGGAGAGTTTGTCCATATGGATGTGAGCTGTGCCATGCTGCTTTGCCCTCAGAGAACTGGCCCTGACCCATTTTATTTCCTAGCAGAGATTTGGGATGCATGGCCCGGAGGCTCTGGATTCATCAAGCTCTGCAAGCCGAGCTGCCCTTTGCCAGGTGTCTGGGAGTTTTAGGGGCTGTTAATGGGAGAATTAAACCCCACTGGCTGCTCCCTCCCTTCCTGGGAAACCTGTGATGTAATCCAGCATCCAGTGTTTTCTGTACATCCCAGGAGAAACAGCCCCAGATCCAGAACATTTGCAATCAAAACACAGGAGACACAGGACTTGTTTGAGCTACTAGGACCCCACAGGATGCAGATGCTGGATCCACACTCTGGAAATCATCACCAGAGAGGCGCAGTTTGGATGTGGGTGATTAGTTTGGGCAGTGAAAATCAAGGCAAAAGCACTGTCAGGAACCTGGGTGCTGCAAAAATGTGCTGGGGCTCAGGAGGATTCATCCAATCCAAGATCATCTCAGTCTCAGGCACAGGATGGAATTGTTGGGGTGTTCTGTGCAGGGCCAGGAGTTGGGCAGGATGATCCTTGTGGGTCCCTTCCAACTCAGGATATCCTATGGCTCTATGATCCAGTTCTGAATGGAATTCATTGCTGAAAGAGAGAAGTAGACTCTGGAGGTTTATGTAACTGAAAAACTCATTAGAATAAGGGAAATTTGAAAAAAGAAAAAAAAAAAAAGCCCTAGAATCCATATGTGTAGGTGGAATCATAGAATTATTTAGGTTGGAAATAATCTTTAAGATCATTGAGTCCAACCATTCCCTCAGCACTGCCAAGGCCACCACTGACCCATGTCCCCAAGTGCCACATCCACATGGCTTTTGAGTCCCTTCAGGAATGGAGACTCCACCACAGCCCTGGGCAGCTGTTCTAGGGTTTGACAACCCTTTCCATGAAGAATTTTTCCCTAATATCCAATCTAAACCTCCCCTGGTGCAGTTTGAGGCCATTTCCTCTCCTCCTGTCCCTGTTCCCTGGGAGCAGAGCCCGACGCCCCCGGCTGTCCCCTCCTGTCAGGGAGTTGTGCAGAGCCACAAGGTCCCCCCTGAGCCTCCTTTTCTCCAGGCTGAGCCCCTTTCCCAGCTCCCTCAGCCCCTCCTGGTGCTCCAGCCCCTTGCCCAGCTCTGTTCCCTTCTCTGGTAGCACCAAATGTGGAAACTGCTGGAGACTGGGAGAGTTGTGGGAAATTCTCATCTTACCCAATTCTCATCCTTTCCTTGGGAATCTGCTACTGGTGATTGTTGGAGCCAGAAAATGGCTGAGTATGACCCATCAGAGCAGTTTGTGACATCTTACAGGAATTGATCCAACTTTGATTCAAGGGAGTTTGGGTTTGGACATGTTTGAATTATGGCACAGCTCAGCAACTTCTAGAGCACAGAACATAAAGGGCTGGGCAGGGCCTTGGGAGAAGAAGTGTTTGGGCTCCAAGGGACTTAAATATCCCAGAGACAACATCCCAGCTGCTGTGTGAATTCAGAGCCATGCTGAAAACCCCACCTGGCCACCAAAGTGATGTGTTCCATCCCCCAGGACACATCCATAGAGATGCAGCCTTCACCATAGGGAGCTTGGGTCATACCTAATGTGCTTAGAAAAAATTAAAAATAAAATAACCTCTTTATCCAGACTTTGCAGCTTTCTGTGTTAACCAGAATGGCTCTTTGAAGTGGGGGATGGATTCCCTGGATGCTCCCAGGATGTATTTGGTGCTCATGTGCATGAGGGGGATGAGCAGCCCTGCTGAATGAATAAAGAGCAGAGCTTTGCTGCTCCAAGTGACATTGATTTTAATGCAGAATGGCACAAAGTGGAGCAGGAGGAGTTCACCAGCTTTCTAGAAAAGCTTCACCTGGTGGGAGCAGAGGCAGGAACTGACCTTGAAGGAAACTCAGCTCAGACTTGGGACATCTGTGAGCCCCTGGAAAGGCTGCTTGGTATAATGGGAATGCAGCAGGGTGTGCACCTGGAAGCACAACTGGATGGGGCTGGTTCAGTGGCTGAACAACCCTCTGAGAAGCAGCTGCTGCTGAGCAAAATGAGTCCCTGGACTAACATTTCCACTGATTTCCTCCTGCAGGGAGAGAGGCTGTGGAGCTTCACTCCAGCAGGAGGCATTGGGGGTTTTTTTGTGTGCATATCTCTGTGAGGAGACAAAGCACAGGATCCTCTGTCCCCTCTGAGTGGAAGCTGCTGTCACTTTTGTGAGCTTTTGTTCCTACAGCCATGCTCCCCTACCCTGCTGCCCAAATGATCTGAACCCTCCCTGTATGTATACATGACAGGGATAAACCAGCATAGGGATGTTTCCTCCTCTCTCCATCAATCCAGGAGCGTGGCTCCCTCCACCCATCAAAGAGGCATTTTTATTCCCTTGCTCCATGTCACTCCTGAACTGCTCCCAGCCAGAAACTCTCTGCTTGAAGCAGTGTTTGATTTAACCAGAGGCAACTTAACACTGTAGTCATCAGTCAGTTCCTGACACTATCAAGGCCTGGGAGATAAAGGAGCGAATTAAAAGGGATGGGAATAAAAAAAAAAAAAAAAAGAAGAAGGGAGAGAGAATAAAAATAATAATAGTAATAAAAAAATCCTCTATGATCTGATTTTGTGTTAAATGTTTCATCTTTGGAGTGAGCATTAACAGCTGATCAGCAATGTCTGCTCCATTGACTCACTGGTAACGTGCAGTTGTTCAGAGGGACAGGGAACACTGTGGGAATCCACAAAATCAGAGGGTTTTGGGAAAGCTGCAAAAGGCAGGCCTCAGATACAGTAGACCTGTGATTAGAGCTAAGCAGCAGCCATGAGATTGGTCAGCAGAAAAATTATTTAAACTGTAGAAAAGCAAAGACGAATAGAACAATGGTCTGTGTATTAACGCTTGTCTAGAATTACTCTCTGAGCTACAGAAAAGTTTATCCAGCAAGATATTAGGAAGGTTAAAGCTTGATAATGGAGCTCTGTGCATTGTGTTTTAAGGCTTACAAGTAGGTATTCTATTCAAAATAAGCAAGCATTGTTTTAACCAAAGGTATGTGTGGTGATTGGATAGAACTACTGTCAATGTCCTTTTGCTTTGTGTGATTGGTCAAGAAACTTATAAAGTGAGTTGTAACATTAAATTCTTGGTCTGCTGCCTGGGATGTGAGCTGGTGGCATCTTCCCATTGTCATAATCATGTAATGAGACTGATGCTGGAAAATAAAACAGCTCAAAGCACATTCCACAGCAGCCCCACCCTGTTCGATAAACACCAGCTCCCGCAGGGCTGGCACTGCCCGGATCTGCCTCCCATGCAGCCTTGCCAGCTGACCACAGGCTGCAGGAGAGGCCTGGCTGCCTCTCTGGTGTGTCTGCATCTTAAAAATTGCTGTGCCTGCACAGAGAACCTATTCCTTGAGCTCCTCAGTGAGAGAAAACTACTGGGTAGGGCAGCATAAGGGAGGAAAGGCTGGTAGGGCTTTCCTCCAGAGGTGTGCTGGGCTTCTGATAGGACTGTTGGTCATGGGGAAGATCCCTGGCACGTGGCTGGGATTTTACACAGCCTGGAATGGTCTCAGTGGCTGCAGGCAGGTCAGCCAGGACTCCTGAAGGGTTTGCCAGGGTTTTCTGCAGGCAGGAGTTGCGATGGAGCTGTGCCATCTGCATTAACATTTCTAAGTGTCCCCACTGTGACCGTGTTCACAGGGGTCTCGGGTTGAGGGAAGAGATGAGGATCTGACTCCATGTTTCAGAAGGCTTGATTTATTATTTTATCATATATATTACATTAAAACTATACTGAAAGAATAGAAGAAAGGATTTCGTCAGAAGGCTAGCTGAGAGTAGAATAGAATAAGAAGGAATGATAACAATGGCTTCTGTCTCAGACTCTCTGTCTGAGCCAGCTGGGCTGTGATTGGTCATTAATTAGAAACATCCAACATGGGCCAATCACAGATGCACCTGTTGCATTCCACAGCAGCAGATAATCAATGTTTACATTTTGTTCCTGAGGCCTCCCAGCTTCTCAAGGAGGAAAAATCCTAAGGAAAGGATTTTTCATAAAAGATGTCTGCGACATCCCCACCACTGTTTTTATAGTCCCACTTGGACACCTGCTCATGCCTGAGCTGGAATGCAAGCCAGGATTTCCATGGATGTAAAGAAATGCAAATTGAGCGACCTTGGTGGGGCAGCTTTGATGTACAACCGTTGTGGCTGCCTTGGGCACCAACATCAGGGCCACTCATTGCTCCACAATTGTGGAAATGCTTGGATTGAAGAGGAAATGAACTCAAATTGTGCCAGGGGAGGTTTAGATGGGATTTTGTGGAAAATTTCTTCACTTAAAGGGGGGCCAGGCATGGCACAGCTGCTCAGGGCAGTGTGGAATCCCCATCCTTGAAAGGATTTAAAAACTGTCTGCATGTGGCACTTGGGGACTTGGGTTAGGGGTGGATTTGACAGTGCTGGGTTAATGGTTGGACTCTGTGTTCTCAGAGGTCTTTTCCAACTTTATCAATCTGGTGATTCCATGATCTCATTCCCACGTGTGCCCAGCAGTTGGAAACAGTCACGGGAATCCCTTTAAGGGTTCCTTGACTGATATCTGGCATCTAAAACTTCCCTCTCCTGGGACTCTTTGACTATGCTGGATGAGTTTCCAACACAGAAAACACCTGGCTTCTGATTTTATAGAATCCCAGGAACTGGATTTGGGAGAGTTGAGTGCAGTTAAGTCTTAAGGCAACTCTACCTGCATGATTCCCTGTTTCTCAAGTCCCATCTCATGAATTCCACAATCAGAGAAAGCTGTTCCTCCCAGCTGGCTTCAGGATATCATTGCTGGGTTATCCAAAAATTCCTGGTGCCCTCAAATCTTTTTAGGCTGGAATGGGAGGGTGAGGTGGCCCCTGGAGACCCAGATCAGGTTCTCTGAAGGGCATCACCTGAGACGTGGCTGTGTCAGAAGCTCAGGGCCCCTGGTTTGTGGAACAGAGGCAGCCTCAGCTGTGTGTACAGATTCCCAAAATGCAGCTGGATCCTCCTGCACCTGCTTTCCCAAGGATGGTGGGAATGGAAGCAGGAATCAGTTAGCAATGCATCTTTAAAGCTTCGTTTGCATCATTAGGCACTTATGAGCAATGACCTGACATCTGGGGGGTCAGGATGCTTCATTATCCCTGCTGGTATTAAACACACCTCTGGAAAAGTGTTTGGCAGCTTTTTGTTTAATATTTCTGTGTAAGATGGATGTGAAGTGTCAAGCAATGCTGTCTGATGGGCTTCCAGGCTCTTCTGGAGGAAGGATATAGCACTGCCCAAAGTGGAAAGAAGGGAAAAGGAGTTGGTCTTACCTGGAATTCAGAAAAAGGGAAAAGGAGTTGGTCTCACTTAATCTTAAAGGGGAACATAATAAAAGATGAAGAGGGACTTTTTACACAGGCAGATTGCGACGGGACAGCAAGGATCTGTTTTAAACTAAAAAAGAATAGATTTAGATTAGATCTTAGGAGGAAATTATTCCTGTGAGGGTGGGGAGGCCCTGGCACAGGTTGCCCAGAGAAACTGTGGCTGTCTCTGGATCCCTGGAAGTGTCCAAGGCCAGGTTGGATGGGACTTGGAGCAACCTGGGATAGTGGAAGGTGTTGACAGGAGGTGGAATGAGATGGTCTTTAAAGTCCCTTCCAACCCAAACATTCCGCGATTCCATGATTCTGTGACATCATCCTTGGCAAACAATGAAGCTGGAGCTGAATGTTTGTGAGGCTTTTTTTGAGATAAACCTCATATTCAGGAAATCTTGGGATCCCTCTAGGAATGGCAGCTGGCTCAGGGGTGAGCCCACTTTACAGCTCCTTGCAGGCCCTGGTTTTCCCTGCCTTCAGTGCCTCTCAGTATTTCCTTGTTGGGGACAGATTTTGGGTTTGTTCCTCTCCTACCAAACATTTTCACCCAGACCCAGGCTGCTCCCTAATAAACCCAGAGTGCTGGCAGCCAATCATCTGATCCTGCTGAAGAAGTGCCTCTGTTTCTCCTGACACGGGCAACTTGATCTGTAAACAGACACTTAAGTGGGTGTTTTTAGTGGTATAGCAGATGGTCAATACAGCTGCCTCCTCTCCCTACTCTGCATTCCCTCCCCTCCTCTACAATTACACTTTCTTGCCATTTTTCTCTGTAATGTGAATTTGGTTTAAAGAGAAAAAAAAAATTAAAAAAAAAAAAAAGATTGCAAGAGGGAGAAAATTGTTCAGTGAATTTCAAGAGGGAAAAAAAAATGGACGTCAACCTCCAACGTTACCTTAAAAGCACTGTGAGAGCTTCCCACACATCCTCACTTTGCTTGACTTCTCCCTGCTTGAGTAGCTCTGGATCTCAATGGGACTGCTCGTGTGGGAAGAGCACAAGGCCGGGATCCACTTCCCTCACGCACAGGAGCCCGTGACTAATGCTACAACTGAAATGTTCATTTTCCTCCCTGCTTGCTGGAGTCACTGCTTGCTTCCCTGAATTCTGCAGCAAGGCTCTGAGGTGATTTTGGGATGGGGGATGGCATGGATCTGTTGCCCTGATTTTTTTAAGTTTTTTTGAGCCTTCTGATGTTTACATTCTTGTAAGGAACTTTCTCACACACTTTCTGTAAATAACTTATTGTTTTGCACTCTTATATGGAGGAGGAGAAATTTTATGGACTGTTGTTTCATCCAGTGTCATTGGAGAGGTGGCACTTTCACCTTCCAATCCACTGTCACTTTTGGAAATCTATAAATGTTGGAGTCAGAAAATAAAATTCCCTTTTTTCGCCTTGAGAGCAGCAGTGTGTGCGTGTCGCGTTATTTCGTGCCCTATAGTGACGTGGATCCCTCTCCGAGGGTTTCTTGTGGCCCAGGAGCATGGTTGAGGTCTCTGCAGATGTTTTGGCCTTGTTGCTGCACTTTTGCCTTGTGTTAGACTTGTGTTTTCCAAATTCACCTTCCTACCGTCTGTGAAATCAGTGATCAGCCCCAAATTGGGGGTTGGATTGATCCCCTTCCCTCCCAGGCTCTGCCCCCCAGACCAACATCTCTCTCTTTATAAGGCTCTTCTTAAACCTCCTAAATTTTCCCTCTGCTTGCTTTCCAGCTGTCATTTCTGCTTCCCCTCCCAGCACAGCCCCACGGCGTGGCTGACACCTCCAGGAGTGAGCTCTGAACTTTTTCAGGCACATTAAAGCACTGGGGTGAGACTAATCCAGCACCAGGCTGGGGGCTGCACTGCCTGCAGCCACTGAAAGCAAACCAGCCACACCCTCTCCCTTACAAGAGGCTTGGCTGGGGATCAAACTCCAGTTGGGGTCATATTGAAGAGTCTTTTTGTCTTTGACAGGTTGTCACTCCCTGCAGCTCATCCCTAAGACCTGGAGATGCAGTCAGTGGAAACAAGAGCCTGTCCCAGCCTGCCTCCTCCATGTGCCTTCTGAGAGAGGGTTGTGGCTTAAAATATTATCTAAAAATAATTAAAATTATTTAATTATTTATAATTATTATTTTAAAATAATTAAAAATATTATTATCCCCATGTTTCAAATATTCTGGGGGTGGCTGTCAGGTCTCCTGGCCTGACACTTGAAACCCATGGAGGGTTTCCTGCCTCTTCAGTAGCCTTTTCCAAGCAGATTTCACTGAAGCACAACTCATTCCCTGCCCAGGGCAGTGGTGGATTCCCCATCCCTGGAGGGATTTAAAAGCCCTTAAAAAGAGGGATGTGGCACTTGGGGATGTGGATCAGTGGTGGGCTTGGCAGTGCTGGGGGCACAGTTGGACTCAATCATCCTAAAGGGCTTTTCCAACCTTTGTGACTTGATGAGTGTATGAATCGCCTGAGGAAGCTTTCCAGGAATTTCTCAAGGCAAACTTTCATTTCCCTGCTGGAAAATACCAGTTCAGCAAAAAAAAATTCCTTTTCTAGGAAGATGCTTGTTCCAGTAATGTCTCCAGCAGGAATGATCCCTCTGAAATAACACTCTGGTGATCAGGGAATTATTTAGGGGTTACTATTTGTCAGGTTTTCCCCAGTTATTGGTGTCCCTGTGGGTGTGGTATGCTCCAGTATCCCACCAAATCACTGGATGGTTTGGGTTGGGACCTTAAAGACCACCTTGTTTCAAATCCCTGGATGCCTTTTCATCTCCAGCAGCAATTAGGAAAAAGCTGTGAGGAACATATGCAATTTCCAACACTGGAAAGATCTGTGGGCACACAAAAAGATGTGGATGCACAAAGGATTGCACAAGGAATATTTGCATCCCACAACACCCAGTGAATGCCCTTTCCTTGTCCTTACCTGTCCTGCTGATGCTTAAGGTTTTGCTGGTGTTTAAGACTGGAATTTGGCTCTAGATCCAGCTGGGAAAACCACACTGCTCAGGTTAACGGTGCCACTGGAGGGATTTTTCCAGGAGGACGTGACCTTGCCTGTGAACAGAGCTTTCCTGAAGGGTCTGCTCCTCCTCGCTCCCCCAAGGTGAGTTCCTGGCCCAGGACTCTGCTACCCTGCTGTTTCCTGGCTGGAGCCTCCTTGTGCAGGGCTGGCTGTGGTTCCTTCCCCTGGCCCTGGCCTCCATCCATGGCTATAGGAGGACTCTGTGCTATGGCCAGATCCTCCTGTGCTTCTGTTCCCTGGACCTGAGCCCAGCCCGTTTCCCTCCCTGTCCCTCTTTTCCATGAATGAAGTGGAGGGATTTGGCCAGGAGCCAGAACCCTCCAGGGCTTTTATCAATGGGATCAAGGGTTTGTCAGATCCTGAGGATGAGTCACTGCAGGATCCCCTGACTGCTGGTTAATGCCTCAGGGATCTGCCTGGAAAGGGTTTGCTTGGATCCTCTGGAACAGTTCCATGGATGTAGGAGTGACAGGACACAGGGAATGGCTTCAGACTGACAGAGAGTAGGGATAGAGGGATATTGGGAAGGAATTGTTCCCTCTAAGGGTGGGGAGGCCCTGGCACAGGGTTCCCAGAGAAGCTGTGGCTGCCCCTGGATCCCTGGAAGTGTCCAAGGCCAGTTTGGATGGGGCTTGGATCAGCCTGGGATAGTGAGAAATGTCCCTGCCATGTCAGGGGGTGGAATAAGATGAGCTTTATTTTCCCTTCCAACCCAAATCCCTCTTTCATTGGTTGGAACCCAGGACATTCCTCTGGCTGTCCTGGATGGCTCGAGACCCTGGCAAGGGGCTCAGAGACCTTAGCACAGAGTCAGACACCTTTGCCTTTGATTTTAACCCATGGAAGCAATTACTAGCTTTGTGTGAAGATTTACAAGCCACAAGAGTTTGAGTAGAATGATAATAAATTTATCATGGGGTGAAAATGTAGAATTTTGGGGATTTAGAATGGGGGTTCAAGAGGCAAGATGGACAAATCTGGGTGTCCTGTCCTTCTCCATCTTCTTCTTGTCCTCCATCTTCTGCTGTGATGGTGACACTTTTAGATTGTTTAGAGTAGAGACAGACTGTCTAATGTAGGTGATAGGTATTGGAAAATTATTGTAAATAAAGTACATGTAGTTTTTAGTATAAAAAGTTAACACCACCTCAAGGGCAGTCTCTGTGCCACAACCCCGACCTGCTGGACAGATCTCAGCAGGTCAGAGAAAGAATGTAATAAATAAGAGAAAATAAACAACCTTGAAAAGCAGAACTGATGAATCTCGACTGTCTCTTTGGTCGTGGGGCTGGGAAAAAAGAGACTTTCTGACACCTCAAAAGTCATCTCAACCACAGAAATCCAAGATGATTCCATGGTGACACACGTGCCTGCTGGGACAAGGTGGCATCTTGCAGCTTTTCCATGCAGCCATGCAGGAATGTGGTCCATTCTTGGAGAAGGACAAGAGGAGGTGACTCACACAAGGAAGATCCAAAAAGAGGATTCACCTCAGCTCTGTGGGATGCCACAGCTTTCCCATGGTTGTCTCAGAGACTGGCTGGGGTGATGGGCACAGCAGGGAGGGGACACGGTCACCAGCACCAGGACGTGGTTGCTGAGCCACCAGACAGGGTTCCTGTCCCATCTGCAGCTCAGATCACTAGTGTGATCAAACAGCTCTTTTCCCCATGTCCTGAAATTCACTGGCTCCAGCTAAGGCATTGCCAATGTCAGGCTCTCCAAGATGCACACCAAGCCCTCAGAAAGTAACAAAAATGATGATCTGAAAGGTCTTTTCCAACCCAAATGATTGTGTCATTCCATGGTTTAAAATCCAGGCACGTAGAGAAGTAGTCATGGGCATTCCATTTCTTCATCATTATTTTTTTCCCCTCAGATGTTAGAGCCTGGAGGAAAATTTTGAAGTCAAACCTCATCTCAGAGACATTTTAAATGCTTCTCTTTGTCTAAGAGGTGCAAAATTCTGTTTCCAAAGTTTTGCTATTTGGTTTTGGGCAGTTTTTCACCACAGCTTTACATTTGTTTCCTAAAGAAACTAGACCTATGTAGGGACAGAGGGTGGACCCCTCAAAACTTTTAATACTGATTTTTCAGAGGATAAATCCTTCAACTTTCACACAACCAAGCAAGTGGAAACAGAATTTGAACCTCAGGATCCTCAGTGAGGGAAAAATCACCCCTTGGACCATATTCCCTCCTAAATTCCAGCCAAACCACCCATCAGAGAAATTTGATGAGTGCCACAGGCTTGGGTAAATCTTTCACTGGAGTTTATTCTTTACTGGATGCTGGAGAATCCACCATCCCTTGAAAACCAACCTTGCTTTGCTCTTTTACTCACAGAGGATTTGTTTTCTTAGCTGTAGTGTGGGGAGAAATCTGGATGTAATTTCATGTTGGAGCATGTAAAGGAAAAGTTTGGGAGGCAAATGGGTAAAGCTGGGTGTTTTGAACTCTGGGATACTGCAAGAAGTGGAATTTGAGCCTCAGTCTTCTGCATCTTCAACCACCAGGTTCATCCTGGGCTGGCCTGAACTTCCTCCTAATTTAATACCTGAGGAGGCTGATTTCCATGGGCCCATCTCCCCTTTGCCCCAGGCACATTTACACAGGGCTGAAAAACCTTTTCTTCCTTCATATCCATGAATTCCCATCACCCACCAAACAGCCTCCATCAGTCTGCACCCCATCCCTGCCCCACAGCCCTTTTGGCCCCCAGCAGGGGCTGGCATGGTGGCAGTCCTGAGCTTCCACCTTGTCCCTCCAAATGTCCCCTGAGCTCTTGGCAATGACCCAGCCCAGTAATTGCACTTCCAGCTCCCACTCCAGAGTATCTGTTTCCCTTCTCCTGGGTGCAGTGGGGTTGCTGGAGCTTTCCACAGCCCTTTTAGACAGCACCAGCCTCCCCTCTCTCTCCCCTCTCCAGAGCCTGCTTAGACCCATTAAGTTTTTAATCTGGTCTGTATTTACAATCTCCCCTTATATTCTTATTTTCTTCTGTTTAATTCCTGCTCCCCACTGGTGATTCAGCAGCAGGAGGGCAAAGAGTTCCTCTGGCCTCCAGGGTTTTGCCTTTAGAGGGTTTTTTAAGCATTTCCTGAAATGTTCCCCCTGGCTGGGGTCTCATTTGCTGCCTGTGGGCTGGACCAATTTCCCCACAGCAGAAATGGGCTGATGGGTGGTGCAGGAAGACTTTCCTGGGAAGGTCTCATCCCAGTTGTCCCACTGGCATCTTCTCCTGGGTGAACATCCACGGCAGGAGCGTGGTTGGAGTTTCCAGGTGTTGAGGTTTCAATCATCTGCCAACCAGTCAGCTCAGAGGTCTCGCTTTGGCCAGGTCTGAGAGGGTTGGGGAGAGGCAGAAGGACACCATGACTCCATGTCCAGAGGGGTGCAGGATCTTTGAGGTGTAAATCCTTGCTGGGTAAGGAGCTGGAAGAGCATTTGCAGTTTGAGTAGGCCAAGGAAAAGACCTCAGAATCTTGGAGAAGAGGCTCTGGATATTTCACAGATACAGATGTTGTTTTCTCCTAGTTTTTCCCCAGGTGCCAAAAGCCACCTGAGATGCCCTCAGGCTGTGCCACTCCAGGAGGTCAAAGGGGCTCAGCTCAGGGTGGAACCAAATGAAACTCTGCCCATGTTTTCATTTCAGTGAGTAAAACCTCTTCCACCCAACTCAAACTGCTTTGCTTTTCCCCAGCTCCTTTTCAGCAGCTGCACTGGGATGCTGTGTGTCCCACCATCCACACAGACCAAAGCACTCATCATTCCTGGCTCATCCAGCAGGAAACTGAGTCACAGGCAGGTGACAGCAGAGATCAGCACCCAACAGGGCTGTTTTCTGGATTGAAACTGTGCAAGGGACTGTGCCAACAGGTGACAGCAGGAGTGGTGCAATCCCTGTCCCTGCTTCCTTTACTGGCACAGACAAAGCTTTTCTGTCCCATCTCTACCTCTGCTGCATCCTCTGCATTTCAGGCATCTTTGTCTCCAGCTCCCAGCCCTGCCCAGGCATTTACCCAGCAGAAATATGACTTTTAATTACTATTTTTTATGACTTCCTTTTCATAATTGCACTGGAGGCTCTCTGCTGTTCTGCTTTAATCTGCATCCTGAGAAATCGCTTTCTCAGGCACGATCCACTGGATGGGAAAGGGAAATAAGGATTTCAAAGTGCAGCCATGGGCTTGTTGGCAGCAAAGAAATGTGGGGTCCACTGGAGTTTAATCACAGAATTATTTGGATGGGAAGGGACCTTAAAGATCATCCCATCCCACCACCTGCCAGGGGCAGGGACACCTTCCACTATCCCAGGTTGCTCCAAGCCCCATCCAGCCTGGCCTTGGACACTTCCAGGGATCCAGGGACAGCCACAGCTTCTCTGGGCAACCTGTGCCAGGGCCTCAGCACCCTCACAGGGAAGAATTTCTTCTTAAAATCAAATCTAAATCGTATACCTTGGGGGAAATGGTCACCAATTTTTCATACAGTTTTAAGTTTGGTCAATTTACATATCAGGGATTAATCCTCCAATTACAGCTTCAGGTAATGAAGTCATAAACTCCCACTTTGCTTCTCCCCTAAACTTACTTTTGTTTGAACTTCTTGGGGCCTGAGACAGTGAGGTGTCCTTGAGTCCTGGGCCTAGAGAGGAATTGTTTGGTCCAAATAAAATGGAAGAACAGCAGCTGACAGGCAACTTTAGAGTTATACACTAAAGAATTTCCAGGATTACAAATATAAGAAAATATAAAAACTAAAATCCTAGGGCATCACACACAGAGGCATTAATTGGATTGAAATATCAATGTAAAGACTTAAACACCCTTCAACATCCCCTCCCTCCACCCCATCACTTCTTAATGTCCCTGTCATTATCATCTGTCAGGATTTGGGGTTGTTTATTGTCTGCCATCTATGGGGGGGGGGGGGGGGATCATTTTACAGGAAAACCTTCAGATTGTGCCAACATTCCTCAACATGAAGAAATGGAAGTGGATTTTTCACAGGGCCAAGGCTGCTCAGGGTGGGGATGAGGAGCAGCTTAAGAATGGAAGAGTTTGTGGGTTTGGTGTTTAAAAGCTCCTCAGGCCTGGTGTGCTGGGGGAAAGAGGAGATTTGGGTGCTGTAGACTCTGGAGGGGTGACTGTCACTGCTGTCCCAGGGAAATGGCACAGGGCAAGTTCATGGACACTCCAGCTCTGGGGTGTGAGTGAGGTTCTGGTTCTCAGACCAAAGTATCTGAAAGAGGACACTGAGGCCACCAAATAACCTTCTGTCAGCAGTGGGGACACGTCCAGTTGTCCCACCCATGAGAGGTGTCCAGGACACACAGGACAGCACCTTTGGAGGTGTCCCTGACTGTAGGTGACATCTCAGGTGACCAAGTGAGTGACCTAAGCAGCTCCTGGCATTATCCAGATAGCAAAGCCAGCTCTTTGCAAAAAGCCACAAAATCCAATCCTCAGTCTCTGACATGTCCTGGGCATCCCACAGAGAGTGGCCCAGAGAAGCTGTGGCTGCCTCATCCCTGGAAATGTTAAAAGCTGGCTTGGACAGGGCTTGGAGCAACCTGGGACAGTGGAAAGTGTGACTGGAACCCTTCCAACCCAAACCATTCTGTGATTCTGTGATAACCCAGCATGACCTGCGTGGAACTGGGACAAACAGCCAGCCAGGAGTGGATATTCCCACCATGAGGACACGGGGCTGGGAGAGTGGGAACTGAGTGGTGAATCACAAAGCTCCACCACACCATCAGCTCCAAAGCCTGCCAGAGAGGCTCCTTCTCACAGCAGAACCCCCAAGCCATCAGATTTCTTTTAGACTAAAGCAGTGTGTAATATATATTTGATAATGGTTATTCCTGGTGCACTCCTTGTAATGAAATTTTAATGCTGGGGACAGCTCAGCGTGTGCGTGTGTGTGTGTAATGTAGAGCTGGGCCCTCGTGCTGTTAAACACAGCTCCTCAGCCTTTGTTCTGGCAGCTGGAATCTCAGCTGGCTTCTCAATGTCAGAGAGGACAACCCCACATCCAGCTGGTGCCAGAATTCCCACCAAAACCAGGAGTCCAGAGCTTGGAGTGGGCTCTGTTCCCAGGAGTTAAAACATGATTCCGCCTGATACCCAAGAGTTGCCCCTGCCAGTCCCTTCCTGGGAATTTGGCTGCCTGTAAATAACATTTCCATCACCTTTGGGTCCTGTTAAGGAAGAACTTCAGCTGGAAGCAGGAGGATCTCACCCCATGGAAGCTGCTTTTTAGTGAGCAGAGCTGCCTTTCTCTTGTCATTGATGAAAGTGGCTGGCAAACAAATTCCAGCAGTGACTGTGCCTTGCCCTTTCCTTTCCTTTCCTTTCCTTTCCTTTCCTTTCCTTTCCTTTCCTTTCCTTTCCTTTCCTTTCCTTTCCTTTCCTTTCCTTTCCTTTCCTTTCCTTTCCTTTCCTTTCCTTTCCTTTCCTTTCCTTTCCTTTCCTTTCCTTTCCTTTCCTTTCCTTTCCTTTCCTTTCCTTTCCTTTCCTTTCCTTTCCTTTCCTTTCCTTTCCTTTCCTTTCCTTTCCTTTCCTTTCCTTTCCTTTCCCTTTCCTTTCCCTTTCCTCTTCTCTTCTCTTCTCTTCTCTTCTCTTCTCTTCTCTTCTCTTCTCTTCTCTTCTCTTCTCTTCTCTTCTCTTCTCTTCTCTTCTCTTCTCTTCTCTTCTCTTCTCTTCTCTTCTCTTCTCGAGGGGTAATTAGCTCACTCTCCCACAGGCTGAGGTTCACCCTGGGCTGTGTTTTATTTCCATGGTTTATTTCCATGGGCCAGGACAGGTAGCAGTGTATGGAACTCCCTCCTTGCTCATGGCCAGCCTTAAGTCCTGGAAAGCAGAGGGATCCTGCCTTCAGATCAGGTTTGCCCAGATTCATGGGAATGAGGAAAAAAAGTTATCATACCCCTTTCTTTTGTACCCATTGTGATATTTGTGAGGGTGGAACACCAGAACCAAAGGGGACAGGCTGTCAGCTGGACAAGCTGACCTAGTTGGAGATGTCCCTGCTCATTCCAGGGGTTTGGACTTGATGACCTTTAAAGGTCCCTTCCAACCCAGACTGTTCCATGATTCTGTGATCAGTGGTAGCTCTGTGCAGCCACTGGTCCTGGGTCCTTTTTGGGATTTATATGGTGGGACAATTTGGAACAGCATTCATTAGTCTGTGCCAAGGCTGTGCCAAGGAAACAAAGTCCTCCCTACACCCTGCCAAGCACTGGGGTGTGAGAAAACCTGCAAGAGTTTGGATGTTTTGTTTGATTGTTATTTACCAACCATTATCCACACATCTAAACCAGTTGTGCTTATTTTGGGATTCGGTTGGATGTCAGGGAAAGGTTCTTCCCCAGAGGGTTGTGGGGCACTGAAAAGGCTCCCCAGGGAATAGGCACAGCCCCAAGGCTGCCAGAGTTCCAGGAGCACTTGGACAACACTCAGGGATGCACAGGGTGGGATTTTGGGGTGTCTGTGCACAGGAGTTGGACTGGATGATTCTGGTGGGTCCCTTCCAGCTCAGGACAGTCTGTGATTTTACGATTCTAAATGATTCCTGCCCTTTATTCCCACTCTGTGGCTCTTTCCTGGGCACAGCCCTTGCTCTATGCCTACACTCCCAGCACTGTCTGGGTCTCTACAAGGTGGCTTCATGTCCTTGGTGACTGTTCAGCCAAAATAACCAGAGTCTGATTCTGTCCCCTGGGGCGGGGCACAATCACCTGAGAGGGCTCTGTGAGTCCCCCTCTGGGTCCAGCCCTTGGTAGAAGTCACTGCTGCTGCTCTGGGCACTTGCTGTGACATCCCTGGGGCACAGAGGGATTGAGAGCACTGCCAGCACATGGACTCAGGCTTGCCCAGGCCCTGCCAGGGCTGGGTGATTGATTATTGTGAGTGGTGAGTGGAACAGAGTCAGAACACAAGGGCTGGGGTTCAACCTTCACCTTTCTGTTTTTGCTGCCATCCCCAGAGCCTTTTCAGCCCTGGCCAACTCAGATTCAGCCAAACCATCCCTGTCTCAGCTCAGAAGGTGGCACAGGTCAGGGATCATCCCCAAGATGTGGTTGGGGTGCAGGCACTGCCTTTAGGAGGGTGGGAAGGGTTAATGGTCTCAGGGATGGAGATCAGGCTCCAGCATGGATTTATTGTGGAGGTGTAACCTCAGCATCAGGCTGGGTGGGAGAGCTGGGGGTGCTCACCAGAAGAAGAAGAGAAGGCTTCAGGGAGACCTCAGAGCCTCTTTCAGTGCCTAAGGGGACTTCAGGAGAGCTGGAGAGGGACTGGGGACAAGGCATGGAGGGACAGGATGCAGGGAATGGCTTCCCACTGCCAGAGGGCAGGGCTAGATGGGATAGTGGGAAGGTCTTCCCTGTGAAGGTGGGAGAGCCTGGGACAGGGTGCCCAGAGAAGCTGTGGCTGCCCCTGGATCCCTGGAAGTGTCCAAGGCCAGGTTGGACAGGGCTTGGAACCACCTGGGAGAGTAGAAGATGTCCCTGGCCATGGCAGGGGATGGAACAAGTTGACCTTTAAGGTCCCTTCCAAAACAAACCATTCAGGGACTCTTTTGATTCCATGATCAGCTCTGACCTGAGCACTGTGAGGGTTTTCCCTCTTTGCATCCCAACCTCTCTCATCACCCACCTCTCACAGCAGCCATTGCTGGGAGCTGGATCAAAGAGAATCCCCAACCTGGCAGCCTTCTCCTGTTAGAATCCGTGTTTGGAGCTTCCTCCAAGCACTCAACCCGAGGCTGTTGCTTGCTGCTGAACCCTCTGAACCCCACGTGGGCTGCACAGGCACCAGGAGCTGTGCGTGGAGCTGGGCTCTGCAATGGAGAGGCTCCTGTGAGCCAAGCGTTGTCACGGAAACCGGAGAGTTGGGGAGGAGGCGGAGAGAAGAGGGGATGCCGAGAGTGCGGAGGATTCGGGAGGGCGGAGGGGGTCTCCCATCATCCCTCCATGCAGAGATTCCCCCAAGGAAGAGACGTCTCCCTGCTGCTGTCGAGAGCTTGCCTGCTCGGCTCCTGCTCGCTGGAGTTGATGGATGTGTCTGCGCTGCTCCTTCTGAAACTCTTCCTCCCTGTGCCACCAACAAAAGAGAGGAAGAATAAAAAGGAGCAGAAAAATGAGGAAAGAGAGAGAGAAAGAAAGAAAGAAAGAAAGAAAGAAAGAAGGAAAGAAGGAAAGAAGGAAAGAAGGAAAGAAGGAAAGAAAGAAAAGAAAAAAATTAGGAAAACAAAGAAAGAAAAAAAAGAATTAAAAGGAGCAGGAAAGCGAGGAAAGAAAAAAAAAAAAAAAAAAAGAGGAATTAAAAGGAAAGCGAGGAAAGAAAGAGGATCCAGAGGTGTGAAGAGGAGTAACTTTGAATCCCCACTGTGCTCATCTCTGTGATTCCTCTGTGCAGGGTGGCACTGGAAGGCACCAATGATGGAGCTTCATCCATCATCCCCTGAGTGCTCTGAGGCAATCACAGCCACTCCTCCCTCTGCCTTCCCCAAAAACAGCCTGGTCCCCTCCTTGCTCCTCCTCAGGGAGTTCTGAGAGGTGGGACACCATGGAGGTGCCACAGGACCGTGGCCATGGTGGGCAGGACACAGTCCTGGTGTTGGTGTGGGGGCCTCTGTCCCCTTTCCATCCTTCCCTGGGACTCTGTTGACCATTAGGATGCTTGGTTTCCCCCAAGGAGACCCTGGGGAAGTCACCAAAGGCCAAGTCTGGCTGTGATTCAGTGGTGACAGTGGTACAGAGCAGAGGTTCACATGTGGACATCAGGAGGGAATTCCACATTGCACCCATGCTGTGACCCTGGGAACAGCATTCTGGGGCATCCTCAGGGCTCTGCTCACCCCCAGGGTCAGACATGGCTGGGTCTGGGCTGCTATGAGCTGTGCCAAGGGTTGCTTTAGCAGGTTGGGGTGGGAAAATCAAATCAGATCCTATAGGCATGGCAGTAACTCAGGACTGGCTCTTGCCACATGGCTGAAGTGGAGGATGAGACTCCTCAACGAGATCCCCCTCATGGCCCAGTGTCGCAGACATCTGTTATGAAAAATCCTTTCCTTAGGATTTTTCCTCCTGAGAAGCTAAGAGGCCTCAGGAAAAAAATGTAAACATTGATTATCTGCTGCTGTGGAATGCAACAGGTGGATCTGTGATTGGTCTCATGTGGTTGTTTCTAATTGATGGCCAATCACAGTCAGCTGGCTAGGACTGTCTGTCCAAGACATAAGCCATTGTTATCATTCTTTCTTTTTCTATTCTTAGCCAGCCTTCTGATGAAATCCTTTCTTCTATTCTTTTAGTATAGTTTTAATATAATATATATCATAAAATAATAAATCAAGCCTTCTGAAACATGGGGTCAGATCCTTGTCTCTTCCCTCATACTGAGACCCCTGTGAACACCACCACAGCCCCGCTTCTCCAGACCTTCCCTCACCTATATTGCCTTGCTGAGGATGTTCCCATGACTTTCCATGCTATTTTGGGGGCAGGGCACTGAAATCTGCAGGTGGGTGTGTAAGTAGCAGAAGGTGAAGTGAGGGAATTTAATTTCCTGGGAGAGTGGATGGGACCACCATGAGGAAATGAAGTTCTGTGATCTTATTCCTTAACTATGAGGTTAAAAGTACACACAGCAAGGGGCTGGGTGACAAGGAGGTGCCTAAGCAATATTACGTTTACTGCACAAAGAGCAGCACAAGGTCTTATTTGTGGGTTCAACTCAAAATTTTGGCCAACTCGAGGAATGAATCCATATCCGGGTTTGGAATATGTGTTCCCACACCAAGGGTGGTGAGCCCATGGCACAAGTTATCCAGAGAAGCTGTGGCTGCCCCTGCATCCATGGAAGTCTCCAATGCCAGCTTGGAGCAACCTGGGATAGAGGAAGGAGGTGGAACCAGCTGATCTTTGAGGTCCTTTCCCACCCAAACCATTCTGGGATTTCAGGGTGTCAGGAGTCAAGAGTGCAGCCAAGAGAGAGCCACAGCATTCCCAGCTTGGAAAATGCATCCATGGCTGCAAACACCCCTCCACGAGGACTTCCAATCAGCCTCTAAACACGGTGGAAATCACAGGCACATTTATTCACTTGCAGTTCTTAATCCTGCACTGAACCTGATGGTGGTAATGGATATTAGGGCTGATTGGACATGGCTGATTATTATTATTACTATTATTATTATTATTATTTTGCCAGCTGCAGGGTGTGTGACTGGCTCTTGCAGCACTCTGCCTCTTCTCTGCTGACTCCTGGGAACCTGCTGCAATTTAGTCCAGGAGACCTGGAATTACTCCTTAGCAGGATCCTATTGTTATTTTTGTCAGAGAACTGGGCTTGTTCTGCCTTTTTTGCTTCTTCTTTATATTTTTTTCCTTACCTTTTTACAGGCAGGGAAAAACCCTTACAAATTCTGGGTTTGGGTATTTATGTATATCTATGCTTTTAGAGATATAATTTATATATTTGTGTATCTCCCACACTGGTGCAGCCCCTTGCAAATGGTCATTCTTTATCATCCCATCCCATCCCATTCCATCCCATCCCAACCCATCCCATCTCATCTCCTCCTCCTCCTCCTCAGCCTCACTCACCTGAACTCATCCACTAAACACATAAAGAAATAAATATTTATTTATCAGTATATTTAAATTGCATTGCCCTGTTAAATGCTGTGCTGAGGTGGAGACAGAAGGGTGGGAAGAGGAAAAAATGCAAACTGGGGAAATGGGAGTGAGGAAATCAAAGTAAAGACTAAATCTGAGTCATCTGTGGACTGCAAATCTCTTAATGATGGAACTTGATTAATGCTCCTATTTGAGCTGGTTTGTGGTTTAGGGAAGAATTATGAGGTCACTTTTTTAAAGCTTTGGGTCTCTTGTGATTGTTTTTGGTTGGTTTTGTTAGATTGTGTTGTTTTATAGAAAATTCTCAAAAAACCCCCAAACCTCAAAAATGTTCTCCCACCTTCAAAAACTCCAACCATCCTCCCTGGAGCACTTTCTCAGTTTTGACTTTTAATTTGCAGTAGATTTTTCTATCAGAAACAGGTCTTGGACATGTAATAAACTTCAGCGTCACCTGTTTCTAAATTGGGGAAACTGAGGCACAGAGAGATGCACCTCTTGGAGCTCAGGGCTTTTGAGCACTCTGATGGAAAAAAAAAGGAATTCATATCCAAGTCTGCGAGCAAAAAGTACCAAAACCAGGCAATTTTTAGGCTTTACAATGCAGTGCATTTTTATTGCAGTGACTAGTACTTGGGAATTGTCTGGATAGGGAAAAAACACCAAAATCCCAGGGAAAATTTCCTCCCAAAGCATAACTGGAGGTTAACTTGTGTCTAGGAGGGTCCTTATGTAAGTGTTTGTGTAAATATATATACATTTAAACTCCAGATCCTGTTGTGCTCTGTATAAACATCATTTTTTTCTTGAAGTCAGCTGAGCTTTTAATCTTTTTGGGCTTCTGAAGAGATGTTCTATTTAGGGAACCTCACCAAAACCCCAAGCTCCTGACCACTTGTTAGCGCTCAGCAGAGGGAAACCTTGCACCTCGGGGGCTCTGGGGATCCGGTGCTTTTGAAGGTGAAATCTGCAGGGAAATCCTTGCAGCAGGAAGTGCAGCTTCTGCCTCATCACACCGATAAAAAAAGGAAAAAAAAAATAAAAAGAGAGGGAGGTGATCCTGTGGTCTGGATGCCCTCGGTGCGAGGAGGATGCGGAGATGGGATGCGAGGATGGGATGTAGGGATGGGATGTGGGGATGGGATGCAGGGATGTAAGGATGAGATGCAGTGGTCCTGGAGGTGGTGAAGCAGCTTTTGTGCGGTGTCTCCGTTCCCAGCACATCCCTTTTGGATGAGGAGGGGACAGGGCAGGCACGGAGCACAGGTCGGGATGTCCCCGAGCAGGGATGCGGGTGCACAACTCGGGTGAAGGATGCTGGCAGCTCCTCGGCTGCCCGTGCCCAGCCTCTGCTGCAGCGGGGACGGGAATTCTGTAATTCTGTAATTCTGTGCGTGCAAAGCCCCGCCACCCCAGCGGCGACAGCTCCTGAAATGACCCCAGCGCCGCAGGACCGATCCCTTTATCCGCGGTGCGCCAGAGGAGGGGATGGAGCGAGGAGAACCACGGAGGGGGGGAGGAGGAGGAGGAGAGAGAGGATGGGAGCTGATTACGTGGGAGGCATTTTGTCCAGCAGCAGCAGCAGCAGCAGCAGCAACAGTGAGGATGCAGATGAAAGGATGGAGAGGATGGTCCGGTGTGCCCAGGGATGGGCTGGCAGGGATGCACCCAGCTCCAAACCCCCTCGGCCCCGGTGGGGCTGTGAGGCTGCCGGGATTAAGATGGATAGATCGGTGGGAAGCGTTCGCTGTGACCGGAATAGAAAGCACGGTGGCTTCGTGCTGACTTGAGGGCATGGATCCAGAAAATAGCATTGCTGGGGAGATGATTACTTTACTATTGGAGCTTGTCCTTAAAATAGCAAGCTGGCTCCTCGCTGCCCCTCCTTCCCCTGTGCCCGTGCACAGCCCCAGTGGTGGCTCTGAGATTCCTAGGGTGCTTCCCCCTCCGCAGTTTATTCCTTATGTCACATCATACTTTGTAAAAATGTCCTTGAAGGCCTCTTGGTCTGTGCAAAGCTCACAGGGGGGGCAGGCTCAGCTCTGAGCATTACATTTGGAGCAGGGGAAGGATCTGGGGGGAGAATCAATCACGGCTGCCATGGGTGACAAATACAGCGTGGGTGATGCTGGGATGTCACCCAGGAAATTTCAGAGCCCTTCCCTGGCTATCTCCTCCTGCCTGGGTGCTGCTGTGACCCTGGAGCAGGGTCCTGCAAGGCCCTGCAAGGCAGGAACACTCCCACCTTGTCCCTGGGGTTTTATTCCATGTAGGGAGCAGCAAGGAGGAGAACAAAGCCAAAACCAGAGTAGGGAGCAACCCAGGGCACCTATGTCACCCAGGTAATTTCAGAGCCCTTCCCTGGCTGTGTCCTCCTGGCTGGATGCTGCTGTGACCCTGAGGCAGGGTTCTGCAAGGCCCTGAAAGGCAGGAACACTTCCAGGTTTTCCCTGGGGTTTTGTTTTATGTTGGGGAGCAGCAAGGAGGAGAACAAAGCCAAAAGCAGAGCAGGGAGCAGCCCAAGGCACCCATGTCACCCAGGGAATTTCAGAGCCCTTCCCTGGCTACCTCCTCCTGGCTGGACCAGGGTCCTACAAGGCTGTGCTGCAGATCTTGGTTGCAGAAACACTCCCAGGTTGTCCCTGGGATTTTATTTCATGTGTGGAGCAGCAAGGAGGAGAACAAAGCCAAAACCAGAGCAGGGAGCAACCCAGGGCACCCGGGGTGAATTTCAGAGCCCTTCCCTAGCTGTCTCCTCTGGTCTGGGTGCTGCTGTGACCCTGGGGCAGGATCCTGCAAGGCCCTGCAAGGCCAGGAACACTCCCATGTTGTCCCTGGGGTTTTATTTCACGTGAGGAGCAGCAAGGAGAGAAGAAAGCCAAAACCAGAGCAGGGAGCAACCCAGGGCAGCCGCTGAGGCCTTGGAGCCTTCAGCACAGGAAGGGCCTGGTGCTGTCACCGCAGGGGTGACGTGTCCCTGCCATGTCCCACGGGTGCATTTGCGTCTTCTCGGCTGGCGCAGGCCGAGCCACCCGTGGCAAAGGATCCTCGGTGCCAAGGGATGGAAGGGGAAGCAGCAAAGCTTCCCTAGCCAGGGGAGCACGAGTCAGAGACCTCAGCCAGGGGTCTGAGCTCATTTCAGGGCTAAACTTAGTGCAGAGAGTCCCAGCAGCCAGGTTGGGAACGCTGCCATGTTGGGATGGATGCCCTGGAGCAGCGTTTTGTAGGCCAGGCCACCCGGATATTATTGTTAATGTTAAAAATATTCTCTGCTGAGTGATAGAGGCTTGTGCTGCTCTCAGGCTGTCTCAGTGTGGATGGATCCTGTCTTCCCCTTCTTACATAAAGCACTGAGCCCTTGGGAAGGGGAGGGGAATGAGATTTATGGAACTGAGGATGTCCCAGACTGGGGTCACAGGCAGAGAGGGAGAGAGAAGTGGGGCACCCAGGGTAAAGCAGGGAGAGCCACAGAAAGTCTGTATCAGCAAATGCAGCAGCGCTGGGACCCTGACGGGGTCTGCATTCCACTGCCTGCACTGCTCCTTGTCCTGGCACTGATGGGCCACAAATTTGTCTGGGTACAGCCACCTCCCTTCAGAGGAGGCCATGGAGATGCTCCAAGGGCTGGAACCCCTCTGCTCTGGAACCAGGTTGGGAGAGCTGGTGGTGCTCACCTGGAGAAGGATCCAGGGAGAGCTCAGAGCCCCTTCCAGGGCCTAAAGGGGCTCCAGGAGATCTGGAGAGGGACTTGGGACAAGGACATGGAATGACAAGGGGGAATGGCTTCAAACTGATAGTGTCAACATCTGACCACATCATGTCCCTACAAAAGAACTTATCTGACAAGGATTACCTGATGCTTCCTGATCCTCTGCCACATCTGAGAATGATTTAGGTTGAAAGAGATCTTGAAGATCATCTCATTCCAACCACCTATAAGCCTATAAAGTGTCCCATAAGCAGCGACACCTTCCACTGTCCCAGGTTGCTCCAAGCCCTGTCCAACCTGGCCTTAGACACTTCCAGGGATCCAGGGGCAGCCACAGCTTCTCTGGGCAACCTGTGCCAGGGCCTCACCACCCTCACAGGGAACAATTCCTTCCTAACATCTAATCTAAATATCCTCTCTTTTAGTTTAAAACCATTCCCCCTTGTCCCATCACCAACTGCCTGTGTAAAAACTCCCTTTCCCTCTTTTTCATAAGCCCCTTTAGGCACTGGAAGGGGCTCTGAGGTCTCCCTGGAGCCTTCTCTTGCCCAGGTGAGCATCCCCTCCTCTCCCATCCTGGCTCCAGCCCTCAGAGCATCTCCATGGCCTTCTCTGCAACCCACTTATACATATATATAAAAAAATAAATAAACAGAAATTAATTTCTATGTAATTTATGTAGTTTTTATATTTATATGTTTGCTTATTTAACATGATGCCAACAGCTGCATGGACACGCTCACGTGGGCTTCAGCTGCCCTTTCTTCTGCTTAATTAATGGTGACGACTCTTGCAGCGTGCCTGGCATTCCCTTATAAAAAAGTGTCATGAAGGACACGGTTATTTCTTCTTTTTCTTCTTAATAATAATGGATAAAGCAATTTTGAAATATAAATACAGACTTGGAGGAGCCCTTTGGACACCAGGGTAAAGTCTCCTGCAGAAAGCTGTGGCAAAGATTTATGTTTGGTTTGAAGGGTGAAAAATTTGTGGACAAGCCCACAAGGGAACATCTCTGTTCTCACCATAAATGATAAAAACAACACCCCCTAAACCCCCAGAAAGAGAATCTCTCTGTGCTTAGTGTTTTATCTCATCTTCTGGCAGGGACACACACACAGAGGGGACAGGACAGGTGTGGGGAGGGGGCACAGAGTCCATGCCAGGAAGAGAACAGATATAAGGTGTTAGGGAGTGTTTGGACAAAGAGGAACAGAGGAATGACCTTTTCCAGCCCTGTGGGGATGTCCAGGGAAAAGAGAGGAGAGAGGAACATAGAGGAGAAACAACGAGGTAAAGACAATCCAGAAATCCAGAACCGACATCGAACTAATCGCCTTAAAAGAGATTTCTGGGGCCATTCTGGTAATTTGGGGATTTATGGTTTTTTATGACTGCCCATTCTGGGATTAGCTCTCAGGAGAGCAAGGACTGGAAATATTTTTCAAGCTATTTGTGACTCAGCAGCTGCGAAGCGCTGATTACTGGCAGCAGCTGACGTCCGAAAAGCATCTAAGTCTTTATTGCATTATCCAAAAAGGGCACAGGCTTTTTTTTTTTATCACCCCAGCTTCAGAACAGCAAGTTCCCAAACCTTCAAGAAGGACCAGGGACACAGGGCAGAAGGCGGCGCTGAAAGAAAATTTTTATCTCTTTCCCAAAAGCTCTTCAAATTTTCCATTTTTTGGTGCTTCCAACCACTTGTGTTGCCTTGGGATGTTCCCTTTGGATTTAGGCAAGAGAAGTGATGCCAAACCAGCAAGTCTGGTGTCCAGCAGCAGAAGTTTGTGGTGTTTCCAGGGAGCAGAATTTCTGTGTTTCCATTGGGAGAGCATTGCTGTGCTTTCCCACAGGTCCCTGGAAGGCTGATTTCCTTCAGGGAATCATCACGGAGCTCCTGGAGAGGGTCCAGTGGAGGACTATGGAGATGGTGAAAGGACTGGAGTGTCTTCTTGATGAGGAAAGGGTGAGAGGAGACCCAGCTGAGAGGGGTCCTCAGCCCTGAGTGTCCCTGTGTGCAGGGAGGGTCAGAGCAAGGTCCAGGCTCTGCTCCAGGGCCCAGCAGTGGCACCAGAGCCACGGGCAGGGACTGAGCCCAGCAAGTTTCACCTGGACAGGAAGCAGAACTTCTTTCCTGTACAGTGACCAAGCACTGAACAGATAGTCCAGAGAGGCTGTGGGGTCTCCTCACTGGGGATATTCCAGACCTGTCTGGGTACAATCCTGTGTAACCTGCTCTAGGGAACCCTACTTGAACAGGGATATTGGTCTAGAGGACCTTCAGTGGTCACAATCATCCTGTGGTTCTGTGATCAGACTGGTCACTGCTCTGTGCCTCAGTTTCCCAGTGCTCACAGATCCAGCAGCCCATGAGTCCACAGCTCTGATACAGCCCCACAGATTAGACATTAATTAGTGGTTATTTACCAAAGTCCATCAGGCTGCTCTGGTCTCAGCAAGACCTTTTTTGACATAATTTCAAGTCCAGCTCTGAAATGCCAGGTGTGGTGATTTGGTGATCACAGCAGCGTGTTTGGTGCTGCTGGATCAGCTCAGGGACAAGAAGAGAGATCTGCATCCCCTTCTCCTGGCTGTCTCCTGTGCCTCAAAGCAGGCCAGGCCACTCTCGTGACTGCTCACCCCCTTCCCCTCAGCCTTTCCAGCTCCTGTTCGTCATCCCGAGACAAACTCCCCCGCAGCTTTCCCCTCTGTTGCAATTACACACTCTTCCTCTGTCAGTCTCCCAGCTCAGCATGCCCAGCCAAGCCCAAAGCCAGGAAGTTCCCGGGATGCTGCCAGTCCAAGCAGCCGATCCCTGTCAGCAAATGAGGGCAGGATGGGGCCAGGGGCACAGCCAGGATCTGTTGGATGAGCGGAGGCAGCAGCACGTCAGCAAAATACAAAAAAAATTGGTACCCAAATCTCCATATGGATGGGCAGCATCCCTGTGAGCTCCATCACGGGCACTGAGCCTCCTGCTGCCTGCTGGACAGAGGGTCCTGCCAAAGCTGGGGAGGGGGAAGAGCATCCATTGGAATATTTACCAAGGGCTTGTCTGGCCCTTGCTGCTGAACCAAATAGTGGCAACTGTGGTGTTTCACCCGAGAGACATTTTGGCTAGCTGGGTGGTGCAGCTGGGCAAGTGGAGAGGAGTCCAGGCTTGCAGGAGCTCAGGTGGCTGTGGGATGGAGCTTTCCCCATAACAGGATCTGCTCCTCAGGTTTTTACCCCTGATGGAGAAGCTTTAAGGCGATGGTGAAGGAAAGGAGTCGGTTTTCCATCCAGAGCTGTATTCTGGCCCACAGGCCTCTGAATCCAGCAACAGCTCTGTGAAAAACGCCAATCACTTGTTTTTAAAATTTTAAAAGTTTAATAGTAATAAAATGGTTATAAAACTAGTAATACATAATTAGAGTAATAATAATTTGGACAATTTGGATTAGGACAATATGAGACAATAGAAACAAAGAGTTACGGATGTCTGGGTACAATTTTCTGGGCAGCACAAGCTTGAAAAAGGACACACATTAACAAAGGATTAACCCTTAAAAACAACAGCCTGTTGCATATTCGTACACTTCATACATGATGCATAAATTCCATTCAAACACAGGATTCTGTCTGGTCAGTGCCAACTTCTTCCTTTTAATCCTGACGGCGTCTTCATGACTGAGGGAGGTGGGAAGAAGTTCATTTCTTCTGATAATGGAACAATAAATTCCCTTTCTCTGAAAGATTTAGGTATCCTGTGGCTGCTATCTCAGTGCAAGTCCTTTCTTTAGAAAAAACAAAGTATCCTATGTAGCACAGTTTCTATTTTACATTTTGTTATAACCTAAAACTCTATTTACTACACTACTTAAGAGAATTAATACAGCATCACTTTCTAACACAACACATATAATATTCATTTTAATGTTTGTGAAAAGCCAATCTTTTTACATGTTCCAATAGAACTCCCTGACCATGTGGTTGCTGCTCCTTTTAACCCAGGGAAAGGGGCAGGGAAGGGGTAGGGACCCACCAACCAGGTACAGGAGAGGAGGTCTTAAGGGACAAAGGACACCTGGATGGCCCAATGCCCCCCCAGGGGTAGAGGGCATCCTTTGAATCTGCCCAATCACTCCATGCCCTTCTGGAATGCCAGGATTGACAGACAGTGCTGGGAGGGGCCAGGGAGGGAAAGGAGAGGTGACTGGCACACCTGGGAAGGGAATGATCAGGGGAGGGACCCGAGGTTCTGAGGTAAACCCTGAAATCACACTGCAACAAGCCTCCCTGTCATCAAGGGGATAATAAGGATAAGAAGCAGGAGTTTGAGGATAGGATAAAGAGTTTGAGATAATGGCTCTGGAGCCCCTTTGATCCTTGTTGGTTGTGGCCGTGATGAACAGGAGTGGGGATAAAATGGGATGAGTGGAGGGGAGGAGGTTTCAGAACACAGGAAAGCACTTTGTGCTGGAAATGAGCAGCACCAGGGTGATCCATTTTGGCTGACATTGTTTAATGTTGGGCACAGCTGGGTGCAGAATGTGGATAAATCACTAAAAATGAGATAATCCTTGGTAAAGAATCATAGAATCCTGGAATGGGAAGAGACCTTAAAGCTCAGCCAGTTCCACCCCCTGCCATGGGCAGGGACACTTTCCACTATCCCAGGTTATTCCAAGCCCTGTCCAACCTGGCTTTGGACACTTCCAGGGATGGGGTAGCCACACTTTCTCTGGACAACCTGTTCCATGCTCCTGCTGGTGAATCTGTGGGAAGATCCTGACGTGCATTGGCACCATCCCATTTCCTTGTGGGGCCTCTGCTCTGATTTTTGTGTGGTGATGATGACTAAGAAAAAGCAGTGCCAACCCTGTGGAACCTGCAGTGATTCCCCTCTGTGATTTGTTCCCCAGCCCCATCACCTGAAAGCAACCAACAGGTCCTATGGCATTTCCTTCTCATCCCTCATGGAGTGGCCTTTACAAAGGCAGGGACAGCATTACAGCAAATATTTCCTGGTATTTTTACATCCAGTGTGTAGGAGTGGGATGAGTGATCCTGACCAGAAGGCTGGTGAGATGCCTGGGAGAAGAATTCCCTGTACAAGCCAGAGCCAAGGCTCATTCCCCTCTCTGCATTCATTGTTTTTATGATTCCTCTTGTCTTTCTTCCGTCATGAGCACAGGAAGTTGTTTTAGGATAAATCCCAGCCCATTCATACACATATGCCACCCATGAGGATGAGTTATGCTCTCTTTCCTCCCCCTGCTCTGCCTTCAGCCCTGCCCCTGCCTCTCACTTTGCTTCCCTCTGGGCAAAGAGCTTCTCAGAAATCTGTAATTACCAAAGGTGTGGGGAGGAATTGGAATATTCACTCTTTGTGTTCATCCCAAATGGATGTAAGAAGCTGACCTTTAGGATACGTGTGTGGAATTGGATTTCTGGTGTAGTTTCCTTCAGAAAAAATACCAACAAAATTTAGATATTAAATATATATTTGTGAATGTGTGTGTGTGTACAGCTGTGTGGATATGCATACAAATCCAGACACTGATATGGAGATGTTTGACTGGAAAACTGCCCAGTAGTGGTGCTGGTGGTGCTGGTCAACAGTGTCTGAACATGAACCCAGGTGGGCAAGAGGCCAAAGGCACCTGGGCTGTGCCAGCTCTGGGGTGGCAGCGGGACCAGGGCAGTGCTGTCCCCTGTGCTGGCACTGCTGGGGCGCCTCCAGTGCTGGGGACAGCTCTGGAAATGACATTGAGGGGCTGGAGGGTGTCCAGGGAAGGGAACAGAGCTGGGAAAGGGGCTGGAGCACCAGGAGGGGCTGAGGGAGCTGGAAAGGGGCTCAGCCTGGAGAAAAGGAGGCTCGGGGGGACCTTGTGGCTCTGCACAACTCCCTGACAGGAGGGGACAGCTAGGGGGGTCAGGCTCTGCTCCCAGGGAACAGGGACAGGAGGAGAGGAAATGGCCTCAAACTGCACCAGGGGAGGTTCAGGTTGGGCGTCAGGAGGAATTTCTTCCTGATAAGGGTTGCCAAGCACTGGAAGGGGCTGCCCAGGGAGGTGTTGGAGTCCCCATCCCTGGAGGTGTTCATGTCTGGACATGGCACTCTGGGCTGGTGACAAGGTGGGGATCAGTCAAGGTTGGACTGGATGGTCTCAGAGGTCTCTTCCAATCTAAATGATCCTTTGAGTCTGTGTACAGAGACATGGAGGCTTTCAGAGCTCCCCACCCCTCATTGCATCACCAGTTCTTCAGAGAATTGCTCGAAAAAATCAATCAAGTAACCAAATATTGAAATGAAAAATAAATCTATTTCATAGTAAATCACAACATAATAAATTGTCTCCTTTTCTTCCTCATTCTTTTTCTTTTTTCCTTCTTGTCTTTCTTCCTGTCTCTTAAAATAACAAACACTGGTGGTGTTGTTTTAGAGGGAGTGTGTTTCCAAAGCTCTGTAAATTGACAGGAATTCATTAAGCCCCACTGAATTTATTGAAAGTTATAAAGTTTTTAAACCTACAAATGTCTGACATCTTTAAAGACTTATTAATTAATGCAAACCATTAAATACTGTTAAAACTCATGTCGCGTTTATGGAGCGTTTGAGCTCCATTGAATGTGCAGATCAGGTAATTCATCTTTTTAAGCTCCATCAGTTTTTTTGTTCCCAAAAGAAGGTGGGGCTAACACAAAGGAGGAAAATCCAAATTTTGCAGATTTCTTAGGGTGGGAGAATTCACAGCCAAATTCAGGATTTCCCTGTTTCTAGGAATTTACGGCTAAGACTGATGAATTTTTGCTGTCCTCAGTTTTGTGGAAGTGCCTGGTGGGGTTGATTAAGGCCACAGCCATGTCCTGGGTTGTTGTCCTTCAGCCACTGGGGGCTGAGGTGGGATGGTGAGAGGAGGTTGAGAAAAGCAACTTTGTGCATTCATGGCAGCCACCTGCAGGTGTGAAGTTTCTCAAGGAGAACAAGGAGGATTTTGGAGAACCAGAGTGGAAAATTCCTTTCAGGTTGCAGGACAGTGGTTGCTCTAAGAAGAGAATGAAGGGGTTGGAAAAGACTTCTGGAAATCTGCTGGAAATCCAGCACATGGGGGTCCTAGGATAAAAGAGTAGTTTCTGTCAGCCAAAACACCCACAACCCAAGGTTTTCATGAGAAGAAAGATTTTTGTATTAAAATTTTACCTCCATAAGCTGTTGCACAGGAGGTGCTGTAATTTGCATCCAGAGCTAAACAAGGCTTTAAATGGGGCAAGGGAATGAATTCCCAGTGCCAGAGGGCAGGGATAGTTGGGATATTTGGAAGGAATTCTTCCCTGTGAGGGTGTGAGGCCCTGGCACAGGTAAACTGTGGCTGCCCATGGATCTATGGAATTGTCAAAGACCAGGTTGGAATGGGATTGGAACACCCTGGGATAGTGGAAGGTGTTTGGGTTGGAATGAGGTGATGTTTAAGGTCCCTTCCAACCCAAACCATTCTGGAATGCTATGATCTGTATTTGGTTGAACTCTGATAAGGCAGGGACTATGATCTGAGTAAGCTTTTAGACAAATAATCCCAGTGATTTACAGGCCAAGATCAAGCCCTAAATGTAGGAAGGACTTTACACACTGAGCACCCCATTCACAGAGCTGATCTTGAGTGATCAGGGGTTGGAACGGGGTGAGGACAAAACATCTGTGTGTCCATTCCATAGCCAAAAAAATCACAGGATGGTTTGGGTTGGAAGGGACCTTAAAGATTCTCCAGTTTCAAACCCCCTCTCCAGTTCCAACCCTATTTCCTGATAGGCAGATCAAGAGACAGACAAGGAAAAAAAATAATTTGCTTTTAGAAAAATTAGAGGTGATGGCCTTCATCTATCCAAGGACTTATTCTGGACAGTGCACCTGACATTAGTGGTTCATAATTAATTCCCTGTGTTGATGCTCCTATTCCAGAATCAGACATGCCTTATTCCAAATTAGCTCAATCCACCTGGGACCCTGCCACAAAACCAGGTTAAGAAATTAGCACAAAGCAGCTGAGCTTTGGTAACCTACTGGATAGGCAGGAGAATCCATGGAAAATGTAAAGGAATTCAGCTTCATTTTACATCCCAGAGAGGAGGAAAAAATCCACGTAAAAATACCCGCCTCGGACTGAAAAACACACATGTTAGCAATACCCAAGCCTCAGCAGATGTGCGGTTGTATTTTAAATTGCAGTAATGTGATTTAGTGTAAGAGCCCCCAGCACCACTGGGAAATAGCAATTCTACTCTAAACTCCATTCCTGCTGTAACCAGAGTGATTTTTTCCTCCCAAAAATAAATCTGCACGGAAGATTTCATAGATGAGCAGCCTGACTGGGACAAGGAGTTGGAAGAGCTTTGTTATGGGCATAGTGCTGATAGTTTATCCATTTTTTTGCCACTTGGTGTATGATTTGAACTAATCACTAATTTAGTCTTCTTTTATTTTTACTTTTTTTTTTCCTAAAGCTGAAGAATTTTTAAATTTGAAACAAACAAGAAGCTTCATCGGAGGTACCATGAACACTAAGAACCAGCAAAACTGAAAAATGCAAAACCAAACAAACAAAAAAAGCCAAAACAACCCAAACAACAAAAACCAAAATATACACACAATAAAGGAGCCTGTTTAATAATGATGTTATATAATTGGTATAATCAGAGATTCAGTAGTTTGGGTTGGAAGGGACCTTAAAAATCATCCAGTCCTGTCCCCTGCCATGGGCAGGGAACCCTTTCACCATCCCAGGGTGCTCCCAGCCCTGTTTAGCCTGGCCTTCCAGGGATCCAGGGGCAGCCACAGCTTCTCTGAGCACCCTGTGTCAGGGCCTCCCCATCTTCACAGGGAACAATTCCTTCCCAATATCCCATCCATCCCTGCCCTCTGGCAGTGGGAGCCATTCCCTGTGTCCTGTCCCTCCATCCCTTGTCCCCAGTCCCTCTCCAGCTCTCCTGGAGCCCCTTTAGGCCCTGGAAGGGGCTCTGAGCTCTCCCTGGATCCTTCTCCTCTCCAGGTGAACATTCCCAGCTCTCTCAGCCTGGCTCCAGAGCAGAGGGGCTCTACTCAGAGTATCTCTGTGGCCTCCTCTGGATTAATTCCAACATTTCCATGCATTTGCCTTGTGGAAGCTGCCTTAGCCAAGGACCCTGGGGTATCTGAGCTCTGATGGGGATGGTGCAGATTTGGGGATTTGTTTGGTTCAGTGACAATTCACTTCTTGTGTGTGTGCATCATTCCAGAGACCAAACTGTGGAGCAGAGAGGTTGGGTATCCAAGGGATAACTGGATATTTTCTGTGGAATATTTAACTTACAGAACCCAAAATGTCAGTGCTAAACCCCTCTTTTCTCTGATGCTGCATCAGGTGTTCTTGGACCTGGCAAAGAGACCTCGTACTCTCAATCATCTGGAGTTTCCAACACACCTGTGGGGAGGGGGTCTTCCCTTTCTGTTTGCTTTCTTTGGCTTGATGGGGTTTTTTTAAGTTTTTTTTTGGAAATTCCCCACTGGCATGAATTAAACAGAATTCCTGCCTGAGTGCAGGAAGGGGCTTTTTGGACATTCCCAGAGGAGATGGAAAGCAGAGTCTTGATTTATTCATGGAGAAAAGAGAGGTCCCACCAGTGATTGATCTGGAGTGCTGGAGCACGGAACCCCCTGCTCTACCACAGAGGTTTCCAGCTCTGGAGCAGTATAAAGAAAATCACTCTGCTTTTAGGGGGTAAAAAAGTGAAAAAAAGAGAGAGGAAAGTCTTAAAAATGCCTGAAAGTGGCTTGAGATATCAGCTGTTCCACCATTTCCATGAGACACCTGCAGACTCCAGCTGGATGGATGGATTAGGCAGTGCCAGGGGGTGATTTTGGGCCAGTAGCATTGACTCAGGTGGTTCCCAGGAGCACTTTTGGAGTTAGAACAGGGCAGGGATAATGATGGGGTGGTGAGACACTCAAGAGGAAAATGTTTCTTCATGGTTTGAAGCCCAGTCCAGGCTTTGCTCTAAGAAATTTCAGGAGCTGCACTACCCAGAGAGCTCTGGAGCAGCACCAGGATTAGGGAAATATGAAATAAATGAAGTTAGGGAGGGGAGCTCTCTGTAAATCATCTGTCTGCTGCCCCTGTGATGTGACAAAGTGAGACAGCTCAGGTCCCCAGGGAGGCTGGCACTAACGTGACCTGGGGTGAGCTCCTGGAGTGCAGCAGGGTCAGACCTTCTGCACAGCCACCCTTGGCCTGCGGGACTGAGTCCCCCCGAGATCAGGCTGACCAGGGATCATTGTCACTTCTGGAACAGATGATGGTGAGGCCCTTCCCTTCACATTAACTTCCTCTTGATGTGCTCCCAGGGGGAATCATTGTGGTGATGATGTTAATGTGTAGACACTGGCCAGGCTTTCTCAGCCAGGTCTGCAGTGAGGAGAGGGGCTCTGCTCTTTGGGGGAGGAGGTGTTGGTCGATGGAGCATCCCGAGGTGGTGGCAAGGCGACAGCTCTTCCCCCAGGAACTGCAAATTTACCTTGCTGTGCTGGGATCCCACCTCTCAGGAATGCTCTTCCTCGAGGGTCTCTGGGCACCTCACAGCACAAGGTGATTGTGGTGATACTTCAGGTTTTAGATTTTGTATTTTTTCAGATTCTGTGCTGCTTTAGTGTGTGGGTCTGGGTTTCATATTAGGGAGTGGTGAGCTCTCTTCACAGAGTAGGGAGACAAAACAATTCCTGCTCTAGCTGGGGACCAAGGACAAATGATCCAAATCTCAGGCCCAAGAGCACAAACACCGTGGGCTGAAGAGGGAAAAACAAGAAGGATTGTACTTCATAACCTAAAGCTGGAATTGGACAATTAACTCCAATATGCAAATGGACCAGAACTCATAAAAGTGAGAGATCTCGTGACTGGTTGTCCATTTTGTGACCATTTTGGGTTCATCTTGGGTGCAGCCCTGGCTAGGCTCTTGTGCTGCCCAAGGTGTATCCATTGAGGCCTTTTCATCAATCCCTACTTTATTCTTTAGCTCTGTCCAGCCTCTGTTCTAGGTCAGCCTTCACAAGGTATCAGTGACCAGGAGGGATGGTCTGACTGATCCTGCTCCCAGTGCCATACAGTGGTTTTTCCTTGTGTTTTTCAGTGGAGTCGCTTCCCTGGAGATTATTAAAATCCATCTGGACACAATCCTGAGCAGCAGGGCCCCTCTCCCAGCACATGTTCTGAAGGACAGCGCAGGTGACCTTGTCACAAGGCCCTGTCTTAGTGGACAAAAAGTGGACAAAACTTGACTGGCATCTCCATTTTGATCCATCCCAAGGCAGAGCAGCTTCCAGAGGAAGTGAGAGGTGTGCAGAGTGTTCAGCTACTTCTGTCCAGGGAAAACTCAACAGCAGAATACCACAGGATCACAGGATGGTTTGGGTTGGAAGGGAACTTAAAGGATGTATTTCAACCACAGCACCTTTGGTGCCTTGAGAAGGATGACCTAGAACAGAGATTAGAAGGGGCTAAAGAATAAAGTAGGGATTTATCAAAAGGCCTCAATGGATACACCTTGAGCAGCACAAGAGCCCAGCTGGGGCTGCGCCCAGGAAGAACCCAAAATGGTCACAAAAATGGGCAACAGGTCATGGAGTGTCTCACTTTTATAATTTCTGGTCCATTTGCAAATGGGAGTTCATTGTCCAATTATAGCTTTAGGTTATGAAGTCCCATCCTTCTTGTTTTTCTCTCTTCAGTCCATCATTGTTTATGCTCATGGGCCTGAAGTTTTGATCATTTGTCCTTAATCCCCAGCTAGAGAAGGAATTGTTTCGTCTCCCTTCTCTGTGATGAGAGCTCACCATCCCCTAATATGAAGCTCAGAATTACACAATAAAGCAGTGAAGAACCTGAAAAATACAAAAGTTAAAACCTGAGGCATCACCTTCACTATCCCAGGTTTCTCCAAGCCCTGTCCAGCCTGGCCTTTGACACTTCCAGGAATCCAGGGGCAGCCACAGCTTCTCTGGAAACCCTGTGCCAGGGCCTCACCACCCTCACAAGGAACAATTTCTTCCTCACATCTAACCTAAATCTCTCTCTTTTTTAGTTTAAAATCATTGCCCCTTATCCTAACACTATCCTCCTGTGTAAAAAGTCCCTCTTCCTCTTTTCCTAAGTGCCCTTTAAGTACTGGGAATGTCCTTAAGCTCTTCCTGGAGCCTTCTCCAGCTGGACACCCCCAGATCCCCCAGCCTATTCCTCAGGGAATCAATATGACAAACACTCTTCACCCATGGGAGAGGGAAAATGTCATTACCTGTCTGTCTGATTGTGGGGTTTGCTCCTTGTGTCTCCCAGCTCCAGCAGCATTTTCCTCCCACATGGAAGGTGGGAAGGGGGGTGGACAGGGCTGATTAAATGAGAACATATCATAGCAGGAAATAGAGGGCCTTAAATGAAATCTGTCACAGCTCTGAGGCCACAGCTGCAGGTGAAGGACCAAGAAATATCTCTGAGAGCTCAGTAACACAGGCAGTAGATTCTTTATGAGTGCCTCACAAGGTGCAGTGAAAATATCTTTGGTTTTGTAGGGGCTGTGCCAAAAAACTGTGATAATGTGTGTGGTAACAGTTTTTATAAAAATCTTTTTAAAAATAGGGATTAATGTAATATATTGTATATAATATAATACTATACAATATTATATATTATATATTATATATTGTATATTGTATATTGTATATTATATATTATATATTATATATTATATATTATATATTATATATTATATATTATATATTATATATTATATATTATATATTATATATTATATATTATTATATCATACTATACTATACTTTCAGGGCTGAATTTTGCAGACCTGGGCTATCTCGGCTCCCACAGAAGTCAACAAGGTCTATACCTCCAAAATCAGTGAAGGAGCAGAGCTGCTGATTCTGAGAGCTTGGGAAATGCTCACCCCTCACATATTTTTGGCTAAGCAGGCAAATAAATAAATATCATCACAAAAAAAAAAAAAATCATATCCCTAAAAGCCCAGTTCTCCCATCCTTCCTCATGGGGAGAGAAGAGAGAATGATTTCCATAATCCTGCCCCCAGCCTGGAGGGACACGAATGATACCAATGGATTTACATCTCTCATCAAGGAGAGCACCTGCACCCCTGTTTCTCAGGAACGCAATGTCAAGGGATGCTCCTCCACCACATCTCCCCCTCCCACAGCAAAACTATGGGATTAAAACAATCCAGCCTCTGCTTTCTGTTCCTATTGCATCTCTCAAAATGCTTTTGCAGCCCTTCCAGCCCCAGGTGAGCCAAGGGGACAGGAGGGGAGGGAAGAGAGGAGTAACAAAATCCTTTCAGACAGCTCCAACAGGCAGAGCAGGAGCCTCAGAGCGTGGAGATGCCTTGGCTGGAGCAAAAAGAGGCTTCCAGGGCATGACACAAGTAGGTCATCCTGCCTCCCACTCCTTGCATGGTGGCAGGAGCAGAGGGGACAGGGAAGGAGCCTCACCCACTTTCTGCTGCCCGCAGGGATTGTGGAGATGCCGCTTCCACCTGGCCCTGGGAGCATGAACAGGGCCAGGGCCAGGGCCAGTGCTTGCTCTGCCCTGAGCACCAGCACAGCAAAATGCTCCTAAAATGGAACAGTTTCAGCCCTAAACTCATTCTCTGCAGGGCAGCCAGGGTGAGACTGCAGCTTGGCTTCCTCTGCTCCATGTGGGCTGTTACACCTCTCCTTTTCATGTTTTATTTTTTGTATTTTTGTATTTTTATCTTCCCATTTGGATATTTTTCCTGGCTTGCAGGGGCCAAAGTTGTTAATGCCAACCTGGCTGGTTTGTCTTTCTCTTCCCTGCTCCTGGGCATTGTCCATGCTGTGGCCACATTGCAAGGGACCAACCTCCAGGGGAAAGAGAGTCTTGTTTCTCAGCCTTCCTCCTGAGTTGGTGCCCAAATCCCTGTGGAAAGCAAGTTTGTGGAATTTCTCTGCATTTTGCCCTTGCTATCAAACTTTTTACACTATTTCCAAGCAGGGCTGCCTGCTTTTCTCTTTGCAAGGGATTCCTGGAGCCCACATTCCCATCTGGATTTGGACTGCATGGCTTTGACTGGACACTGTAGTGTCTACACATTTCTCAGAATTGCAGAGGATTTCAATTTGGAAAGGCCCTCAGGAGATTTTTCAGTCAACTCCCCCCTTTTTAATTTCAGTCCCCAAATCACCAAATAGGTGTGGCTTGGGAATTGCCATTGGCACCACTCCTACTCAGGTCCTGTGTCACTTTGTCCCCAACAATACAGGGATAAAAATATGTGTGTTTTCCTTGCATGTGGATCATTGGAAGTTTCCCTGCTCATGGCAGGGGGGTTGGAATGAGATGATCTTTAAGGTCCCTTTCAACTGTAACCATTCTGTGACTCTGTGATCGTTACCATCCATGTTCATCTCTGCAGTTGGCCTCAGTTCTTCTTCCCATGCCTGTATGGATTGATTCCCTGGCAGTCTCCTGGCTGCCTTAATCTCTCCACGCTGCCTCTTCAGATTCCCTTCCTGGCTGCTGGGTGGTTTCCCTGTTAATTAGGCATTTCCATGCTGCCTGTCTGGCCATGCTGCCTTCTGCCACCATGTTCCATGTAATACCTGCTGGAATGCAGCAGGGAGAGTCCTCCAGAACCAAAAGATCTATTTATTAAATGAACTATTTAGAGAAATGCTGAAGCCTGGGAGGCAGCACCAAGGCCTGAGAAGCCACATAACCTCTGTGTCCTGTTTTACCACAATGTGGTAATTCCCCTGCTCTCTGGTCATCCTGCAGCTGGAGGCACCACCTCTTGTATTTTTGTAACATCTGAGCACTTTGCATACCTAATATAATAATATACATATATTATTATGTTATTTATATTATTATTATTAATATTAATAAATTAATCCTACTGGCACTCAGGATCTTACTGAAGGTGGGACAATGTTGTTGGTCCTTCATTCCCAACCAAGGAGCCCTTGGAGACAAGTGGCCACAACACCATCATTCTCAAGCCAGTTAATTTTTTAAAGTTAATTTTTGTTAAGTTTTGGTATTTTTTTGAAGTTAATTTTGTTTAATTCAGCCACGTGGGAAGTTTGGCAGGACAATCCTTTGTGGTGATTTTAGCCCCTTCTTTCCCCACCAACCCCTGCTTGTTTGCTTCTCCCTCTGGTCACACCTTGCTTGTCACCAAGGGGAATCCCAAGGCAAGCAGGGACAGTGAAATAACCTATTTGTGTACAACAGCATGGATTGATTTAGTCTGGCTCACTAAATAAACACCAGGGACATCCCCTGCCCTAAAAGGCTGCTTAATTTATCAAGTTCAATCACAACAAGATCCCAGCTGCTGAATTGGCAAAATTCAGCCTGGAAGTCAATGCAGGACCAGGAACTTGCAAGCAGCACAGTGACACAAACAGGATCAGTCATTCCTCTGCTGAAGAAACAAGATATTTTTCAGTTTGGCTCTAAAAGCAGCTGGGAGTTTGGTCCCCAAGGGTATAACTTGGTCACCAAGGGATGTAGATGGTCTCAAACTCATAGCTGTGGCCAGAGTGCCCAGCAAGGCTGATTTCAGGCTCCTTTTCAGGGGATAGAAGAGATTTGCCTTAAATAGAAACTGCCATGGGCTGGGTTAAACTTCCTTTCCTCGCTAGTCTCAGTGAATACAGCACATGTTTGTGTTATCAATCAACATATTTGTGTTATCAATCAACCATTGGCCAATTTCACTGACTAGTGTCCTTTCCAAATCCACTGTTTTAAGTAATGTATTAAATCTTTAGGAGACTGTCCAGACAATCCAAATGAGCTTTATTAGCTAACTGTCAATAATCCTGTGCTTTCCACAGAAACAGGAAATCCAGGCAGGACTTTCCAGAAAATCACACACAGAATCACAGAATATCCTGAGTTGGAAGGAACCCACAAGGATCATTAAGTCCAGCTCCTCCTGCTCTCAATGATTTCCTTAGATCAGTGTTCCCTGGGTCACATTGTGTCACCTGAAAATGTCATTGCCATTGGATGCTTCCAGATTTCCTCCAACCTTTATTTTCCACTGGGAGAGCTATCCCAGAGGATGAGCCATTTCCTCCACACCGCTGGGTCCTGCCTATACCATCAGCTGCGTCAAAGACTTGGGAACCCAGCTTAGGATTCTTTGCAGACATTTGCAAACATTTCGCATTCCATATTGGACTGTATTTCTGCAAAGTTGTGGTCCAAAAGACAGACATGACCTCATTAATAGCTACTATCATCGCTCACTAATTACTATCAGCAGATTTAAAACTGCCAGCTGTGGTCAGTGGTGACTTCTGGGGACTCACCCCTGCTCCGTGTCCAGCCAACTCTCCCAGGCACTGCTGTGGCTTTTCTTGTGATCCCGCTGGATTTTCCCAAACACCCCTTGCAGCAATCAGTTATTGGCTGCCTCCTGAGGCTGGATTTGAGTTCTTTGGGATGCCCAGTCCTGGGAACACCATAATTGCTGTGCCCATCAGTCCCGGCGCACGCACGGGTGGCTGCCACCGCTCCACTCCTGCTCCCTGAGAGCTTCTGCTTTGCAGCCCCATTAATGACCATAATTATTTCCCTGAGCATAAATTGTTCCTAATGACTGCAGTCATTTCTAGCGTGAGAGCACAGCAAATGATGCATCCATGGCACGGGATGAGGCCAAGGCACAGACCTTTCAAACCCTGTGGAATGTCAGGCACCCATTTATTTACAGGGGCTGGGTCGCTCCCCTTGCTGGTTTGGAGATTCAAAAAGTTTGTCACTTCTCCTTGGCCCTTCTTGGTTGTGATCACTGCTGGTCCTGGTCTGTGTTTCACTGCCCCACTGGTCAAAATTAGATATTTTGCTCCAGTGGGAGAGACTCAGTAGGTCTCTTTTAACTGCTGGTCACTGAGTGGTTTGTAAAATTATCAGATATTTCAAGAGAATCTGCCAAATCAAATTTGTCTCAAATAATACAGCGCTCCAAGCTGCAGACTATAGGTAGCCTCCTTCTTTGAAATCTACAAAGCTTTGTTTTTTTCATGCCCATCACTCCATTTAATCACCACTCTTTTAGTCTCTGCTTTGGGGGTCTGTCAGAAGTATCTGCTGCTCCAGCAGAATGGAAGTCTTGGGTGTAATTTTCTTAGAAGACTTCATCACACGTGATTAACTCATTTGTAGTCTTAATTAGACCATGATCCTGGATGACTATTGAAAGATCTATAAGTTGATATTAGATTATTGGAGTAGTTAATTGTGCCCTGGGCACAGGCACCAAGGATTGACTCTGCAGAGCACTGAAGGCAGAAACACCCACAGTACTGCTACAGCATCCAGTTTAGGGATAGGGCTGAGTGACAGCCAGGGACTTCTGCTCCTGGGATGCCATCACCGCTCAGGATTTGTGGTTTTTCCTCAAGCTCCAGCATCCTGAAATCATATTTTTATTGGAAAGTCTTTGCTTCCATTGAAGAAGTGTTCCTCTGCGTCACACTTAGGAAAAGCAGTTCAAGAAGTGCCTGTGAGCTCAAAACTTAAATAAAAAAAAAAAAAAACTATGTCATTATTCCCAATGCCATCCATTGGCAGAGGGAAAGATTTTCCAGGAGCTGGGGTTAACTGCACTTTCTGTGCAGGACTGGAAGTCCCAGGGAAGCAGGAGGCTGTGTCTCAGAGGAGCTCTCTGGGTCTGAGTGACTCTCAGACAGCACAGCCCCGAGGCTCCTGGTGCTGTCACAAGAGGTCTCAGCTGTCGCTCGTGGGGGCAGGTGCCCTTCCAGCCCTGCTGCTGACTGGGAGTGTTGTGGTTCTGGTGACTGAGCTGGGAATGGCTCAGGAGTGGGCAGAGGTGTCCATGTGTGTGTCCATGTGATGCCTTGTGAAGGCTGAGCTAGAACAGAGGCTGGACAGAGTTAAAGAATAAAGTAAGGATTTATTAAAAGGCCTCAATGGATACACCTTGGGCAGCACAAGAGCCTAGCCAGGGGTACACCCAGGATGAACCCAAAATGGTCACAAAAAATGGCAACCAGTCATGAGGTCTCACACTTTTATAAGTTCTGGTCCATTTGCATATTGGAGTTAATTGTCCAGTTATAGCTTTAGGCTATGAAGTACCATCCTTCTTGTTTTCTCTCTTCAGTCCACGTTGTTTATGCTCTTGGGCCTGAGATTTGGATCAGTTGTCCTTGGTCCCAAGCTAGAAAAGGAATTGTTTTATCTCTCTACTCTGTGAAGAGAGCTCACTATTCCTTAATGTGAAGCTCAGAATTACACACTAAAGCAGTGCAGAATGTGAAAAACACAAAAGCTAAAACCTGAGGCATAACATGTGTAGGTGCCTGCACCAGGGCTGGGACAGGGTTTGCCAAGTGCTTGTGCACCTTTGGAACAGATTCCCAGATGTGTGTCCTGGCTCTGAGGCCAATTGGTGCAATCTGGCCATGCCCTGACTGCCACGATTCCCATCCCTCATGTCCTTGCATCCTTCCCAAAACAGCATTCCCATCCACTCTGCCAAGTGGGACATGTTCCAGCCACCTCCCAAAACAACCTCATTTTTGGGGTTCATTTTTGGGGTTTGCTCCTTGTTGGGGGCCAAAACACTGCCAGGAACAGGTTGTCCAGGGCAGCTGTGTCTGCCCCTGGATCTCTGGAAGTGTCCAAGGCCAGGTTGGACAAGGCTTGGAGCAACCTGGTATTGAAAGGTGTCCCTGCCCATGGCAGAGGGTGGAATGAGATGATCTTTAATATCCCTTCCAATCCAAACCATTCCGTGATTCCACAGACATTTTAGTGAGCCAGATCACCAAACTGCAGTGCCAATTTCCTTGGAATTATTCCAGGAAGATCTTAACTGGCTTTGAAGCCTGACCTACCCTGCTGCGTGATGAACAGGAAGGAGAAGGGGGTTCCATCCATCAGGATGGTTAGGAAGGGACTTAGGCAAGGCAGAGGCAGCACAAAGGACAACAGGCTGCTGACACAACTCCTACTCCTTCCCAACACAGCTTTCCAGGAACTGGGGTTGAAAGGCCGATTTGGGGCCACGTTCAGGTCATGCCCTTGGGCTCAGCTGACAGCACAGGAACACCCTGAGCAGAAACCTTCGTAATCTAAAGCTGTAATTGGACAATTAACTCCAATTATATGAAAATGGACCAGAACTTATAAAAGTGTGAGACCCCATAACTGGTTGTCCATTTTGTGACCATTTTGGGTTCATTTTGGGTGCAGCCCTGGCTGGGCTCTTGTGCTGCCCAGCGGTGCAGGCAGTGCAGAGGGTCTCTGGAGGATCCTAAACTACATCACCCTGCTCACCTCGCTTTACCCAGGAATAACTCTGTCCCTCGGGATGTGACATCCTGTCCCAGAGGGGGCTCCAGCTGCTCAGGATAGAGCTGGGCAAGGAGGCAGCTGATCCACCTGCCTCTGGATCATATTGGAATAATAACCAATATTGTGGACAGGATGTGCTTGAGCTTGTGTGGCCCTTGGTGCTGAATCAAATAGTGGCAACTGAGGTGTTTTCACCCCAGAGACACTTTTGGCTGCCTGGGTGTTGCAGCTGGGTACATGGAGGCAAGTTCAGGCTTTCAGGAGCTCTGGTGGCTGTGGGATGGAGCTTTCCCTGTAACAGAGGCTGCTCCTCAGGTTTACCTCTGGCAGAGAAGCTTTAAGGGGGTCTCAGGACGTTAGCTGGTCAGAGTGACCCCGAGATGCGTTAGAAAGTCTCTTTTCCCAGCCTGGCTATCGAAGAAGGAGTCAGAGCTCTTCATTTCTCAGTCTCAAAGTTGTTTATTGTTTCTTATTTATAAAATTATTTCTCCTGGGCCAAGGCCCACTCAGCAAGACAGTCCAAGGCACACTGCCTGCCCCTGGGGCGGTGTTATCTTTTTATACTAAAAACCATGTGTGCAATATTTACAATTACTTCCCAATACCTATCACCTATGTTAGACAGTGAGCTTCTACTCTAAACCAATCCAAAAGTGCCAACATCACAGCAGAAGATGGAGGCCAAGAAGAAGAAGGAGAAAGGCTGGACATGCCCAGATCCCTCCATCTTGCCCCCTGAACCCCCATTCTAAAAACCCCAAAAAATTTGTTTTTCACCCCATGATAAATTCACTGTCATTCTACTCAAACTGTCGTGGCTTGCAGATCCTCATAAAAGGTTGGTAATTTTTTCCATGGGTCATTATCAAAGTCACAGATGTCTTGAGCTCTGTGCCAGGGTCTCTGAGATCCCTGGCAGGGGTCTTGGCTGCTCAGGACAGCCAGAGGGATGTCTTGAATTCCCACAGGTGGTGGTGAAGGAAAGGAGTCGGTTCTGATGGAGGGTTTGGATTCAGAGCTTTATTCTGACCCACAGGCCTCTGAATCCAACAACAGCTCCAATAGAACTCCCAAACTGCATGGTTGCTGTTCCTTTTAACCCAGGGAGAGGGGCAGGGAAGGAGTAGGCAGCCACCAACCAGGTACAGAAGGGGAGGTCTTAAGGGACAAAGGACACCTGGATGGCCCAATGTCCCCCCAGGGGTGGAGGGCATCCTTTGAATCTGCCAATCACTCCATGCCCTTCTGGAATGCCAGGATTGACAGACAGTGCTTGGAGGGGAAAGGAGAGGTGATTGACATACCTGGGAGGGAATGGTCAGGGGAAGGACCTGGGTTTCTGAGGTAAACCCTGAAATCATAGCACAACAAGCCTCCCTGCCATCAAGAGGATTATAAGGATAAGAAGCAGGAGTTTGAGGATAGGATAAGGAGTTTGGGATAATGGCTCTGGAGCTGCTTGGCTCCTTGTTGGTTGTGGCTGGTGATGAACAGGAGTGAGGATAAAATGGGTTGAGTGGAGGGGAGGAGGTTTCAGAATACAGGAGGGCACTTTGTGCTGGAAATGAGCAGCACCAGGGTGATCCATTTTGGCTGAAATTGTGTGATGCTGGACACAGCTGAGTGGAGAATGCGGATAAATCACTAAAAATGAGAAGTCTTTGGTAAAGAATCATAGAATCCTAGAATGGGAAGAGACCTTAAAGCTCAGCCAGTTCCACCCCCTGCCATGGGCAGGGACACTTTCCACTATCCCAGGTAATTCCAAGCCCTGTCCAACCTGGCTTTGGACACTTCCAGGGATGGGGCAGCCACAGCTTCTCTGGGCGCCCTGGGCACACCACAACAGGAGCAGGGCTGGTTCCCTGCATGGATCCACTGCAGGCAGGGCTGAACCCCGGTGTCAGGCAGGAGTCAGGAATGATCCCATGGATTTCCTCATCCCAACAGCATCAATTTGATCCACGCTGCTGTGGCAGGGGGAAAACATGGGGGCGGGTGCGGCTGAGCATTGAGATTCTGAAAAGGGTGATGGAGAATTTAATGGATCTTGGCGGCTTAATGCTCCATTTTTCTTGTGATTCCCCCTTGTTTCTTATCTCTTGTATTTACATAAATTATGTGGACTCCAGGGAAGATGCAAGGCATAGAAATTTAATCAACCTGAGTCTCAGGAGCCTGGTCAGTGTGCAGCAAGAGGAGGAAAAGAGGGGTGGAAAATGAAAAAAATATAAAAAAAAAAAATTTAAAAAAATCAATAAAATAAAATGAAATGAAATTAAATTAAATTAAATTAAATTAAAATATAAAATAAAATTAAGAATAAAATAAAAAATAAAAATAAAATAAATTTTAAAATAAATAGAAATAAAATAAATAAAATAAATTAAATTGAAATACAGTAAAATAAAGACAATAAAATGAAATAAAATGAAATAGAAAATAAAATTAAAAATAAAAAAATATAAAACAAATTTAAAATAAAATATAAAAATAAATAAAATAAAATAAATAGAAATAAAAAATTAATAAAATAAATGAAAATAAAGTTTAAAAATATATATAAAATGAAATAAAATAAAATAAAATAAATGGAAATAAAATATAAAATAAAATAAAATAAAATAAAATAAATAGAAAGAAAGAAATAATCAGAGCACAGGATGTGTCAAAGAGAGTGTTAATAACACCAGCCCTGAGCCACATTCAGCAAGGAGTTGGATTTCAGGAGCGGGGAAGGGATGACATCACCTTTTGCTGCACACAGATTTTCTTGCAAGCAGGAGGGATCTGGCAGGTGAACAACAGCCAGGGAGGCATTTCCACCCCTCTCAACCCGGCACCGCAGCTCTTCCCCCTCTGGGATGCTGATCGGGACATCCTGGAGTGGGATCTCCTTTTGTCATACCCATCCCCCGGGGCCAGGCTCCTTTTCTTTTTTCCCCCAGTTTTCAGCAATGCTGCTGGAGGAGGGATTGGATGAAAGGGTTTGGAAAGAAGTGGTTGCAGGATTGCCCAGCTCCTCCTCGCAGGATGACATAATGCCTGCTGTGGTCTCTGAACTCCTGGTTTGCTGCTGGGCTGCAGCATGGAGAGAGGCAAGCCCACGTCTTGCTCAAGGCTGAATTCAGGCACAGATGGAAATCCAGGAGCAAATCTGGAGGAAGAGGGATCCATCCCTGATTTTACTACTTTTAGCTTTAGCATTTTGCTTATTTTAAGTGCTCCTGCTCTCTCCATGTTCAGCAGGCAGACCCTCCCCTTCCCAGTGCAGCTCACACTCTGCTTCAGGATATTAAAAAAAAAAAAAGAAGTTCCTTTGTTTCAGGGGGATTTTTCCATTTTCTTTTGAGCTAACTGCTGACATGGGAGATTGAAACACTTGATTTGTGAAATGCCAGTATAAAATTCTTGCACTTCTCTGCTCTTTCTTTGGTGCCATTTTATTTCTAATGCAAAACTGATACCAAAATTCACACTTTGCTTCCCTTTTTCCATTCAGCCATTTTTTCAATCAAGAATTGTTGGGTATTAAAAGAGGAGAGATTAAGGTGAGATACTGGGAAGGAACTCTTGGCTGTGAGGGTGCTGAGGCCCTGGCACAGGGTGCCCAGAGAAGCAGTGGCTGTCCCTGGATCCCTGGAAATGTCCAAGGCCAGGTTGGAGTGGTCTGGGATAGTGGAAAATGTCCCTGCCCATGGCAGGGAGTGCAACTGGATGATCTTTAAGGTCCCTTCCAACCCAAATCCAAATCCCAAACCATTCTGGGATTCCATGACTGCTTCTCCAAGAGTCTGGGATGTTCAGATGGAACAACAGGAAAGGCTGTTTCACAGGAGATTGTGCAGCACTGGAATAGGCACTCAGAGAAGTGGGGGAATCTCCATCTTTGTGCAGGCTATGGAATCATGGATGATGCCAAGCCCTGGCTGACCCAATCAGGCGATGGTCAGACAGAGACCTCCAGATTTCTCAATACTTCTCTGATTCTCTGCAGCCCCAACCAGACAGGATACCTGCTTTTCCACCTCAATATTGCACTACAAAAGCCAAGGGTGTGACAGAAAAGCTTTGCAGCCCCCTTATCAACCCAAGCTGGTGTGTGAACCAAGGAAAATGTGAGGATTCAGCTCACATTCAGCTCCCTGTTACTGATCCTGCCCTTCCCCTGCCTGCCTCACCCCCCTGCCAGCAGGTTCAGGCTAAGGAATAGGCCCTTTGGGAAAGGCCCTTCCTCACATTCCTTCCTTTTCCTTTGCTGCTGACAGGGTGGGAGATCACCCTGGCTGTCAGTGTTGAGGACAGCTTTTATGGGATGCTGGGCTTATCACAGCTCACCTTCCACATGGTGACAAGCTGCAGTGGCTGCATGATCCATCTGAGAGCCAGATAGCCCTGCACAAGGGGGACAAGGCCAGGATATGAGCCATTAAATCCAGGGATATTCCTGGCCAGAGTGTGGAAGGGGGGCATCCCTCCCTGCCTTGCCCATGAGCTGCACTGAGTGCTGCCAAACTGCTCAGGAAGTTGGGTCTGGAGACCAAAATGCTGCTCCAAAGTCCATGGAAGCAGGAGCAGAGCTTCACTGGAACAAGCGGAGGGATATTTTGAGAGTTCACTGTGCTAAATGAGCCAGCTGAGGAGAGGTTGAGGAAATCTTGTCTAGAGTAGAGGGCATTTTTTCCCCTCCTGTTCCTTTTTCTCCTGAAAAAATCCTTCTTTAAGGTCGTTATAACCCTGCATGCCATTGATTTGTGTGGATAGAGTTGGTCCATCACTGACAGCAGAGCAGAGGCAGAATCTCCACTGTAGTGGGAGGGGTCAGGCATTGGATCAGCTCTCCAGGGAAGTGGTGGAATCCCCACTGGAATCCCTGGAAGTGTCCAGAAGGTGTCACAAGGGGGATGTGGCTTGGTGGTGAACACAGCAGTGCTGGGTTAATGGTTGGACTCAAGGAAAAACAAGAGTCACCTTAGCAGAAGAAAATCTCCAAAATGGAGACACATTTCTGAGCATTCCCTTGAGCTCCTTCACAGTAATGGAAGGACACCTGTGCCTAAAGGACACAAATGGATTTATCCCAGCTGGAAGGATCTAGAGCAAACACCTCAGAACCAGGCACATGTTTTACTCACCTAAAGTTCAGCTCAGCTCATTGCATTATTCATTTCTTGCTGCTTTTTCAGCTTTAGCATTTTGCTTATTTAAAGGTGCCTTGCAATGAAAGGAATCTTTAAATCTCATCCAGTTCCACCCCCTGCCATGGGCAGGGACACCTTCCACCAGACCAAGTTGTTCCAAGCCCCATCCAGCTTGGCCAAGACATGTCCAGCATCACATTCCCTTGGTCTCTTAGCCTGATAAGCAGCAACAACCAAGTTCATTTAGTGGCCCCTTCAACCAGGAGCCAAATTTGGGCCCCAGATCATTCCTGATGTGTGATTTCACTGGCACAATGCACCAAAGCCTGGGCTTTTCCAAATGTTTGCAGTGATTTATCTCCTGCAATATAAAGAACAGCTTTGTACTGTAGTTTTCTTCAAAAGTTTAATTAAAAAGTTCTCTTCCTTTCTTTCCTTCTTTTTTGTGTGCTGGAAAACGTACAAGGAGAAAGGAGGTGGATAAAAATAAAATAGAGGCGAAGTTTTAAGCATGCAAATGTTGATTAAAAAATATCAACCCACTCTCCTGTGAAATGCTAACAATGGTTCCCATGGCTCCTGTCTCCCGAGTCAGAACAGGCCCAGTGGGTGAACTCTGATTTCTGAAAGCACTGAAGTCACTCCTGCCATGGGCACCTCTGGTTACTCACCCTCAGCAAGGCAATCTCTGCTCTGTGCAGGAGATAAAATCACCCAGTGAGCTCCAGTGTTTGGAGTGGGATGTCAGTCAAATTCCAGCTTGGAACAAGCTCCACATCTTCCAGCAGCGTGGGAAGGCAGTAATGGGAACAAATCACCAGCAGGGACCCTGGGTATTTTTTCCTCCATTATTTGTGTGGATAAATCCAACCTGGATAGCTCTGGAAGCCAAATCCTGATGGCATTTCTCAACTGAAATTCCCCATCCCAGGTGCTAAGGAAAATCACACCAAAGCTCATTCCTGACCTGTTACATCACCTCCCACTCCATACATCCTTGAAGAAACAAATAAACCCTTAAATATAAAACAAACCCTTATTAAGTATCTAATTGTCACTCTCACTTTGCCCACTTCACAGCAATATTTAGCACCTCCACCAACCTGTGGGATTTTAACAGTGTTTAATTTTGGCTGGATTGAAGAGCAGGAGCAGCTTCTGTGTTTCTCCAGAGCTTGCTCCTTTACCCCCTCTCTTCCCAACAGCTCAGGAGATTTCCACTCACAGTTCATGTGAGCAATAGAAGAGCATTCACTCCCCATAAAGATTCCCCAATCCTTCTGGAAACCAGCACTGCAAGGCACAGAGCAAAGTCAGGACAGTGGGAAGGGCTGTAGGTTGTTTATAAGATTTTGGAGCAGCTGCACCACTCCTTGATGAAGAGATCACAGCAGGTGGCCCCAAAACACATCAGGTCTGTGATGCCCTTTGCAAGCAGGATGTGGGATGGGGACAAATCATCCCACACAGTTTCATTCTCACCAATTCTGTGCCAAACCTGCTTCAGCTGGGGCAGATTTTGATGTTGCCCTGGGAAAGCCAGGGCAAAACCATCCCTGTTCAGGATTTCAGGGCACTGGGTAATTTCCTTCAGTCACAAGCACCAGGCTCAGCTCAGGCTGCCCTGCAGATGTCAACTCAACTTTTGGGTGGAATTTGCTGAAAAAATTGAAATGGGCCATGTTTGGGACTGAAAAAACCCAACAGTAATGCTGGGCCAGGTTTAAAGTCCACCAGGAGCAGGTTGAGTAACAGGTGGGTGCAAGAACAAGGCAAGCACACAGGGATGCATCCCAGGATGATTCTGAGAGGGATGTGCTGCTGTTGATTTAATAACAGAATGTTCCTTGGTGGTTGAGTTTCTCTGTTATTCATTTTTCCTAAATCCTTGGCATTATGAGAAGGAGTTGCCCAGTTCAGCTGTGCTTTATAGAAAAAAAGGAGCTTTCTTTTTGCTGGGTTTGATCTGTCACCAACCTCCCCATACAGATTGAAATCCTTCATTGCAGGGCACTCTGGATTTCACAGCTCTTTGTCTTGAATGACATCAGCTCTCCCTTTTCTGGGCTGAAGAATCTTGGTCTCTGTGACACATTTGTCTGGAGTCCTCAGCATAAGAAGAATGTGGAGCTGCTGGAATGAATCCAGAGGAGGCCATGGGAATGCTCTGGGGGCTGGAGCCAGACTGGGAGAGCTAGGGGTGTTCACCTGGGGAAGAGAAGGATCCAGGGAGAGCTCAGAGCCCCTTCCAGGGCCTAAAGGGGCTCCAGGAGAGCTGGAGAGGGACTGGGGACAAGGGATGGAGGGACAGGACAGAGGGAATGGCTTCCCATTGCCAGAGGGCAGGGTTAGATGGGATATTACAAAGGAATTCTTGACTATGGTGAGGCCCTGGCACATGTTTTCCAAAGCAGCTGTGGCTGCCTCTGGAATTCTGTAAGTGTCCAAGGCCAAGTTAGACAAGGTTTGGAGCAGCCTGGGATAGTGGGAGGTATCCTTGCCCATGGCAGGAATATTCCCATGGTAGAATAAGGTTATCTTAAAGGTCTCTTCCAACCCAAACCATTCTCTGAATGTACAGAAACTGTTCCATCCCCCTGATCTCCTTCTCCATCCTTCTCTGAGTATTATTTTCTTGCTCTGTATCTCCTTTGGGAGATGAGTGAGGGCCACAAGCCCACTGCAGGCACATCCTGGACAGTGCAGCAGCAGCAGCACGACTCCCTGTTCACCCCCTCTCCTCCCCAGCCCTCCCTTTTATCCCATTTTGCTCTTCCTGACCCAATCCCAGCTGCAGAGGCCGTGGTGGCTGCAGGGCTGGCAGCAGCACATTGCAGCCGTCTGGCTGCAGAGGATGTGGAGCTCTGAGAAGGTTCCCAGCCCTCCCTGCACTGCTTTTCCCCCCTCTCCTCCCTGCCTGGCTGTGATTGCTCTGCCTCCTCTGGCACAGATGGCTGGAGGTTTTCCTGGAGCTCAAATCCCAGTGTAAGGACTCCCCCCTGTTCCTACATGAGGCTCAGGGAGTTGTTGGCCACCATGGCCATCAAGCATCGTCAGCTCCTCGTCCTCCAATCTTCCCGTTGACCAAGAGTGGGTTTTGTTACAAACAGGTTGATGGATTTAATTAGGAGCAGCAAAACATTTTGATTTATGCTTCCTACCCGCCTTACCTCCTCCCCTGCCTCTCTGCCTCTCCAGCTTCACGCTTGTCAGAGCGGATATTTTTAATATATATATATTTATCACAAGCCGCTCCTTCGGTGCTACAGGCAAAGCTTTTAGCTGGGGAGAAGATGCCCAGCTTACAAGTAGCTCTCCAATTACTATTGCTTGCTTTAGTGATTTTCTAGGAGAGGCAAAGGGCTGGATCCTGGCTCTTTCCCTTCCCTCCACAGCAGGATATTCACTGTTACCCATGGTATCATCCCCCAGCTCTCCTGGGTGGCACATCTCCATGGTGGAGAATGTTTCCTCTTTGCCCTGATTTGCACTTGGTGATTTTTGGCTGCTTTCCCCCTTCCCCAAACACCAATGCATTAAATAAAATCCCCCCTATGGCCTGTTAGTCTTGAGATTATCAAAATCTGAACCAAATCCCAGGGCTGGGGTGGCAGGAGGGGAACCTCTCCTCACCCACAGATCCGCATCTGAGCTTGGATTCATGAATTGATGTGAGTGAGATTCCTTCCCCTCAGCCCAGGATCCACGTGTGGGTCTGTCTATAATCCAGTGAGTCACTCCAATGCTCTTTTTAGGTCAAATTTAAAGCTACACCTCCTCCCAGAGCCAAGGCTGGGGGATGGAGTGGTGGAGAAGGGGATGCAGGGATGGGATGCGGGGATGGAGTGGCTGAGCACTGATCCCATCTCACATCCAGGGCAGGAGAGGCTCCTCCATCCCTCCCTCCCTCCTTCTCAGCATCCAGGAGCACAGATAAGATCTCTGCTGCCCAGACCTGCCGTCTGCAGCTTGGGAGGGAAACCAGAGAAAGGCAGGGGGGAATGGGAGCACGGAGGGAGATGCCAGAATCTGAGCGAAGTTCAGCTCGTGTAACGTCTCCAGGAATGTCAGGACGAAGAAAGGGCAGTGAGAGCTTGGCCATGGTCTCCTGATGCCTCCATGTGGAGCAGCAACCTGATAGAGGAAATTTCTCCTTATCTTCAGCTACTTCCTTGCATCATCTGTGAGCAAACCCTTTGCCTTTCCAATGACAATAATGCCACCTGTATGAAGCTACATTAATTTTATTTTATTTTATTTTAATTTAATTTAATTTTATTTTATTTTATTTTATTTTATTTTATTTTATTTTATTTTATTTTATTTTATTTTATTTTATTTTATTTTATTTTATTTTATTTTATTTTATGTTATTTTATTTTATTTTATTTTATTTTATTTTATTTTATTTTATTTTATGATTTATTGTGCCATGATAGTATGTCAGACAGCAATGGGTCACTTCAAATGAGAGGCACTGAATGTGAATTTTAAAAAAAAGGAGATCCAGTCAGAAAGAACAGTTTTGCCAAGAAGTGACATTCCCTACATTTCTAAAAAGGGCTTTTCCGAATAGTTCCAAAGGTCTTTTACACGAAACCATCAAAATACTTATTTATTTACTCCAGTTTGACCTCAAAACTGAATTCCCATCCTTACATCAGACAGCAGTGCCTGGTTTCAACTCTCTGCCAGCAGGAGATTGTCCATATAGATGTAGAAATGAATAAATAAATCATGAATATGGTCATATATATGATATATATAAACATATATGGTTTACTTATATAAATATATACCTCATAAATCAGATATTTTTCTTTTATTTCTGTATGCCATACACCTCTCTATATACAGGTATATGCACCTCAAATGAATAAGTAAGCCATAGATTCATACAGGTTTGCACATGAATATGCACCTATATCTATGTTTAAGGTATGAATTTATATACATGGTATGTTTGTTGATTGTACATTTTTCCTTGGAACGCATTGTCCAGCATGGCTGCTATAAATGTAAAAAAAAATTATCAAAACTGTTTAAAAATTAAATCCAGAATCATTAAGTAAAAAGGTTGTGGGCAAACTCCTGGGAAAGATGAAAGTGGTGCAAGGGTCTGGTGTGGAAAAGGGGAATTAGATGAATATGGAGGGTATTTAATAATCAGGAGAATTTGTGGATCAGAAGTGTGGGGTTCACCCCATTTGGTACTTTGGCAATTGAGAGATTTCCCAATGAGGTGTTGAACATAAATTAATTCATAATTTATCTCAGCTTGAGGTAGGGGTCTGAGAGCTGGACAGGACCCATTCCAACCTCCCCATGCCCTGGGCTGATCCCACAGTGTGGGCAGCAGGGGAGGGGGGAATTCTGCCCCCTCTGCCCCTCTCAGGTGAGACCCCACCTGCAGAGCTGCCTCCAGCCCTGGGATCCATCAGAGGAATGTGGAGCTGCTGGAGAGAGTCCAGAGGAGGCACCAGGATGAGCAGAGGGATGGAGCAGCTCAGCTGTGAGGAAAGGCTGAGGGAACTGGGATTGTTCAGCCTGGAGAAGGCTTTGGGATGTGCTGACTGTGGCCTTCCAGTTCCTGAAGGAGCCTACAAGAAAGATGGGGAGAGATCATTTACAAGGCATGGAGGCACAGGACACAAGGAATGGCTTCCCACTGCCAGAGGGCAGGGATGGATGGGTTATTGGGAAAGAATTGTTTCCTGTGAGGGTGGACAGGCCCTGGCACAGGTTATCTAGAGAAACTGTGGATAATCTGTGCCAGGGCCTCACCACCCTCACAGCCCTTGCATCCCTGGAAGTGTCCAAGGCCATGTTGAACAGGGCTTGGAGCAACCTGGGATAGTGGAAGATGTCCGACCTCATCCTCCTTCTCCCCATCCCAGAGAGCAATTCCTCCACAGGATGACATTGTGGGATGCTGGCTGTGTCACATGTGTCACCCTCTGCACCTGCCCCTTGCTCTCCCTGATCTCAGAGTATTCCCATCTGACATCAGACATCTGGTGTTGGAGTCAGGAATTACCTGGTGCTGTGAGCATCAACTCCCCAGAAATCCTGAGGTGCTGCCAATACCTGTAGTCCTCAAACCATGACAAAAACATGGACCAGGATGAGAAGAAAAGGGCATCTCCCCATCCCACCAGGTGTGGCTGCACCATGGTATGGCCACCATCCACCCATCAAAAGTGTTCCACAGAGACCTCCTCATCCCTGGCTCCTCACCACGCCTCTCCTCCTGCTCCTGTGACCCAGCCCTCACCTTCAGGGGTGGTGGCACCATCCTGGAGCTCTGGGAAGCAGGGCTGAAGCCACACCAGATGCAGGTGGCACTCCCAGCGTGTCTGCAAAGGGGCTCCTTCCCACGAAATCGGTCAGGAAATCTTCCCATTGCTGAATGATGAGCCTAAAAGTCTTTGACAGCGTCCCTCGAAGGCACTGTCAGCTGTGATTGTCTTGGACGTGGCACCCCAGGCACTGGCAGCCTCTCACTGATTTGGGATGAGAGAGGATGGGGCAAGGAACGTTTAATTTATTCCTGCTTTTCCTTCTCCACCTGCCTGTCCATCCAACTCCACAGTGGTGTGGAATGGCACGAGTGATCCCACAGGACTTGCTGTGCACCAGGAAGTCTGGCAGAGATCCTGCCAGCTCCCAGGAGGCTCTGCAGAGCTCTCAGAGCATCACTGTGTTCTCCCCCACGGGGTGGGGGTCCCTGCACATCTGCAAAATGCTCATTAACACAAGGGAGGCATTTTCCAGTGACTCTGTTTGCTGTCCCCCGAAGGGAGATGCCCATTTATCAAAAGGAAATGCTTTAAGTGGGAAAACACCAGTGTCAGGAAAGGCAATCAGGAGTTGTCAGCATGGATTCACTGAAGGGAAATCATGTTTGACCAACACAATTGCCTTCCATGATGAGACAACCACCTGGATGGACAAGGGGAGAGCAGTGGGTTTTGTGTACCTGGACTTCAGCAGGGCTTGTGACACTGTCTCCCATAATTTCTGTTGGATAAACTCAGGAAATGTGGACTGGAAGAGTGGATGAGCTGGACTGAGAACTGTGCCACAGATGTGGTGCTTAGGGACATGGTTTAGTGCTGTACCTGGTTGTCTTAACTTTCTAGTTGGACTTTAATCTTGAAGGTTTTTTCTTGAAGGTCTTGGTTTCAAAAGACACATGTCTGCTAAGGAAGGCAGGAGCCTCCCCTGAAATGGAAAATGTGAACGCCCTCCCTTTTCCGAATTGCTATAAATTTTAAATTGAGGGGCTCTCAGGCAAAAATATGGGAGGAGGAAATAACAGTTCTTTAATAGGGAAAAAATAAAAAGATAAAATAAACAATGAAGTAAACTAAAACAACACTGACAGAATCAGAACACAACCTGACACTCTGTGGGTCAGGATGTTGGTAGCAATCCAATTGGAAATGTGGCTGCAGCCCTCCTGGAGTGTCAGGTGTGGTTCTGCTGGAGCAGGGATCCTGTAGAAAAGGGTGTAGTCTTCCTCTGAAGATCCAGTGGAAGAGGCAGCTGCTGTTCCTCTGGGAAATCCAGTGGAGAAGCCATGCTGGTGTTCCAGAATCTCCAGATTATATCCGGGTAGGAATGCTTGGCTTCTCCCTCTGGGTGAGGAGTGCAGTGCAGTGACCAAGCACTGAACAGATTGTCCAGACAGGCTCCGCACTGGGGATATTCCAGAACTGTCCGGACACAATCCTGTGCCCTGTGCTCTGAGATAGCCCTGCTGGAGCAGGGAGGTTGGACAACATCACTCACTCTCTGTGATCCCTTCCAACCTGACCCATTCTGTGATTCTGGGATTCATGGGAAGTGTTTTGTTTTGGGACCAAGATGGTCTTCTGTCTCCATACTGCATCTTCAAAGCTTGGGGATGTCCATCAGGGATGAGGTGTCCCATACCATGGTGACATGTCTAGAGAAGAGGGAGACCAAGAGCTGGAAGGCAGATTTGCCTGTGTAGGTGTAGCCTTTCTGTCCCAATTTTACCTTCTGGCCCTTATTTTATAAGGAGTCCTAAGCTGAGAAAGGAAAACCAGAGCCTTTATCTCCTCCAGGATCTCCAGACCTTTGAGGGGGTTCTTCTTAAGCCCACACTCAACATCCACCCTGGCTTGTCCATTTGTTGTTTGTGTCCTGCACCCTTGGTGTTAATCCCAAAGATGTTTTACACTTAAAATTCAAACATCCACCCCAAAATGCCTCAGAGGAAACGAGGGGAGACACATGGAGAGATCAGAGGGGCTTTCTGCAGCCTGTCTCTGCAGAAGCCATCCATCATCCATCCCCATCCATCCTCCATCTCCATCCTCTGGATCTGCCTGTGCACACCAGTTTTGATGAGGATTTTTGGTGCCTGGGAGGGGAGCGTTTTTCCTGTGAAAGCCACAGAACAGCGAGCTCCAGCTCCTGAGCAGGCTCTCAAACACAGAGCCAAACCAGCCCCAGCTCTCCCTGTGCTCATTAACGTGCAACTGGGAGAGAGGCAGGAACTTCCAAATGACTCGCGAGCAGTGCCGGCACTTTTGTTATTCCTCCTGTCGGAGCTGGTTCCACCTTTGATTCTGCTGGTGCTGGGAGGGGACTGCTGACAGCAAGGGCTGAAAGCAGGAATCACCAGGAGAGGAGATGAAGGCCCAGCCTAACACATTTTTTTCCCTGTCCTATGCATTTAAAGAGCTGGGCTGGATAATCTGGGGGTTTGGATGGCAGGAATCACCTGCTTTTGAATGGCTGTAACAATTTAAATGGGGAACTCAGAGACAGTTGTGGGTTTGTTTTTTTTTTCCTTCATAATCTCTTTTGCATGGTTTTTATTGAAGTGGTAGTCATGGGAAGAGCTGGAGTTAGCTGGTATATTCTGTAATTCCTGCTCACTGCTGGGAAAACAGGCAGGAAACCATCAGAAAATAAGCCCCATAACTCCAGGAGCAACGGAGCAGTTTATTTGCCATGGGAGATATAGCTCTGCTTTCACAACAGCATCACCAGGGGGGTTGAGCATCATTTCCCAAAAACAGGAGGGTGAACAGGATCCTCTGCTGTACCTTGTAATGAGATGGTGAAGCCAACTGAGACAGCAAGAAGACCTGGGCTCAGATATTCTCCAAAACGATTTGCTGGGCCACAGGCTGAAGTGAGCTTTATTTATCACCTTCATATCCTCCCCAGCACTGTCTGTGGGGCTGGTGACCACCCTGCACACACAGGGATGATGCTTTCATCATGCTGGCTCCTCCAAAGGGTAGATCCAAAGGGTACAGCCCCTCCTGCATCTGTTCAACGCCAAGCTGGACAGAGCCCTGAGCAACCTGGGTTGAAGATGTCACTGCCCACATCAGGAGCATGGCACTGGATGGCCTTTAAAGGCCCCTTCCAACCCAAACTATTCTATGATTCTACCAAAATACAGATTTCAATTATCACATATTATTATATCCACTGGGATTTTTTTTCATTGCAATCCAACCAAACCTCACAGGCACTACCATTTATTGCACTCTGTTGTTTTTGCAGGCGATAGGTGATTTACTAAAGTGTTAATTTCCTATAGCAAAAGTTATAATGGGAAACCAAAGTAAAATTGATTTTAAATTACCATGGCAAGCTTGCAGAAACACTCCCATTATTCAGAGGAGTGGGTGAAGGCACTGCAGTTTTCACTGCTGTGAAGGAAAATACTTTATTTAAGATCAGGGGCTCTCAAGTGGCGTTGCCAGGCTTTGGTGACATCATCATGGTGGAATCCTGTTATTAGGGAATGTTTTCTTGGTTGAGAACAACCTGATCCATGAAGAAAAGCTGTGTTACCGTTGGTTATTTATTGTTTTTTCTTTAAATGATTCTGGTGGGGATGGTGCTGTGGCAATCACCAAGAAGCTCCCTGACTTGGATCAGGGTAACAGCAGGAATTTCAGGCATGACTTTTCTTCCTGGGGACTTGTCCTTGATATTCCTAAAAGCAAGGATTGCCCTGTCCTGCATGGACAGCTGCCCTCAGTTGGTGCTTCCTGAAAAACACCATTTTTCACTCAAAGGCTGCCATCCTAAATTAACTTTCACCAAGGGAGGCCAAGGGAGAGGGAGGGGGCAGATTGCAAAACCCAAACTCAAAAATCTGCTTCAGCCAAGGTGATGTTTTTGGTGCTGGGATGAATCAGAAGCAAAACACAAAATAATCAGCCTAATTGTGATGAAAACTAGACCCAAGGACCTCTTGAAGCAGCAGTAATGAGTTGTGGGGTCACATCCTGAAGATTTTACCCTTCTTCAGGGATGTCCAAGCTCTCAGTGCCGTGGGACAGGATCCTGTGCAGGACTAAGGTTTTGTAGAGGCAGCAGCTCTCTCAGACTGCCTGAAGCTCATGGCACCAGAGGTGCTTTCCCATGGATCACTGGCAATATGAAATATTTACAATAAATCAACACAAGGCATTATTACATCCTGTCCTCCCTGTCTGATGAGACTAGAGCTGTGGAGGAGCTGCCCTGCTGCCCACACCCACCCTGCTCATCCCATTCCCTGCAGGATTTGGATGTGCCCACCTGGTTTTGAAGGCTTGGAGTGTTCTGGAGCATGGATGTGGCCAGATTCTTCCTGTTGGCCTCAGGGCCAGACACTGACCCTGAAGTTCTCAGTTAATTACTTTATATGAGATCCCAGAGACTGGAACAAACCTCGATGCTACAAACAATTCCTTTTCCTGGCCAAGTAAATGACATGAGCCCTAAAACTGCTCATTTCTCACCTGATGCTTCTGCTCCATAAACATCCTGTAAGGAGAGATCCTGTTTGTACTCAGGAGCACATGGAAACTCCAGGATTTGATACGAGTAATCCATGGGAATGTTTGTTCCTGCAAGGAGAAGGATGAGATCAGACAGAACATTTGAATTCTCTGTTGCCGTGGAGGCATCCAGGGGTTCATGCACAGATGTTGTGAGCACCCACAGAAGGAAAGCATTTATTGATATCAAAACCATTCCTAATCCAGCTTGGTTTCTTGGGAAAGGGAGAAAAGGAGGAAGTTACACAAAAAGATGACTCTGTGACCAAGGTAGGGTGATCTCAGACATATGGGTTTTGCTGTGCAAGACCCTGGGTAATTTACCCCGATTTCCTAAATCTTGTTTGTTTTGTTTGTCTGAGGAGTGGAGTCCTGGTGGATACAGCTTCAGAACAGAAACCAGTGTCATGACATGTCCAGGGAAGGGAACAGAGCTGGGAAGCACCAGGAGGGGTGAGGGAGCTGGGAAGGGGCTCAGCCTGGAGAAAAGGAGGCTCAGGGGGGACCTTGTGGCTCTGCACAACTCCCTGACAGGAGGGGACAGCCAGGGGTGTCGGGCTGTGCTGCCAGGGAACAGGGACAGGAGGAGAGGAAACAACCTCAAGCTGTGCCAGGGGAGGTTTAGATTGGATATTGGGAAAAACTCTTCCCTGAAATGGTTGTCAGGCCTTGGTACAGGCTGCCCAGGGAATTTTTGGAGTCTCCATCCCTGGAGGGATTTAAAAGCTGTGTAGATGTGGCACTTGGGGACATGGGTGAGTGGGGAACAAGTGGTGCTGGGTGGATGGTTGGACTGGCTGATCTTAGAGGTATTTTCCAATCTAAATGACACTGTGACTCCATGACAACCAAATATCTGGAATGGACCAGGAATGGTAAACAAGCACCTAAATGAGACACAGCTGGATGTGGTGAGTCAAGAACCTAAATTTACTGTTTGTTTTCAACTGAAAGCAAACCCTGCCATACCTAATTGTAAACTCTTCAGATTGGGGGTTCCACTGAATGGTAGAAGTCTCCTATGTGTCACTGCTATGGTTCAAATCCATTCCTGAGAGTTAAAGAAATTGGGCAGGCTAGGTAATGGTACAGGAAATTATGTCAGAACAAAATCTCAAAGGTCATGGAATCACAGCATCACTCAGGTTGGAAAAAACCTCCAAGACCATCGAGTCCAACCTGTGGCTTATCCCCACCTTGTCACCGAGACCAGAGCATTGAGTGCCACATCCAGGCATTCCCTGGACACCCCCAGGGATGGGGACTCTAGATCTCCCAGGGCAGTTCCAATGTCTGACCTCCCTTTCCATGAGGAAAATTCTCCTGATGTTCAACCTGAACCTCCCCTGGCCATGAGGCCATGACAAATGTAGTAGGAGCCTATGTATAAGTGGACAGAGGAAATTTATTTTTCCTCACATGCTTTCTCTCAGGTGTGTGGACATGGAATGCTGCAGGGCAGTTGTGTACAGACAGGTGGGACAATCTCATCGTGCTTTGAGATGCCCTGACCCAGAAATTGCCAACATGTTTTAGTCCAGTTTTATGCCCAACAGAGCAAACTTGCTGTGGGTCACTCTTTCACACAGGTGTCCCCTGAAGCCCACTCTTTCAGGCAAGTTTCCTCTAAGGAAAAGTGATTGCAGTTTCCCCTTCCTAGATTAGACATTAAGAAAAATTTCTTGAGAGAAAGGGTTGTAAAGCATTGGAAGAGGCTTCCCAGGGAAATGGTGGAATCAGTATCTCTGGAAGTTTTCAAAAATTGTGTGGATGTGGTTTAGTGGTGAGCAAGGGCTGGGCTAACACTTAGACTTGACAGCCTTAAAGGTCTTTTCCAGCCTTATTGATTCCATGATTCTGTGATTTTTGCCAGTCTGTAAAAGTACCTTGAGTGGTTTATCAGCCTCAGCCCTGAGCCCTCTACAGGATTGAGAGAGGACCTGTCTGAGAGAACAAAAATCAGTTTGGATGATGATGACACTGGGGTTGCTGGTGTCAGAAAGGGCTTTTCTCCTCCTTCCCAGCCATACACAAATAAAGCTGGGGCAGGGACAAGAATGCCTTTGTGAGGGGCTGTGTCTTTTGGCAGGGTTCCTGACCTCACCTGACTCACCAGCAGAATTCCCAACTCACCCAGATTCCTGGTGTGCTCCTTCCCTGATGGCTGAGATAAGGCAGCATCGGTGGGAAACCAAGGGTCAGGTTTTGGGGTTTTGGTTCCTCCACGAGCTGCCCATGTGACTGCAGGCAATTTATTGCATCTCTCAGTGCCTGGGTCCCCTGCTGTTAATAACACATCCTTTCCTTTGCTGTGGTTCTGTCCTTGTCAGTTTAGATTGTGAATCCTTTAGGGCAGGAGCTGTTTCTTACTCCGTGTGCGCTCCGGACTCAGCACAATCCAACTCTGATCTCAGCAGAAGCCTTTTAACATTGCTATCATATAAATATCAATGATACCTGGGAACAGAGCTCCTGGGTTCTCTGCCTGGGTCTCTCAACCCTGCACTGAAACCAGGGATGATTTTATTTGACCTGTTTCTAAAATAAAGACTGTCTGAAATAGTGGTTAGAAGGTTGAGGAGTACAGGATCTGTTTATGAATGACTTTAAGGTGGGGTTGATGGGGTGCAAGAGTTGAAAAGCCAATTGGGAATAAATAATATGAGTTAGATTTGGCTTTCTGATAAAAAGTCCTAAAGGAAAAAATGGTAGGGGTTGCACTTACTCATAGTACTGCTCCAACACCAGAGCAAAGGATTTGTGGGAAGTGTCTTGGCTCCACTCTATGACTGTCATTCTGCTCCTTCACACTCCTCAGTCCTCTCCATTTGCTCCCATAACATGCAAAGCTGTCCAGGGAGATGTACTCTGTCCATGTTCTCCTCTTTGCTGCTACAAACTCACCAAGGGAGCTCCCAAACCCCCTTTGGGTGCTGTCCCCTCCTCTAAGCACTGAGCAGTGACATCTTTGAACTGGTGACAGGGGGACCAGCAGCCCTGGAGGCCGCAAGGACAGAAGGTCCTGGTAGCTGTGGCTTGCAGGGACATGCAGACTGTGCTGTCAGTCTCAGAGCAAGGGATTCTTCCAGTTGGTTGGGGCAGCAGGGGCAAGATTCCCACGGGAAACCTGTGGATGGAGCAACGATAGAGTGAGGAAGAGGAGGAAATGGTTCAGTTGTCCTGCCTGGCTCCATGGACTGTTGCTTTAGAGATTCCCCTTCTGGACTGAGACCCAGGAGCTCCATTCCCTTGTCCAAACTGCTCAAGATGCTCTAGCAGTTCAGTGCACCCTCAGGTGTGGGTCTAGAAGGGCAGAGGTCTTCTTCATGCCCTGTGTCCCACCTGCCAGCAGTCCATGGGTATCTTTGATATCCTCTGAAAAATTCAAATTCAAATTAAGGTGCCTGTGAGTCTTGCCCCTGGTCTCCATCTTCTTCAGGGATGCCTTGGAGAGGCCAGCAGGCCTTTGAGCTTTTCCAAAGTATGGAAACAGGGCTGGGGAAGGGTCTGGAGCACTGAGCTTTGATGAAGAGTGGCTGAGGGAGCTGGAAAGGGGCTCAGCCTGGAGAAAAGAAGGCTCAGGGGGACCTTGTGGCTCTGCACAACTCCTGACAGGAGGGAACAGCCAGGAGGGTCAGGCTCTGCTCCCAGGGAACAGGGACAGGACAAAGGGAAACAAATCCTTCAATTTGAGGCATAGAAGGATTAGGTTGGATATTTGGAACAATTTATTCACTGAAAGGGCTCTCCAGCCCTGACACAGCTGCCCAGGGTAGTGGTGGACTCCCCATCCCTGGATAGATTTAGAAGATGCGTGGATGTGGCACTTAGGGACACAGGGCAGTGGCAGACTTGACCCTGCTGGGTCAACAGTTGGACTTGATGACTTTAAGAACTTTTCCAAGCTCAGAGATTCCATGATTCTATGATAATGCATGGGATTGATCTCCACTGGGATTCCTTTGAAAGGCAGTATACCACTCCTCCAGGTGGGAAGAACATAAAAACTATGGGATAAAATCTGTTCTGTTCTAGACAAGAACTACTCACGGCATGTGTCACCTACACACAGCTGTGCATTTGCTCCACAAGGAGAAAAAACAGGCCAGATTAAGAGATGATGTGAACAAAAGAAATCCCAGCTAGCTCTGGGAGCTCCCATTCCAGCTGTCAGATGGGAATGCATTCCATTTTAGCATGGACTTTGCTTCCCACAGGAAAATTCCTTCCCTACCTGTTGGCACAGCACTACCACAGCCTCCATGTCCCCCAGATCTTTTCCATGGGGAAAGTACAAGTGATTCCTTAAAATGACTTCTCAAAATGACAGCAAGGAGGTGAGAGGCATCTGATAGGGAAATGATGCCAAGGAGATGGGAGACATCTGGTATCAGCCATCAGCTCTCAGTCAGTCGGTCGTCTGGACCCTTCTGTAGTCAAGGGAAGGAGACAGGAAATCCGTGGGAGGTGTTGCAGACACTTATCTGGAGATGGGATGAATGGCTTTCTGGAAATCTCTCTCCTTCTCTCTATTGATAAAAGAGGGAATTGAGATGATGGGTTTGGATCAGCTTTCCCATTTTCGAACAGATGAGGAATGGAAATCTCATCTGAGAGGACTTGGGTCAACTGTGGTGGCTCCAAAAGGATTTCCAATCATGTGAGCTTGAGCTTCACAAAAAATCTGGGAACAACTGGAGCATCCAGGGTCACACCAGGGGCCTGGGGTATCAGAGGGGGGCACATATGACACAAAATATTCCATATATGCCAGGGAGAAAGGCTGTACCAGGACAGCACGGGAAAAGGGACTCAATCCCAAAGCTCCTTTAAAACACGCAGGCTCCATGTCCTGCTTTTGGCTCTGTCACCTCAAGTGGCAGGACACGCAGGCAGGGGGGTGGGAGGTGGAGACTTTAATTCCCTCCAGAGCCTGGAGATGACTCAAGCCTGCAGCATCCTCTTTCCAGCAGAGTGTCCTCATGAGACCAGGGTGGAAACCCGGCCCGCTGGCTCCCGGCCGAGGGAGCGTTTCCAACGGCAGGGAATCGAGCCCCAGCAAAATCCTCTCCGGGCTGTCGGAACTCAGTGCATCCCTCCGGTTGTCCAGAGTTTCCAAGGACCCCGCTGGGGGGCTCAGAGACCCTGGCATGCTGCCCAGAATACCTGGGGATTTGATTTTGACCCCTGGAGTGAGTTGCCAACTTTGTATGAGGATGTGAAAGTCACACAGGTTTGAATAGTGTAATAACAATATAATCACAGGGTGAAAATGTAGATTTTAGGAATTTTGGTATGGGAGTTATGGGGACAAGATGGAGGGATCTGGGCATGTCTAGCCTTTCTTCTTCTTCTTCTTGATCTCCATTTTCTGCAGTGATGTTGGCACTTTGGGATTGGTTTAGAGTAGAAGTGCACTGTCTAACATAGGTGATAGGTATTGAGAATTAAGTGTAAATATGTTACACGTAGTTTGTAGTATAAAAGGACAACACCACCTCGGGGGCGGTCAGAGTGCCTGTGGCTGCCTTGCTGAGCAGATCTCGGCTGGGCAGGAAGAAAATTTTACAAGTAAGAATTAATAAACAACCTCAAGACCGAAAAGTGAAGAGTCCAGACTCGTTCTTCAGACGCACGGGGCGAAGCAGAGACATCCTACGCATCTCAGGGCAGCAATTATCAACAGCAACCCGAGACCAGGCCACCCTTGGAGCCAGCAGAGAAGAGCCTTCCTGACACTCTGCCATGTCCCAGGGGGTGTTCCAGTGTTGGATATCCTGCCCAGCAGCCCCAACATGGGAACCTGAGAGCTTTGTCTCCTCGGCCAGCTCGGGGGGGTTGATGGATTTGTCTGGGATGTTCGATGGCCAAGGTCAAGCTCTTGCCTTCATGTGTAGCAAAGAAGGGTTTGGAGCTCACAGAGAAGGGTTTGAACCAAAATGAAGGGGTTTGAACCCACAAAAAGGGATTTGTACCAATAAAAAGGGATTTGAACACACAAGGAGGGATTTGTACCTACAGGAATGATTTGAACACACAAGGTTTTTAACCTACAAGAAAGGATTTGAGCCTGCAGGAAGAATTTGAACACCCAAGGTTTTTAACCTATGAGAAAGGATTTGAGCCTACAGGAAGGGGTTTGAGCCACAGGAAGGAATTTGAATACACAGGAAAGGATCTGTACCAATAAAAGGGATTTGAACCCAGCAGGAGGGATTTGAACCTACAAGAAGGGGTATGAACCCACAAAAAAGGACTTGAAGCCACAGGAACGAGTTTTAATCTACAAGAAAGGATTTGAACCTACAGAATGGGGTTTGAACCCTCAAGAAGGGATTTGAGCCTACAGGAAAGGGTTTGAAGTCACAAGAAGGGATTTGAACCCTCAGGAAGGGATTTGTACCAATAAAAAGGGATTTTTTTATTGGTACAACACAAGGGGGGATTTCCACCTACAGGAAGGATATGAACCCACAAGGTTTTTAACCTACAAGAAAGGATTTGAGCCTACAGGAAGGGGTATGAAACTATAAGAAGGGATTTGAACCCTCAAGAAGGAGTTTTAGCCTACAGGAAGGGGTTTGAACCCACAAGAAGGAATTTGAACCTGTACCAAGGCATTTGTACCAATAAAAAGGGATTTGAACACACAAGGAGGGATTTGTACCTACAGGAAAGATTTGAACCCACAAGAAAGGGTTTGAACCTAGAAGAAGATTCTTGAACCTACAGGAAGGAGTTTGAAATGACAAGAAGGGATTTGAACCCTCAGGAAGGGATTTGAACACACAAGGAGGGATTTGAACACACAAAAAGGAATTTGAACCCACAAGAAGGGTTTTGAACCCACAAAAAGGGATTTGAACCCACAAGAAAGGTTTTAATCTGCAAGAAAGGATTTGAATCTACAGGAAGCAGATTTGAAATCACAAGAAGGAATTTGAGCACAGAGGCAGCTGATCTGAACCCACAAGAATGGATTTGAACACACAGAAAGGGGTTTGAACCCGCAGGATGGGATTTGAAACAATAAAAAAGGGATTTGAACATACAAGGGGGGATTTAAACCCACAAGAAAGGATTTTAACCTACAATAAAGGGTTTGAATCCACAAGAAGAAATTTGAACCCATAGGAAGGAGTTTAAACCTTAAAAAAAGGGCTCTGAACCCATCTGGACACTTTCCTGAGTGCAGGAGAGGGCACTCACTGTTCTTAGTTGGGTGTTGAGGTCTGGGCCAACATGGTGGATGGTCTGTTGGAGGCAGGGAAGGATGGAAAATGAAATGACGAATCTTTTAGTGGTTCAGGACAGTCATTGGTGTTGGCCAGGCCTTCCTGTGCCTGCCTGCCATGGCTTACCTGCTGAAGAAACTCAAAAACTTTCAGTTTTAAGGCTCAAATAATTGAAGTTTTAGACCAGGATTGGAAGAATTTGTGTTCTGGACTGACATACTCAGAGTCAGCTGCAAATTTTTCACTGGTGAGGCTGTGGAGGCAAAGGGCAACCTGAGCCAGACTGGGAGTTTGTAATGCAGAAGTTATGTCAAATCCCAGCTCCCCATGGATGCTCTGCAATTCCAGGTTTATGGGCAGGACATATCTTGGACCTCGTTCCAGCTGGGTCTCTTGGTCTTTCCAAATCTCTGCAAATGTAGGAGGTGACAAATACCACATCCTGTGATATTTGAGGTCCTGGGTCCTGTGGAGGGCCAGGCAGGATTTGTAGGGACAGGAGGGCAGACAGGCAGTGCCAGGCTCCTTGGAACCTGTGCACAGAGAGATGGTACATCTCTCCCCTGCAGAGCTGTCCCCTGAGCTGTGGCCAAGTGCCACCAGCAACAGGATGCAGGACATGTCACTTGAAGGTGGGGTGGTGAGAAGAGAAGGGTCCCAAAAGCAGGAGATGGGTTGTAGCACTTCAGATGAGCTACAGGGATCTGGCTGGGGAGAAGTGGGTGGTGAGAGGGGGATATCCAGGGAGGAGCTGAAGGAAGCCGGGAATTGGTGTTTTGGGCTAGGGGTGAGACCCTTGTTGAGTCCCAGAGTGGTTTTGGGGTGGAAGGAACCTTAAAGATCATCCAGTTCCAACCCCTGCCATGGACAGGGACATCTTCTACTGTTCCAGATTGCTCCTAACTCCATCCAGCCTGGTTCTCAACACTTCCAGGGATGGGGAGTTCACAACTTCTCTGGGCAACTTCTCAGCTGATCCCAGTGACACCAGTGGGTTTTTCTTCAACCCACAACTTCTACCTCCCCAGCTGCAATCCCTTCATCTCCTCAACAACTAAAACATCTACTGTGCTCCTGTTTAAGATCCCTGGAGTGTGGGAATCTCCTCCAGGTCCATCCCAACAGGTGTCTCCACCACCTTTCCCAGCCAGTTCTTCAACATCCAACTCACAGCTTGAGCTTTTCCAACCACTCTGGCCACACACCTTCCTTCTGGAGAGGAAAAGTTTCCTGTTCTCCTTGCCTGGGATCCTTGCCTCACTGCACTGGTTTAAATAATCCCTCCTGGAGGCAAGATCAGAGGAGATCAGGAGAAAACAGTGAAAGCTTTGGAGGCAGCACACAATTCCAGCAGGGAAAGGCTGCATGTTTGGACTTGGGAGAGGCATTTGGGCAGTAAATGACAGAGGCAATGAATTATTCCACGGGAGAGGGAGGAGGTGTGAGAGCAGGAGGGGAAAATCCATCCATTCATTACAGAAATCAATAACCCCCACGTGTCATTGAAGCAGGCCTGCCCCTGGAGAAATGCAAAGATGGAAGAGTCCTCCACTGCTTTGCTGAGGGGAGCAGAAACTCTGCCCAGGCTCAGCCAGGGGAAGGTGCAGAGGGAGATTATCCAGTGGTGGCTCCTGAGTCACGTCTGGATCAATGCATTCAGCAATTTATTGGTGCTTCTGGGATAGATCTCATCCAAGCAGCTGCAACAGTCAATGTTAATGCAAACATCCTCCACACAGGGCAGGGCAGCTGCCTGGGCTGGAGCAGGTGTGTGAGAGGCATCCAAATGGGCTGGGAAAGCATTTGGAGCAGCAGGAGGTTGAAAGGAACGTGTGTGAAAATGAAAGGCTTTCTTTCCTTTGGATTAAGCACTTCCAAAAGGAGTCCATCCAGCAGGGAGAGAGAGACAAGGGCCTCCCCAACTGGAAGCTGCACTTGATGGTCATTGCAGAGTCCTTGCATCTGAAATTATTCTATTCTATTCTATTCTATTCTATTCTATTCTATTCTATTCTATTCTATTCTATTCTATTCTATTCTATTCTATTCTATTCTATTCTATTCTATTCTATTCTATTCTATTCTATTCTATTCTACTCCATTCTAAATTAAACCCCACCAACCACCACTTGCCCAGAGGATGTCACTTAACCTCTCTGCCTCCATTTCTGCACCTAACTGTGCATGAACATCCCTCCCTTGGGCTGAGCTGCAGGATTCCACACCTCACCTCCCAGATGCTGCTCGCTGACAGAAAGCTCCTGTGACCTCATTTGTGTCACTTGGATGAGCTGGCTGCTGGCACGAGAGGATTCAGCTGCACCCGGAGGGTGGTGGAGCAAGGACGTGGTCAGGTGGCTTCACTTTTATTAAGCTTTGAGCAGAAATCTCCTTTTAAATAAGTAGGAGAATAGATAAAAGGTAAAAATGCTGTGGTGCTGGGTAGTTCCATGCCTGGGCTGGTTCTTCTCCTGAACATGACCACTAAAAAAGGGTCCTCTTTGCAATATTGTTTAGAACCAGTCTTAACTCAGAGCTGCCTGTTGAATGGAACAACTGCAAGTGCTGCCACCCACAGGCTGCTGCACAGCTTGACTTGCTGAATTTTATTTTAAATATCCTTACTTAGAGCCCCCAGCATCTGGAAGAAATCCTGCAAGCAGGCAAAGGGGCTGGCAGACCCGTGGTTAACCACAGGGCTGGGAGGAGACTTGGAAAAGAACAACAAGTGAAGAAGGGAAGGATGCTCAGGTGAACTTCCTGAGGGATGTTCCTGCAGGGATCAGCAGGATACACCCATGGAAAGGTTCCTGTACCTCCCAAAAAGGCTGTGTCTCCTCTGCTGATGGCCTAAAGCATCCTGGTGGCCTTTGGAAAGCCACTTGTGATGGGATGGCAAGGCTTGTCTGAGTGTCCTCCCTCCAAAGCCATGGGAAGCTGCACTGGCCCAGCAGTGAGTGAGAGTATAGAGGTGCTGTTGTACTCAGCCCCCTCGAGTAACAGGGAACGTGCACGCTCCAGAACCCACCAGTACATCGTTTCCTCTGGCCAGGAATAGCTGATGAGTAATACAAAGCAGCAGAGGTAATAAATATTAAAGAGCTGGAAAAATGTGAAAGCGCACGGGCAGCAGAGCTGACAGGCGCTGTGGGTGTGAAGTGCAGGGATCAGCCTTTGCTCTTCATCCATCCGAGAAAAAAGTGGAGGAATAAGCGTTGCAATTATTTTTTGTTAATTGTGCACTGAAAGGCATCACGGTTCCAGTGGGCTGGTGAGCTCATCCCTGGCCTCATTTCCTTTCTGTGTCCCAGCCATGGTTTTCCTGGTGTGATGTGTCTGGAGCAGCGGATACACATCCAGTGGGAGGAAGGAGATGCAACACCAAGGATCTGAGGGGCCTGTGTGATGATGAGGTTTTGTTTCCCAGGAGGTTGCGTGGCTAAAAGATTGCAAATTTGGATTAAGTAGCTCATGGTGCTTAATTTCCCCATCCCTGGAATGTCCAAGGCCAGGTTTGACAGGGCTTGGAGCAACCTGGGATAGTGGAATGTTCCCCTGCCAGTGGCATGGGGTGCAAAAAAATGAGGCTTAAATTCCCTTAAATTCCCTTCCAACCCAGAACATTCTGTGATTCTGTAATGCTGTGATGGATGAATTGAAGGCCACATATGGCAGTTCGTGAATGTCACCTGTCCTGGCTACCATGAGAGGTCACCAGAGTTGAGGAATCAACTCTCAGGTTCTGCAAACTCTGAGCTGCTCCCTGCCCCTCTCAGCCCGGAGTGAGGCTGTTCCTTGGACAGGGACGATGGTGGTGGCAGTCAGATCCCATTTCTGTGCTGGAACGTTCTTCCAGTCCCTGCTCCTCCCACTACATATGATGGTACAAGGTCCATGGGACAAAGACATTCTTCCTTTACTTTGCAAGAGCCAAAATGCCCAGGAAAACCTTTCTCCCGCTTGTTCTGGTCCCCATCACGGTGCAGCTGTCTGGGGCTGACTGTGGTGGGACAACAAGGGTTAAACTCTTTCCTGGCAGGCTGGGAGGACACCGTGTGATTTCTCCGAGCCTGGAGAAGAAGGCAGGCCCTCACTAATGTATGCAGCAGCTTCTGTGGAACTAAAAATAGCCACGATCTGAGGCTGTTCTTCCAGGATTTCACAGGCGCTCACCCAATTTTTAGCTCCTTCTCCTCAAAGGGATGGCAAAGCCAAGGCGACAGTCGCAGCCCCCATGCGAAGGAGCTTCGCTCCAGGGATGCCTCTGACCCCTGCAGCACAGGGGAGACGGGGATGTGCTGCTGAAGGCACGGTCCTGGCTCTCTGAAGGGCTCAGGAATGCCTGGTAGCTGCTGATCAGCATCCTGAGGATTTACTGGGAGCCCTGGTGCTCTGGATGCAAGCGGCGGGCAGAGCGCGCTGCAGCTGGCAGCGAGCCACCGCTCTGACCCTGGCAGCTCTGCAGCAGCTTCTTTGCAGCTGCACCAGCTCCTCAAGAACCAGCTCTCCTTTTCCTGAGCAGAATACTTTCCCCCTAAACCCCTCCTGGCTGCTGTTTTTCTGGCATGCTGTTTGAAAATCCTGGAGCGTCTACCTCCTCAGCTCTACAAAGGAGGGTTAGGAGAGGCTTTGCTTTGCTTATCTGGTGATTTCAGGTCCTGCAGAAGCATCAGTCACCCTGAGGGCTGAGGAGAGAGTAAATACTGTAAATTCAGGGAATGCTCTCCTAGAATCCATATCTGATCTCCCAGACACAGAGGTGACCCCCTCATCTTTTCCAGCAGCCAGAGTGTGGGAATGGAAATGTCTCCCTCTGAGTGAGGGAACAAACTCCCAGTTTTGTCACTGTGATCCTGGGGTCCACATTGCCTTTTGAGGGTTCAGACCACAGGGAATTTGCAGTGTCTGTTCAGCTCTCTGGACCCACTACCCCAAACTGTTAAACCCTTCAAGAAGTGAGAAAACCTTGGACGAGAAAACCACAAGTGTGTCCATCTCCAAGGACTTACTGATAGCAAAAATCCTCTCTTTCCCCTCTCCTGCTCTGCATTCTGCACCAAGGGATCTCTGTGAGGAGATGAAGATGTGTCCCTGTCACTGACTGGTGTCCCAGAGCAATGCCAGCTTCTCCTCCCCTGAGCTACCCCATGGCTCTGGTGATGCCAAATCTCTTCTCAAGACCATCTGGGTTAAAACACTGTAACGTGACCCATCCTGTTCAAAGGGTGAGGTGACTGCTCCCATGTGCCCCTGAGATCACATTTTGGCTGTCCTCAGGCACTTGCTTGGGATTTCCTTTGGCATTTCAGGGAATTTCCCTTGCTTGGAGCCAAGACAAGTCAATTAGAACATCCTTGCTTCCTTTCAAGGCTTTCAGCTGCTCCTGCAGGACTGGCTGGACTGGGACCATCTTCATTTCCGCAAAGAGAGCCCTGACACTAAACCTTATTTTCACAAACACACTTGAAACAAAAACTCAGTGTGAGTCCAACTTCCTGGTCCCTGTGTAAAGCTGTTTAACAGCTTTGATTTAAAACAGAAGGCTTTGCCGGAGGCGACAGCATCAAGTGTTGGAGTATCCTTAAAGCAAATAAGCATGTGCAAAATAGGGAAGGGACTGGGGTTTAAGAATTCATCACTAACTTAGAGGGGGAATACATGATAAAAGAGAGCATTTGGCTCAGTGCTAGGACAATCCCACGTGTGATAGATGCTGTGACATGTCTCTGTAGCACCCATCACTTGGACACCCTCTCCATCAGCCCCCGCTGCTCTGCCTCCTCCTTCATGCAGCATGGTTTCCACATTGAAATTTATAAAAAAGGGCATTCATGCCATGGTTCTGGAGAGGTCTTAGGGTTTGTATTCCTGTTTTAGAGCTCTACATCTCAGAAAATAATTAACAAATGAAAACACAAACATGATTTCTAGGAGTCTGGGTTGAAACAATGGTAGCTGCTGCTACAAAGCTATTCTCTGATTCTGTGTTGATTTACTGAGCAGAGACCTGGAAATGGGGATTCTGCAGTCTGGATATCCAGGGGAGCTCCTCAGCTGTGGGGATGCAGCAAGGAGAGTCTGCTTCCAAAACTGGGGTTGTGGTGAATATGTCAATAACACAATCATGACTATCTTGGCAAATAAAGAAACACTGGACAGGCTCTGGCTAAGCAAGGATAGTTCAGTAACAGCCAGGCTGGGGAAGGATTGGCAAATCAGTGCCAAAAAGTGGGGCTGTTTAGGGCTAGCACTTCTTTATGATTTGTTTCTCTTCTTCTCGTTGTGATCTTTCAGCCTGTGAGTCAGAGACAATTACTCTGCAGCTGAGGAAGGAGAGCAGTCACAGAAACAAATCCCAGAAACATCTCCCAGATGGAGCAGCACGAGCAGCTCCTGCACCTTTGGCCTCTGGAGTTTTATCTGCAGTGATGCCCTTGCCCCACTTCCCTGCCCTGTGCAGCTGCTGGAGGTTGTGACCCCAGTGTCTGTCAGCAGGATGAAATCACACCTGCAGCCCTGACTGTGCTCTCACAGTCCCAAATACCCACTTGAACCCTCAGGTAAAAGGGATTTGAACGAAGACCAGGAGTGCTGCCCCAGAGGAGGGGGTGTAGGTTTATGTCCCTTTCACCAGCAATAATTTCAGAAGAGCTGGGGACATTGCTCAGGAATGATCAATGACAGAGCCCTGTTTTGTGTATCAGAACCCCCAGATTATCATGAGTTAAATCAGCCTGCAAATACCAAAGCTGTTGGAACCGGATCCTAAAAATGCCACAGTGTCATGCTTTTATTTTATTTTTTTTTTAATTCCATCCAAGGAGGGGCTGATTTGTAAACTTTCTTCAAGTAGTGGAAGTGATCTTGGGCTAGAAATCATTTCACCATCCCCAGGAATGTTCAAAAAACCATGTGGATATGGCACTTGAGGACTTGGTTTGGACATGCCCATAATGCTGGGTGGATGGTTGAACTCAAGAGGTCTTTTTCAAGCTGGATGATTCCATGATTCTGCAGGGATTGGGGTTAAATGCTGGAACAGGTTGTCCAGAGGGGCTGTGGAATCTCCATCCTTGGAGATTTTCAAAACTCAACTGCACCAGACCATGACCAGACTTCCCTAACTTCAAAGTTATCCCCACTTGGATGGGACCCTTGATTCACAGACCTCTAAAATCTCCTTCTCACCTAAATTCTTCTGTGATTCCACAATATGATCCTTCCCAACATAAGTTTTATAAATCAGTTGCATCTTTTGAGGTTGGTGTGTAGTAAAGCCATCTGTGCTTTAAAACAGCTTCAGACTGGCTTAAAATATGAAATTGTAACAGTTTCTCCTGTGCAGCAGAAGTCTGGGACAATCATTCCTTCAAACACAAATTTCAGTCTCACATTTGGCAGAAAGTGAGAGTATGTAATACAAATTATTAATTCTTTAATGGGAGCTGATAGAAACAAGTAGATAAGACTTAGATCAGAAACTGCAAGGCAGAATGGTTAAACCCCTTGATGAACACACTTTTTTTAATTGATTTTTTAGGTGTAAACCATATAAGCAAATCCCCTGAAATTGTCAGAAAGCACTGAGACCCCCAGTTCTGAAGATCAGGGCCTTGATGAAGGTCATCCAAATAATTATTTAGGTGTGTGTGGTCAGGATGACCTGTGGGGAGGCTAGATTAGAGTTTGTGCAGAAACAAAGATCCCTTTCTTAATTTTGAGGTGAAAAGTGATCTTTCTCAGTTCAGCATGGTTTTGACCCAACACAACCAGCAGTGATGAAAATAAATCCTGCACACCCTTCAAGGCTCAGGCCAGACCAGGAACAACTCCCTAGAGACAGCTTGGATGCAGCCCCTTGTTCTGGAGGAGTTTGATGCCGTGGGAGCAGCCAGAAAAAGCTGTGGAATATCAGCCCCTGGATGGGACCCTGTATTTCCTATTTTGATACTCAAACTAGGAACAATCAATCTGTGAATCTGTGAATCTGTGAATCCTTATCACTAGCATGTGACATTATAACAAAGAAAATAACAAGCAAATGTTGATATTGAGCACATTAATGGTGAAGGCAACTCCAAGTTTGAGTTTGATTTTTTAATAGACAGCATTTCACTTTCCTACTCCCCTGTTGCTCCAGCGCTGCATCTCCCATTCCTTTTACATCAGTTAGAATGAAAATAATTCATTAAAATTAAAAAAGCGGGCCAAAGCCGCAGCTGGTGTAAATTGCCAGAGCCCTGTGGATGCCAGCTCGCTCCAGCTGAGATCTGCCCTCACGTAACCTCATTGTAAGGGGATGTTCAGGCAGCCTCTGCTCCCAGCAGTTACTCATGGCCTGTTTTCCTCCCCTCCAAGGAGAGGGATTTTAATCTGGGAACACCCTCCAGTGCATGAGGCCCCTTGCACAGAATTCCAGGAAAATCCCAAGAAAATTCTGGGAAAATCCTGAGAAAATCCTCCAAAAATCCCAATCCAATCCCAAAAACCCCAATTCAATTCCAATTTGATCCCAAAAAAACCCAAATGGACCCAGGGAGAACCCGCACGGAGCTGTCACTCAATGTGAAGGGGACGAGGAGCTGAGGGCCCCGCCAGAGTCATCACTGAGGGAAAAAACACCTAAATCCCAGGAAAACTATGGTAAAATCTCAAGAAAATCCAGAGAAAATCCTAATCTAATCCAAAAATGCAATTTAATGGAAATTTAATATCAAAACCAACAGGGCACAGGCAGGATCAGCAAGGAGCCGTCACGCAGCATGAAGGGGATGAGGGACTGAAGGCCATGCTGGAGTCATCACTGAGGGGAAAAACACTGAATTCCAGGAAAATCTTGGGAAAAATCCTGAGAAAATAAAAAAAAAATCCCAATCCAATCAAAAAACCCTCAATTTGATGAAAATCTAATGCCAAAAACCCCAATAGGGCCCAGGGAGGATCAGCAGGGAACCGTCACTCAGTATGAAGCAGTATGAGGGGCTGAAGGCCGTGCCCCACATCATCACTGGGGAAAAGCATACATAATTCCAGGGAAAAATATGGGAAATCTCCAGAAAATCCTAAGAAGATCTGAGAAAAATCCTGAGAAAGTCCTAAAAATCATGATAGGGCAAAGGGAAAGTCAGCACCAAGCTGGTTCTCAGCGTGAAGGGGACGACGGGCTGAGGGCCATGCTGGGGTCATCACTGAGGGGAAAAACACTAAATTCCAAGGAAATTCTGGGAAAACACTGAGAAAATAAAAAAAAAAATCCTGATAGGCAGATGAGGTGGCAGGAGGGTGAGCCCTCAGCTGAAGGACATTCCCATCCCCATTCCCATCCTCTTCCTCCAGGAAGGACCACCAGGGAGGAGGTTGGTGCCATGGGATGGTGCCCATCCATATGATGGGTGTTGCTGCCACATCACCAAGGTCACAACCAGGCTCCTGCAGTGCCACAGGACATTTCTGAACAGCAGAGTGACAGGTGGCCAAGAAGCCTAAGGGGTTCTTGGATGGAATATCCAGGAACAGTGTGGCCAACAGGGCCAGGACAGTGAATGTCCACTGTGCTGGCACTGCTGGGGAACCTCCAGCGTGTGGGAAATGGATTTGTAGAGATTGTGATAGCATGAATTATAACATCTGTATTGTCTCACCCTTCTCATGAGAGTGAAAATGGAACAAAAGTTTTTTAAATGCCTCTCAGTTGCCCCATCTCTGCATCAGAAAAGGGCTTAATCTGACACCAGTGCTGGGGACAGCCCTGGCACCCTCATGACAAGAGGGACATTGGGGGGCTGAACATGTCCAGGGAAGGGAATGGAGCTGGAGAAGGGGCTGGAGCACCATAAGGGGCTGAGGGAGCAGGGAAAGGGGCTCAGCCTGGAGAAAAGGAGGCTCAGGGGGGACCTTGTGGCTCTGCACAACTCCCTGACAAGAGGGGACAGCCAGGGGGGTCTGCTCTGCTCCCAGGGAACAGGGACAGGAGGAGAGGGAACAGCCTCAAGCTGTGACACATTGTGGCATCACCATCACATTGTGGAGCCACCACCCCTGGAAGTGTTCAAGAAGTGTGGATATGGCATTTGTGGACATGGGTCAGTGGTGAACATGATGGTGCTGGCATGCTGGGTGGACTTGATCTTAGAGATATTTTCCAGCCTCAAAGATTGTGTGATTCTCTGGCTGGGTCTGGCTGAGATGGAGTTTGTTTTCCCCACAACAGCCCCCACACTGCTGTGCTTCGCATTTGGAGCTGGGAAGGTGTTGGTAACACCCCAATGTTTTGGCTACCACAGCATCAGAGCTGCTTCTCCAGCATTCCACCCCAACAGAGGGCTGGACACGAGCAAAATCCATTTCACATACACCTGTACTGAGAAACCAGGCCATTTCAAGACCTGTTCATGGGCACTGCAATTTCACAACACCCTGTACAGGGCCAGGGGTTGGACTCAGTGATCCCTGTGGGTCCCTCCTAACTCAGGATATTCTTTGATTCCGTGCCAAAATCTGAATATAATCATTAGAATGGTCCAGGCATATTCGATCTCTCCCAAGTCATCACAACTTGTGCAGGTTTCAGCAATCTACAAGGGCCAGGAATCATTCCCAGTGCTGAATATGGAGGAAGTTTCCTGGTTTTGGAGGATGAGAGAGCTCATTTCTTGAATCTTGGCCTGTTGGCCTCAGGAAAGATGATCAGACTGTTACAGCCTGAGATTCCTGTCCTTGGTCAGCTTGTGGTTGTGTGGGACAGGCCACCAGGACTCTCCTGGCCCCAAAGCACAGCCCAGGGCCTGTCCTAATGTGCCTTTCTGGGCTCCCAAGAGAGCTCTGACCCTTTTACCCATCCTCATCTCTCAGAATCTTTTTATACTAAAAACTACATATACATTATTTATAATTACTTTCCAGTACCTATCACCTATGTTAGACAGTGAGCTTCTACTCTAAACCAATACAAAAGTGCCAACATCACAGCAGAAGATGGAGGTTAGGAAGAAGAAGGAGAAAGACTGGACATGCCCAGATTTCTCCATCTTGCCCCCTGAACCCCCATTCTAAAAACCCCAAAAAATATATTTTTCACCCTGTGATAAATTCACTATCATTCTACTTAAACTTTCGTGGCTTGCAGATCCTCATGTAAGGTTGGTAATTTTTTCCATGGGTCAAGATCAAGGGCACAGGGGTCTTGGGCTCTGGGCCAGGGTCTCTGAGTCCCTGGACAGGAATTTCCTGGGAATTTTCCCCCCAGAGGAATTTCCTGGGTTCTGACACTCATCCTCCTCCCCTCAACCAGCCCATTGCCAGAGGCATCCTCCTACATTTCCTGGTGCCACCTCAGCAAATCCAACCCTGCCAAGGCCCAGGCACGACCCTGCAGTAGTTCACCCTGTAAAATTATCAACACAGCCCCTGGAAATTTTGGCCAGGGCAAATTAGATGGATGTAGCCACACAGAGCTGATCCTTGCCAGCTGGCCAGGGACTGCTTCATTTCGTGACACAAAACCAGAGCCTCCAGAATCCAACCCCTGTCATCCCCATGGAGCAGCTTTTTCCACAGAGCTCAGGGTGGGTTGTGTTTTTACAGCAGGAGCATCGCATCTCCTCTTCTCCCTCCTGGTGGGCTCCTGCAGCTCTTTCCAAAGGTTATTTGACCACATTTGGTGGATTTGGCTCCTTAAAAAGGCACTTTGGAGCGGGGACAGCAGTGACTTTGACCCCAGCAGTTCGTGTGCTGCTGTGACATGTGTAGTAAATAAGAGTGAGGGTAATTATACCAACAAGAATTCTGGGAGCCCTGCCAGGAGGGAGGGGACAGCCAATCCTTTGTGCACTAAAAAAAAATAAAAAAAATAAAAAACTTTGCCCCAATCCCCCTCACAACCCCAAATTCTATCTCTTGAAGCCGTGATGAGACTTAGAACTAAAAATACACACAAATACACACACTCTTATATAAAAATAGCCAGCATTCAAAAAAAAAGAAAAAAAAAAAGGCCAAAGTTAGGCTCCTGTATCCAAAATTAAGCTCTTAAATAAATAAATTAGTCTGATTTTCAAAAGCACAGAGCAGTGAATGGTTTTCACTGACATAAGAGGAAGCATCATGTTGCTAAAGATTGAAGATCAGGCCTGAATATGGATTTTAAAGCCTAATTATAGAAGCCTGTTTGCCACCAGCTTGACCGGGAACAATGAATTTCAGGTGAAATGACATTGATTTTTTTTTTTTTTTCTTAATTCTTCTTAAGTTGTCTACACTTAACCAATATTAGGAAAGGTTTGAAAGACCCTCAAGTAAATAAAATAAGGAAACAGATGACCTGGAATATAACTGTTTACACCAGTTCTGTACATTGGTGTTTGGAAATAGGGTTTAGAATTATCAATGTTGGAGCTGGGTGAAATTTTATGTTGATTAATTAAGTAGAAATTAAGCAGGTATTTATTACTTGCCGAAAGCCCACAAGGTGGAAATATGACTTTATTACTTTTATCACAATCCACTGGCATGAGGAAGGAACAGGATCTCAGTCATTCCTTTCCTCTCTTTGCCAGATTTGAATCTGAGGGATGCTAAAAACAGAGCACCATATTTTTTCATGGACTGAAGAGAAAGAAAAATTAAGTCAATTTACTTTTTGCTGCAAATGGTCCTCAGAGCTGCTTTGCTCACACTGCCCAACATTTGCCAAGGGGTTTCTGAGGTCACAGCCCCATGGGATAGGGACAGATTTGTCCTTTGGGATCAGATTGGGCAGGGCTGGGATTTATGCTGTGAAGGAATTATGTCCACCCTGGATGGAGGAGCATCAGCTGGTAGGGCTGTGCTCCACTCATGTGGTATTAGAGGCAGGGGACAGCACTGAAAGATCTGAGATTTGATGCCAAAACAACTTTGAGAGCATCTTTTTGGTGCTCTCTGGCTCAGTTTCCCCATCCATGGAAGAGGCACAATGCAGGTGACCTTTGCCAAAATCTGTGGGCTCAGCAGTCAGGGAGAACTTGGTGTTTGTGCCACTGCCACTGGTGGAGGCAGGATCAGGACACTGTGTCAATCCCATGAATTTGAATATTTTTCCCATGCATTCTGCCTCCATGGATTGGTGTGATGTCCTCTTTCTGTGGCCAGTAAGAAAAATCTGTGCTTAAACTGTGGATGGTGTGAATCCCTAGAGATTCACCCTAACCCCAGAGATCCAGGAGAAATTATTGCAGGACATTGTGTCCTGTCTGATAATTTCCTCCTAATCTTTTTGAGTGGCCCAATGCCATTGTTGCAGCTTGGTTCAGCCAAATGGGGGGCTGGGAAAAGTAAAGATGGTCTTAAAATAACCCAAAAGTGGAGACAGCTGTTGGGAACAGCATTGTGGAAGAGCAGAGGTGTAGGAAATAGGAACTGTGAGAAGGCACTGAGAGAATTTTTTTCTGGAGAAAAGGAGATTCAAGGGGGACCTTCCTGACAGGAGGGGGCAGCTGTGGGGTGTCAGGCTCTCCTGCCAGGGAACAAAGGACAGGATGACAGGAAACAGCCTCAAGATGGAGCAGGGAAGGTTCAGGTTGGGCATCAGGAAGAATTCCTTCAGAAAAAGGGTTATCAGGCATTGGAAGTGGCTGGTCAGGGAGAGTCCTCATCTCTGGAGGGACTTAAAAGCCATGTGGATGTGGCACTTGGGGACACAGGTTAGTGGTGGCCTTTGCAGTACTAGGGAAATGATTGAACTCCATGATCTTAGGGATATTTTCAAACCTTAATAATTCTATGATTCTATGGAACTGTGATTTTTTTTTTTAATCTGGAGAAATGAAAGGTTTACATGGCAACTATGTGCAAACAGGTAAAAGACTGCTGCAGGGTGAAAAGCAACAAATTCTTCTTGTCTGTGGCTGAGGTGATGAGAAATGAGTGGTTTAACCTTCTGAAAAGGAGTTTAGGTTTTGTGTACAGGCAGGAATGGGAGCTTCTGGGGAGGGGGAGACCATCCAGGACTACAGGACGGATTTGGTGGAATTTGGTGGAATTTGGCAGAGGTTATGGTGCTTTTGCCAGTGGGCAGCACATTATGGACACCACCACTTGGTTTTTGCTGTCTCTGTGTCACTAACATTACAAAAACCATTGCATTCTCCTTTTCTCTGCTTTCTCCTTGAGCCACCACACTCTCCCTGACTTTGCCTTTCCAGCTAAACTGCATTTATTTAATTCCTGGCTGAAGGGAAGGCAGGATTCCTGTGTCATGCTGCAGCTCCTGGGGTTGGGGTCTTTCCATGGAGATTCCAAATGCAGGTGGTGGATTTGGGCGTGTTGGGAGAGCAGGTGCCCCATGGCCATCTCCGTCCCATCGGGGTCTGCTGTGGATGTCACACCAGTGTCGTGTGACTGGCGCAGCATTTTCTCGAGTGTCGAGCCCCATCTGGTGGCTCTCCTGCGTCATTTTTGGTGTCCTTGCGGTCCCTCTTTTCGGGATTTTTTTCACCTCCTGTGCCGGTCAGGAAGGACAAGATGCTGGATGAAGGACAGGGTTCGCAGAGCTGCCTCTGTTTCTCTCCCAGCTCCCCATCCTGGGTGCAGTTCGGAGATCCGGAGGCTCTCCAGGCTCTCGTCCTTCCCTCCTGCTCTGCCCGGCTGTGCAGTCTCGCCCGAGAGCCAGGGGATGATCTAATCGTTTTGGCCAAACCCCAAAGCTTGTGCCGGGAGCCCCTCCCAGAGCATCCAGAAGGCGTTTCATCCCTCTGCCGTGCTGGCAGCCGAGCTGGGACAGATGAACAGTCCCGGGAGGAGACATTTCCGACGATTGACTGGCTCAGATGAGCAGCATTAGGTGAAATGGTTCCCATCCCAAACGGGGTTACAGCCACCATTCAGGATGAGAAGGAAGAAGGCACAATATTAGATTGTCAATCCCTAGAAGTGTCCAAGGCTGGGCTGGACAGGGCTTGGAGCAACCTGGGATAGTGGAAGGTGCTCCTTCCTATGGCAGGGAGCTGGAACAAGATGATTTTTAAGGTCTCTTCCAACACAAACCATTCTGGGATTCTGTGATATCAACAGGCATTAAAAAGGACTCTGTTAGGGTTTTTTCTTAAATGCCACAAGTCCTGAGACAGAGGCAATGGTAGAGCTGTGCCTGTCCGTGCATGAGACACCTCCTTGTACTCCAACGTTGCCCAAAGTCTCAAAGCTGACCAGTGACAAACTGTGGCCTTTCACATCTGTGGGTCACACACATGCTGAGGTGAAGGTGGTGTCTCATTGCTCCACCTATGATGAAACAGGGTCAAATCATAGAATCACAGAACATCCTGAGCTGGAAGAGACCCACAAGGATTGTCAGATTCCAATTCCTGGACAACTTCAAGAATCCCACAGTGAGCCTGAGAGCAGGGTGCAAACACTTCTTGAGCTCTGGGGTCTGTGAGTGAAGCTCCTTACCAGAGTGCTGAGGGGGTTTAGATGGTCTCTCAAGCCACTTCCAAGTGTTAGGACCAGTATTTTTCATGTGGGTTCACTTCTTGTGATGAAAATTAGGTGAGGGTGTTGTTCTCTTGTATTTCAAAAGCACTTCCTACTCCCAGGCTTCACATTTGGGTGGTATCAGTTAAACTTTTCCCACCCTTGCAACACCAAATACACTTCATTATATGATCTTGTTCTCAGGGTGGCAATGAGTTTAAGGCTGGGCTTGGTGATCTTGGAGGCCTTTTCCAACATTAATGATTAGTCAGATTCTAAAAGTCCTCCTCAGATCTGACAGGAGGGAGCCTGTGGTATTTGCTGGGTCCCCAGGATAAAGGAGGAATTGATGAATCTGACTCCATGTTCTTAGAAGGCTAATTTATATATATATTTTATATATATATAGAATATATATAATATACATATAATATATAATACATAACACATAATATATAATACATAATATATAATATATAATATATTACATATTATATATAATATATAATATATATAATAAAATATATATTATATATTATATAATATATAATATATAATATATAATATATAATATATAATATATAATATATAATATATAATATATTATATATTATATATTATATATTATATATTATATATTATATATTATATATTATGTATTATGTATTATGTATTATGTATTATGTATTATGTAATATATACATTATATTATATATAATACATTATATATATTATATTAGATATATATTATATATATTATATTCTATATATTATATATTATATTATATGTTACGTTATGTTCTATTATATTATGCTATACTGAAACTATACTAAAGAATAGAGAAATGATACATACAGAAGGCTTAACAAGATACTAATTAAAACTCGCGAAAGCTTCCAGAGTCCCAACATAGGTGGACCATGATTGGTCATTAAATAAAACCAATTCACATATTGGATAAACAATCTCCAAACCACATTCCAAATACAGGAGAAGCAAATGAGATAATATTATTTTTCTTTTTCTCTGGGGCTTCTCAGCTTCCCAGGAGAAGAATCCTGGGCAAGGGGATTTCTCAGAAAATATGACAGTGACGGGAGCGGAAGAACCACGCAAACCCCAATGTCTCCCCAGAACCCCAGAAACAGATTTTGCTGCAACTCCAACATCTCACACCCAGCTTTTCCCTCCTGTCCCCTGCAGGTATATCCGAACAATGTACCTGGGGATCCAGAGCCAGAGGAGGAAGGAACACCAGCGGCGTTTCTACTGGGCTATGATGTACGAATATGCAGACGTGAACATGCTGCGCCTCCTGGAAACGTTCCTCGAGAGCGCCCCTCAACTGGTGCTACAGCTCTGCATAATGATCCAAAAGAACCGTGCAGAAACATTACCATGTAAGTGGTCCCTCTCTTCCCCACCTTTCCAGCCTTTCCCCTCTGCTCCCAGTGCCTGGCAGCTGATGGATGTGCTGCTCACTTCCCACCCTGGCTGGGGGTTGCTGCTTTGGGACAAATCTCTGCTGAGTTCGCTGGGTAAAATTTCTGCTGGTTTCCTCTGAGGAGAAAAAAACAAGTCAGTGTCAAGGAAAAGATGGGATTCAGCTCTTCCACACCCAGTCCAGGCTAAAGGAATGATGGTGGTGTCAGGAGGAGGCAAGCAGGCTCTGCTGCTGTGGCACCACTTGTTTGTCGCTTGGCACCGGGCAAATATGACCATTCCTTGCCTCAGTTTCCCTCCTTACATAAGTAGGATGATAAAACTGGCCAGATTTGAGTTTGTGTTGTGAGGACAAATGGTTCAATGCCTATGCAATGCTCTGATGGTGTTAAGTGTAAAAAAAGGGGGGTTTAACAGCTAAATGCTGTAGGGCCTTTTCTGATGAGTGCCCAGGAGTTAAAGGTCTTATCATTGGTACCATGGTTCTCACCAAGCCCAGGAAAAGAGGAGGGGAAGGCAGTGGAGAGGATTGTGTAGGGACAAGGATGTTATGGAGGTTTAGTTGGACAGGCAATTAAATGATAAGAGGAGGCTTAAAAGCCTCCATAGGGAATATTTTGCCAATTCTGGTGCCCACCAGAGTGTCCACCACTGTGATGTGCTCAGCATGGGGCATCTGTCCCAGCTAAGGGGGACATGGCCCTGTCCCAGCCCCGGCGTGACCAGCCTGAGGGACAACCATCCTTTCCAAGGACCAGCAGTGGAGCTGCTTGGTTATTCAGCCTCTGTTCAGTTCGTGCACCATAGGGTGACACTCAGCTTCCCAAAGACAGCCTGGTTGGGGCCTGTCATTTCTGAGGAGTTTTTGGAGCTGAGGTGGGAGCTGAAATTGGAATTTCCTTTGGGGTTTAAATTTTGCTGGTTTTGCCAAGGTCACCACTATCTACAGCATCAAGGAAGGCCAGCCACTCTCCCTTTCCCCTGTATTGCCAGCATGTCCATCACAGTTGTTTATAGAAGCTTCCCTCCTCCTATTTATGCAGTCTTTTCTTGAAACCTCTCATCACGAGCTCTCCAGGCCTCCAAAGTGCTGACATGATGAATATGCCTTTCTACAACTCCTGCTAGAATGGCTCACATTTGCCAGCCCCCTTCTTCCTGCTGCTTCCAACGTTATTAACCCAACTGAAAATGCAGAAATCACAGCCCAGGAGGTTTGCCAGGGCGTTCTGCAGATTGCTGGGCTTGCCACAGAAAGCGCCGGGTGAAGTTTGTTGGCCTCTGTGTTGTGCCGCAAGTCAGACAACGCGGGAGAATAATCCCTCCAGGCTTTCAAATCCGTGGCTCTTTCACTTTGCCACTTCCAGGCACGGCTGCCTAATCCACTGAACGAGCTGCATCATTTTTTTTCCAGCATCCCCCTCCCCTCCCTTCCTGGGCTTTGCAGTTCCTCCGCTCCTCCATCCAGCGCGCCGAGCCGGCTGCGCTCTCTCTTCCAAGGCAGCGCTCTCTTCCAAGGCAGCGCACGTCCCCGCCTGCCTCCCCAAGCCCTGGAGGGCTCTTTGCTTGCCACGCTCCAGCAGCCGAGCTCACCAGGTCCCCAATGCATCCTCTCCCTGCCTCCCTCCCCACCCGTGCCAGGGATGCGGGCGCTGATGGATGAGAGCAGCGGAGCTTGCTCAGCGCTCCTTGACTCCTCCGGCGCAAGGATTCCTAGAGCTCCTCCATGCACGTTCAGTGCTTCTCTCTTCCACCTCCTCCTCCTCCTTCTCATTCTCCTTCTCCTCCTCGCAGCCAGTCCATAATTATATAAAAGCAAATTAAATGCTGAGAGGAGCTGTTGGGAAAGGGAGCATCGAAGATTTTCACTTCCAGCAGGGGAAAAGCAAAGGGAGATGGATACTGTTAGGAAGGCAGTGTGTTTAAAAATCAAATCGAGTCTCTCCTGGCTCATCGAGTCTGTGGGAGCATGGCTCGTCACAGGAAGGGGCCAGTTCTGCCTTTAAACAGGGACAGCATCAGCTGCATCCCTGAGGAATGAGAAAACAGCCCAGGGAAGGGCTTAAAAGCCCAGGTACTGCCTCTGCTGATGTGTCCAGACTCCAGCTGCTTCCATACATGCCCCACAGACTTCTATGGACTCATTTAGTGCCAGACAAGGTCAGTTCACCATTTCCTGTGGCATACATCCCTCTTCCAAGCGCCAGCCATCCCTGCTCTTTGGATTGTAATGCCAAGCCCAGGCTCCACTTCTCCCCAAACAGGTCAACTTCTATTTAAGGAGCTTTAGAAAGGGAGTCATTGGAATGGCTATCAGGAGGTTTTGCTTCTGTCTCCTAATTCCTGTGTTAAGAGAGCTGTTGAGGAAAGAAGAGTGAACACATTGAAAGTCCTATTTCTTTACTCAGATCCAGAGCATCTCCTCCAAAGCATTTCTGCCACACAGCATGGTGGTAGAAAGGGCTGATCTTGGAAGGATGAGTAGAAAGTGATACCACCAGGATAATGCCTAATTTCCTGGGTTTCAATCTATTGGGTGGGTGAAAGAAAGAAAAACCTCATCATGCCTTGCAAGAACTATTTGACCATGAGAGGTACCTTTGTGAGAGGATTGGGTAGGACTTGCATTTGTTGTTCCTTCAGCACTCAAAGAATGGAGGAGTTTCACCCAAAAGTGAGAATGTCCAGCAGCAGAAGTGCTGGAGCTGGAATTTGAGGTTTACCCAGCCTCAATAAAGCTTGGGACAAGACAAGCTGGGATTTCATGAGAGTCAGGGCTCATTCCTTCATCCTATCCCCAGCACAAGGCAGAGCAGATCTCAGCTTAGCTGCCCTTGTCTGAGCAACAACAGAAAAGAGCATTGAGAGAAAAGAGATGAGAACTCTGTGAACTCCATCAGGTGGGCAGTGAAAGGTGAATGTTGAGAGCCTGAGCTGGAATTCTTTGGTTGGTGGAGCAAATGGAGCAACATAATCTCCTGAATATCCATGTGGAAGGAGCTGGTGTTGGTATGCAGCCCCTCTGTGGAGGATTTATCTGCTACAACCACAGCTGGGTGGCCCCAAAACAGAGTCAAGAGAAGGTGAGGGAATAAGGATGGATCCAAGACATGGAACAGCTCATGCCCAAAGCAGCTGAAGAGGGTGGGATGAGATGCTCAACCAGCAGCAGCCCTTTTCTCCAGGGAATCTGATGCATTTATACCTATCATTGGGGTGAGGCTGAAGGAGGGGAAGGGATGCTGGAGAGGATGCAGCATTGTCCCTCAGTCATCCTCACTGTGTCTGAGGTTTAGGAGAGGATAAGAGGGTGCCCATCTCTCAGACACCTGGGCAACAACAGCCAGAGGACTTCCCATTATTTAAATCATGTATTTGCAGGGGGAAAACATAGCATTAACAACAGAAAAAACTCAACAACCCAGATCCTCATTCCATAATCACTCCCAGCAGATAATCCACCTCACTCCTTGCAGAACAAACCATCCTTAACCCCTTCACCCCACAGAGGTGCTGCTTCCTCTATGCCAAATGGGAAGGAGCAGATCAAAACAGCTTAAAGGAGACACTCAACCTCCAGGCAGACAGGGAGGTGAGAGGGATTCCAGTTTTTCTGGCATAAATCTCCTCTTAAAGAGGTTTGCTTCCATTCAATTTTTAATTTTTTTTTTTACATGGCTTCTTTAAATCTTAATGAGATGTAGCTGAAGCACCAACGTCCTTCCACTCATGTCACAAGTTCTTTAAACAAAGATTTCTGCCTGTATGAGGCTGCAGTTTTCAGTACAGGGTCTCTCCCTCTAAAAAACCCCACATCTCTCCACAGATGCTGTGTCCATCTCTTCAACAACCCTACAGCTGATCTGAGAGAGATTAGCAGCATAAGCCTTCCTTTTGCAAAGTCCTGCTGGAGTCTCCGGGATTTTGGGTGGTGTTTGCACTCTCCAAAGCCCTCAAAAGTAGGATGAAGCTGCTCATGTATTTAAGAAAAAGCAACAATAACTTAGGGGTTTGGGGGGTCATTTTATTTAAGCAGAGTGATACAAATTAGGCTTTAAAATGGATTTCAGACATCTCAGATACAGATGTGCGCTGGCTGCAGATTTATCCTGGTGGAATTTGCAAATCATCTGGTTCTTCCCAAAGTGAATTCCTATTTTTTATCACATTCTCCCTCATCTGTGCCATGTCTGGGGACCATTTATAATCATTTATGATTCCTTTTTGCAGGGGTGAACTAAAGATAATTTATCCTGTCACTTAGTTTAGAAGACTCAGCTGGTCAACTGAGTTAGAAAGCGACCTTCAGCCTGTAGGTGTTCAAAAATGTGAGTTTCAAGTGATATCAACACTGAACACAACTGAGGAGACTAAAATCCACAGGTCTCCAGTGAAAGTGAAAAAAAGACTCATGAGATTTGAAATTTCATCCTTTTCACCACTTGAAGGAACACTCAAAGTTAGTGTAAGACCATTCATGCTGGCCTAGGCCAAACAGGTGTGTCCAACAATGTTCAAACAGGAATCCAAACCCCCAAACCCAATCTCTGTGACCTCACAACACAAAATTGCCCCCATTTGTGCAGAGTCCCATAACCTCATAAATAAACCAGGGTTTGCTCTACACAGGCACCAGATCCTGTGGGGATCAGTACAAAATTCAATATGGCATCTGCAGGTTCTGTGGGGGAAAGTCCTATTTCTGCAAAGCAGAAATCCTCTTCCTGACTGATGCATTTTTCCTGAGATCCACCAAGAGAACTTCACTGTATTTCTAAAGAAGTCTTTGCCTTATAAAGTCCTCAGTAACAGGAGATGAGGTGGGGACAAGATCTACCAGAGCCCCACTCTGGGCTTTGGCTCAGGTTCTGAGACAGATCATGAGGAAAAAGAGATGCAACGCATCTCTGGCCCAAAGGCAGTTTTTCTTTTTTCCTTATTTCTCATGTTATTCCTTGGGGATTAAAAGAAGTGGGAGACATCTCCATCACCCAGGCCTTGTTTCCTGTGACAGAAGAAGCACAAGGAGAAAAGCAGTTGCTCATTGCCATGTGGGAAAGGGATGTACTTGCTGGGCCTGGAGGATTTGGGGTGATCTGCCCTGAAAATTTGTCCTGACTCCACCACAGTTTCCCTTTAAATGTTCACCAGCAGCCCAAGGAGGCCCAGATAGCTCTGAACTCATAAGCAGCTTGCCTGGGAGGCCACTCATATGACTCCAGTGCTCTGCCAGACTGGGGCATATGGCTCTGTTCCTGCCTTCCCCTCCTTCCCACCAAAGCCGGATGACAGGGAGCAATTTGGTGCCCTGCTGGAAAGGAGCCTCTGGTGCCTGGCCAATTCCCAGCAGCATCAAAAAGCCATCTCCACAGTTGGCAGTGGCACTGAGGACGCCTTGCTCTGGCATGCTGAGAGCAGGCCAAGCCTGAGGCACGCTGGCATGGGACAGCTTGTCCCATCATCAGCCGTATTGTCCCGGTGCCGTGGGATCCAGGAGCTTTCAGAGCCAGGGACAGCTATTTTTTCTTTTTCCAGCAGGATTTGGAGCCAGCCCAAAGAAAGACATCATCCCTTCACCCATCCCCACCTGCAGCTTCTCTGTCCACCACCTTGCCATGTCTCTGGTTCTTATTTCTGGAGTGCTGATAAAACCCCGTCTGTTCGGTACCACGTGTTGCCGTCACACACAGGACATGGCACAGCCAGGAAAGATGAGTCACCATTCACGGGACAGAGCTGGCAGGGGGCCAGTGCTGCCAATTTTAGGCTTTGTCAGACTGTGGTAATCACTGGGAAGGGGTTACATCATCAGAGCACTACAACAGCATTAGCTCATGCTGTTCCCAGGAGCTGGGGGCCAGCCAGGAAAATGAGGCATGGAGAGAAGTTTGGGTTCTTGTCAAGCAGATTCCAGGCAGGAAATTCAGACTTTTTTTGGTGACTCCATGCTGCAGGCTTTCTGGAGATAGACCTCTCATGGGAGGTTTGGGATAAGAGCGTAGAAAAAGCTGCTGTTGGTTAGTGAAATGCAATTCTTTTTAGCTTCAGGTTGCTCTAGTGCGGGATTCTTGTCAGGAATCTAGGAAAGCACAGATAAACAGGGAGCACATAAGCCCTGGAATGTGTAGGAAAACATGGAAAAGACGCCACACAGGCTCTGGGATGTCCAAAAAAACATGGGAAAGATGCCCTGTTGGGCAGGGACTACTCTGTGCTTCTACCCCTGATAGAGGTGGAGCAGTTCAGGTTGATGCAACTCAAAATCATCAAGTTTTGAAGGAAAGAATTGTCTCACTTCAGAAGCTATTAATTGTTTTTTAATGATTAGCTTGGGGTGACAGCTCTGAGTCTGTGCATGCAGCAAAATTACTGAGTCAGTAGAAATCTCCTGAAATTACTTTTGTCCCAACTGGCATTTGACCAACCACATGCTCTCAGTGCCCTCAAAACATCCATGTCTTCACACAGAGGGTCACTGAGGGGGGACAGCCACCAGGCACAGAAGCCCTTGTCTGGTGTACACTGAGGTCCCAAAAATATTTGCAGAAGGCAAAAAGACCCAGGAGATAAGCCAGGATAAGCATGACGTAATGTGTGAAGGACATGGGCACAGACAGCTCCCACCATCCCAGGCTGCTCCAAGTCCCATCCAGCCTGGCCTTGGACACTTCCAGGGACCCAGGGGCATCCAAAACTTCTCTGGACCACCTGTGCCAGGGCCTCCCACCCTCACAATAAGAATTCCTTCCCAATATCCAACCTAAACCTTCTCTCTCTCCATCTGAAGCCATTCCCCCTTGTCCTGTCACTCCAGGCCCTTGAAGAACTTGGACACCAAGTTGTGACCTGCTACCTGTCACATAGGTCTTTGCAGAGCATACAAAATGTGGGAAGCAGAGGGAGAAAGAGTTTCCTGCTGTTATACTTGGAGATCAGTGTCCCTGGTGCCTTCAGTACCCCACTGTGAGACAGCACCAGCTGCACCACAGCCGTTTTTGCCACTTTGTCACTCCCCCTCACAGGAACACTCTGCCAGACTTGCCTCATAGATGTCAGCCCTGCGCATTCCCCAGGAATGTTGAGAGGCTCCTTCTTTTTCAGAGACCAGTCCCCTCAGCTGGGATTATGCTGAGGCATTTCCACCAAAGGCTCCCCTGCACAACATCAGAGGTTTATAAACTGTAAGGTTACAAAGTGTGCACTGCTGACACACCTCTGGATGGATCCCGCTTTCTTTGGCCACTGAGTGCGATCCCAGCTGGGTCCCTTCATCTTCCCATCAGAGCTGGGATGAAGTTATTTCCCTAATTGCTTGCAGTTGCTCTGCATCCAGGCCCAGCCACCTACCAGAGGTTTGCAGGATCCCTGTTTGGTGCTGTCACAGACTCTTTGGAGCATTGCCTTGATGTTGTCTCATCCCCAAGGAACAGCCTGTGGGAGCTGTTTTCAGCAGGAAGTTCCCTCACAAAACCCTGGCAGGAAATGTTGCTTTCCCAATCCTGGGACAAGTCTGTTGGGTTTCATCCCTGCTGATGAACCAAAACACATCAGAACATGAGCACAGCCACCAGATCTTGTTCATCCTCTGCTTCAATTATCAGCCCCTGGCACATTTTTAGCTCCTGGCAGCCAACACCAACCCAAACAATTCCCGTGCTTGGCTCAGGTGATGGCAAGAACAATTCCCACCAAGCACTCTGGGCCACCCTGTTTCAAAGGCTGGGACAGAACTCAGCAGTCCACAGAATTAGGCTTGGCTTAGTTGCTGACTTCTGGGTGCAGGGTGCAATGCTGCCCCAGATCTAGGCTAAGGAAAAAGAGATCCTTGTGTTTGGTCTCCAAAGCAGACAGTGGAACTCTTTGGACTTTCCTTTCCAGCACTGGGGTGCTGCTCCTCTCTTTTTCATACTATTTTAACCCCTACTTGTAGAATTACAGGATGCTTTCAACTTGTAGTAGGCAGGTTTGCATGTTTCCCAATGTCTGCAGTCCTTATCTGAATTAAAACAGAAATAAAAAGAAAAGGAGTGACAGGATAAGGGTGTAACAGATGTCAGATTGCAGTGTTGAAATGCACATGTATTGTACATGTTTGTAGAGTCCTGCTGTTTCATGCCAACCATCCCTACTCCTAGAAATGGGTGAGAAAAGATTTTGTGCTAAATGGAGCCATGTGTTGTTTTTTTTTTAGCAAAACAGTTTGTTTGGGGTATTTTTTCACCATTTCAGTGCATGCAAGTGGTTCCTTTAGGTGTGTTTCTCTTCTAAGGATTCCTAACAGTAGAGCTCAAATATAATTAGATCTGAAAAATCTCAGTGTAGGAGGCTCCTTCTGATATTTTCAGGATTCAAACTGGAAGCAGCTCTGCTGGATTTGCTATACTTGAAAATCTTAGCAAACAATTGGCCACTGAAAGTTGTAACTAAAGTGCCCTTCACAAAGAAGCAGCTGATGAATGTGAAATGTGTTTTTTTTTTCCTCCAAGAATAACCCCTCTTGGATTTTGCCATCTTATTCTTACCTGTTGAAGTAACCATGTTTGGGTGGGGTTTTTATGCCTTTTGTTCTAGAAAGACAATTTTAATTAGCAAAGGGACAAAAACTAAGTTCTCAACAGGAAATAGCAGTGGAAGTTTCTAGAGATGGTTGTGTCCCTGTCAGGTTGAGCCAAGTTTCTGTGACTGCCCTGCCTTCTAACGCTACAAAGAGGGATTTTTTGGTCTGTTTGCACAGAGTTAAATCCTGTCCTTGCTGGAGGTGTTGTCAGAGCATCCTGGTGGAGCATTTCCAATGAAAGCTCTCGGGGTCTCTCGAGGAGCTTCGCATCCTCTCGTGTGTGGCTGTTCACTTTTAGGGGCTCAGGTGGGGTTCTTTGTCAGTGTCATTCTGAGACAGCATTTAAAGGCTCCAGATTAACATGGATTTAACTCAAAAGTGTTTATAATTACAGTGGTGGCTGTGCAGAGGGCACCTCGGACTGAAAAGAGTAGCAATCCATGCAGCTTTTGACAAAAATAGACACGAAGAGCAGTTCTCATGCTCTATTTCCAAACAAGCTAATCTGTGCCCGGGAAATCCTGGCTGCTGCTTTCCCAGCACATTTCTAATGCAGAATTAACCCAGGTGATTGGTGCCTGGAGGGATTTAGACCAAGCTCAGGGCAGACCATCTCTCCTTTGTGTCTGTGGCTCATTAGAAGACAAGGATGCACATGGTTGTTGGTTCTGAGTGTTCTATCAGCTGCAGTGCCATCCCTGCCCACCTGAGATTCAGGGATTTGTCGGATTCAGGATCTCTGGAGGATGCACTGGGAAAAGGTGAACTTGGGCATGGTGGGAAGATCCTTGAGAGGTTTTGGCACTTGAGTCCTTGCTGCTGCAATGTGGGTTACTGGTCCACATCAACCCAAATTTTTATGACAACAGCAGCTCTTCTAAACACCATCCATGCAGCCCCACACTGACACTGAAAACACCATCAGTAGGATTAATAAAAATTCTGATTTTAAAAATCACAAAGGAAAGAACTGTTCTTCATGAACACCCTCAAAGGAGCATCTGATGAAGTGGGGGTTCTTTCAGTGAGAAAAAACAATCTGCTTTTGCTGAAAGAAAAACAGTAAATCCTTTCCATTTAATTTTCTTAATATTTAGGGGAAGTTTCAAAACGGAAGAGCCATTTCAAAATAAATAGTGTTGTGTTATAAATACTTTTATATCATTTATGCCACACCAACAGGAACTCCAAAAGTAACACTGTGTGTGTCTCTCTGCTCCCTGATTGCCTCCAGCTTCTTTAGGACTGAGCCAAATCACCAAACTCACTCCAAATTCCTGAATGGATTTCTTAGACATATGCCATGCATTGTTCTCCCTAAAAAGTGAGTTTGTGTGTTGTCATTTCCTTGAACTCTACCATTAGAGTCCCATCAGAGACTCTGGTGGATCTGTTGCAGAAGAGGCTGCTCTGCAGAAGGCAGGATTTGTCTCTAGCAATGGACTCACACTGACATTTTCCTCAGGCATAATTTTGGGAGCATAGCTGACACCAGATTCCTGGAAGGATTACCCTGTCCTGCTAAAATAACATTTTTCTGCCAGAAAGTTGTCCCCACATCTGTATTACCCTTTACCTAAGCTCTGCCTTCCATGCCTGGGCTCCCCAGAGCTGTCCAGACACAGAAGCCACCTGGACTAATTTACTCTGCCCAGCCTGGAAAATCTGATAATATGAGAAGCTTTATCTCCAGGCATTGAGGAGTTGAGCCAAAGGTCTTCCACGTTATTTTTAGCATTATGAGAAGGATTATACGACCATGGTTGTGATAAACAGAGGACTGTGATCAGATTTTCTCTATACCTGTAACACAAACAGTGTTGGAGCCCAAGCACTGGCACTCAGGTGTTTGTGCTAAATTGGTCTCTGGTAGAGTTTTGCCTGCCAGCCCTTTCCCAAAGCTTTCCCAGGCATGAGAAAACAAATTCAAATAGTCCAGGAACCATTCCCATTGGCAGGTTGGATACAACTCTTGAGGGATTTTAACAGGATGGGCATAGCAGATTCTGCCAGCTGGGCTCAGGGTCTACAAATAATCCTGTTTCTCATTTGGGGTTCAGATACCACCACCAGATTCTCTTCCCATGTGTCCTTCTCCTCTCTGCTGGTTTTTATGAGCCAATCTGTGGTGACAATTCACCACACAGGATCAAAGACCCCAGTTAGCCAAGTGAGTTGAGGCTTGTTTGTGGACCTCTGCTTATACAGGGACTGAGATTTCCCCCTGTTCCCCCAGCCAGAAATGTTCCAGCTCTGGAAAAGGTGTCAGCAGCTTCTTTCCCTACATAGATAGGTAAAACCTGAGATACTTGCAGTCAGCATCCTGGGAAAGGGGCAAGGCTGTCATGGAAAGCAAAAAGTGAATTTTCATGCTGCTGAGGGCTGTGTACACACAGGCCTGTTGGAGACCAGCCTTCTTCTCAGTGATGTAACAGAGGGATGTTATCTTTCTCCTACCCCTTGAGGATGTTGGTAACTCTGTCTGGCTGTTCTAGGATGTCCTCTGGCTGACCATGGCACCTTTCTCACATCAGGAGGGTGTTGGGGGCTGGTTTTGCCTGCTTGGCCTTCAGTGGTGTAAAATCATTGTGTTGTGTTACTTGAATATGCCCAGATCATGTCGGGTCTGTCAGCTTCTGCTCTGCAGGAGCCACTGTGGGCTGTTCTGCTCATCCTGGAGCCAGGAAGAGGTCTCATCAATCCTCTTTTCTCCTCTCTTCACCTCGTTGAGACTCAGTGTTCCTCCATGAGCTCTTGTGGGGAGCTGGTGGATGTCAAACCTCTGTTATCTACTATTCATCTTACCATGTTCTTCTTTGATTATTTCAGTTTGAACCCCATCCCTGGAAGTGTTCAGGGCCAGGTTGAGCCACCTGGGAGAGTGAAAGGTGTCTGTACCCATGGCAGGGGGTTGTAATGAGGTGAGCTTTAAGGATCCTTCTGTCTCAAACCATTCCATGATTCACCAGGAAGAGTCAATAGAGAGACAGAGGCATTTCCAGACAGCTCATCCCATGTCTCAGACAGCATTCCTGGCATGAAATAAACACTGAGGCACATGATGGACAGGGCATCTTCATACAGAAGGTTTTAGAACAGTGGGGAAGCTTTGCCAATCCTGATGTGGTGGGCCAACATTTTGAACAGGAGATTGACACTTCACTGAGGTTATTTGAGGACAATCCCAAACAGGGGGTGGATTATCCCATCTCTGCTTGCCCTGGAGTGCTCGTGCCTCCCACAGCAAGATCAGTCTCTGGCTTGCATCCAGGAGGAGATCCAAGCCTCGATGGCTGCAGGGTTGGAGCTGCTTTGGAGTGCCTGAGTTCACAGAGAACATGAATAGGAGGAGACACGACAGAAGCAGCCTAGATAATGAGAGCCCAGATCAGATGAGTGTGGCTGGACACCCCTTCCTGCAGCAGGGAAAAGGGGCACTGGGGACAGCTGAGAGGCAGCAGGATGAAAGGGCAAGGAAAGCAAGGCCTTTGGAAACACAATCCCTGGTGACCCCATGGATGCTTCCTCAAGGCAGTGCTGAGGCGTGGGCTGGGGGAGGAACTAAGGAGGGATTCGGCTTTTCTGGGGTCACCAAGGACATCTTAATTTAGCAAAAGGAAGCAGCATTTCAGGACATGAGCCAGACTTTAACTGTTGAGGGGCTGGAGGGCAACTCTCCATGTGAGTGAGCTTTTGTGGAGGTGCCTTGGCATGGATTTTCTCACAGAGAAAGGTTTGGGAATATGGATGTGCCTCTGGTCTAATGTGCAAGAGCTCTCCTTGTGCCAGCTTGGACATGGGCTGTCCTTACAGAAACCCAGCACAAGCCTTGTGTGGCATTCCAGTGGGATTTGGTGGTAGGAGGCTTTCTTGTTATCCCGACCTACTTGGAAATCTGTCCCTGAAAGGAGTTACCTTTGCATCCTGCCTTTCCCAGTCATCAGCAGTTTTCTATTTCTCATGGAATGGTGATGCTGTGTCCAGGTGAGCTGGGTCCTGGAGAATGGGGATGTGATACCCCTTGGAGGAAGGTCCCAGAGGATCTCCATGGCAAGGGAGCAGGTGCTGAGGATGTGAACTCACCCCTCACCAGATGAAACCAAAATATTTTCCATGAGAAAAGAGCAAAGGGCAGGACACTGGTGTGGTATTTCTTCCCAGTCTCCCCAGTGTAAAGATCTGGATTTTCGTCCCTGGTAATTCCAGCTCTTAGTAGAGCACAGAGGTGTCTCAAAAATGTGAGGAGGCCATTCCTGGGTCAGATTTTTGCATCATGTTCACCATAGATGGAACAGTTCCCATCTGCCATACTGGACTGGTGGCACACTGGAGGAACTGTTTAAGGAAGTGTCCTGAAATCCAGCAAGGAAAATGAAAGGCAAAATAGTCTGTGCAGACCTTTATTATTTATATGTTAGTAATGTTCCATATTTGTCCATTTTTAAGGAGACAAATAAAGAGGGAAAATAAAGGAGAAAAGGCAAAAGTCATTCCCTCATCGGATGGGAAAGAATTAAGAAAGATCAAGCATCAAAATCCATCAGGAAACAATGAAAATCAGACCTGGGGTCTGATTCTGACCCCTTTTACTCTGACACAAACAAATTAAATCAGATTAGAAAATGAGGGAGAGTGACTTTCAGGCCCTGTTGTTACAAAAGCAGGATCTGCCTTGATCTCTTTTGTGTATAAATGCATTTTCACTCCGTGTGCATCAAAATGAAAGCCTGCTCCTCGTCTCCTACTGAGCTTCAGGGAGGAACGTGCCACCCAAAGGGGAAAACAGGATAACAGGGTTCACAGCACAGGGGCCTGAGCAGCCAGGGAGGGATGGGGATGAACTGAAATGTGGCACTTGGCATTAAGCAAGAGCAGCCTCTGCACAGGGGCTGAGGGAAGGTTTCGTGTCACGCTCAATATTTGCCATCCCGCTCACCCGGGAGAAATGTTGGTATCTTCCCATTTTGTTTTAGTGGAGTCTTAAGGAGAATTAATGTCAAAAAAGAAATAGAGCACTGTTCAGGCATCATTTTCAATGTTAAAGGGGCAGGCACCACAGGAAATGCTCAGGGAATGTGCTACAGCATCTGCATCAAAATTATGGGCAGCCAATGACCTGCAGCTGGATTTGTGATGAAAACTGTACCTACCCCTAGTGAAAATCCTCTCTCCTCAGCTGGACAGCACTGAGTAAGGCCAGAATGGGTGTATTGTTCATTTTAAATATTCATTTGTGTGTGTGTGTGAGATTTTTTTTCATTAGAGTGGTTGTAAAACCCTGCATAGCAGGAATAGGCCAGATAGACAGGGATGGCTTTCCCTGCACTATTTCTGTTCCCAGGCTTTAAAAGCAACAATGGCAATTTCAGGGGAGTCATTGCTTTGATTCTTTCGTGTGGATGGATTGGGGTTTTTTTTTTCCTAAAGAGCCTTTTTACAAATCTGAGATGACCTTTTTTTTTTCTGGACTATGGGTAGGAACCAGGGGAGGAAAACCAAACCAGGATGAAATTCAGGGTGTTCCTGTGAGCTTCTGCAGTTTCCCTTGAACTCAGAGTCATTCAGGCTCTTCTCCTCTGGTATCAGATCACTGTCTACATTGTACTCAAGTCCACCAGGCTTTCATGATCCAAAGCAACAGCTCTTGTTTCCCTTTCTCAGACAATCTATTCCTTGGCCTGACATTCTCAGAAATTTAACTTTTATACACCTGCCTTATTTCCCACTGCTTTCTCATCTCTCTGTGCCATTTCCTGTTGCACATGTGTTTATCATTGAAGAGGGATCATGAGCTCCCCTGAGAATGGCAGAATTTTTTTGAGTCTCAGCTGGTGTCATTTGAAATGCCTTGAGTGCCTTCCTTCACCCCAGCTCCCAGTTCAGAAATGTTCTTGTCCTCTGCATGCAAGTTTGTCACATCTGCCAGCTCCACATGGTGGTCTGGAATATCCTAAAGCATCTCAAACATTGTTGGATTCCCACCTGTGATGGTTTCACTAAGCTTTGATCCTCCTTTGAGCAAACAGACATCATTTAACCCAGGACACCCTGGGGTGAGTATTTACAGTAGGAGCTGAATCCTGTCTGAAATGTCTTGTCAAGCTCACTGTGATGTGAAGGAGAACTACTCTCTGCTTTAGCTTGGATTTTATACGAGATCTTGGGTAAATCCTTCAAATCTTGGTGCTTCATCTGTCAAAAGGGACATTGTAGAGCTCTGCCTCCTCATGCTGAATGTAGGTGAGCAGATGTCTCACTGCCAGGACTTCAGGGTTCATCCCTAAAGGAATCTGGGGGATTATTTCTTGTGCTGTGTCATTCAAGACACAGGGACTTGACTCCTTGATGGTGCTGACTTTGGTCTGTGTGTCACTCATGGCTTCCTAGGGCAGAGAGGTTTGAAGAGAACCCCAGTCTGTGCCAGTCTGCCTCATTGTGGGCAGGTGGGATACAGATCCCAGAGCTTCCAGCCGCACAGGAGCTGATTTGCACCTGACTTGAGAATGTCTGCAGAGATGTGGCTGTGCATGGTGGGGATGTTCCACTCCCAAGGCTGGGAACAGAGTGGGAAGAGTGGGAGTGGGCTTTTTTCAAAGTGACTTCAGTGTTTATCCAACCTCATCCCTTTGATAAACAAACACTGGAAGGGAGTTGAAACCTACTCATGCTCCACCAAGGTGCATCAGTTACCACGTGCAAGAGTCAGAATCAAAATAAAAAATGATTGCTCATGTGATCCAACTTTTCAGGACTGTTTGTTTTAGTTATAATTGAAGAGATGTCTAAAGTTGCTTAGAGATAAAGTCTGGAGAAGTTGAGAGGAAAAACAGGGATTGTTTATCTCACCGTCTGTGAGAATTGTAAACTGCATGAAGATGTCACAGGCTAGAAGTCACAGGGAAAGTTGAGAATGGGAAACTTGTGGTCAAGATGACAAAAGTGCCGTGTCATTTAGGTCTGTATGAAAGAGCTAGGGAATAGTTTCTGTGGCAGTAAGCAAGAGTGATGTAAAAGTCTTAACACTACTCCATAGTTACTGCTGACGTCCACCTACAGATCTCCCCCCTCACACCCAGGTCCAGATCCTGCTTATCACCAGGGTGCCCAAATTCACATTCAACACAAGGCTTGTGAACTTTCAAACAACAGCAAAAATATGTCAAACTGCCCAAAGGTCCTTCATTGCCTCCCTCAGATCTCGGTGCAGATGAAGAGACAATGAGCTGTTCTGTACGGGGGGGCTCATCCCGCCTGACTGCTGGTGCTCGCACGTCCCCTGGCAAGGGATGGAGTCAGACACCTTGGGAACATGAGTCAACCCCTCCCTGTCCCACACACGGGTGTCAGGACAGGCTGAATCACTTTCTGGGGGTGTCTGCCTCTCTCTGCTGGCTGGAGGAGACGTTCAGATGATTGTCAGCAGCCCGGGTGCCGTGCAAGTGACTCAACGCACGCACTCTGAGCAATTTACAGCAAGGGCTGTGATTAGTGGAGGGTTCTGCCCTGAAAACATTAGGTAAAGCCTTTATGTGCAAACTGGGGGATTGTTTTGGGTGTATTTTATTCCTCTCTCTTTTCTGGAATAAATGAGCCCAATAGAAACATTTTTAATCCAGGCTGACACATCTGTCTCCTGTGGGTTGGTGTTGCTTGAGTTTCGCTGTACAGGTACAGCTAATGCTGTAAAAGTTTCTAGTAAAACAGTACTAAAATAAGGCAATAAGTGACATATTTTTTCTCTGCTTATCATGGAAAGTTTTTAAACTGAATAGCCAAGAGGTTAAGCAACAAACAGTACTTATACACATAACAAAACTTTGTGGCATGACTCATCCTTCCAAAACTGTTAATAAAGTCTACCAATAATGTAACTCATCTTGTAGGTTAAAAATGAATCTAATCTACATCTGCTTGAGTATGAGGCTGTTCATATTTAAGAGTTTTCATCCATTATGGGGAGAGACTGAGGGAGCTGGGCCTCTTCAGTCTGGAGAAGACTGAGAGGGAATCTCAATAATCCATATAAATACCTACAAAGGGTGCCAGAGGATGTCGCCAGACTCTTTGCAGGAGGTGCCCAGTGACAGGATGAGGAGCAGTGGCCATAAAATAACCCACAAGAAGTTCCACGTCAACATGAGAAAGAACTTCTTTACACTGAGGGTGGCAGAGCACTGAACAGCTGCCCAGGGAGAGTAAAGAATTCCCTCTCTGGAGACATTCCAAACCCACCTGGATGTGTTCCTGTGCCACCTGCTCCAGGTGATCCTACCTTGGCAGAGTGATTGGATGATCTCCAGGGCTTCCCTCCAACTCCAACCATTCTGTGAGTCTGTGGCTGGAATCCCCAAGTCCTGTGTGCAAGTGTTTCTTAGTGAGGACTTAGAACTCGCGGGAAATAGTGATTTTCTTAAAGCTGGTGGCTTAAAGCTTCCTTCTTGGATAAGGCCACTGCTCTCACTGCTTTGCTGTTTGCTGATTTTTAAAGTTCAGTCTGAAATTCAAATGTCGATTTGAGCCCAAAGACAAGGGATTCAAAGGGAAACTTGAGAGCTGATGAAAAGGTGTAGTTTTGGTGGACTTTGCAGGCTGTGAGAATTCCAGTGAGGGCAGAGTTGGAGTCTGCCATTCTTCCTGGCCTTCTTCTCCACCATCTCTCCTCCAGACACAGATAGATTGGAAGGAGGGAAATCTAACCCTGCCACACTGTGGGGTGAGCTCCTCAAAACCAAGATAAATTCTACAGAGTGAGGTCTGAGGAGTCAGTGGACCTTATTTGCATTCCCATGGAAGCAAGGCCCCTGTGAGCAGAAAAAAAAGGAAACAGGAGATGAAGAAATTGAGGTTTTTCAGGCATTTTACCTTTTTAACTCTGAGCAGCTGCAGCAAGATGTTCCTTTGATTTTCTTAAAGAAGTAAAAGCCAAATAGGATCTGGACCTACCACCCAGTTACACATCAGAAATGGAGGGGCATTTCTCACTGTTTTGCTGGGAACCATTAGCAGTTTTTCCCTTGGACTTTAAAGGTGATGTTCCCAGACAAATCTTTGGCTAAGGCCCAATCCAACCACAGCTACCAAATTTCTGAGCTTCCCAAATATGGATTTTGGCTCATCATCTGTTTCCGCACCTGCAGAACAGTTGTCCAGTGAGCAGCGTGGGCAAAGGAATAAGATGCCAGCAGCTCTGTCTTTTCCCAGGAATCTCTCAATTAATTTTTTAATGTGATGCTTTGCTTCACGAGTTATTCAATCTACCCTTGTGATAATCAATGGAATTTCATTCCTAAAAGCCTCTCAAGTGTGGTGGGGCCACTGTTTTATCTTCTGGAGGAAATAAATTGTGTAAGTGTTGGGATGGAGAATAAGACCAGGTCCCTTTGGAATATCATGGGGTGTTCTGCCCAATGTCAGGGTGCAGCTGGATGTGTTGGGAGCTGAAGGTGACCCCAGTGCAGGCTGTGCCCTCCCTGACATGACTGTCACTTGGATTTGTGCTCCAGGCAAGAGGCGAGACTGGAGAAGAGCTACCTCCAGTAGAGGTCTTGGGTCCATCCCAGAAACAAGGCAGGGATTTGCTGGAGAGATCAGATCCTTTGTTTTGGGACTCTTTCAAGGGTATTGATGAGTCTTGATGCTCCCTGGATTTATCTGCATGGGACAAAAACCTTGTTCTTCTGAAAGGCAAATGCAAATGGGGATCCCCGAGTAAGGCAGATCAATGGGAATGTTGCCTAAACAAAAGTATTTTAGAATAAAAAAGAACCCAAGCAGTTGCAGGGAATACAGGTGTCCTGCTTTTGCCGTGGTGCATTCCAAGAGAGATTCTGCTCTCCAAGAAAGTAACTTTCACACTTGGGCTTCAGCATTTAGATGGGATCTGGATTTCAAACTCTCAAGTGTGGATCCAGTCAGGATGAGCACAGAGGCTGTTCCCTACTGGAACTACCAGGGTGGGATGGCAATCCAGTGGCTCAGGAAGATAAGGACAAGGAGTCAGAGAACTCCTGGATACCATTTCCAATTCCCGCACTGATATCTCTGTATTTCTCTCCTCCAGACTGTAAGGACAACCTGACGTGAGTTGAACCTTCAGGCTCCAGAGCCTGCCCCAGATGCAATAATTTAGTGAGCAGATGATGTTTTCCACCAAAGCTCCTGTCTAACTCAGTGGATCTGTGTGTCTTCCGGCAGGTGTGTCCTCTGTGGCCTCCCTGATGTCCCTGGCTTGGGTGCTAGCCTCCTATCACAAGCTTCTTCGGGACTCTAGGGACGACAAGAAGAGTATGAGCTACAGAGGGGCCCTCATCCATCTCTTCTGGCGCCTCTTCACCATCTCATCCCGAGTTATTTCTTTTGCTCTCTTTGCTTCCATCTTCCAGCTCTACTTTGGGATCTTTGTAGTGGTCCATTGGTGTGCCATGGCTTTCTGGATCATCCATGGTGGGACAGATTTCTGCATGTCTAAGTGGGAGGAGATCCTCTTCAACATGGTGGTAGGGATTGTGTACATTTTCTGCTGGTTTAATGTCAAGGAAGGGCGGACTCGATACCGAATGTTTGCGTATTACACGGTGGTCCTGACGGAGAACGCTGCCTTGACGCTCCTTTGGTATTTTTACAGAGATCCTGACACCACTGACTCCTATGCCGTGCCAGCACTGTGTTGTGTCTTTCTTAGCTTTGCTGCTGGGATAGCTTTGATGCTGTTATATTATGGTGTGCTGCATCCCATGGGGCCAAGAGCTAAGATCTTTGCCAGCTCCTGTTGCGCCGAGCTGCTCTGGGGCATTCCTTTGCCCCCCGATGTTGAGCCCATGGCGCCCCAAACCCCTGGGTACCGGGGGGCCCAGGCTACGCCCACCAGAGCGGTCACGGAGCAACAGGAGGAACTCACAGCTGACACTTGCTTGCCCGTTTTCCAGGTGAGAGCAATGGTACCATCTACTCCATCTGGGCGACCCTACCCCCCCGAGGGGCCTCTCATTAAGATTGACATCCCAAGAAAAAGATATCCTGCCTGGGATGCTCATTTTGTAGACAGGAGGTTAAGAAGAACTATCAACATCCTCCAATATGTCACCCCCACAGCTGTAGGTATTAGGTATAGAGATGGACCTCTCTTATATGAGTTGCTACAATATGAATCTTCACTTTAAAGCTCCTTAAAGCAAAAGTAAAAGAGGGGACCTTATTTTTGTTTACGGTAAACACAGATCATGAAACAAACACAAACCTTCAGATAAGCTTTCTTTCTGGTTGCTGTATGTATAAAAAAAAAAAGATATTCTCTATGTTTTGTAAGTAAAAACAAAAAGAAAAACTTTTCTTTTGTTTTTTACACACAAGAAACAGTATTTCAACTTCCACACCTAGGATTCACAGGTGGAGAAGGAGGCATCTCCACATCAGTTTTATACCGTACACCAAGTGTAGAACATTATTTATGGGATTGGTGCTGATTGAAAAATAAAAAAAAAAAAACAAACAAACAAACCTACAACTGCCTTATGCCCTTAGGTGCTGAGTTTCATTAAGTACTGTCACCTTTCTCATGCAAAATTCTTTGATGATTATATGCCAGGAAAAAAACAAAAGAAAAACCAACCATCCAACTGAAATGCAAACCTTTAAATTAAAAAAGAAAAAAAAAATTAACAACAAAAAGAGAGAAATGTATTAAAAAAAAAAGTCCTGTTGTTCATATTGGATTTAGCAGAAAAAAACCCTCCAAATGTCTAAAGATAAGAAAGAAAAGATAAGAAAGCAAAGCCAAGACAACCCCAGTGGAGTTTGATTTTTCCAACAGCTGAAAGACAAAATCAGGTCTGTAAGATAATTTGGCAAGGAATTTATAACACCATTGGGCCAAGCCTTGACCGAATCGTGTTATAAAGGCAACCCCACCCTGGGACCGTTTTCCTCATGGAAATGGACCCTGTACAAAGGTGGGATTCTACCAGATCAGAGTGAAAATACAGGATCTGATCTTGTTCCCAACAACTGCTCGTGCTTAAGCCCCACTGTCTCCAGTGGAGCAAATACCAAGAGTCTGAGCCCAGAATAAGGCCTGACACCTTGATTTCTGGAAAATGTGAAAATTATCAAAATTATAAACCAAAAAAACATGATCTGAAAGTACATTTCCACATATCTAATAATTATTTCAGTAATAATAAAACTCAGCATGGTAGCAAAAAGCGAGTCAATTTAAAGGCACAATACTTGATCAGTGACTGGCAAAATAATTTGACCTACTGTATCATTTTAAGGCTGTGAAAGGCATACATGTATTATTTGTAATCTCGTGTAAGACCTGTCATGTCTCATTCAGTGCGAGCCTTAAAGTGATTGTAAAGCATCCTTTGTTCCATTTTGGGGATTTTTGGGTTTTGATTTTCTGTTTTGTTTCTGTTTTGTTTTTAAGGAAAACAAAACATGAAAAGTCGGGATTAAAAAAAAACACAAAAAAACACAAAAAACAAACAACAACAAAACAACCAACAAAACTTCTTCAAACGGTAATAACCTGTAAAACTGACTCACGTCTCGAGATGAATTTGGTGCTTTGTTATTTCTGTTGATGTTGTTGTTGTGATTTAGCTGAGAAAAATTCTTCGACTCGGTTACGTGTGGGGAACTGCTGATAAAAACTGTCTCGTGTCACCCTCTACTGTAAGTACATGGCGAGAAACAACAACCAGAGGAAACCCAAGAGCGTAGCGAGAGCGCCGTGGTTTAGCTTAGCCTTCCACCGCCAGGAGATGCTGCCACCTCCGATGCTGGCAAAGCTGTGGGGTTGTCTTGACATTTCCAAATAACCCGCTCGGTGTCTGAACATTCTCATCTCTCTCGGATTCTGTTTCTGTGCTGGAACATCTTGGGTTTTTTGGGTTTTTTTTGAGTTAAATCACCGGGTTTGTGTCTATCCGACACCCTTTTTCCGTTTCGAGAGTATTGCTCCTTTAAAAGAATATTCCCGTTTCAGGGCATCTTTTCAATCCCACCATCCCTCTACTTGGGAGGGGAAAAACAACAACAACAAAATGAGATATTTTTAAGTGAATGCTGTAGTATTTTCTGTGTGTAATTGCAATTTTTTATTCCAGAAATACTGTAACTGTCTAGGGTGCAAAACTCCCATGCTGACCTATTCTGAAGAGAAGATCAGCATGGAGGGATATTTTTTAATTATGATTATTAATTTTTTTTAATTTCAGGAATCAGTTGGTTTTTTTAATTATGATAATATTTAAAGAAACTAGTACCAATTTTATATAACAGTTTAAAGAAGCTGAATGCTTTCTTCGCCTGAATATACCTGAAGAGAAACATTTTTTTCAATCAGTGATCCTTTGCAGTATTCTGAGAAAACGTTGGGGTTTCTTCAGTTGTTTAATTTTGTTTTGTAAAGGAAACTTTCAACTGGTGTCTGTCCCCTTCAAGGAGGGCAGGACTCCTTCACACCAAACTATAGACACATGGCAAAGTTTATACAAAGCCAAATTGTCAGTGGTACTGTAATTCCCAGTCAAACTCCATTTCAGGCAGATGTTTCTGGGCTCTGATTACAACCAATGTGATGGTCACATTTTCATGCAAAGGGAGGGATTTGGTCTTGTCATCCCCTGTCTAACTCCCCAGTCTCTTGTTTGCTGTACACATAAAGACATATATGTATATATATATATATACATGAACTGATATATATTTGTGAAAAGCTTTCATTTCCCTTCTCCATTGTCTGTGCCCCACAGCCAGTTCCTTCTCAAGTGTTCTACTAACATTTCACCCCGTTTCTCTCCTCAATGTGCAGTCTCCATAAAAAGAGGTAATTTGTGAAGTGAACTCCCTGTCCCCACCTGCTGAGTCCTTAAAACACAGAGGTGCCCATCCTCCAGCTACAGGCGTGCATTTCTCCTTCCAGAACTTTCTTTTGACTTGCCTTTAATGTTAGTGTAGACTTATCTTGATCTAATTCCCCATGTAAAGGCTCCCCTTGGTCCTTGCATGAAGAGCTCTCTTCCTCACATCTGCATTTCCATGGCAAAAGCATGAGAAAGGAATGGATGGCAAACAGCCCTGCTGTTCCTCAGGGACCATTTTTCCAGGAGGTGGCATTCTTGTTTTCTAAAGCACCCTAAGAAGGTTCTGCTCCCCAAACTCATCAACCTTGAGGTCTGGAAATGTGGTGCTGATCACTGACCCCATTGAACAGCCAGACCCTTCCCACCAGGACAGTGACAACGAGCCAAGGCACAGTCACCAGATGCCAGGAGGAGGAGACCCTTCAGTGTTGCCTCTCAAGAGCAACTCCAGCCTGCCTTCCCTCAGGAACGGGATCTTATTCCACAACACCACACCAACAGCCGTCGCCTCCGCCCCACGCCAGGAGTGGAGGGGCAAAACACTCTGGAAGTGTCCTTACTTCTCAATGCAGTGCTAACTTCTCACAACCAAACCAGCTTAACCAAGGGCTTGACACGTCCCTGTTCCAAAGTCCTCTTCCTTCATGGCTCATAGTGTGGATAACAACAAAGGCAGGTGCCTCCACTGTGAGTTGAGACTGTTTCACTACTTGCATAAACTTTCTGCCTCTGCTTCTCCTTTCTTTGAATGATATCCATCAGCATCTTCATTTAGCTAAGGATTTCCAGGGAGAGCCTGTGTCCTCCCTGAAGAACTATTTCTTTTTCCAGGACTTCATTACAGCCTTAACATAAAGCACGTGCTCTGCCACTACTCCCAACATGTTCCTGCTGGACAGTTTGGGGTGGTGACCATTTCCTTTTGGGATTACCTGTGATCTTGTTGCCAAACAGCGCCTTTTGCCAAGCCAAAAGCTCAGGGTAGAAAACTACCCCAGCCCTTTATTGGTACTAATCCCAGTGCTAAGAGTCTCATCCTCTCCTCCTGTTTTATCTTTTTTCCCTTTGATTTTTTGGTGTGCACTTTTGGAGGATGGTCAGCAACTTCTTTTGGTTTCACTTTGATTTTAACTCCTCAGCTTTTCCCTAGTACCTTTTTTATACCATATCCCACCTTCTGGCCAGAAGATACTGCGTGAGGAGCTTTTCAAAATGCCATGGAGAGGGTTGAGCCTGCATCTATTCTCAAGACCGGTGGGCAAGTTCTCTGGCACATTTGTGGTGCTGGATTCACCCTGGGATCATCTAAACCAGCCAACTGTGCCATGCCAGGGCAATGCCAAGGCACGAGGGCTCCACCATCTCGACTGTTATTGCTCAAACCTCCCCTGGCATGGTTTTGATCCACTCCAAGGAGTCCTGGGCTCAGGCACAGCTTGCCCAGGCTTTGGCACTGGCCAGAGACCGTCCCCAGTCAGCAGTTTGGATGCAGCTGCTCTGTATTAGGGGTGGAAGATTTTTGGCATCAGGATGGGGCCAGCACTACTCAGTTGACTTCATGCCCAGAATGGATCCTGGAAGTGCTTAATTTCCTGACAAAGACGTAACTCCATGCCACAGACCAAGATGCAGAAGGTGGTGGAGAACATCAGCTCCAATCTGGCATTTTTCTGTTTTCTGCCTGATTCAATGGACAAGTTATTTTTCAGTTCACTTTGTTCCTTTTGCTGAGGTTGTTTTGCAAACTGCATCACTTTTATGGTTCGGATGTCAACCCATCCATCCCTCCATTCATGTCAGATGGATGGCATGTTTACTGTGATAGTGTTACACATCCATAGGCAGCTAATTCAGAGACAGGAATCATTCAGACCAGAGCAAATCAACAGTGGAAACACAGGAATTACAAGGTCCCTGCCCATGCCCTTGCCATGCTTTGCCACCCACACGAGGCATTTTTCATCTGCAGCTAATCCAACCTGAATTGTAGAAGAGGAGCCAATGGTGAATATTTACCAGTCCAAAGTGCAAGTGAGACACCCATTTCAAGTGTAAATAGATATATTTTCAGTGGAGCTACTTCTCTGCTTCACCCTGTCCTTTTGTGCATCTGCCAAAAGTCAGCAGTCATTTGCATGTATTTTTATTACAAGCTGACTGGATGAAATGGCAAAATTAATTCCAAGCTTTAGTGAATTGTCTGCTAAAACCTGGCTCACGTGAGGACCATTACTATTGACTTTCACAGTGCAATCACTCTGTGCTCTATAGATATATTTTTGTACACACAAGATTCACTTCACAATTTATCCCACCCCTGGCCCTGCATGTCACACAAGTCACCTGCACACCTGCAGCATGACTAAACCTCCTGAAGAAAATGTGGTCTGAGGTTAGTCCAGCATGATTTCATTGAAGCTCAGAGGTGCTTTGAAAAGGAAAACTTACTACTGTGCATTTGCAAAACCTTTTAGTGCCTGCTTGCTGGGCAGCTTGGGCAGGAGACAATTTGGAAGCTGCCGGAGTCGGTGGAAATTTGTGGAGACAGGCTTTCCTAGGATTTTTCCTTCTTTTACTGGGTTTGCTTTTCTCTGGGTTCTGCTCAGATCGAATGTGGTCCTGCAAAAGAAAACCCACCAGAAAACAAAAAACCCGAATAACCATGACAAATTGAGATCTATGCCAATCCCCACAGAAGCTGAGGTGGCTGATGTAGGATGGTAGGGATGATGTGAACTCCGTTGTGGACCCTTTGCTTGCTGGAGCTTGCATGCTGTTCTTTTGGCAGTTGTCTCAAGCCCTGGGGGCTTTGGGAATGGTGCTTTCCCAGGGTTATGATTGCTGGTTTTATTTTTCCTTGGAGCTCAGGTGTATTCTGGTGCAGAGGATCTCAGCCTGGTTTGAATGAGGAGATTTGAGGCTATCCCAAATAGACGTGGGCAAACCTTTCACTGTGTGCAGAACGCATTTCCAGACCTTTGGGTACCGCTAGAGATTGTTGCAATCCACTTAATTCTCCATGAGCACGTTCAGAATCGCTTCATTGTTCTGTTCTGTTTGAACTTGGGAATAACGGTATGGTGACTCTTTCCTGTCGAGGTGTGATGTGAAGAAAGGGAGGAGCTTTCCTGCTGTGCTGGGTATTGCCTGTGTTCAACCCTTGTTCCTTACTTGAAGCTCAGACAGTGGGATAATGAGAGAAATGGGAAAATGAGATAACAGATCGCTGCATATGTTCCATTGGCTCTTCGCTGATGAGGAGGGAGGCAACTGGTGACTATTAAAATAAATCTGCATAAACCATCTGGACCTCAATGTATATTCAGACATGCACAGAACCCAATTGGAAAGTGATGTTGTTGATAAAACAATGTGGATACCTTTTCCAGTCGTATATTAAAAACCTAAAAACCAAACCAAAACCAAGCCCTGCAAACTGAAAAAAAAAAAGAATATTTGAGAGAAGAAACCTTCCTGTGCCCTCCCCATTCCTTTGGGACACATGCAGCAAGGCAACTGTTTGAAAGCCAGGCACTTTGTAATCCGCAGAGTTAATTGGATTTGTGCAATGCTGTGTTTGTCAGATGGTCTCTTACAGAGAGCGTAGAAAGTGGCCACGGTCTAAAAGTCATTGCAGATTTTTGGGTGACAGTACTCCTGGGTTTCGACCCCAGCTCTGCCACGAAGTTGCTGTGTAACCTTGGGCAAGTGATTTAACCTTTCTGTGCCTACAGTTTACCCATCTGTACATGGGTATAATAATATTTACCTACCTCACAGGGGTGTTGTGAGGCTTAAGTTAATGCGTGTGAGAGGTGCTGGAAGCGCGCCGTGAAAATTTCATTCTTGCTGGGTTTGTGCTGTTGTGGGGGATGAGCAGAGAAGGGGTGGGTTACAACATGCAGAAGGAAAACCTGCTGGTGCATGCCTTGAGAAAATGATTTGAAGTCTTTTCTCTCCCCAAAAGCAAGGAATGGAGAAAATTGTTGTGCGCCAACTGAACAGCCTTGCTTTCCTGGTCAAATGTAACAGCACTATTTGCAATATTATTTTCTTACACAACAGGTGACCTTTCCCTTTTCCTTGCTGTTTCTGAAAACTTGAAACTAAAGATGACAAAAGTATTTCTGAACCGAACAGATTACTGACGAATACTTGAATTTCTTTAAAAGTTGCTCTCATCAGCCACGGTTAAATGTGCACTAATCTTTCAGTCATCAGCTTCCATCTGAATACAGTGAAAAATTTGCTCACGCTGTTTTGGAATAGCCTGGACTTATTTGGGAGGCTGGTATTGCTGAGGACTCTTGTAGGCATGGGAAAACTAGTGTCTCAACTGATAAACAAGTGAAAAAATATCTTTTTTTCCTTTCTGTTTTTGCCTCTTGAGTTTCTTGACTGCCTAAGACAGCACAATAATTGCAGTTTACTTGGTTGTACAGTAGCTTTGTTGGTTTTTTTTGGTTTTTGAACTGTTTCCTTACACAAAGGGCGAAGGTGGGATGTGAAAGGATAAAATAGACCCAATGCTGCTCCCGTGCAACTCTTCCCGAAGTCCCTGCTTTCCTGGAGAAAAAACCTGTGCCACACCTAGAGAGACCAGACCAGGCTGCCTTCACCGTCCTCCTGCAGGCAAAACTTCCCCTGCCACCTGTGGGAGTTTTGGCTGTTGGTTCCGTGTCCATCGAGGTGGATTCGTCCCTGGTTGAGCCCCAAGCCACGTGGGTGAAAGCCAGGATAACTTTCTTTAGAACAAGGGAAGGGATCCAGTTCATTGCTCCAAATGTCACCACTGGTCAGATGATTCAGAAGGGAAAAACGTGTGATAGAAAGTCTGGGGTGTAGGAATTTTTTTGTCTTTTTATTGTCTAAGTGTCCTGACCATTGTATGATGTCTCTTGTGGAAATGCAATGCCAGGCAGGATTCTCTGCTCCCTTTTGGAGAAGCTTTGTGAAGTCTGCTCACGCACTCCTTACTCAGGCAAAACTTCTGGGTTTGGTTGTTGGGTCTCCTTTTCTGTCCTGAGTAAGGACTGTGGAGTCTGGTCTGTTTGGGATCACTGGGAGGTGTTTCAGTGGCCATTGTCTTCTCTAGCCCAAGACTTGCCTTGCATGAAGCAAGAAAGAAGCTCTGGCTTGGTCTGCCACGTATCTTCCCTGTCCCTTCCCTGTATCCACCATGAGGAGGGAGTTCACGATCTTCTGGCTACAGGGGCCAGGCTCTTCCACCTGAATTTCCAGGCAGCTGCACATCTTCCTGTTGGGGCAGAGCAAATTTAGAAGCCCCACTCCTGCAGATGGGCTGTCGCTCATCCGCATTGGCTTTGGGTCTGCTTCTTCCCCGTCCTTCTCCCCAGCTGTTTCTTTGCCCTGTTTTAAGCACTCAGCTTGGTGCATCTGGGTTCTTTTTACTTCTTCTGTTCAAAAAAAAAAATTTTAAAAAAAAGATTGATGTTGGGGAAAAAAAACAGCAATGTAACTCCTTCGGTGCTATGCTAACTGCTTTGTTTGACCCAACCAAATGCTGGCCAACAAACTGATATTCCCTCTTTGTCCTAAAAAGCACCACACATCTGTGTCTTGAACAGGGATGGACTGAGAGGGCTGAGAGAGGGCAAGTGTGGTTTTGAAAGCAATTAAAGTCTCATGTGTATCTGGTAGAGCAAAAAGTTGTAGGTGCAGACTGCTTTCAAAGCTCATTGTCGCCCACCTCGTGGAATTAAATAGGATATAGCCTATAAGGTATTGAGGGCATTATAATATATATATATATATATATTTAAAAAAAAAGACAAGAAGTTCACATTATTGATAAATCACCCTTTAATTCTCCTGAAATTGTTCTGTTTAACAGGGAAACCACCTGGCTGTACTTGCACCCTGTTATTTTGGTATGACCCACTTTGGCAGTGAGAGTAAAACAGCAGGAAAAGAGAGAATTCTTCCTACTATATATTAAGCCTGAAGTGAAGAGGGTGCCTATGAATTTTCAGGATTAAAGGGATTAATCAACATGTATGTCTGAGTCTATATCCCCAGTCCCATGGAAATATAGGTGAGCATACATGCCATGTTACTGCAGCAGTATATATGTTTTAATATATATGAACACATTGTGAATTCCAAAGGGCTTTTTTGAGATGAGGAAGGTCATTCCTGGTGAGAGGTGCTAGCAATTTGGGATTTGCAAGCAGGGTTGAAATAAACATTCCTTGTAGGTTTTTTTTCCTTGTTTTTTAATTAAAAGACCATCAGAAGATTAAGGTCCTGAGGAAATGCTGTCCCACCTATCTTCTACTTGTTAAGAAATTTGGAAACCAAATTTGACAAAACATGAGGGCCAAACACAGCATCAGGATAAATCAATAGAGCACTGATGGCCAGGTGCCTCCTTACACTATCTATGCTAAAAACACTAATTTCGACTGGTATGGGGAGCCCAAACAGGGCCCTATTGGTCTTTTCCTTCAACTGTGACAATAGATTTCATGCTTCAGCTTGTAGGGTTTGTCAAAACCCAGGCAAAACTTGGTCAAAAGCAGGAGTATCTTTCCAAGAGGAGCCATCTGAGTGTAGACTATCCCTGATCTCTGTGGGGGCTTTGTAGTCCCTGGCATTACTTGAGGAAGAGATGGTTTCTCCTGTCACCAGTATCAGCACAGCAATGACAACAGCCCTGTCAACACACGCAGCAAACAGGGCCCTCCTTTGCAGGGAGTAAACCCTCTAAATCTGATTTCAAGCCCTTAAAATTCAAATGCCAAATGCCACTCAAAGGCAATAATTATTGTTTTGGCTCCAGATGTCATTCCCATTCATCAATCACAAGGACAAGCAGCTCATATTTTCCTTTCTAGCTGTATTTACCAATAAAACTTGCTGCCAGTGCCAGAACCTCCTCCCCTCAGCCCCAGCTGAATGCCACCTGCACGCCGCCCCCGCCTTCCCTCTCCTTCTTCCACTCTAAAACCAAACACTGTTCCTTCCTAACTAGGGAAAATCCAGGACAAATGCCAGATGATTACACCTGCAATCTGTTCTCTTGAGGGGTTGGTTTCAGTTTCTGAGGGCATGCAAGTGCACACAGGGACACACACGCGCAGGAATTTCAGCAGTTTAAGGAAGAAACCTCTTGACTTCAACCAGGTGATTCTTGGGGTTGCACCACGCAGGGCCAGGAGTTGGACTTCCATGATCCTTGTGGGTCCTTTCCAGTTCTGATTCTATGTGCAGATACTGTGGGAGAAACTACAAAGTGCTCCCCTCAAATTATTTCAATTTCAAACCATACCCCTATTACCTGGGGTTTTTTTCAATGATTATTGAAGTCTCAGTATCAGCCAACAAATTCATGATGGATAAGTAGTAGGGAAAGTGGACTGGTTTGCACTTATCCATATACTTCCCAGAACTAGTCGAGCAATTAAACAAGCCTTAAATTGGATGTAATTGCAGTCATTTGTAGGAAAGCTGTGATGTGTGATTTCTGAAGGAGGGTTTAAATAGGTATCACAGCCAAATCCCTTTGTCTCCCATCTTTTCTTTGTAGGGAGAGTGAGAGGGAAGAGATCTTACCTTGAGTATCACAATTTTCCATTAGCTACAAAATATGTCCCTTCCCAAAATGGATCTAAATCTTGAGGGGCTTTCCATGGAAAATATTTTCCTATCAGAAAAAAATGGTTCTGGCTACTGTTTCTGCTCTGCAGAGTTTTACCATTCCAGCCTTTTGTCCCAATGAGGAATGGGAATTCATTTTAAAAGTATTTTATTTACTCAGGGAAGGACTATTTCACATCTTGTTTTGGTGACTCCTGTCACTGGGCCAAGTTTGGACCATTCCACTAAATCTGATGTGGCCACTCATTATGGAAGGAGTATGAGATAACAGGTGGGGTGACATTCTTGCTTGGTTTTCTGTGTGTTCCTTCTTCCAGACTAATAGGAACAAGGAATCTCTTTGGGAATCTGACAGCATATTCCATGGTGGAGCTGTTCCCCTAAAACCAGGATTATCACAGGAAGGCCCTATATTCTGGAGGCTTTGAATGACTTTCTGATTGCAAGGAAATGCCCTCCCTGTGGTGTGAATATTTTTGGATTTATTTTGAAAATCACAGTGCCTGAAGATCCATGTTCTCTCTCCATCTCTGCCATGGGCTGTTGGTTGGGAAAGCATCCAAGGAAGTCAAACGAGAAACCAAGGATTTAGCACAGTCCTGTTGGGCCATGGGTGTGTTGACAGCAGAGGTGGAGAGAGCACATGGGTCCTCAAGTGGATTCCCAAGAGTTCATGCCACAGGCATCCCTGTGTCTTATTCTCCCACCCTAAATCCTGCCTGGCTGAAAAAATTCCAAAGAATTCTCCTCACTCCAGACCCTCTCGATCAGGTGCATCAGTCAGGAATAATGGCCTAAGCTTTCCTAGTAAAAAGTACATATTTTGTTAGCTAAGCTTGAAACTTGGTCATGCCCATGCCTTGAATTTGCCTTATAAACCAAACTCAGCCCATTCTGAACCCAGGTCCTTCATGTGAAGTTGTTCTTCCAGTGCCATTCCGACCCAGCGTGGCTTGCAGGTGAAGATACCCATCCATCCAAGTTAGGATCAAGGATTTTCAGTTCATCTGGGAGAGGCTGGCTTTTTCCTAGGTCATTTCTGCTCCTGAGCCAGCCTTCCTGGGATTCTAGAAAGACTGGGATCCAAATCAGATGCCCAAAATTCGACCTGAATGAACAAGGAACACCACATCACGTCCTGCCGCAGGCAACTCCACTAGTCCCCCGCAGTGGTCTCCCAACACCATTCTTGGCTTCTTCCAGCAAGCCACACACACGGTGCTTGGTTCACATGGGGTTGCCACCCACCCTTGCTCTGAGCTGGCCAGAAGTGGCCGGGGACAGTCCTGGGGACAGTCCTGCCCCTCCTCTCTGTCCAGCGAGTGAATTTCCGTCAGTGCTGTCCTTGCCTCGGCGCGATGCCGCTGACTGCAGGGGCAGGCTGCTTGTCAGCAGCTGTTGGGAGAGCTCGGGATTTTCAGATGGGATGGGCTGACAGGTGTCAACATGATGCAAAACCTGTGCTCTTAACTTGGCATTGAGTGCCTGCGAGTCTCTTCTTTTTCTTTTTCGATCACCAAGCAATGACCTTATGCACAGGGAGCCTTTGGGGATGGGCAGTGTCTGCAGCAACTTCTCATTTTGCAGGAGGGCTCTGAGGATGTGCTCTGGTTTATTCCCAGCTCTTCCTCTGTTTTCTACATCTTGCAGGGCAAAGTGCTTGAGCATGAGTTTATGAGTAGAAGAAATAGAGCAAGGGCCAACACAAAAGTTTAGCACAGCGGAAATGTTGATTGAGTAAGGAGGGAATGAGAAGCACGGGCTAAGACCTCAGAAAACCAGACAGGTGCAGGTTTCATCTCTGCCTCAGCCTGGCAGGACTTCTGCCAACTTCTTCCCATCAAAATTGTTGTCTGTGTCCAGGACAATTTATTCTCTGTGCTCCTGGGGTGTGATGGATTGAGATATTCAGAACAAGGCTACGCAGAGGGATGAGATCTGACTCACTGAGCGCCTTCAACTTCCCCTGAAGGCATCCAGCCCATCCCAGGAGGCAGCCCATGCAGGCTGAGCCCTCTTTGTGTTAGATTATTCCCTGAGTGCTCAAAGTTCCATCCTGCTTTTCTTCCATCGGTGAAGATATGTTGAACATGGCACAAAGAGGTTGTCTGAATTTAGGAAAGCTGATAAAAAGTGTCCAAAGTGCTACATAAGAGCTCACAAAATCAACGTGCCCCTTAAAAGACCAAAATCTGGTCTCAATTTCACCGTCAGCCACCCTGTGTAAATCCCAGTATTTTTTTCTGGGAAAACCCTGTTTTTTCTATCATCAGTGAGGCCAAAATTCAGCCTGGCCCCACCTGCCCTCATGAACTCCACCAAGCTCTTTATTTTTGTTGATGAGGGTTATGTTAGGGTAGCAACATTTCAACTCTCAAAGCCTCGTGGTGCCTTTCCTTGTGGTGCTCACCCTTCACAGGACTTCAGTCAAGGCAACCACTTGCATCCAGCAGCAACGCCAGTACTTTTCCTCTGTATTAGGTGCCAGTGCAGTAACAGACTTTAATGTATACTTATATAAATAAAAATAGATAGATAGCTAGATAGATAGATTGCTATAGTTATAATTATATATATATAATTGAGGTTCTGATGCCGCTGTCAGGGGAATGGACCATTCCTCTGCAGGATTAACACTGCTTGAGTGAAACCAACAAACGTCCTGTAAAACATTACAACCTTGGCAAGGAGCTTCTCTTTCCCATGGTTTCTTTATTTTTCCAGCTTCCTTCTCCCCTCCCAACTCCCAGAAACGCTCTCAGTGAAAGATGCTGTTTGACATCATAGAAATTTACAAAAATTTCTCCAAATCTCCCCTGTGGATGCTGCCAGGCCATATCTTCCTCCTCACGTGGGATGGGGAGGTCTCCCCTTGCCATGGTGGGAGGACGATGGGGTCAGTGGGGCAGCATCCCAGGGGAGCATCCTAGGGCAGCATCCTCTGCGCCTTGTGGCAAGCAGTGTTATTGCCCCCACCCCGAGCAAAACCATCTGCTGTCAAGCCTCTCCATCTCAGTTGCCCCAGCAACTTGGTGCGGATTTTTCCCTCTTTGGATGCTCGGTTTTTTGTGCTGCTCAGAGCAAACTGCTGCCCCAGCCCTCGCTGGCAGGCAGGAGGGAAGCTGGCCAAGGCTTTGCTCACATGAGCTGTTCTGCCTGACTTCAGGCGGGAGAGGTTTTTTTGTCAAAGGACTGCTGGTTTGGGTCAATCATCCCCTTATTGTTACCTTTGAAGTATTGCTGAAACTAAAGAGAGATGATAAAACAGATGTGAAGGTATTTTTTTTCCTAAAGGGAACAACACCAATAATACTGTAAAAGGTGCTAGAATCAAACCTCATTTTATATACTTTGGTTCTTAGAGATTAAAAAAAAATAAACCACACAGTATTCTTCCTGTGCAGCCTTACTGTAGATTGTTATAACCAACTCATTATCCAAAAGACAAAAAAAAAAAGTGAAAAGGTTTAAAAAGGACAAAAATGAAGTGATTCTGTGTAAAGTGTAACAAATATGACTTTCCTATATAAATGTAAATGATCAGACATATATTAAAATGCACTTGAGACAGGCAGCAAGCATGAAAGGCTTTTGAAGTATCTTTTTTAATGCACAACACCTGTCTTTTTTCGTTTGGCTGGTGCAAGAGGGAATGTGCCAAGTTGCTTTTATTTCCTTTTCATTCCATTTGTGATTTTTTGGAAAAGGACAGAGGGTTGAAAGAGGGTGGGAGGTTTAGCTGGGACAGAAACCTGGAATATTCATCTCAATTTGTTTTGTTTTGTTTTGTTTCATTGTTAGTTTACGATGTTGGTGGCAGTGTTTGGCCTCACACCTCATCTCTCAAATGCTTTTGAAAGCTTTGCTGCCTGTCCCAGGTCCTGAGCATAACTCTTACCTCAAGAAAACTTAAAAAAAAAAGAGTCAATTGTTTTTTCCCATCTCTGGAAAATTAATGTAAACAAATGACAAAAACAAAGAGAAAAAAATTTAAAAAGCAAACAACCAGCAGTGATGAAGGAATGAAAATGAAAAGAGAAAGAAGTCAAAGCAGAGGTTTGGTGATCAAACCGAGCCATTTTGGTGCTTTTCCCCTTTTTGTGTTGCTAATGATCACAATTACATGAGATGGGCTTAGACAAGTCTGTGGTCTTAGGATGTAGCAAAAAATGTATTTAAAAAGAATACAAATTTGCATGGAACAAACTCTGATGGAACCTTTAAAGAATGGCTGTTTCAGTGTCAGACGTTTAATGTTAGCATGTGTGTGTGCTGTAAATACCTTTTCATGTGTGACATGTACAGTTGACTGAGGAAAAAAAAAAGTATGGAACCGAACAAAAAAGAATAATAATCAAATGCTATTTTATCAGATGATGCACTTTTTCACCTTGATGAGAAGCCACTGTTCACAACTATGCAATCTTCCAGTTTCTCTCTCTATCTCCTCTCTCCAACCTCAAATTTCCCAACTATTTTCCATAACCTAAACCGTTTTTTCTTTTGTACAAAGAAACACAAAAAGTTCCAAACTCTGGTTCAAGGTGAGAGTGCTACTGTGACTTTTCTCAAACAATAAGAGCTAACAAACAGACAAACAAAAGGGGTTTGGTTTTGTTTTTAAGAAAAAGGAGGTTCGGACATGACCCTCTTTATGTTCTCTAAGTGAATCAATGTTTTCTACATGTGCCAGGCTTCTGTTGACTTTTTTTTGGATTTGGTTTCCTTTCTTAATTCATTTCTCTCTCTTGGGTTTTAGAAATTTTCCTCTTTGTTTGGTTCCTTTTGTGTTTTGTTTGTTTTGGTTTTTCTTTTTAATTCTGGTTTTGTATTGTAGGTATTGGGGATGTGAAGATAAAGGTGAAATTTGGCTTAATTCCAAGTGTTTTAGTACATGTGTGTGCTATATGTACATAGTTTTCTACATAGAAAATTTTACGCGCTTTTTAACGCACTTTACGACTTGTATGTACAAAGTTGTCTATATAGAAAATGTAGTGAGTGTCCCCCTCAAGGAAGAGCCTTTTGATTCCATAACTTAAGAGGAGTTCAGGTGTTTGAGTATCTCACGTGCGTGTGCGTGTGTGTGTGTGTATTATATACTATATTATATATTATAGAAATATATAATAGCCTATGTCCACATGAGGGTGTGTATAATATAGACACACATCCAAACCCAGGATCATACCCATCTACACCATCCAAACAGAAGTTTTGTCGTTCTTTCAGCTGTAATAAATAGCCTGGCTCTACTGGGTAAAATTCCCCCTGTCCTTAGGTGAAAGGCAGAAAATCGACCCGTTATCCACAGTGAACATTCCTGGGAAGGGGAATTCAGTGATTCAGTCTTGATAACTTTTCTTCTTCCCCCCGGTTAGCCACGGGGAGAGCGTCGGTGAGGAAACAGGGTCGTCCAGTGATGAGCTCAGGAAACCATGCGGCCCCAGAGGCGGCTGCCCTGTCCCCCCACGCCCACCACCGGCTCCCCTGCGGCTTCGAGCGCGTAGCTCCCACCTCTCTGTGCCTGTCACACGGGGGTTGCCACTGCTGACCAAGCCTTTAAGCACTTTGCACTCCTGGTCCTCCCTGGCATGCCCCGCGGGGTCCCTCTCCGTGCCAGCGGGAGGCGATTTGGGCCAGTTTATGGTGAGTTCTTCACCAACCTGCCCCTTGTCCTCCAGCTCTCTTCTGTTCTCAAAGCTCACTGCTGCTTCCATCATCAACTTATTTTTATCTTCTGGCTGTGCTTCTTCCTTCCACTCAAGGCCTCCTTGTCCTTAGGAGTCGTGGCCCACCATGGTGACACTCTTCAAATCTCTTTATTGGATTCTTCTCAGCCACAGCTTGGCTGAGGGCAAAATCCTGGATTGCTGCTGTCAACTCCCATATCCCATATCCTGCACCCAGATCCCATGGTCTGGATCCTCATGGTTGCCTTCCAACTTATTCTGTGGTTCAATGATTCTGTGACCTTGAATTTCTTGGGGTGGGACAGATAAAATCCCATTTCTGACTCATTGGACACCTAACTTAGTGAAGTTCTTCCACGTGACCAAGGAACAGGTGTAGATACAGAAAGGGCCCTTTCTTAAGTGGGGAGGATGGAAGGAATGGATTTATGGCATCTCTTCCATGTATCACTGGGAGCACAAGTGTCCTCATCATTCTGTGGTATCAAAGGTGCTTCTTCAATCCAATCTTCTTGCATTTGGTTCCTCACCAAGAACTTGGTGTGAGTCTTCCTGCTCAAGTTACAGACACATTTACCTGAAAACAACCGTAGTGGAAAAGCTGGATGCCAGCATCTGCAGTCTGTGTTAATGATTATTAATGATTAATTTCATGATTAATCAGTATTTTTCAAAGAGAGTACTTCCCCCCCTCCCCAGCTCACTTTAAGTTAGAATTTCCATTCCTGAAAATGCAGTGCTGAGAGGCCAAGTGGAGTCATCCTCTGCCCCAGTTTCTTCTAAAGTTTTAAGGAAAAAAATTAGAATACTTTCCTAATGGCTAAATTCAGTGAGCAGAGGACCCTGGAAGTTAAGTTTGACCCAATCTGTAATCCAGCAGCTAAAATATTTTAAGTTCGTACTTAAGAACACTCCAGTTCTTAAAGGAAGTAACTTGCAAAAAGCTGCTTGTTCCATGACTCACCAAGAAAATCTGTTAGGGAAAAGAAATGCTTGGAATGGAAGATGCTTGGCAATACTTTTTTCCTTTTTGTGTTACCCAGCCTCTTGAAAGCGAAGCAAGGCACCCTTTAGAGTATCAATAAAAGCACACCAATGTTTCAGTTCCAAATAGCTTTTTTGGTAACATGAAAATTCAAATCCAAATCCAAATCTTCAGCAGTGTCTTTGGGACAGAACAGGAGAAATTCACTTTGTGGACAAGTATAAAGCCACTTCGGGCTTCCAGAGCTTAAGACTAGGGTGCATTTTTTGACAGATTCCCTCAGATAAGGAGGTTTGTCCAAAGTTCCTTGGCTGTATGTGAAAGGGATCCAATCCTCTAATTTAGCCAGAAGATCTGGGTATCCCACAAATTATCAAGATCCATTCTCTCAAGGGTGACTGCCAGGTAGGAATTCATCCCAGTTGATTTCAGATCTGTCATGTAGCCTTTATTTGGTTATGTTTAGGTGAGCTGAATCCCATCCAAACTGGACAGGATTTACCATGCTTCCAAGACACTCTCCACCACGGCTTCTCATGAGAATTTTGTACTCTGCTAATGAGCATTCAAAATTATCTCCTTCAACACAGCTCTGGAGTCAGAAATTTGGCTCTGCAGCCCCTGCCAAAGTGGCACATCCACATCAGGCATTCCCCTGACAGGACTAAAGGTATGGGGGAATTAAATAAATGGGGGAATTTGATTTTCTTAAGTGCTGCACACTTTCTGTGACTGTCTTCTGGTCGCTGTAGGGGTTCCCAAAAAAATCTCTTAGAAATGAATGCACAAGCAATAACCTTCTGTGTGTTTTCCTAAAGGATAAGGTCATTCTCTGACAGTGACTTGTTCAATTCACACAGAGAGCTGGTAGCAGTCACACTGGCTTCTCCTCCTGCTCATTTGCAATTTGTTCTGGTCAATTCTCCTAATTTTCTTTAATCCAGCCATGACATTGTAAATGATAGAAGAATCAAGCTTGCATTGCCACTGTTTGCAGGAGAGCTGGGGAATCGTGCTTCTTCCAGGGTGTTACTTCCTCCCTTTGCAAGAAGATTAGGAGATGTCTGAGCAGCAGCAAAGGGACTTCCTATTCCAGAAAATCCAACTTACTTTTGTCTGTGTTGGACATAGAGCACTGAGAGCTCCTTACACCACTGATAATTCACGGCTCCTGAATGATATGAGGGTGCCATATCTATATTTTGCTGCACATGCCACCCCATGGATGAAGGTGGTCCAATGGCCTAAAGAACTTTTATCAACCATCCCTGTGCTGGAAACACATTGGAAATCTTTTCCTGGATCCAGCCTGGTTCCCCTTGGCTAACATTAAACCACAGCTTCTCATATCTGTCTTTCCACTCATGGAAGGAAGCACCAGGTACATCTTGTGCTGGGTTGACAGACTAAATTTAAAAGCCCAAGGCTGTCCCAAATCCATTCTGGGATATTGTGCTGAGAATTACCCGTAGAGCCCCATAAGTCATCCAGGTGCCTTAACAAGTCTCCTTGTGGGAATGCAGAGCAAGCAGCCAGACCCCACCAGGTGCCAGCGCCGGTCCCACCAGCGCCGGTCACTTCAGCGGCACCAATTTTCTTGCCACGTACCTGCTGCTGCCTGAAAAGAGCAGCAGGATCCATCCAGGGGCTGCCTTCCTGCTGAAGGCTTGTTTTGTTTGCCATCATCAACAAGTCCAAGCTGATATTCCCGAGCACACTTTTGTGGATGCAGCCTCCAGCATTCCCGGGTGTGCTGCTTCCTCTCAGCCACCTGAAAGGAAGGGAAAATGGTTTATTTTGCTTTTGCTTATGTTCAACCCCAGTAGATTCTCCCTGCTGGAGAGTCCTCCCTCTTTGCCCTCAGGCACTACCAGTACCCCTAGATCACAGGCTATTTCTCAGAGCTGTTTTATCAACATTAAAAGTCATGAAAAATCAATGGAAAATTTTCCCTCGGAGACGACAGATTTGTAGGAAACACTTCTGATTTATTTTCCTCCCCATTCCCCAAATGGCATCATTCCTAAATGGGCTCTAATATCAATATCAATGTTAGTAGGATCCATTGATCAAGCTGTGAATCAAAGCTCACTGCTGTGGTGGATATACAGATGTTAATGACAGTTGCGTTAAGCCAAATTTAGCAGCTGGATTCTTCACCATCCCTTTGTTTTGTATCTACCTCACTATGATTTCTTTGATTTCTTGTGATTTAGTGTTGTATACAATGTCAGAGGTGATATGTAGATAAAAATATATATATATATATACAAATATATATTTTTTGCTTTGCAATAAAGCTCAAAGCTATAACACGAATATTCATAAAATGTCATAATCTTTATTGTAATGTTTCCTTCTTAGTTGTAAAATCTGTCTAGATCCTATTTTCCTGTACACTGGAATTGATATTGTGTTCATGAGTGAATAGTTATTATTTCTGTTCCTTTTCCATTGAAGTGATGTTTTTGAGATGTGAGATAGACACCAGAATTGTCAAACATGAATTTACTATTTTTCTTTTCCCCAAATACAGACTGTTTGTAACTGGAATCAAACAGCAAAATTGAAAGAAAATTATTTGCAGTCCTGATCTTTCAATTTTGGTTTGTCTGATCTCAACACTGAATTTGGCAGAGAGGGAGCAGACAAAGAGGGGCTTTTAGGGCCGATGGAGGAAAAATATGTTCATCTCTTTCCATTTGGGTGAAGAAGGGGTCCATTTTATGAAATAATTGGAATGTGGCACTTTCCCGAGCCATGGGACCACATTAATTAAAGATTTGTCCATCTTATGGCAGCCACTGACCCAGAGTCACTAATCCAGGTATTTTCTGGGGGACTGGAGAGAGACAAAGAATTCCCCAGGACAAATCACCACTTGGCTAAGGCATGTGGGATGCATCTCCTTCAGTATGGCTGGAATTGAGGATTTGAGGCTCACCTTGGATATCTGACCTTGATGAGCTAAAGCCAAATTCCCATGGTCAGAGCACAAATATCCTGGGAAGTGAAAAACCCTTGTTTTTTGATCATGTGCATCATTCTGAGCCACACAGCTCCTCGTGCTCCAGCAATGGAAGGGGTGAGGAATGTGGGAGCTCCTGGAAAAGTGAGGAAGACTTTGCCCTGTGCTTATCTGGTGGAAAATGTCCTTGGACCCTGTAGCCAGGAGCACCACAATGACCAACATCTGGCACTGAAATTCTGGCAGTGTGGGGAGGAGCATTAGAGAGGGCTGCTGAGGTGGATGGGACCTCTCAATGGTTTATTCCCAGGAAAACCTTTCTAGGAGCTCACAGCTTGATCCTCCTGCCAGAAATGTGAGGACACAACTGTCCAGAGCAATCCTTTTGCAATGTTCTCACCGCTCCCACAGGCTGGAATTAGAAAATAAAAAAAGCACCAAGCCCCAAATACTGGGATTCTTAGCTTGGTTAGGAAATATTTACAGGTAATTTACTTTACTGGGAGTAAAATGAGGGGGAATCCTCTCCATTTCCTTTCCACCAGATGGGGAATGTAACATTTTCCCCCACTGCTTTGTCAAAGCAAACAAAAAATTAGTGACCAGAAAGAATTGGACACAAATGGAATATGACATATTTTTTTAAGAGCAAGGAGAATAATTATTACTGAATATAAATCCAGCTGTTCCATTAGGAAATAAAAATATTTTTAAAAATAAAAAAAAAATTAGAAAGGAAAATGAAATAAAGAAAGAAGCAGGAAATGAAACCCAAAGATGAATAAATCTCTGTGGAGAAAATGCTGTTGGGTTTCACTTAAAGCACAAGACAGGACTGCAAAGCACAGATTTAGACTGGGTTTCACAAGACCCCTTCTGCGTAGTCTTCTCTCTAAAACTGGCACAATTGTTCAGTACAAACAGCGTTTTTTTTCCTCATTCTGATCTGGTGTCTGTACAAATCTGGCTTGTTCTTTGTTTCGGTTTGATTATTTTTGCCTGTTCTCACCTATTTCTATTTTTATGGTGTAGTATTTTGTCTATCTGGAATGAAATACAGATGTGTTCATGAAGTTGTATAGCAGATGGAATTACAGGTTGGAGTTTAATTGGAAAAAGAATTAACCTAACAATGAGAAAAATACCTATATGAAAAGTATGCTTCAAATGTGTGTGTTTGAATTTGGGCATTTTGTCATTCTACCAAGCTTTTTGAAAGGTTTATTTTGAGATAATGAGACTTTCTGAAGTTTGAGAAGAGCTTGAGATACCAAAAAGCACAATTTATTGTTAAACTGCTATAATTTGATTGAGGGTCCATTATGGTAGTTCAATCTTTGCCTATTATAATCCCCAAATTTTTGACATAAAATACGCAATCCTTTCAATCTGTTCATTAATCATCTTGCATTAGGCAGAAGGGAGAGATGCAGCTGTTTAATTTCTGCTCAGAAATCACATGGAATTCCTGGCCTTATTTGTTCTTTATTTGCTTCAGAAATAGGGTTGGATTTTGTACTTTGTGGTTATTGCCTTCAATCCCTGCTGTGAAGTCAAAAATGTCTCCTTTTAATTGAGTGGCAAAGAGTCTGTGCAGTAAATGGAAGGGACAGCCTGGCTTTCCTCTCATCTGCAGTGAAATGTGCTCTGGGAAGGACCAGGTCGTGGATCTGATTGGGTCACGCTAATTAATGTTAACAAGGTTCCTGGTGGGTCCTCTCTGCCCTCCAGAGCTGCAGGTGCTGGATGAACTTCATGTCTGAAGCAGCATCAACAATGTCCTTAAATGTTCAGAGGGCTGGTGGTGGTTTGATGAACTGGGGAACTCTTCAGCATTCCTTCTTCTTCATCTCTTTGAAAGGAGCTCAGGTTTTCTTCCCTTATTTCCACAATTATTTCCACTGGTGCTGATGGGATGCCTTTAGTTTTGGTCATGGAAGCATTTTCTTGTCCCAGCTGGTTGGTTTGTTACTGTGGTCGTATTGCAATGATTTCCTAATGCCAGCTCTGAGGTTTTAGGTCCTTATGGGGGATCAGCTTTGCTTTTTTGAGAATCTTCCTGTGTCTCTTCCATGTATGTGGAGGAGCTTCATGCTCACTGCTGGGCTATCTGCTCCTTTCCATTTTTCAGTACTCTTAATTTCTATAAAGATCCCTTTGTTTTGGAAGCTGGCTCCTGAGCAAAATTTTCCTCTTATTCCACCTTGCTAAATGTGGGAAAGCTTCCATGGAGCTGACCCAGCTTTTATCCTGGCCTAGAGCAGAGTCCCCATGAGTGAGCAGGGTGTGCTGTTTGAGCAGGAATTGCCTCTGTGTTGTCTGCTGCATGACAGATGGGATATAGCAAGTGGATATAACAGCACTGGGAATGTCTTCTGCTGTCTCACCTACTAAAGAGAAGGTTTGGTTGAAATGTTGAGCAGGTTCAGTCCATGGAGCTCCTACAGAAACCAAGACTCATTTGATTTGGATCAAGGTTTTTTCCTGAGATCCTTTAGGCAGCAGAGCAGTGAGAAAGGCTGCAGGACTCAGTTTTATTTTCTCTCTGTTACTCCTGATGTTTGGAAGCACAAGGCCCTGCACAGAGTCAAATTTGGCTCATTCACTCCTCAGCTCAAGTCAAGAAACAGAATTTTGTCCAAGGCATGAGGGTGAAACCATGGTTTGAGGGTCCCTTCATGGCTGTGGGGTTGGGCATCAGGACATGCCCAGGCTCTCACGGGAAGGACAGATCAGTGCACCATCAGAAGATCCTACAAAAGATACCAGACCTTAAAATATATGGGAAAAGTGCTGCAATTTTAGCTCACTGAAATTCTCCTCTGAAATACAGACTCAGCAATGGAGGCTGAGGACAAAATGCCTGATGGGGCAACTGTGAATTATGTTTGTTCTACTGTCAGGAAAAGCTAATTGTTCAAACAAGTGATGGATCGTCTTGAACCTGAGGAGAACCAACCTGCACTCACCAAAGCAGTCTCACCGTCAACACACAGTGCTGCCTGGCCTGGACTAGGTATGCCAGGAGGAGATGTAAGGCTGGTAGAAGCTCAAAGGATGATCTTCCTCCTCCTCCTCAGGGGGCCTGCCCCATCTCCGAGGCTGGCTCCAGTCTTGAAAATGCACCCTGAGTGACTTTTGTGAGGTGTTAATGGCATTGGCTGTGAGGACACTCAGCTCTTGGTGCCAGTCCCTCTTTTGGATCATTAGCTCAGCCCCGATGACATCACTTGGCAGGGAATTTGGTACAGCTCTTCCTGAGCACCAGATGAGAGTTTCAGTGCCCAGCCAAGTTCAGTCTTCAAGATGAGCAACCAAACTCCTTCCCTGATGGAATTGCTTGGGGTCTCTTCATCATCATCCCCGAGATGCAGGATGAGGGGCTGAGTAACATTTTGGATGTGCTTTGAAGTGGCAAAAACTCTAAACTTAATAAGACACCCAGATTATTCTCCCATTCCTGTTGCATTCCTTGTCTCCACTCACACTAAGGAATTGCACAGAGCAGGATCTGGCACTCAGTTGTCAAAAGTTTTTCGGTTCTTGGCACAGTTTGGGCTGCAGTCAGTGAATATTGATCCAGAGATTCCCCCATGTGAGGATTTAGCAGCAGGTCTGGATAAAACTTTGGTTGTGGGCACCCTTTGGTGGAGGGTCAGGGACACTGTCACAGGGAGAAAGAACCATTGTCACAGTGATTTTTTAATTTATTATGGATAAAGTCACCACAAACCTCATTAGCTTTTGGTTCAATGTCATGACAAGCAACAGTGCAAAAGTCAAGAGGAGGTGATATCAGACCGAACCTGAAAACAAGTTCCTGTTTAATAAGAGAGAGCCAAGGTTTGGGGAAGAGGTAATATCTTTTACAAGAAATATGTATTTTATTATTAAAATACCTCCCCCTTCAAACCATGCCTCTTGTATCACCTCAGACTATGCCAGATCCCAAAACATGACTGGAAAGTGCTCAGAAATGTCTAAAAATGGATTTTTATCCCAGTGTTGTCATTCTATTGTTAACAAACTTTTGTGGCCCATTTCACCCTTCTGACTTGCACCTGTTCTTATCCCACACCAAATCAAGAGGATTCAACTTTGCAAGGTGCCAAAGGTTTCTTATTAAGTCCCAAAATACCATCTCTGCTTTCTGTGGGAGCTGAAGGGATCAGAATGTTCCAAGAAGAGCCCAGAATTTTTTTGGTCCATGCCTTCCCTTTGTTATGCTGCCAGCAGAGCCTCAAGGACAGCATATGGCCTTGTTACATTTGCTTTTTTAAAAAAATAACGACTCCACAGTGCTGCCTGAGTTTAAATAGTGCTGTGTTTATGTCCATTTCCCTTCAATAAGTGAGATATTTCTGCAGAATTCAGCACCTTCAGAGCTGGCTGCATTTTCCTGCAACAATTCCTTATTTTTCAGGCTAGGGGGAGTTTTTCTTGCTTTTTTTTCTGGCTTTTCTGCAGTCCAAAACTGACTTAAAATAAGATTCTTCATTTTCTTCCCCAAATCTGATGGGGGATCTGATTCCCCAGCTCTGATGCTCACTTTAAGAACTCAGCCTTGGGGTTTCTTAAAACTCACAGCCAAGAGCACTGAAAGAATTTGCATCAAGTGAGGCCTGGGGAGGTGTTTGCAACTTCAGGTTGGGTTAAAAGTCCACAGATTTGGTAAATGAGATTTGGCTGCACAACTCTCTGGATCACCTCTGTGCTGGCTTCATCAGCTCCTGTGTTCAGTGCATCAGATGCTCTTGCAATATTAGGGTTTTTCTATAAAAATGTCACATTTTAGCAGAAAAAACAAATGTATTTGCATCTTCTTATGACAAGAGCAACCTCCATCCACATCTGCCAAATTTTGGTAATTCAAACAGCAGAAATCACCTGTTACCCTTTATTGGAGCAGCTCAGTTCTTTCCTCAGGAAAAGAAGAATCTGGTTTGCATGAAGCAAAAAGAGTTGGAATCAATCTGGTATTAAAAACTATACCAGGTATTTAAAGAAACTATTCTGTGCTCATTTGTCTTTTGGTATAATCTGGAAATATGTAAACAACGATTGAAATCTGGTTGTCTTCACATCCCATGGCTACATTTATAATTTACTTAGCTACTTGAGGAGTTCCAGAAGATAAATCCTTAAACCTGAAGGCTTTAGGAGCCAGATGTCCTTCCCCAGGTGTGTCCAGACCTGGTTATCACTATAGGATTTTGGGATAATTGTAGAAACCTGTGAGAATACCCACCTGTTTTTGTCCTTTGAAAATTTCTCTTAGCAGCAACAACAGAAGATTTTAGCACATGGTTTGTTTTCTACTCTTTATTAAGGTATCTTTCATCTACATTCCCATGACCATTTGTCACCCCTGTATACCTTAGATGGGTGGGTGAGGCAAGATAATAATTTATTGTCATTCTTCCAGGGCAATTTTATTTCTTCCCCTTGCTCTTTATTCAGAAAAGGTCTCCCACAGAGCTGCGGTAGGAATCTCTCAAGTTATAAGGTTTCTGACTGTCCCCCTAGAAATAGGATTGGTCCTTGAGATTTGTGTTTGCTCCATGATATCCTGGATGCTTTGGGAGGAAAAAAAAAAAGATGTGAAATAACTTTGCAATGAAGGTGAAATTTGACTCGCCCAATTTTAGACATTTACAGCGTGGTTGTCCCACTTGTGTAGATTAATGAATGGATGCCACATTTAGGAAGGAATGTGCCTTTCTTGGATGCAATTCCTGTCATTGTAAAGCAGCTGCCTGCACTTTGTCAGGTGAATCATGACCTAGAAATGTCTGCATCTGTCTTGACTTTAGAAGGAGTCCGAGATACCAACTCAAACACAGGCATCGATCTCTGTTTGTTCAGATAATGAGGCTCCCGGTGTCCCAAGATCAAATCAGTTTTTAAAGTGTGCCCTGCAGACTGCTCACCTGTCAAGGTGATCTCCTGTTTCTTCCAATCTTTATGGGAGGAAGAGAATTTCTCACTTTTAATACCGTGGCTCAAGTTGAAAATATTTAAAAGTTCGATTTCTGTAAAAGATCTCATTGGAACCTTAATGGCCACTTAACAGCATAATTACACAGCAGCACCTGCAAACAATCTCATTTTCATCCCAAACAAACTCATTTTCTTCGCCAGCTCAGGGTTTCAGTGGAGAAGTATCACCTGTTGAAAATCTTGAGCTGCTTTCACTCTTGGTCTTCTGTCCAGATTTGGCCACAGCCAATTTTGCTCATTTTGGGAATTCAGATAAATTTGAACAAGATCAGCTTGCCAAGCCCCTCCAAAGGGACACTGCAAGGTCCTGCAGCTCCTCTTCTAGATTTTTATTGCAACATGTGAAAACAATTCAGACGCTTGAACTGCCATGTCTGGTACCTTGTTTTGGAAGAAGGAATCCTTCTCTTCAGTGTACCCACATCTCTTGCCTAAAGCTGACATCTTTTCTCTGGCAGAACAAATTGCATCATTTGTTTCCATCTTCCAAAGAGATTTTAGAGGATTAGTGTCAATGAGCCAGTGCTGAGGCATTTCCCATGTTCCAAAAAGCACAGATCCTGTTGATTTTTTTGTGAACATCTCTCTGGAATCTGGACTCCGTGGGATGCTCCAGCTTGACCATTGCTTGACTCAAAGAACAAGAGGTGTTCAGTTCCCAAAGCCGCTGGCCAGGGCTGCCGATGGGAGACTCAAATGGGGAAACAATTACAGGTACAGTGGGATGAGATGAACTGTGCTGACAACACTGGGGAAAAGCAGCTCTGTTGTCCTGGCATGAAATGAAGGAACACAAATTTAAGATGGCTGTTGCTCCAATGTGGATGAATAAATTCAGGATGGAATAAGCCAGCATGGAAATGTGCCAGTACTTTAAAAAATCCAGACCTCCACAAACCTTTAAGACTGAATATTGCTGGTAAAATTCACTTTAGCTGACTTAGATAACTAAAAGTTAACTCCCCAAACTCTAACTGGTGCTGCTCAACTTTTTCTTTGATTCTTGGAGAAGAACACTCACCTCCCCTAGCAGAGATATCTAAAGCAGGAGAGATCAATCAAGCTCTGGAAATGCCAATTTTCTTCCACTGACTACAGAAGGAGACAGGGGTGATCCTCTAACACAATGTAGAGATCACAGGCCATTTTCAGTACTCAGGCAGCAAATTCCTTTGTGTAGGAATGAGGCAACATTCCTGCTGTCCTTCTTCCATCTGCAATTCATCAGAGAAGTTCAGATATTAACACCAAGGGGCAAAATCACTGTAAAAAGTAGAGATCTTCTTTGTTTCCTGGAATAATCAAAGCCTACCCTTCTTGAAAAGCTTCACAGTCTCAGATCCCAAACCTTGACATAGTTTGATAGAAGCAACTTGGCTTATCTGATTTCCACCACTTCTTTTCCAGCTTGAAAGATTGTGTTTTAATTGTCCAAGTACTTTCTGGGCAGGCCATGAAGTTTTCATGGAATTCCTGACTTTTCAGCTTTTTGTAGTTAGGCTTGTGCTTCACCGCCTTGTTGCTCAGAGTCTGGGAGGAGTCGTGCTTTTCCTTTGACAAGGTTGCAAATTTTTTTGTTGAATTAGTCTATTAAAGGTATTTTTTGCTTTAGAAAAATGACCCTAAAGAAATTCTTCCTGCTGTGGGGCACCACACAACACCACAGGCCTCCATGGTTGGATTCTTGGCTTACCACAGGCCTCGACGCTTGGATTGCTCTTCCACTGGCCTGTCAAGCTTCCAGAGGAATGTCTTGTTAATTAAAGACTAGGGTAGAGCAGCGCTGTGATGAAAGCTTTCCTATTTAAAGAGATTAATTCTTCCTGACCAGGGATTTTGTCAAGCTCTTTACTTTTCCATGAGCTGCACTGCTACGAGCTCCCTCAGTGCTGGGCAGATCTCACCAGCAGAGTCGGGCTCTCCTCAAAAAGCAGGCAGTGTTTAAAAATTGGGAAACCCAGGTGCAGGTTTGCCATGGGGAAAAGCTCCCCAGGACAAGGTCCAGGTGTGCTGTGGGAAAGGAGGGATTCCTACTTGGAATTCCTACAGAATTGGCAAGAAGGAGCTGAGGGGCAGTGGTGGAGCTGACTGGAGAAATCTGCTGGGAGGATGTAGTGTCAGACAGAACTAAAACAGGGTGACTGACACAACCAAGGGGATCCCACTCTTGTGTTGGACTCCTGCTGCTTCTAAAATGTCCAGAATAAAATCTAAAGGGAGGCAGAGATGGAAGAACTTTGATAAAACATTTGTCCTTATCTCCTTTGAGCTCACAATGTTCATCAAACCTCCTCCAGCCTCTGACTGGGGCTGCATTTTGTTAAGGATTGCAGATGCAATTTTCAAAATATGTTTGGTGGTTTTTTGTATAAGACATTCCTTTTAAGAAGTTCTGCAGTCTTTCCCACCTGAGTATAGCATATTTACTTACCCACCCATTTGGAGTGGGGAGAGAAGTCAAAACAGGGATTAATCCCACTTAACTTTCTCTCCCTTAAAGAGTCTAGTCTGAGTTCTTTGCATCTGCTTCCTCCACCATCAGTGGAAGGATATATGCAGCTTTGGAGAAGAATTCCCCACCACTTTTCTGGGTCTTTCAATAACTGGAACTCAGATGAAAAATATATTATCTACCTGAGAAAAGACAACTTGAGAAGGTAGAAATTGTAAAATCATGCAATAAATAAATTTCTGAAACACTGGTGAGGGACAGGAACATTTCTGTTGGAAGCCTGTGTTTTTGGTGGTTATGATGTCATCTGGATCCCTCTTCTTGGAGCTGGGGTTTAAACTGCATCATCAGATTTTCCTGGCTATTTTCTGATTACTGTTTTCTTGCTTTCAGACAAGTCAGGTTGGTTGTGAAGTAAAATCAATGTGTTTGACTAAATCAGTGAGTTACCATGACGCTTCAGGCACAGGGTGGGATTCTTGGAACTGTCTTGTGCAGAGCCAGGAGCTCGACTTTCATGATCCTTGTGGGTCCCTCCCAACTCAGGATATTCTGTGATTCTATGATTCTAAAGCTTCTTTAACTCAGAAAACTCAAAGTTGGGTGCAGGGAGACCAGAGTGGATGTGGCACTTGAGGACATGGTTTAATGGTGAACATGATGTTGGGTTGATGATTGTAGAGGTCTTTTCCAACCAGTTTCCAAGGATTATTGCAGGGCTGCAGTCATTTGCATCTCATCCTGATCATTCCAAAAAAGAGCCCTTTCCAAATAAACCTGGGGCCTGGAGTCACAGACCCTCTGTGGATGATCCTTCTTTTTGAAAACTCATCCATCCAAAAAATAGATTGTTGATAATGTTAAATGCACAAACTCAAATCCCAGCTGTGGGAAGCTGAACACCATTTTGCCTGGCCAAAAAAAAAGCTGGTGGGTGAGCAGGAAGCAGCAGTTTGGACAGCACAGACTCATCCAGGAGCTGGGGTGGCAGAAAGCCGTGACTCAAACACACACTCATGTCCCTCATTGAATGGTTTTTACATTTCTTTAAATGTCGGGGTTTCAACCAAGTTTTCATGCTTTTTATTAAGGCAAAAGTCCGTGCTTGTGAAATTGTGAACTTGTTGTGTTATTTTGTATCTGTTTAAAAAAAAAGAAAAATGTATTTAAAGCTAAAGAGCCGTTATTGTGCGGGGTTTTCTCTCAAACTGGTGCATACACTTTACATCAGGGACCTACTATACACAACAAAAATCAGTGCTACAGTTACTGTAAAACCAGATACACACCTTTTACTGTAATAATAACTTTTAAAACCTTGCACTGTAATGGTTGCTATTAAAAAAAAAAAAACCTACAAAAAAAAAAACCTCTTGTCAGAACTGATTTTGTATCTTTGATTATATCTGAAATTTTAGCATTTTTGTATTCTTGCCATGTCAACCACAGCACCCTCCACGGTTGATTTCCAGGTTCCGTTTCCTCTCCGTCTAATCCAACCCATGCATTGCTCCGTGTGGATGGGCAGGGTATGGCCTTGGGGGAGCCACATGGGTCCCCACCCCGCTCTTGTTCAGAGCCGAGCAGAAGGAAAAAGCAAAGACCCCCCAAACCATTGGGATGGTTTCAGATCCCGTTCCGAGTTCTAGCTGCCCCAACAGAACCCAGCGAGCGATTCCCGAGTCATTCCTTTTTATCCTGGCATTGCTCTGGCTGCCGTGGCCGTCCAGCTCCATCCCACGGCAATGCATCGCGAGTAGGTAGGAAATCCAAACCAACCAGATAACTTTGCAATCACTGAGTTTGTTGATTGATTTTTTTATTTTTTTTTTTTTTTTAACCTTCCCCTTTTGAACATTTTTTCAAACTAAGATGTATTTGGAATCACAGCATGGTGTTGCAATTCTTTCTATTTTTAAATACTGATACATTCTGTGTGTAAAGTCTTGTTTCTTAGCTAAGAGAATCTTAAATGTGGAGCTGAGTTCGAACCATTTTTTTCCTTGATGTACTGTGATTTGGGAATTATTTTGATATAATCCTTTAATTTGGTAGAAGATTTCCCACGCCTTCTCCCTCCTTCCTATCACCATTTCATATTTTTTACAAAACTGAAAAAAACAAACAAACAAAGGAACAAATAATCTTTTTTTCTCTATTTAGGCTGTGTAATGTTGTGTTGTCCAGATTCTGTATAAAAATATGTATATGATGTATCTGATATTTGGCAGTGAACGGCTGCAACTTTAACCAATATAATTAACAAAGAAATGCATAATGTTGGTGTTTTAAAAAGTAAAAAAAAAAAAAAACCTAGTTAAGATGTTTGTGTAAACTTGCATGGTTTAAAATGTACTTAGTGCATTGAGAAATGTTGTTAGGGTCCTAAGTGAAAGGCTGGTTTACTTTTTGATTCTAATGGTGATTGGTTCGTTGATCAGAATATCCCCTATACTGTATGTCTTAGTTTATTTAGCATATTGGTTTCTTTTCTTTCCTCCAGACCTAGCATAGTGTATCTATTTCTGTGTGATACTGTTCCTTAAAACCAGGTTGTGGAAACTGCGTTCCGTCCGGCCAAAACGATCTTTCGCATCACGCTCGTGGTTCAGTTGCGTTCCATTTGATTTGCTGTGAAGCCCAGGTTTGACTTTCCCTTGGGATCTGACAGCAGGGAGATGCTCCAGGCCGGGCTGCAGGTGCCACTGGGACCAGGAGGATCTGACGGTGTGGCTCAGTGGGACACCAGCGCCAGGCCCGGCGGTCTCTGACCAAGGAGGGGTTTGAGGGCAGGATTTGGTCCATCCTTAACCAACAAAGGCTGGGTTTTTCCTCTCGGCAGCACGTGTTTTATCAGGATCACAGCAGGCATGCCCTGGGCTTTCTCCCAGCTCTCTAATGGATGAATTTGGCTTTTGTGGCAGCCGTTCCACACTGCTGAAATCACAGGGTACCAGCAGTAGCGGAGTGTGGACAACCAGCCCTTGCCACCATGAGAAACACAACGTGCTTTCAGCACTTGCAATAAGCACCATGTTCCCTTCCAGAAGCACAAATTCCATGTTCCAGAGGAGCTGGCTCTGCATCCTGCAGAGCTGATGGACATCATGACAGTTAGGACCAAACGTCCAAGAGGCGACCACACGGGCAAAGGCCATGGTTCGTTTTCACATCTCCTGCCCCCACCACACCTCTTCCCAGTTCTCTCCGAGCTTTGCTACTGCTGAATCACCAGAATGGGGACATTTCCAAGCCTCCAGCAGGAAACAACAAAGTTTGCTATTGACCATTAATGGCTGGTGTGACGGCCCTCCCTGTGCTGGGCAATGCCAGCACAAGTCTTCTTGTCTCTCAATGCCTGAAAAATCTTCAGTGGCCTTTTCCAAAACCAAGACAGAGCTAGACTTGAATATATGGAGCTGTCCAGCTTCTTCAAGTCCTTCACCCCAGAGGGTCTCCAAGGGCTTTTCCAGCATAACACGATCTTACTCGTGCAGCCTGTAAAGTGGCAGAGCACTGTTAGCGACCTGCAGCCACCTCTGGGGTGACCCCGCCAGCTCACGGCCACTCTATGCAACAGTCTGGTGCAAGAGGTGTGGATCACACCCTTGGGGGGACTTGGCAAAGGTATAACATGCACAAATCCCAGCTAAACCCATGCTGGGACCCAAGAGGACAGATTGATTCATTTAGTTTTTCTTTTCTGGGCAGTTCCCTCTCTTCTTTCCTGTCTTCACATCACAAGCAGTCCAAGTAACCTAAACTTTTACAGTTTGCTTTCATCAGCTTTTTCCTTCCTGAAAGCTTTTAAAATATTCTTTTCACACAGGAGGATAGGGAACAAATATTTCCTTCCCAGCTCCAGAAATAGAACAACTCCATACCTCTCTCTTTGCTTACCTTCCTTCTAGTCACTGACCAATTAACATCCAGTCTTCCCTGATCTCCACCACATCTTTTAAACGACAGCTGCACTCTGATTTTGCTGCTTGATGTTCTAATTGGTTTTAATCCAGACAGAAATAAACAGCCTGACACTAGGCACTGGCAGGAATCCTTGCTTGGCATGCACATATAGGCACTGTCCTGTGGCCAAATCCTACAGCTCGATGGATGCCGGCTTTTGGCCTTGCCACTGACTGCAAATCCTGTGATTTGTTGCAGGATTGGCTGCATCTCTGAAAAGCTGCTCGTGGTGCTCATCTCCCCAGCTTGGTAAGCTTTGTTCTTCCTTTGTTCCAGGTCCAGAGTTACTGCAGTCAAACAGTGGAAATGCCTCAGCACTGGCTCTCTGGACAAAGGAGGAGACCTCCTAGTTGATGTTTCGAGGCGTGGTGCTCGGTGGATCTTTCCCCTCAAGAGGAATTCAGTTGATCCCAAGTCTGAGGTCTTTCTTTAGAAAAGCTGCGCTGGAATCAAGCTTTGCTTTCAAAGGCTGTGAGCTCAGCTGCTCCAGACCCCTCAGGGTTGTGGAGCATTCTCAGATGGAGAACATCACCACTCAATCCCTTACAAGAGCTTTTCCCATCAGTTTTCTTTCTGCAGAGCTGGCCTTCTGTATCTCCAGCACATCTGGGAGAAGGAGCTGCGCCCTGCTAGGAAAAAGTTTATTCCTTGAGAGATGCCATTTAGATTTATGGACCTGTAGTGTCCCCTTGCCCTTGGCCCATCTGCCTCTTTGTGGTCCTACAGATATCAAGAGGAGTTGGCTGTTGGAGCAGCCTCCTGCAGAGTCAGTCTCCAACGGCCCATCCTCCTTCCCTGTCCCAAGGCCAGCATGAAAATGCTTTCGTATGATTAATTAACCATAGATCTGACATAAATTACCAGAATCCCACAGAAATATCGCATGGCACAGCTCTCCACAGCTGTTCATCTTCCAGTTGTCCACTAAGCTTTGGTTTGCTCAACAGGAACATGTTTCAGGATAAAATAAAAATCCTCTTACAATATTGACCTGGATTACAGGCTGGGCACATACTTTGCTCACCCTCACCAGAAACACATCAGAAGAATCTCTCTGTATAGACAGAATTTCCCTTCCTGCCCTCAGAAGAACAAATGCCATGACCAGCTCTAATTTCCATCCTTGAAACAAAATTTAAAAAAAAAAATCAAAAATCTTCAAGCCCTAAACCCTGAAAATATTCAGCAAAGTCAAGATGAGGTGGGGATTTTGCAGGCCATGGCTGTGGATTTATGCAGGACTTTCCATGACTGTTTTATTTCCAATGCAATAAAGAATAACCAAGTTATTGTAGCAAACCTTGTGCCAGGTGCTATCTCCCAAACCTTCTGCATGGGACAGTCTCCCTGTTTTGTCTCTGCCTCACAGCACTTTGCAGAATGTTGGAAGGGAAAACATCCCCTTTGCAGATTGCAAATAGGGAAAACTATGTTTTTTCTTTCTTTTTCTTTCTCTTTACTTTTTCTTAATTTTCTTTATCTTAATCCTCTTTCTCTTTCTTTCTTTCTTTCTTTCTTTCTTTCTTTCTTTCTTTCTTTCTTTCTTTCTTTCTTTCTTTCTTTCTCTTTCTTTCTTTCTTTCTTTCTTTCTTTCTTTCTTTCTTTCTTTCTTTCTTTCTTTCTTTCTTTCTTTCTTTCTTTCTTTCTTTCTTTCTTTCTTTCTTTCTTCTTTTTCTTTCTCTCTTTTCTTTCTCTCTCTCTCTCCCTTTCTCTTTCTCTTTCTCTTTCTCTTTCTCTTTCTCTTTCTCTTTCTCTTTCTCTTTCTCTTTCTCTTTCTCTTTCTCTTTCTCTTTCTCTTTCTCTCTCTTTCTCTTTCTCTCTTTTTTCTCTTTTTTTCTCTGTCTTTCTCTCTCTCCTTTATCTCTAATTTTTCTCTATTTCTCTTTTCTTCTTTCTTTTATTTTTCTTCCTCTTTCCTTTTTTTAAAAAATATATCTTCCCCAGTCTTGCTCTCTCAACCTCCTTCTTTGCCTTTCTTTCCTTCCTCCTCTTTCTTTCTTGTGAGATGAGGAGCTTCCACTGGCAGCCACTGGAATCTGTGAAATCAAATCCCTTTGCTCTTTCCATCATAGCTCCAAAGCTCACTTGAGGGTGTGCTTGTGAAGACTCCACAGATGTCCTTTTGGAGCAGCCTTTTGGAAGTGCTTTCCTTCATGTCCCCACTCCATACCTGACTTACCAAATCTTGTGGATTCTCTCTTTCACTGTCTTATGCCCAGTGTAAAGCCAAAAACTGGACTTCAATCAGGAAAATGAGCATTGTCCCAAGAGCTCCTTTGGTGTCCCTCCCGCCTTCCAGCAGACAGATATATTTCTTCTTCTCCTGGAGCAGCAGGCTGGTATCCAGGATCCCTGAATCCTTGCTGTAGTTTTTCCTCACACTTTCTCCCTTCATCTTCTCTGTGTGACTCCATTTGCCCACCCAGGTTCAATATCTACCTCACAGGGCTGCTGTGAGACCCCTGTCTGGGGTAGGAACATCCACCATTTATGGATCAGCTCATCAGCTTTCCCAAACTCTGTCTTGACACATCCTTGTTGGCAAAGACCAGGAGTTCTATTCATTCCTTTCATCTGATGCCAAAATTTGGGGCATTTCTATCGACATCCCACAGGCAAGGCTTGGGTGTGAGATGTGGAGGAGATCAGTTATGGGAATTCCTGCTCTTTTTCCTGAAATACATAAAATTTCCAACACAACCATGGACAAAGGGATTTAGTCCCACATTCCCAAGCCACCACCAACCACCTAATCATCTTTTCCACCACAAACCCAGCCTTTGGATTGCACAACTCACTGAAGAATGGTGCAAGTGCACATTTTGTCTGTATAAAGGATGCCAGTGCTTTCTGTGCCACAGTCCAGGCTGTCCTACAACACTGCAGGAGCAGCTCAGGAAATGTTTGCTGGTTGCTGTTTGAAAGGATGTGCAGAAATATGTAATTTGAAAATAATTTCTCAGTTTTGGCAGGAGTTTAGCACCCTCAGCCAGCCTCTCCTTGACTGTACACACTTCAGTCAATGAATTCAGGCTCCAACAGACAAGATTTAGGACATGAATCCCAGCAACTGGTGCTGGAGAGGAAAACTTTGTCACCATCTTAGCCTACCCCACAGTCAGAAAAAAAAAATGCTATTTTATCCCAAGTTTAATCTTAATCAGAATGAATGGTTAGCAGGGTGAAAGCCATTCTGTTCAAGTGCAGGAATTTCTGCTCAGAATTTCTGCTTGCTCCTTCAAGAGCTCCACTGAGGTGGACTTTTGAAAGCCGCAAGAAAATTGGATTAGGGAACAAAAGGGTAAAAAATTTAAAAAAAGGAGCAAAAAGCCCTCTCAGGGGTGGAAAAGGAGCACAAAAAAGACCCTTCTTGTGCACTATGTGAGTTTGATTCAGGGAAAACAGTAGGACAAATGACCTCCTTCCAGCCACACTGGTATGTGGAAATTCTTGGAGCAGCTTTGAGTGGGTCCCTCCCACTGGAAAGCAGCACTCAGAGAACTTCTACTTTGTTTGCCTTTGAAAATGGAGTCACAAATTCAAAACTAGAGAAGAGGAGGGCTTTAGATAAGGTGAATCAAGTCTTCTGCACAGGGGAGTTGGACAGGAAAGAACTGTTCCATCCCTTAAGAATTTCTGTGAATTTATTTTTCCAGCCCACATGGAAACCTCAAGGCTAACAGCAAACATGAAACAAAAACATGCAAAACAATGTATATGCCAACAGAAACAGTTTGGCTATCATGGAGGGAGATTGTTTTGATCTTTCCCTGTTTGCATCCTCTTCATTTTTTTTTAATTTAATATATAAATTATCCTGCATTTTGAAACAAAAGCTTTTCTGAAATGAAAAGTAAACAAACTGAAGGAAAATGTCAAAGAAGACCTCCAAGAGCTTCAAATCACGTCATTCCTTTCCCAACGGGTGTGATATTTTCCAACAGGAAAAGGCCTGAAGTTGGCATTTCCCAAGAAGTTTTAACTGTGACTCACTGGCTTCTTGTGGAGGGAGAGAAAACAATTTTCCTTCCCAAATCTTGACCGTGTATCGCATCTTTACAGGGTTCTTTTTACAACGGGATTCCCTTTGATATGGGAGCTTGCAGCAACATTCAGGGCACTGCAAACAGCTGGTGCCACAAGATCCTTCCTCACAGGATGGGAACAGCCAGGCTTCCAGGAGGATCTAATCCCCATCAGACAGTGGAGCACCAAGAACAGCACAGGCAGCACCTTCTCAAGTCCTGCCTGCCCTTCAACCCAGCCAGGATGGGGCTGTCCCTCCTTTCTGAGGTGGCAAAATCTTCTACTGCCTTCAAACCAAGCAAACAAAGAAAATCCACCCTCTTCTTTTTGTGGTTTCACTGGCTGGCAGCAAAACAACCCAAGCCTTGAGAAGGTTAATCCAGAGGTTGGCAGGAAGATTCTCTTTAATTCCGTTTTAACATAACCACGTTTCTTTTGCCCTTTTGAGTGGAACTTGAAGAGTTGCTGGCATGCTGAAATTGGGAAGAAGTCACCATTACCCATCACCATTACCCATCAGGGGAGCCCATTCTCCCACACCCAGCCCCCAGCAGGACCCTGCCCATTGCCCAGAACGATAAGCACATGGTAGAGGTTAGAGGGACCACGACAGCCCCTGGCTGCAGTGACAAAGACAAAAAGCACACTTGAGATTAAAGCACACCTCCAAGCCTGCTCTGCAATCCTGATAAAACCTGCTGCCCAGGAGGGAACTCCCCACTGCCTCCCCTCCAAGGTCCCAAGCCCACACTCACACTTCCCCTTCTGCCCCTCTCACTCTGTGTTTTCTCATCTCAACATCAGCCCCCTCTCCCAGGCCAGGCTTGCTCCAGGATATTCCACTGAGCTTGGCTCTTGCTTCACCACCAGCGAGGAAGGAGTCTGCAAAAGGTTCCTGTGTGCCAAGGGGGAATTTTCGTGGCATCATGAACACCCCTGGGAGCTGCAGTGGAGCCCAAAATTCATCAGGGCTGATCTCCAAGCCCGCGCTCCCCTTTGGAGAAGAAGCTGTTTTGTTAGACCTGGCCTGGAGCTTTTGCATCAGATCTGGGCTTGTGCACCTGCCTCTTCCTTGTCCCATCTGTAGGCTTTGGTTTCTGAGCTGTTTTTTTCCTTTTTTGCACTGTCAGGAGTTTCTTTACCAGTGTTTAATTGTTGTCAGCTGCAAAAATGTTTGTTAAGCCTCTCCACCAAGCTCTTTAAGTGAACGTCAGTGGCTGTCTTCCCTTGGACAATAATGAATGTATATATCGTAAGTGCAGACTATACAGAAAAGTGGCTAAGTCAAGGATCAGAGGGTTTTGTAAAGCCTGTTTATTTTTTTAAATAAGTTTGAGCATTTATATTTTACCACCATTTACGTGGTTTTGGGGAACCCAGATTGTGTCAAGATCTCATGCCAAAACAAGCCAAAAGTTGTTTGATTTCAACCTTTTCTTCCATGAACCATATTTTAAATGATATTTTGTCATTTTAAATGTTTTATTGAAACATGTACTGATGAAAAAAAATGAAAAAAAAAGAAACAAAATGTCATCTTGACAAAAGATTTATACATGAATCAGAAAGTATTTATTTCAATTTTGTACCTTTCCATTTTAATACATTATAATGTATTGACTCAACCGAGATAATATAAACAGTTCATTTTAATAACATGTTTGCAGTGTGCTGTGTCTTCTTATTCTTCCCTTTCCACTCCACATTGAACAGAGAGATTATGAAACCAAAATAAATATTTTAGATCTTGACAATCCTGAGGGTTTTTTAGACCAGAGCACGAGTGTGTCCTGGGCAGGATGAGGCACTGGGTCAGACCATGGGATGAGGTCTCCTGAGAGAGCAGAGGACCTGGGCATAGGAACAGTCCAGGGTTCCCACATGCAGCTGGAAATCCAATTGCCTGCTGCTGGCTCTGGGTGATGTGACACCCTGTGGAGTCTCCAGACAGGGAATGGCACCACCATCACCCCACATGTCCCATTTCCATCCTCTGGCAGCGGTGTGGTCCCTGAACTCAGACCCCAACAGAGCCACTCTCACAGGGACTGAGTGTGTGATACCTGTCCTGGCCCTCCTCATCCCCACTCACTCAGTCCCTAAGGATTGACCTTTTCCTACACCAAATTCATCTATTCCTCCTTTGTTCCCTGCTGTTCCTCCAGTCCCTGCCCAGGGAGGTGCACAAACCCCTCACACACACAGGGGGACACATCTCTGCTGCTCCCCACGAGCTTTGCTTTGCATTCTCTGCTTTGTCCTTTGTCCTGGGGCAATCCCAGACATCAGCACACACTGGGAGAGGAACTCACTGAGGGCAGCCCTGGCAGAAGGGTTTGGGGGTGCTGGTGGGTAGGAGCTGGACATGACCCATTCCTGAACCCCCCAAGTCCTGGGGCAGCAGGGGAGAGGGGGATTCTGCCCCTCTGCCCAGCTCAGGTGAGACCTCACCTGCAGAGCTGCCTCCAGCCCTGGGACCAACAGCAGGAGGACCTGGAGCTGCTGGAGAGAGTCCAGAGGAGGCCCCAGAGATGCTCCAAGGACTGGAGCCCCTCTGCTCTGGAGCCAGGCTGGGAGAGCTAGGAGTGCTCACCTGGAGAAGAGAAGGATCCAGGCCAAGTCCACTGTGGTAATTAAAAGGAGCTTGTAAAAAAAGAGTAAGAACAACTTATTACAAAGACAGAGGTGATTGGACAAGCAGGAATGGTTGTAAACTAAAAAAGGAGAGATTTAGGTTAGATGGGATATTGGGAAGGAATTGTTCCCTGGGAGGGTGGGGAGGCCCTGGCACAGGGTGCCCAGAGAAGCTGCGGCTGTCCCTGGATCCCTGGAAGTGTCCAAGGCCAGGCTGGACAGAGCTTGGAGCAATCTGGGATAGTGGAAGGTGTCCCTGCCCATGGAAGGAGGGGGAACAAGAAAATCTTTATAGTTCTTTCCAAAGCAAACCATTCCTTGATTTTCTGCTCCGGTTTTCCAGCCTCAGTTTGTGCCTCCTGTTGGGTGTCTCTCCCAGCCCACTCCTGAACCCAAATACACATTTGATGATAACTGACCCCTCAATCCATCACTCCATAGGGAAAACCCACATATTATGCAGTCTGTGCAAGCTGCCCTCCCTCACACCTGGGTCTGCCATGTCCTTCTAACTCCTGTTCATGGGCACCCAGGACATGTTGCTTGTGAGGACAGGAACCTGCTGGTGAGGGGCTGGAGGCTGGTGTCATGTGAAGAGCAAATCCTTTTGTGGCCACAAGGGAAATGCTGATTCCATCCTGGGGTCTGAGACACTTCTGGCCAGGTCCTTGCCCCCAAAACTCCAGAGGAGAGGAGGCGTCACATCCAAACTGCCAGTTGGGAATGGTCTGTTCTAACTCCTGAGGCAAGTCCAAGGATTATTTGGGACATTTCCAGGTGACCTGGTCCAAAACTGCTCAGGAATGTGCCTGGAAACCAGCATTGGTTTAATTTTTTGCTATAGATACAAGTAGTGAGGACCAAAGCGCACAACAACAAGGGAGCCCCACGGGGTCCTGATTTCTAGTGGCAGGTTTGGGTATTTTCAGGAAAAGCAGATCATATTATCCATGACTGAAGTACAAATCTGTTCCCCTCAAGAAACTGCTGTTCTCTTCCCTCTGGTGGGAGTTTTTGTGGCAGTGGAAACATGGACCCAAAATTGCTCCACCCTATATTTCAAAGCAGAATAAATGCCTGGTACAGACTCCAGGAAATTTTCTCCTCAAATTTGCCAGTTTGGTACCAGTTCCATTGTAAAACACCTGATCCTGGGAGGTGATTGGGAAAAAGGACTTCTGGTACAGTGATGTCCCAAAATCTTGGGGATTTTCTCCAAAAGTTATCATTTTCATCTTCAAAAACTCCCTAAAATAATTTTTTATTTTACCACAACACTCCCAGTTTGCAGCAGGCAGAACCTCACAGCTGTGAAGGTCCAGTATTTCATTGCATTTCAAAGAATACAAAGTAGGAAAGGAGGTGTTTCATACACAACAAGAGCTCAAACCAAACATCTTTATGCTTCCCAGATGCCAAATCCAGGATCTGGATTTCAGGACACACCACAGCTTGGTTGGAAGGCAGGGCTGGGAGATATTGAGTGGGAAAGGAAGAAGGGGTGAAAAACTGTGCAGCCTCAATGTCACCTGAGAGCCATCAGAGAAGAGAGTTTTCTCCACCCCTATATTTCAAAGCAGAATGAATGCCTGGTACAGACTCACAGAAAATTCCTCCTCATATTTGCCAGTTTGGTGCCAGTTCCATTGCAAAATACCTGATCCTGGGAAGTGATTGGGGAAAAGGACTTCTGGTACAGTGATGTCCCAAAATCTTGGGGATTTTCTCCAAAAGTTATGTTTCATTTTCAAAAACTCCCTAAAATAACTTTTTGTACCACAACTCTCCCAGTTTGCTGCATTTCATTGCATATCAAAGAATACAAACTAGGAAAGGAGGTGTTTCATACACAACAAGAGCTCAAACCAAACATCTTTGTGCTTCCCAAATGCTCTGGGCAGGATCTGGATTTCAGGACACACCAAAGCTTGGTTGGAAGGCAGGGCTGGGAGATATTGAGTGGGAAAGGAAGGAGAAGGGGCTGGGAGGTTGTGCAGCCTCAATGTCACGCCTGAGAGCCATCAGAGAAGAGAGCTCATGGGTTATGGAGAGGCATCTGGAAGAAAACCGGGTGAGTGTGGGCACTCACTGCACACAGTGTCCTTTATTGTGACTCGAATTTCCCTCCCTGGGGATGTCACAACAAACACAGACTGGGGCAGAGTGGTTGGAGAGATGGAAAAGGCCCTGGGGGTGCTGCTGGCATGAGTCAGGTGTGCCCAGGTGGGCGAGAGGCCAAAGGCACCTGGGCTGTGCCAGCTCTGGGATGGCAGCAGGGCCAGGGCAGTGCTGTCCCCTGTGCTGGCACTGCTGGGGCACCTCCAGTGCTGGGGACAGCTCTGGAACCCTCATGACAAGGACAAAAAGGGGCTGGAGAGTGTCCAGGGAAGGGAATGGAGCTGAGGAAGGATCTGCAGCACCAGGATCAGCCCTGAAATTAGAAATTCTTACCCCTCTATGTCCTTGACTCCCCAGATGTGTCAGGAGTATTGAGATTCCTGCACTTTTCGACATAAAATGGCAACTCTGGAGCACAAACATATCCAAATGCTCTTGCAATGGGGTCTTTGAGGCTGGGATGTGGAGGAAAAGGGAGAGAAGAGGAGTAGCACATAGGGATGAGGCTGAAGAGGTCCTGGGATGGTGGGAGAAACTGAGAAGGAACCTGAGGGAAGACAGAAGCAGCTAGGAACTCCTTAAGGGTAGGAAGGGAGGCAGAAATAAATGCCAAGGGAGGAATTCCAAGGGATTTCAACCAGCACCAGGACCAGAGCAGAGCAGCAATCCTGGAAAAAACATCTTTCACCTATTTGAGGGAGGAAAAAACAAGTGAAGAAATTACTTCACACAGCAATTACTTCTCTCCTGCTGACACCCATCCCAGGACAACCTTCTGACAAAACAGGCTCCCTGTTCCCTGTTCCATCAATCTTCCAGCTTCCATTTTAGCACTTTTCCTAATAATTTTCCCTGGTTTGCTGCTATCAAACAACTTCTGGAGAGGACAACTGCAGCTTAGCCCACAACCTGGCTGGTTTTTGTGCTGTCCCTCACCTGCCTGAGGAGAGAACTCCTGCCATGTTACAGCACAAGGTAGGTAGCAGTTGCCTCCACCTAGACCAGATATTCAGGGGGATTTCCTGGAATTTGGGAATTTCCCAGTCTGTGGTTCTGTAGGAAAACTCATGGAGTGGGTCAGCATGGCCACACTCAAACTACATGCTGGGATGAGAAAACAAAGGAGTCAGGACAAAGAAATGGGTTGAAAATGAGCAAGAAATGGTTGAAAAGAAGTGAGGGGTGAGACAGCAGGAGCAGCTTTTTCCTGGCTGGATAAAAGGACACTGAGAAGGTTCTGTGGGTGGGAGCTGAGCATTCCCAAGTGGAGGTGAAGAAGGGGTTGGATATGATTCAGCAGGACTGGTGTGGGTGGCAGCAGTAAGGGGGACTCTGCTCCAGGGTTTGTCAGGGGTGCCCCTCGATAGATTAAATTGATTTTTCTAATTCTCTGCCTACAACTTACTGAATCTCTGGCCTTACAAAACCTCTGACCTTACAAAACCTCTGACCACATGTGCATGTCTCTCTTACCTGTTTGTGAATCTCTCTCTCCCTAGAACGAGCCAGGACCTGAGTGCTGCAGTAAAGTGGAGATTTTCTTCCCAAGCTGAGCACTTTTCCAAGAGCTCCAGAGAACCTTAAACAAACAATGGTATTTACAGGCACTGGTAGTGCTGCTGCTTCCATTAGCTGTGGATTTGGAAGTGTCTGTGGGATGGATAAGTGTGGCACAATAAATTCCCTGCCTGGTTGACTGCACGATGGGTGAACAAAGGAAAGCTCCAGCTCAGCTCCTGCTTAACAGGGGAGAATTCCTTCCCAATGTCCCATCCATCCCTGCCCTCTGGCTGTGGGAAGCCATTCCCTGTATCCTGTCCTTCCATCCCTTGTCCCAAGTCCTTCTCCAGCTTCTTGGAGTCCCTTTAGGCACTGGAAGGAGCTTTGAGGTCTCCCTTCCCCATTATGAACAGTTCCAACTCTCTCAGCATCATTCCTCGATGTTTGTGATGCTTCCATGGTCTTCATGAGGGAATCCTGTTCTTCCAGTGTGTGGAAAAGGTGAGGACAGAGACATGGGCTGGCAGTGAATGACAGTGATGTCCCCAGACCTGGCATTCCCCTGTCACTGTCAATGGGGAGCTCACAGGACAAAGCGTAATGAGAGACAAGAAAACCAACATGTAATTAAAGAGCTAATGAGACCATCTTGGCTATTTTTAGTGCTCTTTTATTTTCCAGTGGTTGCTCAAACAGCCCCAAAATGACAGTACTGGGTCAGCCTTGAAAGTGCAGCTCCACTTTGAAAAGTGAGCAATGTCCTTGTGGGTTTCCCTCTTTATTTCTGTTCAAAAGCCCTAAATCTAATTTGCTGTGTTTACAAAGCTGAGCCCTGCTGGGACTATGAGCAGTGCTGGTTCTGAAACCTTCAGAAGGAACCTCCATCCTGCCACAAGAACATCCCAGACAACCAGGGCTAATGAATAAAAGGGGCTGGAAATTGGCTGCATTAAAACCCTTTAAAATCCATTGCAGGTCTATTTGCTTTCTTCACTGCTGACCTCTGTTTGCTGCTGCCGGATCCTGACAAGTCTTCAGCACATAATTCCTTATGAATAATATATCAAACACGCTCTGCTGGGCCTGGCATTTCCTCCTCCTTGTGGAAAGCAATGAACTTTCCTTGCAACTGTCTGCAAATAAAAAAAAAAAAAAAAAGAAATATATCTGGGGCAGTAATGGTTTGTTTTATTTTACCAGTTTCTTCCTGATATTTTTTGTGGGTTCTGTTGAAGTGAGCCATTGGCATTGCTTTTGTGCTGCTCAATATTTCTTTTTCTGCTTCATGACCATGATTCCTCTCTCCACAAAAGTGCCATTTTCTTCTTATCTCACATGTGTGGTAAATTACACTCAAACCCCTGGCAAAAAATGTCCTGTGCAAATGAAATTTGCTGCCCAGTTGCTTCCCAGAAAAAGAACAAAATGGTGGTGGAAAGGGATTAATTTTGAAATCTGAACCAGCATCTGCAGGAAATAATTTTTTTTCCCTTCCTCTCCCATTTCAGTTAGAGCAAAGCAAGTGAGTACTTCATGGGATTAAATGGGACACTTTATTTTGCAGAGTGAGCTGCACTTTACAGAGGAGCAATTACCACAGGGTTGGTTTTGTGGTTAAGCCATTGCATCAGGCCTGAGGGAAGATGCCTTCTCAGAGGGCTTCCTGAATTAACTCATAAAGTGATAAAATCTGGACGAGCTGGAGGAGCCTTTGGGCAGCCACCTATCTCCCTTCCCCATTCTGTGCTCAGGTGAAACAGTGCATCCATGACAAATGTGACCATCAAAAAGACACTCCCAGCACCCTTTAGCCATTCCCTGGTGTTCTGTACTCTGCCTGTTCTCCAACATGCTCAATTATGTTGGATCTTGCTTTTCCAGGTGCCAGTGCACAAGGAAACCAATCCATCCCAAGCAGCCTGCACTGCTGGAGCTCCTGTGTGTCTCGGGGCCTCTCGCTGGTCACAGTGACCCCGAGAAATGTTCCAAAGTCTCTTTTCCCAGCCTGGCACTCGAAGAAGGAGTCAGAGCTCTTCAGTTCTTGGTCTCAAGGTTGTTTATTGTATCTTATCTATAAAATATTTTCTCCTGTCCAGCTGAGGTCTGTTCAGCAAGACAGTCCAGGCACTCTGCCCACCCCTGGGGTGGTGTTATGTCTTTATATTAAAAATTACATATACAATGTTTACAATTACTTTCCAATACCTATCACCTATATTAGACAGTGAGTTTCTACTCTAAACCAATCCAAAAGTGCCAACATCACAGCAGAAGATGGAGGCCAAGAAGAAGGAGAAAGGCTGGACATGCCCAGATTCCTCCATCTTGCCCCCTGAACCTCCATACCAAAACCCCCAAAATCTACTTTTCCACCCCATGATAACTTCACTATCATTCTACTTAATTTGTCATGGCCTGCAGATCTTCATTTAAGGTTGGTAATTTGCTCCATGGGTCATAATCAAAATCACAGATGTTTTGGTCTCTGTGCCAGGGTCTCTGAGCCCCCTGGCAGGGGTCTTGGCTGCTCAGGACAGCCAGAGGGATTTTCTGGGTTCCGACACCTGTGTGCTTTCATTTCTTGACCAAAGAAGTCCAGTTCATCCAAGCTCTTCCTCAGATCATCTTTTTCAATCATCTGCTAGTATCCCTTCCTCTCCTGTCTGCTCCATCCCTGGCTCATCCCTGATTTCCTGAAGTGCAGTGGCCAGATATGGGCACGTTGTTACAGCTGTGGGGCTTTTCCATCTCCAAGACTGGGAGCCATTATCCTCTTTCATCACAGTGATGAGTCCAGAAAGGAATTTGTTCTTTTGAACCAGTTTTTTACTAAGGTTTCTCATTTCACTTTTTGTTTTCTAGCTTTACTACTTCTCCTTTTTTATTTCCCCCCAGTGTTGGTGCCTCTTGGTCATTCCCATTTTCCCAACTTGGCTGGGGCCCACATGAAAAGTTTTGGTCCCTTTTGACCCTTGGTCACCAAAACCAGCATCATCATGGTCAGAGAGAAAAATTGGGTTGGTTTGTGGAGGATTGTCCCCAGTGAATTATTCAGGTGTTTTACAACACTCTGCTGTCCTCCAGTGCACAAATATTGAACCATTTATGGAAGAACTTCTGCAGGGTTTTCCCAGGGACTGAAGGCAAAGTGGCTCCTCCACCATTCCCTGAACTCCACCACCCTTCCTCCCAGTATGATCATTACCGATTCAAAGGCTGTTACACGACAGTTCTCAAAATTTCCAGGCTGACCTTTCCCTGAGTCACAAACCTCCAAGTGGATACATCAATTTTCTTCTATTCCCAAACCCTCACCATTAAATTTACTCCAGATTTCACTGTAAAAACTGAATACAAGAAATCTTCAAAGCCTTCAATCTCCTGCCAATGCTTCTTGTGGGTTTTTCACCTCCTCACCTGCATCAAGGTGAGAACAAGGCCAGGTTGGATGAGGCCTGGAGCAACCTGGGATAGTGGAATATGTCTCTGCCCATGGCAGGAGGAGGAATAGGATGAGCTGTAAGATCCCTTCCAATCCAAACCACCCCATGTTTCCATGATCCCATAAAGCCCAGGCTGATGAAACAACAAGAATATAAACACACTGCACTGTCGCAGACATCTTTTATGAAAAAATCCTTTCCTTAGGATTTTTCCTCCTGAGAAGCTGAGAGGCCTCAGGAGCAAAATGTAAGCATTGATTATCTGCTGCTGTGAAATGCAACAGGTGGATCTGTGATTGGTCTCATAGAGATGCTTCTAATTAATGGCCAATTACAGTCAGCCAGCTTGGACTCTCTGTCCGAGACACAAACCTTTGTTATCATTCTTTCCTATCCTATTCTTAGCTAGCCTTCTGATGAAACCTTTTCTTCTATTCTTTTAGTATAGTTTAATATAATATATATCATAAAATAATAAATCAAGCCTTCTGAACCATGGAGTCAGATCCTCCGTCTCTTCTCACATCCAAGAACCCCTGTGAACACCATCACACTGCAGTCATGAAACAGAAGAAAAATCATCAGAATTCTTCTCTGCTGCCTCTTTCACCACACTCCCTCCAGCGTTCCCAGCCAGCCACTGCCCAGCTCTGTGCTGGCAGCACTTCCAGGAACAGCATCCCCTCTCCCTGAGCCTGTTCATGCTCCTCAGTGCCCCAGTAGCTGTTCCTTGAACCCCTCGTGTCTCCTGGCTGCGGGCACTCATTGTGACATCCTTTGCTCCGTGGGTCACACGTTGTTAATCTCCTGCTCCCTGCCTGGCGCTTGATGGGCGGCTTCTCCCACCAGAGCTCACCTCTAATCCGTGTGCTCCCTCGAATCAGTGTCCGAAATCAAAGCTGTCTTGTCGTTTTAAGGTCTCCAGGCAGTCCTTGTCCCTTGTGCTTCCATCACGCCTCTCCCAGGACTCCCTCAATAAGCATTTCCAGCCTGACCTCAGGCCATTTATCCCACAACAGAGGCTGATTTGCCTCACAAAAGGACTTGTTGCACAGCCGGGATTCACATCCTATTTCTTTCCTGGCTTTCCTCCTCCTTTTTCTCCCTACTTTTCTTTTCCTGGCTGCCTCTCTCTCTCCACATCTCCCTGGTTGTGGTGTTTGGAGATCCTCAGGATGAGGGAAGAGATGAGGAATCTGATTCCATGTTCTTCAGAAGGCTGATTTATGTTTTATAATAATAATAATAATAATAATAATAATAATAATAATAATAATAATAATAATAATAATAATAATTATTATTATTATTATTATTATTATTATTATTATTATTATTATTATTATTATTATTATTATTATTATTATATTTTATAGATATAATTTTTAATATATTATATTAAGAATGCTATACCAAAACTATACTAAAGAAATAGAGAAAAGGGATACACCAGAAGGCTAGAAAAGAATGAATAATAAAAAAACCTGTGACTCCTCAGAGAGTCTGGAACAGCTATCTTTGATTGGTCATTAAGTTAAAACAATTCATATGCTGAATAAACAGTTCTCCAAATCACATTTCAAAACAGTAAAACATGGAGAAGCTGAAGCTTCCCAACTTCCCAGGAGAAAAAATCCTGGAGAAGGGATTTTTCAGAAAATATCATAGCAACAATGGGGCATTGGAATGGGGCCCTTATGCAGGGCACAGAGCTCTGGGAAATGTAATTCTCTCCTTCCAAGGATCTCCTCTAGGTGGAAAGGGGTTGGCAAGGTGAGTATCAGGCTCAGAAGTTTTTCCAACCCTCCTTCACTTTCCTGCTGTTTCAATTCCAGTGTTGCTGACTCTGTTCTGATCCCAGCTGGATCTTTCTCTATGGCCCCAACCCAGCCTGGGAGAGGCACCAAATGAATCCCCCAAAGCCTGAAGGGATTCTTCCTCCTCCCTTTTCTCCTCACTTTTCTTTTCCTGGCTGCCTGTCTCACCTCACATCAGAGGCTGATTTGCCTCACAAAGGACTTGTTGCACAGTCTGGACTCACATCCTATTTCTTTCCTGACTTTCCTCCTCCTTTCCCCCCCACTTTTCCTGGCCTCCTCTCCCTCCTCACACCTCCCTGGTTGATGGGGCATTGGAATGGGGCCCTTCTGCAGAGCACAGAGCTCTGGGAAATGTAATTCTCTTCTTCCAAGGGTCTCCTCGAGGTGGAAAAGGGTTGGCAAGGTGAGTATCAGGCTTAGAAGTGCTCCCAACCCCTCTCCACTTTCCGGCTGTTTCAATTCCCATGTTGCTGACTCTTCATCCCAGCTGGATCTTTCCCTATGACCCAAACCCAGCCCGGGAGCTTCACCAAAGGAATTCCCCAAAGCCTGAAGGGACTCTTCCTCCTCCTTTTTCCCCCCACTTTTCTTTTCCTGGCCACCTCTCCTCATATCAGAGGCTGATTTGCCTCACAAAGGACTTGTTGCACAGCCGTGACTCACATCCTATTTCTTTCCTGGCTTTCCACCTCCTTTTTCCCCCCACTTTGCTTTTCCTGGCCACCTCTCCCTCCTCATATCTCCCTGGTTTATGGGGCATTGGAATGGGGCCCTTCTGCAGGGCACAGAGCTCTGGGAAATGTAATTCTCTCTTCCCAAGGATCTGGTCCAGGTGGAAAAGGGTTGGCAAGGTGAGTATCAGGCTCAGAAGTGCTTCCAACCCTCCTCCACTTTCCTGTTTTTTCAATTCCCATGTTGCTGACTCTGTTCATCCCAGCTGGATCTTTCCCTATGACCCAAACCCAGCCTGGGAGAGGCAACAAAGGAATTCCCCAAAGCCTGAAGGGACTCTGGAGCTGACAGCAATGGGTAAGGACATGCTGGGAGGAAAATTCCCTGCTCAGACTCCGAGCCCTGGGTGATGCCTGCAGGGCTGGCTCTAGGGAAACAGCTCTTTCCAAGGAAGAGCTCCAAATGGAATGCCCACCAGGCATCTTTATCCTTTTATTTTCCAGAGCAGAGCTACAGCTCAACCTCCCCAGGCACACTGGAAATAGGATTTTAGGCTATTTTCTCAGAGGGCTGAAAAAACCCATAGCAAAAAATATATATTCAAACATTCATATGTTTTTCTTTCCTGTGACATCAGCTTTTAGTCAGGAATGTAATTGGGAAACACACATTGCCCCCGGATGGAACCTTTTCTCTGCCTAATTTCACTGCCCCTATGCATATTCATGGACTTAATTGTTTTATAAACTCCTAATTTGCAAGAGCCGTGTCAGATAATTTGGACCTTGACCTCAAGCTTCCCGTTAAGCAAATATTAAATAATAATTAAATCAAGTACGACCTCCTTTGTGTTTGCAGTTGAGATTCTTTGCCAGCCAGGAGTGAGAGCTCTGGAGGCAGAAGCAGCTCTGATGCAGCCGAATATTAAGTTTCAAAACCAAACAAGAGAAAAAAATCTCAACCTCCAGGCATCCTTTAACAGAAATTACTTCACATTTTCCACCTCCAGTGATGTCTTTATACCACAGTGAAGCTGTTCCAAACGTGGGGAATGCTGCTCCCTATTGGAGCGATCAAATACAGCACTAAGCTCTCAGCCAGAGAGACTTAAACCTCTCCAAAACTAAAACCAGAGCAGAATTTGGCTGGTGTGAAATGGACCACACAAGTGACCATCCAAACACCCGACACACAGTACAATTTCATTGATGTAAAAGAGATTTTAGAGGTATAATTCAAGAAAATGTATGCTGCTGCCAGGAAGGGAACTTGAATCAGAGAATACACGTAAAAGGATAAGGGAGAGATAAATTCTTTTATTTCAGATCCAGATGACAGCAAAGAGTGGCCACTGCAGAGAGTGCCTGGGTGGTGGTGGAAGGGGAGGAGGAGACTTCCTACAACTCCCTCAGAGGAGGAGCAAATGGCCTCAAGTTGTGCCAGAGGAGGTTTAGATTGGATACGAGAGAAAATTTCTTCACCAAAAGCATGGTCAAACTTTGGAACAGGCTGTCCAGGCACTGCTGGAGTCCCCATCCCTGGAGAGATTTAAAATCCATTTATAATTTTAAAAAAATGTGGATGTGGCACTTGGGGACATGGGGCAGTGGTGGCCGTGGCAGTGCTGAGGGAATGGTTGGATTTGGAAATTTTTTCCAACCTGAGTGATTCTGTGAGGATGCTGTGAGTAACCTGTGAGTGCTGGAATGCAGATGAGAGCTGGGAAAGGGGCTGGAGCACCAGGAGGGGCTGAGGGAGCTGGGAAGGGGCTCAGCCTGGAGAAAAGGAGGCTCAGGGGGGACCTTGTGGCTCTGCACAACTCTCTGACAGGAGGGGACAGCTGTGGGGGGCTCAGGCTCTGCTCCCAGGGAACAGGGACAGGAGGAGAGGAAATAGCCTCAAATTGTGCCAGGGGAGGTTTAGATTGAACATGAGGGAAAAAATCCTTCATGAAAAAGGTGGTCAGACATTGGAACAGCTGCCCAGGGCACTGGAGGAGTCCCCATCCCTGGAGGGACTTCAGAGCCCTGAGGATGTGGCACTTGGGGACATGGGGGACATGGCTCAGTGGTGGCCTTGGCAGTGCTGGGGGATGCTTGGACTTGGTGATCTTGGAGACCTTTTCCAGCCTCAGTGACTCTGGTTCAAGGCTTCCAGCAGATCTTACATTCCCCAGCTGAGCAGCTGCCCTTCTTTTCAACCACAGCTTCAGAAGTGAATTTCTATGGTTTTTCCTGAGTATTTCTCCCTGTGGAGAAGCCCCTGAGATGTTTTGCTCCCAGGAGGTTGTTGGTAACAAAGCAGAAAGGCACCAAACAGAATTATTTCTTGAAATTAGGAGATATTTCTTAATTTCTACCTTTACTTTCCCAGCACTTTCAATCTAAGCAGGGGGTTCGGACTCTGCTCCCAGGAACAGGGACAGGATGAGAGGAAATGGCCTCAAACTGTGCCAGGGAGGTTCAGTGTAGGAATGTGCCCCTTGTTGATGGAGTGACAAAACCATGCTTTGTCCCCTTAAAAAGGAAATAAGCCTAAAAATTTCTCTCCTCAATGAGGTGAAGAAGACACCTCATAGGACTTGGGGGACTTCATCCCAAAATTAAGGATAGCTAATTGGACAGAAGCCAACAAGTCTCACCTAGGCAATTTACTAGAAAAAAAGAAGAGAACAAAGAAATTAATCGCTTTTGTGAGGTGTTTTACTAGGGGCAAGAGGGCCTCTTGCACCTATTGGTTTTTGTCTGTAAAGAGTTTGTTATTTTGCCTTTTATTAAAAAACTTTTTGTTTCCAACACTACCACAAAAGCCATCCTATTAATTTTATGCCTTCTAAAGTAGCTAAGCTATCTTAAATGTGAAACAAATCTCCAAAAGCTTATAAAACCTAACTCAAAGAGACTGCTATTTCAGTTCAGGTTGCACATCAGGAGGGATTTCTCCATGGAAAGGGTGGTCAGGCATTGGAAGGAGCTGCCCAGGGAGGTTTGGAGTCCCCATCTCTGGAGGTGTCTGAGGAAAGTCTGGACGGGGCACTCAGTGCTCTGGGCTGGTGACAAAGTGGGGATCAGTCACAGGTTGGACTCAGTGATCTTCGAGGCCTTTTCCAACCTATGAACACAGAAAAAGGGCTCTTCTATGGTTGATTCTGATCTCCAAGGATTTCCTCCTGGAGAAAAGTGTTAAGTGAAAGTTTTGACCAGGAAAATATCTCTCTGCCACAAAGTGAAGGTCCGGGCAGTATTTATTTGTTTTCACATCAGTCAAGCCTGATGAATGTGACCTGAAAGTGCAGAGAACTGGCAATAAAAAGTCTGGGGAGAACAAAGCCTGTGAGGATTCCTGGCAGTGGAATATGGCCTCAGAAAAGTATAAAAGGACCAGTTCAATTCTCTTGTTTAAAGGAGGAAGTGGGGCAGCCAGAGCAGCCAGTTTAATAGGACCTGAATATGAACTAATAAAAATAAATCACCAAGCTAATTATAAAGTTAGAGATTTGCCAGGATCAAGCTCCACCATAATTTTGCTGACAGACAGAAGGGGTCTTAGAGTGGAATAGACTCAGATAAAATGTTTGTTTGCTTTGTCTGTGAAGAAAAGACAAAAAACCTTGTAAAAACTGTCTTGCACAGTGTTCCCAAAGCAAACAGGTGTCACAGACATCTTTTATGGAAAATCCTTTCCTTAGGATTTTTCCTCCTGAGAAGCTGAGAGGCCTCGGGAACAAAATGTAAACATTGATTATCTGCTGCTGTGGAATGCAACAGGTGCATCTGTGATTGGCCCATGTTGGATGTTTGTAATTAATGGCCAATCACAGTCAGCTGGCTTGGACAGAAAGCGAAGCTACAAACCTTTGTTATCATTCTTTCCTATTCTATTCTTAGCCAGCCTTCTGATGAAACTTTATCTTCTATTCTTTTTTTTTTACAGTATATTTTTAATGTAATATATATCATAAAATAATAAATCAAGCCTTCTGAAACATGGAGTCAGATCCCTGTCTCTTCCCTCATCTGAAGACCCCTGTGAACACCGTCAGAAACAGGGAACTGTAACATAAATCCAAAGGCAGAGAAGCAAAGCAGTGGAAAAAACTGAGCTGGGGAACTGTAACCCAGATACCATCCAGATGGGAGGATGGATGGAGAACGAGCAGTGGGAAATCTGTCCTGGTCCTCTCCTTGAGGAAAGGCTGGGGAAATGTGGCTTGTTCAGTGTGGAGAAGAGAAGCTTTGGGGTGACCTAATTGTGGCCTCCTAGTACCTGAAGGAGAGCTGGAGAGGCACTTGGGACAGAGTGGAGAGAGAGGACACAGGGAATGGCTTTCCACTGCCACAAGACAGGGTTAGATGGGATATTGGGAAGGAATTCCTGGCTGTGAGGGTGGTGAGGCCCTGGCACAGGGTGCCCAGAGAAGCTGCAGCTGCCCCTGGATCCCTGGAAGTGTCCAAGGCCAGGTTGAAGCAACCTGGTATAGTGGAAGGTGTCCTTCACCAGCAGTGCCCAGAGGGCAAAGAAGGCCAAAGTGATCCAGGAGTGCACCAAGAAGAGCATTCCAGCAGGAAATGCACAGCCCTCTGAGGCACATCTGGAGTGCTGTGTCCAGCTCTGGGCTCCTCAGGGCAGGAGGGATACGGTGCTCCTGGAGCAGGCCCAGCAACAAGGATGGTGAAGGGCCTGGAGCATCTCCCTCGTGAAAAACGCCAATCACTTGTTTTTAAAATTTTAAAAGTTTAACAGTAATAAAATGGTTATAAAAAGAGCAATATAATTAGAATAATAAAAAATTTGGACAATTTGGATTAGGACAATATGAGACAATAGAAACAAAGAGTTACGGACGTTAGGGTATCTTTTTCTCAGCAGCACAAGCCCGAAAAAGGACACACATTAACAAAGGATTAACTTAAAAACAACAGCCTGTTGCATATTCATACACCTCATACATGATGCATAAATTCCATTCAAACACAGGATTCTGTCTGGTCAGTGTCAGCTTCTTCCTCTGAATCCTGACGGCGTCTTCATAGCTGAGCGAGGCAGGAAGAAGTCAAATTCTTCTGATAAGGGGGCAATAAATTCTTTTTCTCTGAAAGATTTAAGTGTCCGGTGGCTGCTATCTGGTGTGAGTACCTCATTCCTTTCTTAAAAAAATATCTCACATATATAGTTTCTGTTTTAACATTATGCTATAACCTAAAACTGTATTTAACACACTCTTTTAAAAAAATCATACAGCATAACTGTCTAATATAACACATATAATATTCATTTTAATATTTGCGAAAAGCCAATAATAAAATACGCATTTTTCACAATTAGAATTGTAGCAAATTTGCAAACTTTATGTTCCTTCTTTTAAAAAAAATTTCCCTATGGTGGCCGCTGCGCTCGCCTGTTTTAAAACTTTTTTTTAATCAGGCGCTACTCTCGCCGCCCTTTTTATGCGCCGGCAGTCACGAAAGTCCCCTGCACGTAGGAAGGCCCCCAAGATGGCGATGCTGGCAGAGCGTGAGTGCCCATCCGGGTGGGAATGGTGCGGGAATGGGACGAGCCGGTGCCTCGGGAGCGTCCTCAGCCCCTCCCCACAGCCCTGCCTGAGGTCTCCGGGCCGCGCTGCCCCTCCCGGTGGCTGCGGGGGGGGGGTCCCAGGGCCGGATAAAGGGGTTCGGGGGGTTCCGGAGTTAATGCAAGGAGCGTGCAGGGACTGGGGGAGGTGGGATGAGGGGTCCCTCTATCCGGGAAATGGGGTTCCCTGTGTCAGGGGAACGGCGTCATGGCGAGGGGAGACCCCGGGATGGCGGGGAAATGGTTCAGGAGCTCCCGATGTTGAAGAAAGGCGGGAATGGGGGTCCGGAGGGGCTCGGTGTGGGATATCTGGGGGTCTGGGAGCGGCAGACCCAGGCTGGGGTGGCAAAAGGGGCTCAGGAGGTCCCCGATGTTGGAGAACGAGGGAATTGGGGTCTGGGAAAGGCGGGATGGGAGTGTGGGGGATCCCAGAGGAAAAGGGGGGCTGGGGGGCTGAGGCAGAGGAGGGAAATGGAGGATCTGGGGGCTGGAAAGGCAGGAAGGGACATCCACAGAGTCCCAGGGTAAGGAAAAGGTGGGGCCTGGAGGATGGGAGGGTGGAAAAGCGTTACAGGAGAGCATTGGTGCAGAATTGGGGGTGCGTGGGGGGTTCTCTGTGGGGTCTGTGTGTCCCAGGCAGGGCAGGAGCAGTGGGAATGTCCCTTGGACACCTTTAGGGACAGGTTGTCCTGTCAGTGCTTGGGGCCATCTCTGGCTGTGTGTTTGAGGGGAGACACCTCCAGCACGGGGTGTGGGTGCTGGGGACACCCAGGGGAGGTGGCAGGGCCAGGTGTGGGTGCTGAGGACACTGAAGGGAGGTGGCAGGGCCGGGTGTGAGTGACACTGAAGGGACATGTTAGGGCTGTGTGTTGGGTGCTGGAGACACCCAGGACATATGGCAGGGCCGGGTGTGGGTGCTGGGGACACCCAGGGGAGGTGGCAGAGCTGTGTATTGGGTGCTGGGACACACAGGGGACATGGCAGAGCTGATTGTGGGTGCTGGGGACGCTTAGGGGATGTGTCAGGGCCAGATGTTGATGACACTGAGGGGACGTGGCAGGGCCAGGTGTGGCTGCTGGGGACACCCAGGGGATGCAGCAGGGCTGTGTGTTGGTGCTGGGGACTCTGAGGGGTGGTGGCAGGCCAGGTGTGGGTGCTGGGTTCAGTGCTTGTGTCATTTCTGGGGCAGAGCTGGAGCTGAGCTCCCCCTGTGCCAATCTCCAGCTTTTGGGAACTCTCCAGAGGAGGATTTGAGTTGGGGAAGGGTCTGGAGGGACCAAATGAGCAGTGACCAAGGACACTGGGTTTGTCCAGGAGGGGACAAAGATCAGATGTTGGGGGTGCAGAAAGAGGGGGTTGACTGAAGAGTTTAAAAGATGATTTATTTCAAAATCAGTCATGGAAGGGTGAGACTGTGAGGCTGTTACATCCAAAGCCATCACATCAGAAACCATAATTCTAGTTACAATGCCTTTTATAAGGCATTTATTATCCACATTTCTGATTTCTTATCCAATCAGCTGCTTCCACAAAGTTCATTAACATCTTCATAACCAATTGCTAATTGGCTAATCATTTTACATGATTTCCCCCAATTTATCATTTTCTATCCATAGAAAAAGATAAATATCATATCTATCATTATAGATATCAGAAATATCTATCTATCATTTCTGTCACATAACTACAGAAACTTACTCCTGTATCTTCTACTTTTTATCAAGTCTACAACAAGTTCTATTGTTAAATTTGAATTGTTTTCTGCTACCTTGCTTAGCAGAAAGAGGGGGTGGACTGAAGAGTTTAAAAGATGATTTATTGCAAAATCAGTCATGGGAGGGTGGGACTGTGAGGTTCTTACATCCAAACCCATCACATCAGAAACCATTATAATTCTAGTTATAATGCCTTTTATAAGGCATTCATTATCCACATTTCTGATTTCTTTTATAAGGCTTTTTATAAGACTTTTATAAAGCTTTAGTTATCCAGATTTCTGATTTCTGATTCGTTAGCATCTTCATAACCAATTGCTACATTTTACATGATTTACCCCAATTTATCTTTTTCTATCCATGGAAAAAGATAAATATAATATCTGTCATTATAGATATCATAAATATCATTTATTTCTATCATATAACTACAGAAACTTACTGCTGTATCTTCTACTTTTTATTAACTCTTCAACAAGTTCTATTGTTAAATTTGATTTTTTTCTGCTATCCTGCTTAGCATATTTGTTCACTTATATGAAGCCTATATCTACTTGCTGAAAACATATTTCTGCTTAAACTACAAATCTTTATTCTTATTTTGGGTCTGTTTCACTACTCTGAAGCTTTAAACCTTGTCCAAGGCCTTAAATCAAACTCTGTGTCCATATCTGAGCCTCAGAGCTCCCCAGGGCTGCAGCTTCTGAGGGACAGCTCCAATTTCTGTTCCCTGGGACAGGGACGGGGCCAGCAATGGCTGGGGCTGTGTCAGGTTTGGGTTGGAGATCAGGGAAGGGAGGATGTGGGGCACTGGAACAGCTCCCCAGGGAATGGTGGCATTGCCAAGGCTCCAGGAGAGTTTGGGCAATGCTCCCAGGGGGGATTATTGAGGTGTCTGTGCAGGACCAGGGGTTGGACTGGGTGATCCTTGTGGGTCCCTTCCAGCTCAGGATATTCCATAATTCTGGGAATTTTGTTGAAATTTCCCTGATATTGGAAACAAAGAGCTTCAGTTTTGCCTCTGAGGGGATTGAGAATTTGGGCTCCCCATTTCTGACAGGACACCCTTGACCAAGAGCTCAGGGTCTGGTGAATTTCTTTGCTGAGCTGCAGGAAATATGGACAATACAAATAACAAATCTGGTGTACAGTGGGAAATAAAGGTGTGATTTTAGGGAAACAAATCTGCATTTGCACATGGACTCTTAAAGGTATTTTCAGTGCAAACTTTAGTGTAATTTTTTCACAATTTGTTAATTATTTTTTATTGGACATATCAATGATAGAGCTATTTGTAACGGAAGGGAACCTTAAAGCTCACCCATTCTACCCCCTGCCATGGGCAGGGACACCTTCCACTGTCCCAGGTTGCCCCAAGCCCTGTCCAACCCAGTCTTGGACACTTCCAGGGATCCAGGGGCAGCCACAGCTTCTCTGGGCACCCTGTGCCAGGGCTTCACCACCCTCACAGCCAAGAATTCCTTCCCAATATCCCATCCATCCCTGCCCTCTGGCAGTGGGAGCCATTCCCTGTGTCCTGTCCCTCCATCCCTTGTCCCAAGTCCGTCTCCAGCTCTCCTGGAGCCCCTTTAGGCACTCTCAGGTCACCCTGGATCCTTCTCTTCTCCAGGTGAGCACCCCCAGCTCTCCCAGCCTGGCTCCAGAGCTTTGTCCTTCCTGTGCCCCCCAGACCATCTCTGGGCACACAACAGGGGCTTGGATGGGAAATTTCATAAATTAAAATTAAAAACATGCTCCTGGTGTAGAATTCATCTTGGAAAAGGGATTAGTAATGGATCTTTTCCAGATCATAGAATATCTGAGTGAAGGAGTTGTCCAGCCCTGGCACAGCTGCCCAGAGCAGTGAGGATTCCCCATCTCTGGAGGGATTTAAAATCCATGTGGATGTGGCACTTGGGGACATGGCTCAGTGATGGCCTTGGCAGTGCTGGGGGATGCTTGGACCTGGTGATCTCAGAGATATTTTCCAACCTCAGTGATTCTGTGATTCCCTAAAGAAATGTGGATTTTCTCCACTGGATGGTGCTGCTCTCCCAGAGTTCCATCACTGTCTGTGGCATCATTTTTGAAGCAGCCCAGAAAATGTGTGTTGAATTAGGAGCTGAATCTTGTACCCGCTTTCCTCTCCTACTCTAAAGACATCAGTGAACAAATTTACGTTTCTGATAAATTATTGACTAATTAGTGGATTTTGTTGTTTGTTTGGAAAGGAGAGATGATTTTATGTTTTCTGTACACAGCATGGAGCTGTTCCTGGCTTTCTTAAATACTTCTCTAAAGATGAAAGCAAGTTTGTTTGGGGTTTTTTCACCCTATTTAAAAATCAGAGCATGTTAACCTGGCAGAAGCATGAGGATTAATCCCACAGTGTAGCTAAGAAGGTTGCAATGCTTAGATTGAAAGTGCTGGGAAAGTAAATGTCTCTTAATTTCAAGTTTGATGCCCTTGTGCTTTGTTACCAGCAACCTCCCGGGAGTAAAACATCTCAGGGGCTTGTCCATAGGGAGAAATATTCAGGAAAAACCATAGAAATTCACTTCTGAAGCTGTGGTTGAAAAGAAGGGCAGCTGCTCAGCTGGGGAATGTAAGATCTGCTGGAAGCCTTGAACCAGAGTCACTGAGGCTGGAAAAGGTCTCCAAGATCACCAAGTCCAAGCATCCCCCAGCACTGCCAAGGCCACCACTGAGCCATGTCCCCCATGTCCCCAAGTGCCACATCCTCAGGGCTCTGAAGTCCCTCCAGGGATGGGGACTCCACCACTGCCCTGAGCATCTGTTTCAATGTCTGACCACCTTTTTCATGAAGAATTTTTTCCCTCATGTTCAATCTAAACCTCCCCTGGCACAGTTTGAGGCCATTTCCTCTCCTCCTGTCCCTTTTCTCTGGGAGCAGAGCCTGAGCCCCCCCCCCCCCAGCTGTCCCCTCCTGTCAGGGAGTTGTGCAGAGCCACAAGGTCCCCCTGAGCCTCCTTTTCTCCAGGCTGAGCCCTGTGGTTCTCCATGGGGCAGCAGGGAATCCCAGTTTATTTGGGAGTTTAAAATCACAGACCACACTGCTGGTTCCCCATCTTTTCTTGGCACCACGGGCTGGGCTTGGAGGAGCTGCTGCTCTCAAGGTTTCCTGGTGGGAATAATCACAGAATCCCAGGATGGTTTGGGGTGGAAGGGACCTTAAAGCTCATCCCATTCCACCCCCTGCCATGGACAGGAACACCTCCCACTATCCCAGGCTGCTCCAAACCCCATCCAGCCTGGACTTGGACACTTGCAGGGATCCAGGAGCAGCCCCAGCCCCTGAGGTTAATAAGTTGTTTCCTGTACAGAAGTGAACCAGGCAAAGGTTGGATTCCCCTCACAGCCCTCGGGCCTTTAACCCAGTTAAAAACTGTTTAGGGACCATTTGGAGCTTCAAAGTTTCGGAAGTGGGATAAAAAAAGGCCCCATCTTGAATTCTGACAGTCTCAGTTCCTTAAAAATGAAACAAAACTGGGCAAAAAATGAGTCAAACATCCCTGTAATATTCAATCCCTCTGGCCCAAATCCCAAATCTTGTCTTTTAGGGAACGATGACTTCCTGATTGCATTGAAAACACCTCGTTGGATTTGGCTTCTCCCTGCCTTGTGTGGCCTTGGGTTAAAAAGTCATTTTTGATCCAGCATTTCCCATGGTGTTTAATGAAGTTTGTGATCTTCCTGTGTCCCATTCTTTGTTTGTCTTGTTTATTTAGGTTCTCTTCCTGCCTGGGCTTAGGTGCACACGTGGAGTGACTGTTTAACTGGGCTGGCTGCTCTTCCTTGATTTCAAGGAAGCTGTTCCTGGTGGGAAAGGCAACATGTGGGTCTGGGAATCTGTCATTTCTATAGGAATCCACATGGGACAAAGGAGCTTTGATTCTTCTTTGGATCTCTTAACTCCTGCAATAATTTCTGGCAGCTTTTCAGTTTCCCCATAAATCATTTTTGAGAAATCCAAAAGCTGAAATCCCAGAGTTTTCTGTTCTGTCATTCCCTTTCTCTGATCATTTACATAGATTTTTTAATTTGGCTTTTATTACAAAACTAAATATTAAAATTTCTGGGTTCTGGTTAAAGGGAGTCCTGGAGAATTGATTTTGTTCAGAACTGGGAAAGCAGCTTCATCATTTCCTCCTCTGTAGTCTCCATGTTGAAGCCAGATGTAAAACAAAATTGGAATCAATATGGAATTCACACCTAAATGTTAATCCTTAAAGCTTCCCTGAACTGCAGCTCATCCTGAGGGACAGCAACTTCCACAGCAATCCCACTTTGGCATCTTTCCATTAATAATTAATATTTTCACTGGACTTTTATTGTTGTTGTTGTTGTGTTGTTTCATTTAGTAAAATTAACCCCCAAAATATAACGAGTCTGACATAAGTTCTGGGTGGTGTTTTTTTTACAATGAAGGGCAAAAATTGGACTGATTCAACACCCAGAACTCTCTGGGAATGCCACTAAAGCCTGTTTGAATTTTCCTTTCCTGCTGCAGCCAGGAGAAAGCAGAAGTGGTCTGTGGATCCACGGAACAGCGCTTGGAGCAACGATGATTCCAAATTTGGCCAGAAGATGCTGGAAAAGATGGGCTGGTCCAAAGGAAAGGTAGGGTCTAAAGGAGAACAGTGTAGCTGAAGGGTCTAAAACTGCCAAGGGACAGTTTTGATTTATTCTCTTAAGTGCACAGGAAATTTGAGCAGTGATAGATTTCTGCACTTTGTAACAGTCTTGTTTGTGCCTGTCCTGCTTTCCAGTTTCTCTCCATTCTTTGACAATCTGAATTCCCAAGTGAGAGCAGGAATTGGAACATTTAATCAGGTTAAAGGTTTTAAGCTGCCTTTAAACCCTCAATTCTCTCCCTGCTTTTGATACTCTTTAACTCCAGGACCTACTTTAGTCTTTCAGTTTTAAGATTTTTTTTCTGATCTGTTCCTTGAACCCCCAAAATGCCTTGAGCTGTGTCCCTTCCCAGCTCCAGCCAGGACCTGTGGGTGAGGGGGCTGGTTTCTGGCACTAATAAAGACCTCCAGATCAGCACAAACACCTGCAAACTGCAGGTTTAATTCCACAGAGGTGCCTCAGCAAAACTTGGGGCTGCACATCAGGGTGTTTAGTGACAAGAATCCCCACAAAACCCCCACTACCTTTAATTATTCTTCTAAATTTCCTCTTCCAGATTTTCCTTAAAAGGCATAAAATTAGGATCATTCTCAATTCTGTAAATGCCTTAAAACCTATTTTTGTATTTAAACTGTTGCCTCAGTTATCTCACAATGTTTCCCACTCAAGGTACTGGATCTTCCTGGCCAACAGTTGTACAAGAAGGATTTATGTCTCCATTCCATTACAAACTTGGACAAATGGAACTTTCCCTTGATCAAATTAAGGGGCAAAAGCCCATCTGAGCAGTGAAATTAGGCTGCTTAGCACCAATCCTGTAAATGGGGAATTGGGTTAGGAAAGAATGTGTGGCCAAGTGTCCTGTTTGCTTCCATACTTTTTGGTCAGCAGAAGTTTCAAGGCAAATTTTCCACTCTATTGACCAAATAAACTCTTTTTTGTTTGTAACAGCAACAGCCTTTTCCAAATAGGCCTCATCCCTGCAAATCTTCCAGGGTGTGTCTGCAGGGCTTCTTTCCACTGCAGCACCATAAAAATATTTATTAATTCCAACACATTTGGTGATGATTTGTGACAGATGAGGCAAAAAGCAGATCAATACCAGGAACAAAGTTTTAAACCCAAAGCTTTGCCTTTTAATTTTTTAGCCTTGACCATACAGTTGAGAAAGATAACCCTGGACCTGAATATTGCTGAATATTAAACAACCCCAAAGTTGTTTGCTCCAATATTTTCATCCACTTATGAGGTGGAAGGAGTTGTGAATGCCCTGCTTCTCCTCTGCCTGCTCTCCTTCCATATAAATTTGGTTTGGATTGTGTGCTCTATGTAGATCTGCCTCGTTCCCATTACCCTTCCCAGTGACAGACACATTTTTGGGGTGAGGCAGGTTCTCCTTATGTAGAGTCTTGTTTGAAAACTGTAAACAATTTGGGCTTGCATAGGAATGTCAGGTGGCTTCCTGATTAATCACCCAGCCACTTAATGTTGTTGCTATTTTAGTGTTTATAATGCTTTGCTGGAGGCTTAAGTAGTAAATTTAAAAAAACTTTGTGTGTTGTGTGGTGATGCCTGTGAATGAATTCAGCTACAAGCAGACAAATTAACAGGAAGTTGTTATTTTTTTGCTGTATTTCCTTGTGAACTGTCTCACAATCCAGAAGCTCTAATTGCTGCTGTGAAATCCTTACATTTTTACCCTCAAATCCTCCTTAGGGTCTCGGGGCTCAGGAGCAAGGAAATCCAGAACACATCAGGGTTAAGGTGAAAAACGACGTGCTGGGATTAGGAGCTACCATCAATCACGAGGTGAGCACTGCACCCAGGGCAGGGAATGGATCCCATTTCAGCAAAAGCACAATTATTTGAATGGAATATTAGTGAAAACTGTAGTCACAGCTGCTGGTAGCATGTACCAAACAGGATCGTTTAGGATTTCCAAGACAACCCTTTTAATTTCATTTCACTTTGGGGTGACCGTAGGGGCTGTGGTTGGTGTTACCACTCCCACCAACAAGGATTGGATATAGCCAATTAATTTAGTTCTAAGAGTCTTAATATCTGTTTTGTAAAACTTGTGTTAGTCCTGAAGACTTCTGCCTTGTATTCATGTGGGTGATATTTACAGGACAACTGGATTGCTCATCAGGATGACTTCAACCAGCTTCTGGCTGAGCTGAATAACTGCCATGGACAGGGTGAAACAGGTAGGTTCATGCTTGGCTCAGTCAGATGCTGGAAGCTCAGCAGTGTTTCCATTCTGTATCTTAAAAAAGTTCCTGAGGCCCAGTTTGTGATGCAAATAATATTTTGGATAAGGTTGAAAACTCCTTCCCCAAATCACTGGGAAACAAAGGATGTGTTGCCATCCATGAGCATGGATTCATGGATCTCATTGGATCACTTTTGCTCTCAGCACTCAAAGAAAGGCTTTTTCTTGAGGAAAGAAAACATAACATGTTTAACCTGTTTATTTCATCCAGGATCACAATATTTGGGATGCTTTCCCTGGGCTGTACCTAGAGGAACATTTCCTTCTTTATAAAGCACCCAAAATCTGTCTGAGGGCTCACAATCACTCAGCACTGCAATGTTTTGCCTTCCTTTTGCTGATGGACTGTCACACTTGGCTTCCATGCTCCAGTGGCTTCTTAAATACCTCCTTTTCCTGTCTTTGGAGAGCTGCTCTGTAGCTTTTGCCTCAGAGTTCTACGTCTCTGCTTTGAGTGTGGCATAAAGTGATTTTTGTAGCCCTGGTGTTGAGCACACAAGTGGGAAAACTTTCCCAAAAGGGCTATTTTTAAAATCTTCTATTTTTGAAAAGCTTCTTACAAACTGACCTTGCTTTGTGCAAATGAAGTTAGGAAGTTGTGGTGGGTGTGAGCTTAGAGAAGGAATTGGTTTATCACATGATTTATCATCTCTCCTTTAGTTAAATGCAGTTTAAACTCTGGGTTTGTGTCTGAACACCTCTCTGGAGTGTTGTTAAACCAAAGGCTCCTGTTTGGACACAGCTTGTCCTTGTGCTGCTGGGGCAGAATTGCCAGATTAGTGAATTTAGTAACTCTTCATTCTTTCATTCTTAACCTTTGAGCACTGACTTTTCTACGAGAGAAAAATGTAGAAGGAAGAGGAGGAAAACCAGTTAGCAAGGAAGCTTTCTAATCCTGGAGTAATAGGATTAAAATTTTGAGCCTGATGCCTCAAGACATCTTCTTGAACTTGCTGTGCAAGCTGTCCTTGTGAAATCATGAGGCCACCCAGGACTCAGTGCTGTCACTCAGCTCCTGGAGAGGTAGGAGAGCATTTCATGGGGAAATTCCACAAGTTCCTGTCTCCCTGGAGAAATAAATCCTGCCCAAGTTGCAACTTGAGCCCTGGGAAGATCAGGGAGGTGGAACTGGTGGGAAACCTGCAGATGAGCAGGGAGCCAAAATGCCCAGGGCCGCAGTGAGTCAGCAGAGGCAGGTTCAGGGAGCAAGGCTTGGCCCTGAGCTCTGCTCCCTTCCCTGGGTCACCTCATGCAAAGTGACCCTTGAGAACTCTAATTTCTCCCTGTTTCACTCAGTTCTTTTGGTTCTTTTAGGAGGTGGGACAAGTTTTCAAACACTGAGAACAAATTTGGGTGCACCTTGGAAATTCCAGGTCAGAGTCACATTCGGTGATTTACAGAAAGGCATCGCTCTGAAACTTGTTTTTTTGGCAATTGTTGAAGCTGGCAAAACTCATCCAGGAAAAGACTCTCCCTGCAGCTGTGCTGCAGGAGCAAATGTAACATTATTGGCCACCCTCCAGTTTCAAACTGCATTAAAAGTCAGCTGAAAAACTTCATTGTTCTTAAAGAACCGGTGCAGTTGCCAGAGCTGGATTGCAATTAGAGGTTGGAAAGGAAGGGCCCCGTGGGGGTTGATGCCAACATTCAGATACCCTCAGTGTCTGTAGCTTTAGCTGTCCTTTCCTTTTTTTTTTTCCCCTAGCTGGGCACTGAGTCAGGGCAGGTTTAGATTAGATTAAATATTAGGAAGAAGTTAATCAGCTGGTGGTGAGGCCCTGACACAGATTGCCCAGAGAAGCTGTGGATCCCTGGAAGTGTCAAAGGACAGGGCTTGGAGCAACCTGGAAAAGTGGAAGATATTTGGGACTCCGTGGTCTTTTCCCACCCAAACCATTCTATAATTCCTGGCTTTTTTGCTGGGATCCTCTGTGGTGGTGACTGTCCCTTTCCCATGGATAAAAAGTGGGAACAGGACCCTGCAGTGCTTTGGCACATCCACCTCGATCACATTTCCTGCAGAAATGCCACTTTGGTGGCTTTGTTGCCCCCACTAAATTGCTTTAAAAAGCACATTAATACTCCTGCAGCACTTGCTCAGTTTGTCAGAGGATTTTCCAGTGCCTGGAAGACAGGGATGTATTTCCCTGCCCACTGCAAGTGCCAGCACGTTCTGTAGTGAAGTTCCTCCCTGCAGGCAGCAGGCGGTGCTGCTGCCCCTTTCCCTGTAGGAATAACGTGGAGGAGGAAAGCTCTGTGGAAACCTTTTGCTGTGTAATGCTCCTTTTGCTACCAGGAGATTGGAAACCAGGCTCAAAGTGCTGCATGGCTGTCAGGATATTTTAGTTGTGATCCTTGCTTTTCCCACAGACCCTTTTTATTGAGGATTTTTTTGTTACAAACTGGATTTGCTGGTCCTTTCTCTTCCCATTATTGTGGGAGAGTGGGTTTCAGCCTGCTGGCCCTCACCTCTCCCACTGCAAGCTGGGGATTTTAGTTTTAGTTCAGGGATTTATCAGCTGGCACTGCCTTTCAAACAGGGAAATGCTGGAGTTCCAGTGTCAGAAAAGCTTGGGCAGCAGAGCTTTCCGGGGTGGGATCATGTGAAAAAGGTGACTCAACTTGGCCCTCAGGGTATGGGTTGATTTCCCTACCCATCCCACAGGCAGGAAAAAAACCACCTCACCATAGTAACCCTCTGTGGAGTTACAGAGCAGAGACTCCTGTGGTGCCTCTTTTCAGGACTAGTAAGGCAGTAATTAACTGTACAACAGGTTAGTTCTCTCTTTCTGGCAATGTTTTGTAAATTAGCAGGTTTTGTGGCTGCAAAGAGAACATTTGTACCCCCAAAATAACCTGCCACAGCAGAGGAACGTGATCTCTGTGCTGTTTAATAGTGAGCTTAATCCTTCACGTGGCCTTAACCTGCTCACAGTCTCCCAGAGTAGTGCTGAGTGACTCTGGGACTGAGCCAGCCCCAGAAACCATTCCTAGAGGACAGTTTAGATGCAGTCCCTCTTCTGGAAGCCTGGAAAATGAGATAATAGGGATGTGGCAATTTGTTCTAGCTGGCCTTAGGGACAGAAAAGCTTTGTCACCATTCAGTTTCCTTACACAGATGCATCAGCTTATGTCCAAATAAAGGTATTTTGTGTAGGGTTAGAAATGAAAATCCTGTGCTTCCCCCCTTTTTATTTCTGCTCAGTCAATATTTCTAATGTTTCTTACATCTTTCTCAGACTCTGATGCTGGAGGTACTCTATGAAAAACATCGCTATTATTATTTTCATACCACAGAGATGGATTTTCCTTTGACCTGGAGTACCTGTATCTGCCTTTTCAAATTACATTTATTGGAAATGGGAAAGAAAGGGGATGGGGCAAAAAAAAATCAAGCATTGACATATTTCAGACAAAACTTAGAGTGCTTTCTTCAGTAATACTTTATGATATGTTGTTGACTGGATTTTGAGAGAGGGCATAGGGTGGACTTGATGATCTTTGGGGTCTCTTCCAACCTCATTATTCTTTGATTCTGTGAGAAAGTTAATTACACTGATGTTTGAATTTAGTGCTTAAGTGCCTCTAACAGAACTGGACCTTCTTTGCTTGGGATTTGTTTTTTTTTTTAGAGTCCTCAGTGAAAAAGCAGAAAAAGACATTCAGCCTCGAAGAAAAATCCAAATCTTCCAAGAAACGTGTCCATTATATGAAGTTTGCCAAAGGTAAGAGGAGTTTTGTTGTTTCATAAGCCCTGGCCAAGATTAGAACAAACCCTGCTCAAGGTGATCTGTTGCCTTGTGCAGTCTAAATTTGGCAAGTAAAACCTGGGTTTAGAAACACTCCCCTGCAGCTACTTGCTTAAAGCTCTAATGTTGCTGTTCCTCTTTATTTTGGGCAATTTTGGGTGGCCTTAGGCTGCTGATGTTGGGAATAAAACAATTCCCTGGTGAAGGAACTGAATAAAGGAGCAGCAAATATTCCAAGTGGGCAGGGATGGGAGCAGAAGGCAAAGGTGAGATGGGAGTGACTTGGGCATCTGTGTGGCACTAACCCTGCAATCCCCAGTAACCCCTGCTCAGAGATCATGTGGATGGGATCAGGGATCAGATTAAACCTGCGTGAAGGAAGAGGAAAGCCCTCTTACATCAACCAGGTACTTCATGGGATAAATTAGGGCAGCCAGAAAAACTGTCAAGAATTTGTAGAGTTTAGTAATTTCTTTTTTTCTTAGAGTGATGAGATTATTTCAGTCAGCCCAGGTTCTGGCCCTTGACAGTTTTGAGTCCTTTCCCTTTTGCTCTGTTCCCCTTTCACACGGTGTGTTCCCATTTCAGGGCATGGATAGGATCAGTTTCCACTAATGGCTGATTTATTAAACTGAAAGCCCTGTGTAATGTTTTCTGACAGCAAATGCCTCTGCTAAAACAGAGCTAATTGATACCTGAATGGAGGCCAAATTTTCATATCAGGCTTTGAGATTTTTGGTGAAATAATTCGACCTTGAAGTCCAAGCTGTTAACATGAGCCTGCCACTTTATGACATTAAACAATTAAATTGGTTCAGGGCTTGCAAGTACAAAGGCCATGGCCTGTGTGAGCAAAGAGGATTTATTTTGATTTGGATTTAACCTTTTACTAATTATAGAGGAAAAAAAAGAACTGTCTTTTGAGCATGTAAAATACAGCTCAAGGCTTTCATATTCACAATATCCCCAATTTATTTGGTCACATTTCCACAAGGCAGCTTCTCATTTGCTTGTACCTTCTGTGGCTGACACAGGGAAATTGTCCTTTTTCAGGGAAAGAGGAAAAGTTATTTGAGAAAGGCTCATGGTGTCATGGCCCTTGTTGTTGAATCCAGTCCTGCTTCCTTTCAGACTAAACAAGACAAGCTCACACAAAAGGGGGAGAAGGGAACAGCGACGGCACCGAACGCGGCTTCCGCTCCCGGGGCTGGTTTGGAGCCTCTCTGCTGGAGGAACAGCCACCCCTGGGTCTGGGAAATACACCCCAAGCTCAGATTAAATCAGCTGCTTTTCCAGTAGCTGCTCCCCTGCGATGCTGCAGGAGATTGGGGCTGTGAGCTGAGCTGGTTTTCTGTTAGAGGAAAAATGGGGGATACGTTCAGGGGGAGGCACGGAAAGGAAACATAGCTTGAAAATGGGAGCAGGAGGAGTTTAGGTGTCACATTCCAAGCCTTGGCCAAGAGAAAGCTGAGAGCAGCCCCAGTCGCTTCCAGCTTGCTTGGACAAGGCCATGTTGAGGCAGTGCAGTGAGGCAGCAGGAAGCTGGGGAACACTTGCTCCTCTAAGCTGATGTGTCTCTTTACCCTCCAGGGACAGTTAAGGATCCCAGAAAAAAGAAGAAGTCAGATTTGGGAATTTTTTGGTTTGTTTTTTTTTGTGTATTTTTTTGTTGTTGTTTTTGTTTTGTTTTGTTTTGGGTTTTTTTGGCCATTACAAGATTCATTTTGAGGTCACTGATTTTCAAGTGATTGAGACCCCAGCAGAGTCTTAACAAATTGACCTGTCTGGGTTAATTTTCTTCAACTTTTGCTGACCTTTTCCAAAAGAATTTTCTGACAGAGTCAGTGGACAACTCAACAACTCATGCACTGTGCAATTGGCTAAATCTTTGCATCTCTCAATCACATCACCCTCTCCTTGCTCCATGTCTGATATCCAGCTCACCACAATCAGATGGCAATAATGGCCCTCCTGGAAATCTTTGCTTCACCCTTGAAACACTTTTGAGTTGGAATAACAGTGGGTGGCAGAGGTGGAGGTTTTGCTTTACAGGAGCAACATCAGAAATCAGAGAAAGGTCCCCACTGAGTAAAAATGGATTTTTTTTTCATAGGATTGAGAAGTTGTAACTCCCTAGTTCTGTCAGAAATGGGGAATCCTCATGAGAATTCAAAGATCCCAATGCATACACACATTTTCTCTTGTGTACCTTCATTTAGTGGCCTTGGCATAGAACCACAGCATGATTTGGGTCTGCAGGGACCTTACAGTTCATCTAATTCCACCCCCCTGCCATGGCAGGGACACCTTCCACTATCCCAGGTTACTCCAAGCCCCATCCAACCTGGACTTCCTGATTTTTGTTTATGTCCAAGAGCAGTTCCTCTCTGTCTGTGGGTCACACTGTTACCAAAATGCATCCTCAGGTGTGAAGGTTTTGGGTTTTTTCCCTCTCTTTCCCCCTTCCAGGTAAGGATCTCTCATCTCGCACTGAACAGGACCTGTCCTGCATTTTTGGGAGAAGGCAGAAGAGTGCCAAGACCCAGGTAGACAAGAATCTTCACCTTTCTCTTATTTCCTTGTTTATTATCCCAATAACAAAATGTCCAAATGTCTTATGCCAATTTGTTTTTTGTACTTGAAGTGCTGTGCTTGAATACTAAGGAAATAAGAGTAAATTTAATCCCTGTTTTTGTGGATTACCATGATATAACTTCTTTGGAGGTGGAGAACTCCAGTATTTTAATTTTTTAGTTGGAAATATACATCACAAAGAAGAATTTTGCTTGACCTGAAAGTCAAAGGTTGGACTTGATGCTCTCAGAGGTCTTTTCCAACCTAAATGATTTTGTGAAAGATCCATGAATCTCCAAAATAAAAATTGACATTCAGTAGCAACTGGGAAATCTCCACAAACTGCTCTTTTTTCACAAAAATTGGGAAAGGCTGAGTAGCTGCAAAAGATTCAGAAGTGGCCTGAAAAGTGATAAATATTTGATTAGAAGACCTTTCCCTGGACTTTGGATAATGAGATCCAAGTTTGGACCAGTTTTTATTTTATTTATGTGTTAATTAGCATTTTCACTTGCAGAGCACAGACCAGCTCTATCAGTGGATAAAATAACTGTGACATGACCAACATATCCAGAAAAATTCTTTGGAAAAAATAACATCTGGAAAAGCACAAATGAATATATTGCAGGAATTACCCAGTTAGTTCCAAGTTCTTGAAAATCTCTGGTTTTAAGGGAAAGATGGGGCTTGAAATGGAGTGGAAATTTCTGGAATACCCTGTAGTGTGTGACACCTTGCTCCTTGTGCTCTTGGAAGTTGTTGTGGAACTTCACTGCAGGTCACTGGGAGCTGAAATAAGGATTTGGGAATTTGTCTGTGAGAGCTGTTGGAGCTGGGATTTAAAGGGACAAACTGGGATTTAAAGCAGCTCAGCACTGCTGGGGTTGAGGGAGCAGATTTTGCCCACTCATGAGTTGTCTCAAGTAGTTGGTATTGTTTTCTCTCTATGTTCTACATCTTTTGAAATTCAGAGTTGGAAAGTTGCTTCTTCTGGGACTTTTTCCTGCAGATCATTTGCTCTTTTGTGGATAAACACTGCAATTCACATTGATTTTATGAAGGGTGTCGAAGCTTGTGCATGTTTTTGCCAATCCCTTGACAGATGCAGCGGTTGGCTGTGCAGATTTCCTGAAATGGTTCAACATTCTGGCAGAAAAGTCACAGACTGTTCCCTCCTTAGCACCCAAATTTCCTCATGCAAATCCAGGCAGGAGGGCACAGAATTTGGAGCTGCATTGTTGTCTTCTGGGGAGGAAGCCAGAGGCAGCACAATTGCTTCCCCCAGCTGCCCCTTCTCCTTCTCTTCATGGATCAGAGATCTGTGGAGTTTGCACAGAACAGAAATGCATTGCTCAGGCCCTCCAGCTCTGAGCAGTTTCATTGCACTGCACCCATGAACTCTTATGATCCCTTCCCATCATGTGCTGGGGCCTGCTCCTTAAGGTGGCACTGAGGGAAGTGCCCTGTGAGGCTTTGCAGGAATTCTCTGTTTGCCTTCTGGTTTGAAATTCCTGAGGAATTTCCTTCCTGCAGGAGCAGGAAGGTGCTGCCATTCTCCTGGAATTGAGTTGTTCCTACATGGAGATGCGGTAGGAAGGGCCCTGATGCCCAGCAGAGCCCTGGGTTTTCCTGCAGGTTGTAGTGGGCTCCAGTTCCCTTCAAATTTCAGCTCCTACAACCCTGGGCTGCTTTCCCTGGTGACAGGATAAGGATTTCCACACTTCCAGAGGAGCCAGAGCTGCTCCTATCCATGAATCTGATTGCAGGTTCCCAGCTGTGGGTGCAATGGAGATGATCCATGGAAGTTCCCCTGTTGATCCTGGAAAAGCTGGAGCAGTGGCCACAGGAATCTCATGGATTTAAAATGACCAAGTGCTGGTGCTGCATCTGGATCAGGGCAACCCCTGGGATCAATCCAGGCTGGGGATGAAGGAATGGGGCAGCCCTGGAAGAAGGACTTGGGGTGCTGGTGGGTGAGAGCTGGACATGCCCCAGCCCAGAAACCCCTGGAGCTGTTGGAGAGAGTCCAGAGGAGGCACCAGGATGATGAGACGGATGGAGCAGCTCTGCTGTGGGAAAGGCTGAGGGAATTGGGATTGTTCAGCCTGGAGAAGAGAAGCTTTGGGGTGAGCTAATTGTGTCCCCCCAGTACCTGAAAGGAGCTACAAGAAAGATAGAGAGAGACCATTTACAAGGACCTGGAGGGACAGGATACAGGGAATGGCTTCAAACTTACATAAGACTGAGTTGGATGGGATATTGTGGAGAAATTCTTCTCTGCAAGGGTGGGGAGGCCCTGGCACAGGGGGCCCAGAGAAGCTGTGACTGTCCCTGGATCCCTGGAAGTGTCCAAGGCCAGGTAGGATGGGGCTTGGAGCAACCTGGGGTGGTGGAAGGTGTCCCTGCCCATGGCAGAGGGTGGATCTGGATGATCTCCAAGGTCCCACCCAACCCAACCCATTCCATGATTTTTTAGCTTGAAGTTCTGTCTCTGAGCCTCTTTCTGAGGCACCATCTCCCTCCTCTGTTCTCAGAGATGCAGTTTCAGCACACATTTGATGTGCACTGAATGACCCCAACAGAGCTACCATTTCACTCTTGATCTTTTGACAGAGATTTTCATCTTAATTCTTTTTCCCCTATTTCTATTTGTTTCAGTCTGGGATCACAAAAACTGGAGTGTAACTTCGCAGGAAAATGCAGAAGCTGCTTTTTACAGAATTACAGAATTGCTGAGACTGGAGGAGACCTGGAGGTCTCCAGAGGAGTCACCTTCTCAGAGCAGGATCAGCCATGGCAACTTTTTCAGGAGTTTGTTCAGACTTTTGATTATCAGCCTTCCCTAAAGCCTCCAGTTTAAACCTATGACAAAATTTCAGTGGGTGGATAAAAGAGGTCACTTAAGGGGCAGAAGAGATCATGGAATTGTTAAGGCTGGAAAAGACCTTTACAATCCTCAGTTCCGAGCCTGTTCACCACTTTGCTATGTCTTCATGTGCTATAGCCATGTGTTTCTTGAACACTTCCAGGGATGGTGACTCTTCCACTTTCCTGAGCAGCCAGTTCCAGTGCTAGACAACGCTTTTCATTAAGAAATTTTTCCTAACTCCAATCTAAGCCTCCCCACTGTTGCACTAGGTCTGGCTGGTTGGCTGCTGTCACACCAAACTGCCTTTAGAAGTTAGGAAAAGAGAAGAAAAAAGCAAAACAGAGGGAATTCCATCTGTGCTTATGCCCCAAGGGGAATTAGTGGGAGAACTCAAGGCTCAGTGATGGTCTCTGGACCAGCAGGATAATCCTCTTCTGAAGAAAATCTTGTCCAAAATCTATCACCCCTGAACCACTGCAGTGATAAACAGGGTCTCAGCAAATGAGATGTCATTGTTCCAGTCATTCCTGTCCACTCTTTTCAGTGTGGTCATTAGCAATCCTTCTATGATCTTGACTGTGCAAGGAGCCTTTGGCAGGAGATGCTCTGTGTGAGCTGAGTCTGAGCTCTCTGAGCTGTGGGGCTGATCTCAGACTCCCTTTTTATCTGTCTCAGTGGCCAAGGATTGGTCTGGTAATGGATCATTTCTCTGGTTCCACACCAGCTCTGCAGCAGTGAGTGGGGAATGCTGAAACTTGGATTATCTACCTTATCAAAGGAAGAGGGAGTTGGCCAGAGGACTGTAAAGATTGCAAAAGAGGGGAATTGCAAAGGATGTGGAAGGAAAAGCTGTTTGCCCCTGAGGGTCAAAAGAGTTTCTCTAGAAGTAATAAAACTACAGTGCTGTTGTTTTGATGGTTCTGGGATATGTGTTACTAATCAGAGGCAATTGCAACCTTTAATTCTCCTGAATGTTCAATGTAACAGTCGTTTTTTTAAAAATTATTTTTGATAAATCATGTGTCCAACTCAAACCTCCTTAATAAACTACACAGGGACCTTTGTTTAAAACAGAAAAAAAAATACAAGTCAAAAAAACGAGGTGGGGAAGAAAACAATGGCTGGGCTTCAGAGTGGACCTAAATTGAAAACGTCTGCAGTTTTTCCCAGGGAGAGCAAATGATTGAAAATATTGAATTGTAATTATGATGCTCTCTGGAGACCTGCAGTGAGGACCTGTTTTGCAGGCTACGATCTGCCAGACTTGTTTTTTTGCCACCACTTTTCCCCATGATTTTCTCACTTGCTTAGGAACAACTTGGAGCTGGGGAGACAGAAAAACAAATTCCATTAGTTCCTATCTGGTTGAACTTCCTGGAACCCCCACTATTTTTTTTTTTTTTCTTCTCAGAATTTCCTTCCTCCATCCAGCTGTGTTTCCTGATGGAGCCTTATCACTGGAGAAAATGCTCCTGAGTGAAGCTGAGGATTTGGGAATGAGTTGCAGACGGTCCCAACTTGGTTGCTGAACAACATGATTCTGGCACTGATTTCACTCTGGGGGCTGGGGGGAGCAGCTCTGATTTGCTCAAACCCCTGTTGGAGATGCATAAAAACCTGAGTGTTTTGCATCCATCTCACACATGCATGGCTCAGGCCATTCTATGAGTAATCTGCTTCCTCCAAGTTTGTGTAACTTGGATGGAAACCTGCGTAAGTTCCCTTCAGCCACCCAATCCAAGTAGCCCGAAAGTCTCAGGCTTGCAGTGATTTCTTCCTTGTTAGGCATTAGAAATGAAACTGTCCACCCCTGGTGCTTTTTCACTTTTTTTTTTTTTTAATCAGGAAATTGTCTTCTGACACATTTTGCAGAACTTCCTCAACTGATTTATATTTCCCAGCACTTATCAGAAAAGCATGTTGGCTAATCTTAAGGGACATAGCTGAAAATCCATTAAAGTCTGGCTTTGCCCTGGGCTCCCTGAAGTTATGGGTGAACTGATACCATTCCTTGCACCTCAACTTTTTCTCTGCAAAATACCAATCATGATATTGGTATTTGTGGGGTTTCACAATTGTGAGTTTTAGGCAAGTTGCAAGTTAAATCTTTTTTTTTTTTTTTTTAATCTGTGACCAAATTTGTTGCAGGGTTAGCACATAAATTAATTAGCTGCACCCTTCTTTGGCAATGCCAGGGAAGGGAAGAAAAAACCTGCAGAAGAGGAAAATGAGTTACAAATTAACACAGATTTTTCACTGTTCTGCTTTGGAGACCACAGTTAGCATGAGGTATTTGGGACTGAGAAGCAGAACAGAAAAAAAAAATACATCAAAAACCTGGAGACAGTCCAAAAGGATTTAGTAAAATGGGAGACAGGGTTAGAGGGCATGTCCTAGAAGGAGAGAGTGGAGGAACTGGATACGTTCATCTCAGAAAAGAGGCAGAAAAAAGATGACCTCTCTGCCTATAAATACCTGGGGGTCACGGGGAGGGAGGAGCAGAGGAAGGGAAGGGACAGTAATCAGAGTAGGCAAAAGCCAGGAATGGGACTGGGGGGTGAGAACTTCAATTAGAAAAAGGAAGACTCAGACTTACTCTTGAGCAGGCTTCCTCACAGTGATGTCAGCAGGGCACTGGAGGAGTCTCCTGAGGGAAATCCCAGCACCTCAGTGAGTGACGCCAAGAAAAAAGATGAGTTTAACACTTTTAGACCCGTTGGGATGGGCAGAGATGGATCAGTTTAAGTAAAAGAGCTCCCAGAAGCTGTTCTGTGAGTGGCTCCAGTACTGAAGTTGGATTCCTGTGGTTGTGTTTGGATTCTTTGTGGGTAAAGGAGTTGAGCTCATGCAGGAATCCCTGTCCTTGTGCATGTGGATCTCTTGGCCTTCCCTGTTCAGTCATGAAATATTTTAGTCTTAATATCTTTGAAACCTCTGCTGCTTCAACCAGCATGTTTTACTTGCTTCAGAATTTTAGTCCCAAGTGGTAGGACAAGGGGGAATGGTCTTGAGTTGAGGCAGGGGAGGTTCAGATGAGATATGAGGAAAAATTGTTCCCTGTGAGGGTAGGGAGGCCCTGACACAGGGTACCCAGAGAAGCTGTGGCTGCCCCTGGATCCTTGGAAGTGTCCAAGGCCAGGCTGGACAGGGCTTGAGCACCCTGCGATAGTGGGAAGTGTCCCTACCCATGGAAATGCACCCCACCATGGACTCTTTAACAGCCAAAAGGGTCAAAAAGAGGAGAAAAAAACAACTCCAAACCAGATTCTGCCAGCACTGAGCAGTGCCAGTCATTTTCGGGTGCCTGAGGAGCAGCCAGGACAGGCTGGTGACACAAAGTGACAAGGAGGACAACAGGACAGTACAGCTGAAGGGCTAAATCACAGAACCACAGAATGGTTTGGGTTGGATGGAACCTTAGAGCTCATCCAGTTCCAACCCCCTGCACAGGTGGTATAGATAGAGCAAATCTGGCAGCACAGACCAGTGGAAAGCTGATCTAAAGCCCTGTTGCTTTGAGTTGGTAACTTGCAACATCCTACATAGCAAATCAGAAAATTAATTAGGCTCAAGGTGTTAATTTGGGCCATATATTTAATATTTTTCCATGCAGATGAGAGTGTTTCAGGAACACCAGGAAGAATTTCTTTTACCCAGCATTCTGTCCTAGTTGTGCTTTTGATAAAAAAAAGAGGAAGAGCAAAGTATTGATATTTTGTTGCCTATTCTATAAGCACCTTGTTAATCAACTGGAGGATAAATTATTGCTGTCCAGATATCAGGAGAGAGGGAGAGGAGGAGATATCTTCCAATCTGGAATTAAGGGTGCTTTTTCCTCCTCTCTTCATTGGAGAAGTCGTGCCTCCACATTTGTTCCTTGGGGGGGTTGTTAAGGAACAGAAACAAAACTGGGGGGAGCTCTTTTTGATTTATCTTCTCTCCTTCCCTTTTGGTCACTTCCAGAGGCTTAAAGAGCCAAGTTGGCTTTAATGTGTTACCATTAGAGACCAGGCATTAGCTGGAATAACCCATCCTGCCTCACAGTGAAAAATATCCCTTGATTGGCTAATTAATCAGTCAAAGGGGAATGACATGGCCCTCTGCTTGAGGGACTCTGCTGCACAGGTAAACAGGTCATTGATAAATGGTTTACCCACAAATTCATATATCAAGAAAACTTAGTCATTTTTTAACTACACTTGGTGTGAAAGCTGTGCTGTGTGTTTCTTGGAGGTGGATTTTTGCTGCCTTTGCTTTTTTTTTGCATCTTGGAAGCTTTTAGGCTGTGGGAGTTTGTGAGAGGAAAAGGCCAATCAGAACTTTGTCACAATTGGAGTACTTCTGGGTGTTTTTTTGGTTTTTTTTTTTTTTTTTTTTTTTTTTTCTTTTTCTTTTTGGAAGAAAAAAAAAAATCAGTAATTTTTTTTCCCCTCTCCAAAAGAGGAAATCATTGACATGGCTTTGTGTTGAGATTGAGTGGGTCTGAAATCAGGATGGCTCAGTTGCTTTTGTCATTTAAATATCCTGAGGTTGCTCAGTTGGTCATATCCAGTCCTCAGGCACTGCATGGACAAATAAATATATCCATAAATGGATCTGATGAAATAATTGGGGAAAATCTGTGGTGTAAGAGGCAGATCTGTGTTGGTAGAAGGCTTTAACTGAGCTGATTTCCTATTGGCTTTTGGCATTTCTGTGCTGGACCTTGTCATCTGTATATTTTATAACACTTTATCCTGCAAAGGTGGTTCTCCAGTGGGATTCTTCACTGAGATTTAGAGAAAAAATGAGGGAAAAAAAAAAAATTAAAAGGGGAGGAAGGAAATCCAGCTCTAAATTAAATTGCATAAAAATGTGATTTAGAAACACTTTTATCCATGAGGTAAATAGGGTTAAAGCAGTGGAATCGTGTAAGGGACCACAAAACAATGTTTGGCTTAGCTACTTAACTGGGTGCTCAAAACAAATCCTAATTGTGCTTTTTTTTCTTGCAATTGTCTCTTTTTTTCCTTTTTTTTTCTTTTTTTAACTGTGTATTATGTGAGAAAGTAACACACCAGTACCTAAGAATATGGGTTTGGCTTCTAGGGAATAAACCTCACCTTATTTTTTGTCCTATGTAATCCCTTCCCCCCAAGCAGCCCTTGCCATGAGCCTGAGCTTTATAGACCAGCTTTGTTTTGTTTTTCCTTTTAAAAATATTTGTCTGATCAAAGAGCTTTCCTTAAAAATAAAAAAAAAAATTGAAAAAAAATTGCAGTGCAGCAGTTGAAAACAAGGAAAAGTACCTTTTTTTGATCCTATCATAACAGGATTTGTATATGGAAGTGTGAAGTAAGCAGGTGGCTTCCTGTTGATTTTTAAGCCAGGTGGGCAAGTTCTTGATGATGAGTTGTTCTCCCTCCCTGCCCTCTCCTATAAGTAGGAATTTACTTATTCCTGTGTCTGGAGGAGTGGAATTTGGGCTGACAATTTGTGGGGATAATGCTGCTGTGGGAATGAGAAGGAAACAGCAGCTTGGTCTCTCTCAAAACTCAGGGATTAGGATACATTTTATTACCTCCATCTATTCAAGCAGCCTGCAAGGACTGGGTGTTCACAGCAATCTGATTTTTGCTGACTTAGTGTCATTAAATGGTGTCTAACCTTCCTCCAAGGGTGTCTTCTGATTTTTGCCTCATCAAACTGGTTATGAAACTGCTGGTTGGTTCAGATGGGTTAAACAAACCAGAAGCTGGAGCAAAGGAAATTATTCAGCCTGACAAAGTGCTTAAAATCTAAAGAAACAAGCTTTTCCACTCCCAATCCAGTATTTCAGCTTCTCTGCTGGATCATTCTTTCTTCAGCTGTGAAAATTTGCTTTTTTAACTCTCTAGTTAGGAGAAATATCTGGTGCAGGACAGTAACTTGGTGGTAATATTCCCCACCAGTGTCCAAACTGGTCCTTTGTCTCTCTGAGCTCTCTCCAGCTCCCTGGCATGTTTGCAAACTTGGCCATTTGAATTTAGTTTGGGTTTATTTGAGTTTTCCCAAGATTAGGACAAGGTTAAGAAATCCATTGTATGTTTTTCACTAAATCTACAGCCTCCCTCTGCAAACCACCATCAATCCCAGTGTGTTTCCTTGCCATTCCTCTCTATGGCAATGATGGTGTTGCCATAGAGAGAGGGACAAATGTGACAAAAGTGATGATTAATGTCATTAATTTGACCTTCTGTTAATAATTGTGCATAACCCTCAGCTAAGGAAAGAGGAAGAGGATGATGGGGAAGACAAATCATGCAGGGGGAAGGTGGTGCCTTCTGTGCTCAGGTGGCTTCAGCATCAGCTTTGAAAGATGTGTCCCATGTCAGGATCCTGGTGATGAGAACTTGCTGTTCTCCCTCATGGGATATGCTGTGGGAAAGGTCTCAGATTTGGAATTAAGGATGAATATTGTCCTGGTTTGATTTGTTGAGAGGAGACAGCAGGGACTTATGGACCTGTTAGAATGTTAAAGTCACAAGGATGCTCCAAGGGCTGGAGCCCCTCTGCTCTGGAGCCAGGCTGGGAGAGCTGGGGGTGCTCACCTGGAGAGGAGAAGGATCCAGGGAGAGCTCAGAGCCCCTTCCAGGGCCTAAAGGGCTCCAGGAGAGCTGGAGAGGGACTGGGGACAAGGGATGGAGGGACAGGACACAGGGAATGGCTTCCCACTGCCAGAGGGCAGGGATGGATGGGATATTGGGAAAGAATTGTTCCCTGTGAGGATGGGGAGGTCCAGAGAAGCTGTGGCTGCCCGTGGATCCCTGGAAGTGTCCAAGGCCAGGTTGGAGCAACCTGGGACAGTGGGATGTGTCCCTGCCCATGGCAGGGGGTGCAACTGGGTGTTTTAAGGTCCTTTCCCACCCAACCCATTCCATGATAACAACTGAAATCAGCCACAGAAAACTCCAGAGTTTTGCTGAGTTGGACAGAGTTTGGATACTCTGCTGAAAAGATCCCAAAATTTCCATGCATGCAGCAGGGTCTGAAGTCTTCCCTGCATGGATTAAGGGATGTGATCCATCTCTGGTGTGTAGTTTGTCCCTTCTCTTTGGGGACAGTTGGTTGTGCCCAAGGGTGTTTGGATTTGCAGACTCACAGCCCTACAAACCCAGTGGGTGTGGGGAGTAGAGGCTGGAACTTGGTCTGGCTTTGGAGCACGAGGTGCTGCTGTCTGTGATCATTAATTCCTCAGAAATTTTTGGTTGTAGTCTGGGGATGGACCTCCAGAAGGTTCTGCTTTGATGATCCTGGTGGAAAGTTCTGGAGTCCCTCAGGATCCAGAATTCACAGGGTGGCTTGGTGGCATCTGGAGTTAAAAACCATCATGTGTTGGATAAACTTTCAGCTCCCACAAAAAGTCAGGATCAAAGATGATTTTACCATAATAGTAGAGTGGACAGAGGCTGAGAAGTGTGCCTGCCCACAGCATTCAATTTTTCATTTTTTATTTTCTGGGATTTATTTTAAACCTGCTCTGTTTCACCAGGAGCTGACTTTTTCCAAGTACTAGGAAGTGTTTTTGACAGCAGAATCCAGCCCAGCTCAGGGTAACACTGATCCTGTGTCACCTGTGTGGTACAGGTTTTTTTTTAACAAATGAAGGGAAGATCAAAAATATTGCATGCCCTAAAATCCTGTTTTCCAGAATATTGAAGAATTTAAATGTCACTCAGTGTTTCAATACTTGAAAGAAAATTATTTATTCTCAATATTTTTTACAAAGAAATATCTGAGCTTGGGAGCAGAAGAAAGTTTCTGTAGTACAAGGTAGTCAAAGGCTAATGCTAATTAGGAAATGTTTTCTAGTTCACAGAAAACACAATTTCTTTTTCTTAAAATTTCTAAAAGAATATATTTTAATTTCAAATTGTCAGCTTGTGTATTTTGCAATGGATATTTGCAGTTACAAAAATAGTAATTGCTACAAACATCTTGCTGTGGTCAAGTGCAAGCTTGAAGGTGCTTTTTTATTATTCATTAAACCATTATATCTCATAAGGGAGTAAAAAATCTTAGATGAGGGAAGAAATCAAGCAATTTTATTATTTTAGGAAACCCTTTATTTATATATTTATTCTTTGATGTCTCATAATATGGATATGGGGTTTATGTTTTGTGGAGAAAAAGAGGAACAGTTTAGGTAAATAAACACAAGGTTTTTGTTGGTTCTCTCCAAATCTCATCTACTGCTTAAACTTAAAAATATTGAAAAAGCGCCAAACACTCCAAGTGCCTGGAAAAATTCTCAGGTTTCATGAAATATTTGTGAAGTCCTCTGAGTGTCAGTGGATGTGGAATTTCTCTCCAACTACTAATGGCTTAAACCACTAGGAAATTTAATATGAAATATGTCAAAGACAACATCCCAAATTCTGTCTTGGTGCATTTTGGGGTGGCTGATTGTCCATGTCTCTGCTGTCACATCCAAGCAAAAACTGTTCCTCCAACAATTCCCAAATTATTATAGAGCTTCAGATCTTTATTGACTTGCCTGGCTCAGCTCATCCCAGTATCAGCTCCTTAATCAGTTTGTAAACACCACATTTAGCCCAGTGGATTATTAAGTTTTCTAAATATCTCCCTTTTCTAAGGACTCAGTGCTGTGTAGCACCAGCTCAAAACTCCATTTGTTCCATGAAGACCACCCTAATATATAAATGACATAAATTATATAAACTTCCAGGTGCTGCTCAGCTCTAGTCTGGGGCAGTGATATAACAAAACACGTGACTGTTGAGTTATCCAACTCTCAAATTGCTTTCCCCTAAAAATATTTCTCCTCCTGACTTAAGGAGTGAATGGCCAAAGTGACCTAAATTCAGCCTTTCAATATCTGTGTCTGTGCTGATGCTGGGAGCTTAAGCATTCATTTACATTTCATCTTAAGAGCAATGAGAATGCTGGGCCAAGCTTTGAGGTGATGAGAGAAAATTGGGTAATCCTACACGTCAGCAAGCAGCTGGAAGAGGAAGTTTTTTGTTGGAACTTGCACACTGAGAAGGCACAATGTCCCTGTTTTAACTTCTGCTTGCTAAGCCTCCTATTAATCACTGCTTTTGAACTCCTCTCTGTCAGCCCCTCTGGATTTGGAGGATGGGATTTGTCTGTAGTGGATCCCAGGAATCTGGCTCAGGAGTTGGTTCCCTTTCACCACTTGCTGTGCAGCCTTGGGTCAAGTTTGCATCCCAATTTCCCAGCCATTAAACCTGAGGATTATTCACATGGTATCAGCCTAATTTGTGTTGTGTGTGGTTCTTCATGAAGTGCATTGAAATCCTGAGATGATAACTGAGAATATTGAAATGCCAAGTGTATCACCCAGGTTTCTCCCAATGGTTATTTCTGGCAGAGCTGTTAGAAATGTTCAGTGGTTCCCTATTTTAAATTCTGCCTTGCTAAGCCTCCTATTAATCACTGCTTTAGAACTCCTCTCTGCCAGCCCCTCTGGATTTGGAGGATGGGATTTGTCTGTAGTGGATCCCAGGAATCTGGCTCAGGAGTTGGTTCCTTTTCACCACCTGCTGTGCAGCCTTGGGTCAAGTTTGCATCCCAATTTCCCAACCATTAAACCCAGGGATTATTCTCATGGTATCAGCCTAATTTGTGTTGTGTGTGGTTCTTCATGAAGTGCATTGAAATAGTGAGATGATAATTGAGAATTTTGAAGTGCCAAGTGCATCACTCAGGTTTCTCCTGGGGATAATTCACATGGTATCAGCCTAATTTGTGTTGTGTGTGGTTCTTCATGAAGTGCATTGAAATACTGAGATGATAACTGAGAATTTTGAAGTGCAAAGTGCAGCATCTAAGTTTCTCCCAATGGTTATTTCTGGCACAGCTGTTGGAAGTGTTCTGTGCTTCCCTATTTACCTTTTGAACTTTACAGCCACGGCGCCCATATTGTGGTTTTAAGACATTGCAGCTTAATTAAACTTTCAGAGAGTCCTGGAGCGTGACTGTCTCCAGCTTTCCTGAAATCCCTGCAGAAGCAGGGCTGTTTACATAGAATCTGGGTGGGAGAGGGGTGCTGTGCTCCAGAGCATTCCCTGAGGGCACCGCTGAGGGTGAGGGTGTGTAACCCCAGAGATTTGTGGATCTTGGGAAGCTGAGCTCAGGCAAGAAGTGCAGAAGCATCTCACCTGCAGGAGTGTTTGTGTAAGTGGTCAAGTGGAGCAGCAGCATTTTTGGACAGCCAGGACTTTCTGTGTCCCTTGTGCTGCTGATTCCCTGCCCTCCTCTCATTCCAGCAGTCCCCTCTGCCCAGCCTTTCCCACCTGCAGCACTGCAGGCTCAGGGATTTTTCCCCAACAGCAGGGTCAAGTTTTTTTCCCTTTTTTTTTTCATAAGCCTGGTGTTTGTCAGTTACCAAATGGCAAAGGAATGCTGTGTGTAGCAACTGTGATGGATGTGGTCCAAAGGCAGGGAGCGTGGCCCGTTCCTTTTTCCGGCGTTGTCGTAGGGAAATGGGCGTCTCCAAGAGACGCCCAGCGCTGAGCCCTCGCTCCGCAGCTCCGCCGGCCCGGGGCTTCTGATCTGAGCCCTTGCTCCTGGAAAACAGAGCTTTGTCACTCCTGGCAACTGGCTCTACAAAAACACTGATAACAATAAAGGGCTCCCTGCCCAGGCCAGGCTTGCTCTTGCTTTCTGGGAATCTTCCAGCTTAGAGGAGATGCTGCCCCTCTGTTTTAACCCACAGTGGGTTTTTGTAGGGCCCTTCTGCTCCCAAATTCTCAGACATAAAACCTTTCAGGGCTGTGGCAGATCCTCTTCCAATCACAGAATTTTGAGTCTTGAACTCCTTTCTTTCCTGTATCAGCAGAACAAATTGCCCTTCACCTTTACAGAGTGTCTGAAGGGATGGGAACTGTTCACGCTCTCAGAGGAAGCTTGGGAAGTAGGAAAAGTTATCTCAAGTTCATGTCAGGCAACAAAATATTAGAATTTTGCCATGACATCTGTAAAGCACTTTTGGTACTAATTTTCCAATAAGTTTTTATTGTTGAAAGTTTTGGACTGAAAGCTACAAAACTCTTTTGTCCTAATTAGTAACTGATTTTTCTGGAACCTAGATTGTCAGGCTGTCAGACTCTATTTTCCTGGGTCTGAAGTCCTTAAAAGAAAAGATGAGGTTGCAGCCAAGGGGGAGTTGTGGGGTTTGACACCACTTAAGAGCCCTGAAAAAAAGCACCTTCATGTGATGCAGGAGATGCCCACTTGGCTTCTTGTTTTGTCCTTCAGGATACCTTGTTGCTGTGGAGATTTGCTGATCCTGATTGATTCAAGGCAATATTCTCCAATTGTTTCAGAGTTAAGCTAAATGCCTGAAGGAGAGGGAGATTAATCCCCACTGAGAGGTTAAATACAGTGATGTAACATCTAAGAAGCAGGGGAAGAGAAAAGCTCCAGTGAATGGCCATTTAACCTGCTTAAGGTGTGAGCTGTGCATTTGAGGGTCACCTCTCTCCATTGGATATGAAGATTTGAGACTCCACATGTAAAGCTTCCACTAAATATTAAATATTTGTTTTGAGCTTTAGGTACAAAGCTCTTGGTTTATAATCATATATTGCAAATATATAAAAGCTTTATATTATTTTTATTTCCGTATAGATACTTAGCAAGACAATATGCTTTTGACAGTTTCTGTCTTATATTTTTGATAGAGCAGAATGATTTGGGTTAGAAGGGACCTTAAAAAATCATCCCAACCAACCCCCTGTCACAGCCAGGGGTTCACATTTTTATTGCTTCTAAAAGGATTCAGTCCCAGAACATGGCTAGGACTTAAGGAACATTGGAAGGGATCACATGTACAGAAATTATTCTGTAGATTAATGCCACTTCCTAACTTATGCTTAGATAAATGATCTTTCTGTCACTTCTGATTGCTTTCCTTTCCCAAGTTCTGCAAATAAAAATACCTTTCTGTAGGAGATACAAGCAGAAATCCTTTTTGAGGCAGGAGTTTTATGTGTCCAGGAATTTATAGGCACCTTTTCCCCAGTGTGCAGCTCTAAATCGGTACCTGGCTCTTATTTAGGAGGGCATATTATTCACTTTCCTCCAATATTTGGGAAAACAGGACATGCTGCTCATTTGAAAATCATACCAGCTCCTTTATCACTGCCAGTCACAGTCAGCAATGCTGCATTCCCAGCTTGACACCAAGGAGGAGGTTTGCCCTGAATAAATAGAGGAGATAAATGGTCTTTCTGTTCCTCAGAGGAATTTGGGCCACTTCTCAAAGTTGGTGCCAGGAATACAGTAGCAGAGTGGCATGGTTAAAGTTAATTGCCCTCAGATTTTAGTTAAAAGTCTAACTAGCTTGTCAGCTTTGAATTTATATTTTCACAGTTCACTAGGGAGTGATAATAGGGAGGCTTTGATGTAGCTGCCTGGTTTTTGCTTTGTACGAAATGCTCCCAAGTTTAGTAAATAAACTTTTATTGAGAGGGGGCAGGATTGACAGCTTAGAGCCAGCCAGGAGAATCACAGATATCCCCTCACTGAGGGGTAGAGGGGCAGGAGGACATCGGGGCTTCGTGGCTGGAATGCCAAAGGAGATTTTCGTGGAGCACTGTGCTGAGCTCTCTAAGAAACAGCTCATCAGAGATTTGTTAATTAGGTGTCACCCGAGACTTGCTGAAACAGTGAAGCTGCATAAAGCACAACCTAATTAACTCTTTAATAGCCCTGGAATACACTTGCCAGTTCCCTCCACCAGGGAAAGTAAGGAATGCTGGATGAATCCCCTGGGGCTGCCCAAGGCTGTCCTGAACAGCATTAGAGAATAGAAAGACTGATTCAGAGCTTGTAACAGAAGACTGTGGTTTCTAAACCAAAAAAAGCCTCACCAAATTAATTGATTACAAAGATGTTCATTCTGGCTTTAACTGGAAGCAAAATATGTTTTCTTTTTTTTGTTGTTGTTGTTTTTTTTTTTAATTTAATTTCTGATGACTCTTGCTCTATACTGTACCTCTGCCCTATAGCTGGGTGGGAGGGACCTGAGCCGTTCAGTCATCTTTCAAGTACAGAAGCAAAAAGGCACATTCAAAAGCATTTAAAGGATTTGCTACACTTTATTCTAATATTATTATCTTATTCAAGGTTACCTAATAATGTCACTCAGAGGGTGCTGAGGCCCTGGCACAGGTTGCCCAGAGCAGCTGTGGCTGCCCCATCCCTGGAAGTGTCCAAGGTTGGATAGGGCTTGGAACAACTTGGGATAGTGGAAGATGTCCATGGCCATGGTATGGGGCTGGAAATGGATCATTTTTAAGGTCCCTTCCAACCCAAACCATTCTGGGATTCTGTTATTGGTTAACTTTTTAGTCACAACATTATTGGGGTTGATACCTTCCAGGCAGCTGTTCTCTGGTTGAAGGGCAGATCAACTCCAAGAAATTGGCGTGCTTCCCCTAATTCTTGCTAAAATCATTCTTGGGACACGTTTTAATTTTAATATATTTTTAATCCTTTCATATTAAATGAGTAGGAATAACTTAACTCTCCTGTTTCACCTGGTGATGTGTGATCAAACCATTGAGCTCTTTGGAGGTGCAAGTGGTTTCCTTGGCTCTGCAGCCAGGGTGGATGAATTCCATTGCCAGGATCTTGCTGCCATACAAACCTTGTCTCAGTGGGCTGCTGGTTTTTGTAATCTTTTTTTTTGAGCTGCTCTTTTCACTGCAGGTGGTTCTGCAGAGAGAGCTGGCTGCATTTGGACACAGAGATAAACTTGTGCCTTTGTGCCTGAGCTTACACAAGCACAGATCACCTGCTGGCCACCAGGAATGTGGTCTGATCTTGTTCTGGCTGACCCCAGTGAAAATGGGAACTTGCATTGCCAAAACTATTGGAGCATCCAGTGGCTCCAAGGAGTCCAACAGGCTGCAGACAGGTTTGAACCGTCTGAGTGGGAAGGGACTTTATTTTTTTTTTCTTTCCTTTTTTTTTTGCAAGCCCTGCAATACTGATTTCAGCACTGCCTGGCTGGGGCAGAGGAAATGTCAGCTCCTGGAGGAATAGTTGGAGCTCTGTCTGAAGGAAAACTTGGGGGTTTTCCACTCTTAAACCATGAGAGTAAAAATGTTATTTCCTTCAGAAAGTTCTTAAAGGAGCATTTGAAGAAAATAATCCATTTGAAAAGCAAACAATGAAATAGTTAAATGAAAAAAGCCATTATTGCTTTTACATAAAATCATGGAATCACAGGAAGGTTTGGGTTGGAAGGGACCTTAAGTTAACCAGTTCCACCCCCCATGGGCAGGGACACCTCCCACTATCTCAGGTTGCTCCAAGCCCCATCCAACTTGGCCTTGGATATAAATTTCCTCCTAACTGGAAAATTACTAATTTTTAGTAAAGTGTATGTTTGAGTTTTGGTTGAACTCAAAATTCTGGATTGTTTCACAGTTTCTGCCTGGTATCATAAGCACTGTATTTGAAAATTATTTGTTTGAGGGAGAGGATGTTGCCCTTGGGTTTTTATGGCAAATTTTTGATAGACATATCTCTCTAAATATGCCTTTGGGCTGTCTTGAAAATACTTGATAAATACAATTCTGGAGTCCTGGAATGGTTTGGATTGCAGGGACCTTAAAGCTCCTCCAGTTCCACCCCTCTGCTGTGAACAGGGACACCTTCTGCTATCCCAGGTTGCTCAGGGCCTCATCAAGCTGGGCCTTGGATACCAATTAATAAAATCCATCAAAATTTTGGGGGATTTTCCTTTCATAAGGATCCCATACAAAGAATATTTAAACCTCTGAGGTTTTCAGTGCTTGTACTTCCTTCAGGCTGGAATTGCAAGTTCCCCCAGAGAGGTTTTGGGCTGCTTGTGCTGGAGTTGGTTGAGTGGATCAGGCCATGTCTCCTAGAGGCCTTTATACAATGCCCTTCTTGTACAGTCAGGAGTTTAAGGTTTATTTCATCAATTTTTCTCCTCTCTGTAATGTCACTATTCCACATATTATACTGAACCTCATTCAAATACCAATTTGTGTAAAAAAAAAAAAAAAAGAAAAAAACACCAAACAAAAAGTCCCCTAGAAATGCTGAATCTGAGCTTGATCGTGTAACTCGACTCTCTCCAACCCTACGATGAGATTATTTAGACAATCATAATTGTTAATTACATAATTATATGCTGTTCATTTCTCTGGAAATGGTACTCACATCATGAACAGCTATTGAGTTTTTTGGGGTTTTTTTCATTTTGGGTGTGCCCTTGGTCTTTATTTACTACATTCAATTCAAATGCTGTTTAGAAGACAGGATTTGGAATATTCTTGCTAGGAGTTTGGGAATATTCTTTCTATGTTGTTTACTGCAGTTTTATCTTCATCCTTTCTGGTCTGGGGGTGGTATCAGGTACTTGTAGAGGACAGTTTGTTAAGTGCTGAAGAACAAATCAAAATCTGGAATTTGGGTCCAGCTGCCCCACAAGACAATGTAGATGTTTACTGATTTTAGGTTTGCAGGTTGAGATGGCTGAGAACTCAGCTCTTTCTTCAAATGTTTGAGTTTGAGCCCAAATTCACACATCTGGAACTGAAAATTTTTTATTTTCACTATCAATCTCTGGTGAGATAACTGAAGTACTAAAGAGACAGTTGCTGATGTCAGCCCTGCTGTTTTGCTGTTCGTTTGTCATACATGGGGATGCTTTTCTCATCCTTCCACATACTCCTGGATTAAAGGAATAAGCATTACTTCAGGTGATATTATTCATGACAGCACAGTGGGAAGTTATTGTTTTATTAGAGAAGCAAATTATACCTCAGGGAAATATTCTGGTCATATCACCTTCCATTTAGAAGGCTACTGCATATCTGACATGTCTGCAAACAAAACAGACAAATTTGGATTTTTTTTCCACTATTAAAATCAATTTTTTTAATGTATTGACACTTCTGCCTTTTTTGGGAGGGATTACAGTTTCTTAGATCAGTAGAGTCAGCTGGCTCACAAGGGAAGGGATATAAATACCTGGCTGGGATCTCAGCCTCTGGAGTTGCTCTATTAATTCATGCCATCCATCTGGGATGCTGCTGATGGATGTCACCTTGTGAACAATGCAGGTGGGAAAATGGAGCATGAGAGCTTCCCAGACAGAGTTTCCTGTAAAAATACCAGGTGATATTTTCAGAGGCCTTTGGCTACCTGAGCATAAGTCCTTGTGTGTAATACACACAAGCCTGGTGCTTGTCTGTGTGCCTGGAAGTGCTTGTGAGCACAAATTCACAGCTTGTGCCTTGCTGGCATGTTTTATTAGTTAGATCCAATTGATGGCACTCACTGGGAATTCTCTGTGAGCATTTCAGAGTGCTCCATGCACAGATTTGAATTGCTTATACTTTCATCAGGCTGGAATTGTGTGTGTGATTCCTGGTGCATCCCATGTGGTGGTGTGGCCTGAAGGTTTCTGGGGTCTGCAGAGTTCCTCATTTGGGATGGACAAAGGTGCTCAGGTACAGAGGGATTCTGTCCCTCTGCCCCACTCAGGTGAGACCTCACCTGCAGAGCTGCCTCCAGCCCTGGGGCCCAGCACAGGAAGGACCTGGAGCTGCTGGAACAAGTCCAGAGGAGACACCAAAATATTTAGAGGGATGGAGCAGATCTGATGTGGGAAAGGCTAAGGGAATTGGGCTTGATCAGGAGAAGAGAAAGATTCAAGGTCACCTGATTGTCCCTTTCAGTCCCTGAAGAGAGGCTACAGGAAAGATGGAGAGAGACTTTGGACAATGGCATGGATGAATGGGACAGAGGGAATGGCTTCTACTAGCAAAGAACAGGGATGGATGGGATAATGAGAAGGAATTCTTCCCTGTGAGGGTGGGGAGGGCCTGACACAAGTTCCCCAGAGAAGCTGTGGCTGCCCCATCTCTTAAAATGTTCCAGGCCAGGTTGGATGGGGCTTGGAGCAGCCTGGGATGGTGGAAGGTGTCTCTGTCCATGGCAGGGTGTGGCACTGGGTGATCTTTAAGGTCCCTTCCCACCCAAACCATTCCATGATAAGTTTTGATTCCATTTTTTGACTATTCAGGGCTGTGCTGAGAACTTCTGATGGCAGAGGGGAACCGAATGGTTTTCAAAGTCACTTCCAACCCAGTCCATTCTGGGATACTGTGATTCTGGGATTGATCCTGTGATCAAGCAAAGCACTTTGCTTGATGCACTTGGGTTGCACAGAGAAAAGCATCTCTGTGTGTTTGCTCAGTGGTCTCTTCCTACTCTGGTTTCCATGGTTGCAACCCAAACCTTTTTCGAATTTCCCACCTTACCCACATTTCTAGCATTCCAATCATTGTTGATGTTCTCATTTAATATGAAACATGTCCCAGTGGCAATGTAACAATCATACAGAGACTTCACTGAAATACCTCAAAATACCCATTTTTGTGGATGCACAAACCATTTTCTTGTTATGAGTGTGGAGTATTTTAAGAATAGCAGAAGGAGGAGTATCTGTGGGTCAGGTGGAAGTTTCTTGTGCCAGGGTGCAAAAGCATCAATGATTTGTCAGTATTATGAGATTCAGTATTCTCTACTGTGTCACATTCCTGTGCCATACCTTGTCCTTTTTTCCAGCTCTCCAGCCTGAGCTCTGCTTTTGGGGTGGATCAGGGCAGAAAAGGACAACTTTGTGTTTCTTGGAGAGCCATTAAATTGACTCCTGGAGAGGCAGGAGCTGTCCAGGCTTTCTCCACTTCAGATACATGTTATCACACATTAACTTATCTTGATTAATTCTGCAGCAGATATGGGAGCAGTTCCCTGGAGTTCTTGTGAAAATGAGAGGGACCTGCTATCTCCCCATCATCCTCCCTCGGCGTCAGAGTGTCTGTCTCTGGCATGACTGGGAGCCAAGGGAAATTGCTTGACATCACTTCAATTTCTGAATCTCAGTTTGGCACTGGGAAGGTGAATTCCAAAGCCAGTTTTATCCATTGGATGGTACAGATCATGTTGACACACTTCCTTTGCTCCTTGTACTAAATCTTCCAGGAACACTTCCCCAGGTGAAGTTGCAGCAGCTTGAAAAATTGAGAATTTTCTCTTTTTTACCCCTTTTTCCTCCTCTGTTTGTTTTTTTTTTTTTTGCCAGAGGTGGGCAGATGCCACTCCTCTCCCATCTAACCCCTGACTATTTCTGAGCATCAAATTTTGATTCTGGTCACTGTAAGTTCCAGATGGTTTTCCCAGTCTGAGGTAAAACCTCTTCTGCGTAACACAAGCAAATTAATGAATTTTGGATAGAAAATCACATTTCTAAGCCATGATTTCAGTATCATATTCAGGTAATAGGTCTGCATGTCTTCAAGACAGAATTTATTAAAACATGTCACTTTTGGCTCATTTTAGTTGATGGAAGCTTCCTTTAAAAAAAAATTCAAATAGCCTAGTTTCTGCTGGGGAAGCTTTCTTCTGAATTGAGCATGAAATGCTTTTTTTTTATTCAGAAAATCTGTTTCAGATGTGTTTCAGACTTTTCCTTTGATCAACAAATAACTTGCCAATCAGCCTATTGAAATTCACTTTTCCAAAGGAGACCAAAAGAAAATTTAAAAAAAATGTTTTAGGAAGTTCATTCCAAGTTTTGCTTCTTCAGACAACACCTCAAAGCCACTTTACCAAACAGATTCCCCCTGAAATAGCTGGTATCTGTCTTGCCTGTCTTTTTGTCCTTTTTTTTTTTATTTTGGCTTTTCATTCTTGTTGTTCTTTGACAAGATTATCTCAGCAGTGTCAGAAAGGACCTGACTTACCCAAAGCAGCAGCAGTTAACAAAATCCAGCCTCTGATCCGGGTTTTCCTCCCGAGACTGTGCTGAGTTTATTTTGCCATTCTTGAGAGGTGGTTGCTTTTCCAGTCAGCTCTGCCTTTGATATCCCAGCTAAGTAAAGCTGCTAAATTTGTCCTGGCTGTGTTTTCTTTTTGAGCATTTTCTGGACAAGTGTTTCAACTCTTCCTTTCCTGTCCTGTCTGATATCCAGGGATAAACACACCCAGACACACAAACACACACACACACACATGCTGGTTTATCCTGAATCCTGGACTCAGTGCTGCTTTCATGTGATTAGAGTCTTAAAATACTTCTTTCATTCCAATTTGAAGGAATATTTGACATTTTTGATGCCATCACTATAATTCCTGTTTTGCCCAAAGAGCATTATATCATAATTTCCTTATTTTTGTATTATTTCAGGAGGTTTGAGTGAGGAATTTTTTCTTTATTGTGGTAGAACTTAAAGAGAAATGGCAGAACAAAGTTGGAGAAATGCTGAGATCTCATGATTTGCCTTTTGAATTTTTTTACTCAATAGCAGTAGGAGTAACATAAATTTTGGTGTGCCATGTATACAGAAAAGTGTTTTTCATTTATTGGAGACGCTAAGTCATGTTTAAGGGTAAAATGTATCACCAACACAATTATTTTAAAGCAAAACTTTAGAAGCTTCTTTTAAGGAGGAGAGGGAGCAGGAACTTCTAAGAGGAACGTTCTACTTTGCCTAAAATGCCAATAAATTGATTATTTCTTCATTGACCTCTGTTCATTTTGGGTCTCCATATGTTCTTCTGTATAGATACAGAGTAAACTCTTTCAATCATCTGGAAAACTAGTATATTTTTGGATCTTGTGTGCTTTTAGAAATGAAACTAGACTGTTCTTTTAAATGTCTCCCCAAACACCTTGTCCTAGAATGAACTGATAGCAGAAATAAGTCCAGAATTTGGGAATCTTGAAGTGCTCAAGAACTTTCTCTGCCCTGTCACATCCATGAAGTCCTCCCCCAATTTTTTGGCACCCTGTGACATCTGTGACATGGATTTAACAGCTGCTGCAGTTACATGGGAGGTGTTTTCTAAAATTGTTTCAATTTATAAATTGACAGTGCAGACATGATTTCAATAATGATATTGAGGGCTGGGAAGGAACACAGGAGCAATTCTTGATGTTTCTAAAACAGCCATTTGGGAATTATATGTGGGTATTTGCTAGATGGTTTTTGGTTTTTTCTACATCAGTAGATCCAGGTGGGGCTTTGTGGAGAGCTGGACACTTGGTTTCCATCTGGAACATTTATTTATCACCTTTATGTTCAAGTCTTACTTGAAGGTGCCTCCTAAAATGATGTTGAGTCCATCTCACTTATGCCTGATGGTGTTTCAACAAGAAGTAACTCCAGTTTATAGAGGGTGGAGGCTGAGGCACCCATAAATTAAATCCTATGTGGGCAGGAGATGGAAAGATGGGAGATAACCCAAAATCCTTGGAGGCTCTGTCTAGCCTGTCCTCTGCACACTAAGAAAATGAGGTGGCAGGAATGAAGGAGCATAAAGAGAAGGAGGGAGCAGAAAAAAGAGAAGGAAAAGCAGAAGAAACCATGAAATAAAACTATTAATTTATAGAATGGGCTTTGGAGCAAAGGAAACCATGAAATAAAAATATTAAATTTATAGAATGGGGCTTGGAGCAACCTGGTCTAGTGAAAGGTGTCCCTGCACATGGCAAGGGGTGGAACAGGTTGATCTTTAAGGTCTCTTCCAACCCAAACTATTCTGTAATTCCATTATCATTTCCATATGAAGGGAATGTCCTTTTGCCAGCTAATTGGTTTTATTTGCAAGGGGAAGAATTCTCATGTAGTAAAGATTATTTAAGTTCTCAGATATCTTTTAAACCCTAAGTCATCCTGGGTGTGTCACAGTAGGTCAGTTTACACTGAGAATACAGAAGATTTTAGGTAGTTTTCAGTACTCTTAAAAATCCTAGCACAGTTTTTTTCCCAAAACTTCAGCCTTTTGAATTACAGTTATGAGAACTAATTCTCTTTTTTTTTTTTCTTTTTTTTTTTTTTTTTTTGTCCTCCTCTTGCTTAAGTTTAATTTTTACTGCCAGCCTTGGTGGTGTCTGTTCTGGAGAGTAGCAGGAAAAGCTGATAAGGGCATAGGACAGAAATCTTTGTGCTTATCTCCCTGCAACACATGGAGTTGAGAGTGCATCCTTTTCCTGTCCTAGGACAGGAGACGTAAACTGACCATCTCCTGACAGCAGGGACTTCAAACAGAGCCTCCAGCGTCCACAGGGTAGGAATCTTCTCTCAACTTCAGAGGCCAGCTAGGTGAAAGTGGGTCACTGGCTGTTTAGAAAGCTGGGTTAGTGCCAAAAAGAATAAAAATAAAAAAAAAACCCCACCACAGTTCTGATAACTGCTGGGTCAATAGCCATCTCTGTAGATATTGTGGTGATTTTTTTTCCCCCAAAGGGCATAAATTCAGCCTGACTTCTAATTGTTTGTTTAGACTTTCACCAGAAGGTAAATTAAGTTTAAAAGTAGGGAAAGAAAAAAATGTACTCCAAAAGAGTTTTGTAAAATCAGAATTTTGCTGTCAGATTTGGAACAAAGGTCAGACAGAAATTGTCCTCACAGAAGGGTTTATTTGGACAGTGTTGTCACAGATGAACATTCTTTTATGCATTGTCTTTTTGATAACAAAGTGACCTAAAACTGAAGGGTCTGAGCAGAGGGAGTGGGAATTGGAGCAAAGAGAACCTTCCACCAGGAATGTCTCGGTGTGCCTGGAGCTGTGCCAAGCCTGGGCTGTGACTCCAGGTTGGGAACCAATTCTTGGAAAACTGTAAACACAGTTAAGAATTGGCTAGAGCAACTTATTTTTACACTTAATAACAGTTTGGGTTCATTCCTAATTTTCACCATTAAGAGAGGCACAGAAAGTTCCAGCTCTTCTGGCTCCATGTGAAAATCTTCCTCAGTGGCCAAAGCCCAGGAAGAGAAATGCGGGAAGAAAACCAGGAGTCCCCAATCAAATATTGGTGCTGAACAGTTTGGGACAAGCTGCTTCAGTGCTTCCCAGGCCTTGGTGTCCCTGCTGTAGGACAGCCCAAGAACTCCATGGCAATGCCAAGTTCAACACAGAGGATCACAATGGCAAAGAATCTTTGGAAGTGTTTTTCTTTTCATTAAGTGCCTGCCTGGCAGCCTGACCCTTTCCAGAGTGGCTTGCTCTGGAGTCTCCCTTCAGGGGAGCTCAGCACCAAATCTTCATTTTCCCAGAAATCCTGGGACTCTGCAGGTTTCCCAGCTCTGACAGCAGCTCCCATCAGCTGAAGGTGCAGCCTCATTCTCTGAACATTTATTTATTGCTCTCTGACATTGGCAGGCCTTGCTGAGGCAAGTCTCATCTGCTTCATATGTTCACTTGGAGACCTCACCAAGGCTGAAGAAACAGCGATGATCTCATCCTTTCCCTTTGTTTCAGGATTCACAGCAGTTCCTCCAGAATGATTGATTTGTTGTATTTTTTTTAACAGTCACTTCTAGTAAATGTGAGGACTGGAGGAATTAGTAGTGTTAAATCTCAAAGGTTTTCAGCTCTAGGCTGGGATTTGAGGTTTACTACAGTCCTTAATCTCAGCTCGTGGTCACATAACTTTGATAAAGGCTGGCTTTGAGTGGAAAACCAGTTAACTTTTATCTCTTCCCTCCTTGCAGTCTGATATTCCTGTCCCAGAAAACCTCAAATGACTTCCCAAATGCAGCTCAGGCAGTGCAGAGCAGCTCTAGGACCCTTCAGCATTGGGATGAATGGGATCCCTGGAGTTGTGTGATTAATCCCATTATAATCCAAACTTCCTAGTTCTCTTCCAGTCCCTGTGAATCAGATGCAAATTGTACCCTGTGGGGTTGGCTAATCTTTCATCAATAGCAGGCTCCCAGCTGCCTCTGCAGGTCTTTTGGTATTTCCAAAATCATCCTCAAACCTTTACACTGCTGTTCTTCCACAACTTTCTGCTCTCCAGGATTCACATTATTGTCAGCTCTGCTTTAAAGACAAAGCACAACTTCTGGGGAATGTTGTAAAAGCTTTTCCTAAAGTGCTGTGAATCTGAGACCAGGTTAAATTTGCTGAGATTTAGGCTTTTCTGCAGTCTTCAAACTAGTGATGGACTAAAGGCCAAAATTTTAGATTCAAAACCCAAATATAGAGATGCTGAGTTTTCTGAGAAGCAGAGGAGCTGGAGCTGGGAGTTCAGCTCCCAGCTTACACCCACATCCCCTTTTCTCCAAGGCAGGAAAACTGGGAACTGGTTTGAGCACAGAGTGTGAAGATCCCAGTCTGGGAGGGAACATTCTTGTACACAGCTCACCCTTCCCCTGGACTTGGCAAAATGAGCTCAGCTTCCTCCCTCTGAATCACTTTTACCTTCTGCACTGGCACAGAGTTGCCTGGTTAGGTGGTGAACTGGGGTAGAAGATGCAGAGGCAGAAATTAGAATTATGGAAAGTTTAGATTGGAAGGGATCTTAAAGATGATCTAATTCCAAATCCCTGCCACGGGCAGGGACATCTTCTACTATCCCAGGTTGCTCCAAGCCCCATCCAGTAACTCTTGTGTAAGAAATTTGCCATTTGCTGTCAAGCCTGAAGAAAAATTCTGTAGCTGTTGGTTCTGCAAAAATTTCTGTCCTTTTAGAAGGACCCTGACCTGCAACTGGAATTTATCCCCAACCTTCCACATCACTTGGCCTCCGCCTGAAAGGCTACATTACCCAGTAATTCCTGCTGGATATTGCAGAGGCTGTCACTCATCTCTGGAGCTGCCCAGCAGCGTGGTAGGAGCCGTTGTTACGTGAGTCCCATCAGCTTTTCCGTGCCCCGGGACATTTGGGAAGCAAATCCCACCACCTGCCAGGGATTTCAGGGCTGTCAGTAAATTCCTTAGTTCCTGGAGAAGTGTTGCCATGGAAGGTGGCCTTTTATTCCTGTTTGTGCTGGCTTGTCTGCATGAGTGTCAATAGCAGCATCAGACTGGGCAAAATGAAACCTGTCAGTAGCTGCCTCCCGATGTTAACGTTGGCAGCAGCTCCTCGGAACTGTTGCAGGGAAGTAGCTCTGGTGGCCAAATTCTTTCAAAATTCAGAGATTACCTGTTTGAATGGTTAACTCCTTCAGGAGAGCTCTCAATCCTTTTCCAAGCTGGTTTCTTTACATAGGAGGTAATTTGGGAAAGGATCTAAGAGTTCATGAAATCCATCACCTTTCCTCTGAGAGGGATCAGCTCTGCTCATGTGAGTCTTGACAGATGTATTGAAAAATCCCACTATGGTGCTCTTTTACATCAACCCCACAGGCTTTGCACAGGCTGTTGTGTGCCTGACTAAACTGGGAAAAGCTTCTCCAGCTCTATAAAAAATGCATCTCTGCTGCTTCTGTTTACAATCATTATTTCTTTACCACAGGGAGTAGAACATGGAGGTGAGACCATCGTTCTCTCCCAACCTTTGACATTCATGTTGCTCCAGGTATCATAAACCCCAAATCATGCATTCCTGCCTGTGTCCCTGGTTAAGGGTTTAATAGCTGCTGGCACTCCAGGCAGAGATGAGGCTGGCAGATTTTCAGGTTTTCTCAATCATCAAGGCTAAATTACCATTTTTCTCCTTACAGTGAGTATAACCTGACCAGCCCTCAGTGTGAATCATGGCAGGCTCAGACTCTGAATCTGTAGTCTGGCATCTTAACCATTACTGTGACCCTGAACCAGCAGATTGTTGCTGTGTCTGACCTTTCTTCTGAACATATTTTAGGGAGTTAAACCGGAAAAGACATTTAATATTGTTTAGAAAGTGTGTGAGGGAAGAAGGTGGGGGAGAAGGTGGGTAGGGCAGGTTGAAAGATGAAGGTGCTGGAGCACCAGGAGCAGCTTGGGGAGCTGGGAAAGGGGCTCAGCCTGGAGAAAAGGAGGCTCAGGGGGGACCTTGTGGCTCTGCACAACTCCCTGAAAACAGATTGTAGCCAGGTGGGGGTCAGGCTCTTCTCCCAGGGAACAAGAACCAGGATCAGAGGAAATGGATCCTCCATAGAAGTAAATTCCCTCCCTAATTCCGCTTGGAAGTGAATGAGGAAACCCCCTCTGAATTTCTGGAGACAGTGTCAGGAACCCATCCCATTCCAGCTATATGGACTAGACTGAACCAAGTCTGGCTCCTTCCACCCTTCCAGCTGTTCTTTAATTCCCAAACGTGGCCTTTCAGAGGATGTTGAGCAGGTACCTTCACTTCCACGTTGGGGAAGCAGTGATGCCCGGCTGTGCTGGGTGGGCTTTGCAACAATTACACTGTTATTAATTGAAAACCAGCTTGAATACACACACACAGAATTTGTAACAAGAATTCCCACAGCATCATCCCATGGTGAACTCCCTCTGAGCCCGCGCAGAGAGATAAATCCAAATTTGTGCTTTTTAACTCCTAGAGATGTGCAGCAAACAAGGGGAAGACTATTAGGGAATGAAGAATGTGGTCTCTCTCCAGGGAGTTTAATCTGCCCTGGTGACTCCAGGCTTAGCAGGAGATACAAATGGTTCTGTTTCACTGCTTTGTTTTAATGTTGATTTGTTTGTAGTCTGCCCGAGGTACTAATTGGTGTTTTACAAGTAGAAATACAAAGGTGTCTGCCCTGAAGAACTCACTAACAAAAAGCACTGCAGCACCGTCTTAATGACAGTGAAATTTTCTGCCTAATGAACCAATCGCTTTGATAAAATCTCTACCTCCTGGTGAATTCCCTGCTTTGATTTCCCCCTCGACTCCCATCTCCTTTTACACCTCACTTTGTATTCTTTTTTCCACTCTGCTTTAAATTTTGGGGGCGGTTCTCACTCTAATCAACATTTTACAGTGCAGCTCCTGGAAAGAAAGTGAATCACCTCTTTCATTAGGAACAAACGACACAGGGCTGATGTTGCAACTGTGGATATTTCAGCTGAGAAAGTGGAAGCCCCTGGCCTGCCACTGCATTTTAAGAGGATGGTGGCCTGTCATTAGCTTTTAATCCCTTCAACATGCTGCGGTCCCCAACAGGTTGTAACACGGATGTCAGTGCCTGCATTTGCAATGCTCATACCCAGGATAATCATTGAACAATTCCTCCTCTTTAGTGCTGTGCTGGCTTCTTACCACCTATGACTTAGCATGGATTCTTGTTTTTTTTTCTTCAGGAGGTGTTGATTGCTGCAAAAATAGTCATGTTAATGGTTGCCATCCTCACCTTACTCTCACTGCTTCCATTTGGATGTTTCCACTTTTCCAGAGGTGATTTCCTATCTGGAAGAGGGTCTGTGGCTGTTTCTTGTCTGCTTCAGCACCAAATATTATTCTAAATGGTCTTTAGTGGTCATTTATACTGTTGTTACTGTTTTCCTGTTTCTCATTGAGCCTCACTTCCACCTTAAATCAACACCTCCTTTTAGCACAAGTCCTGTTTGCATGAAGGTGGTGAAAAATGTCTGAGAAATCAGATTAAGGGTAGTTGGAATTAAAGGTAAATAGTTCTGGCACACTTGATTTTGGGGAGCTTTGGACCAATTGGCATTATAGGGATTTCTTTTTAACCTCTATCTGTGTGATGTCTTGTTTTTAAAATTGTCCAGCTTCTTTTAGATATGATATTTTAGGCATGCAAGAAGCATCAATAACATCCAGCAACAGGGTGGATGAACTGCTGAAATACATCCTGACTTTTTAATTTTATACTGTTTCATAGTAGGTTCTATTTTACCCATGTGCATTTTTTTTATTTATGAACACTGAATTATTTTGGTTTTATTTCAGCTGTTTAAAGGACTGCGTCATTTTTAGCCTGACTTTCAGGTCAGTTAAAGAATAGATGTTTTTTTTTTTTTTTTTTTTTAACACTTACTGTCCTTGGAAGTGTTTGGAAGACATGGATGTGGCACTTGAGGATGTGGTTTATGGGTGAACATGGTGGCACTGCTGGATTGAATTTTCCAACCTTAATCATTCCATGATTCTGTAATTTTTTTTGTTCTATTCCATCCTCTCTCACTGATTTGAGGCACAATCCACAGGCAGACAAATCTGATGTTCCTACTCTTTGTGAAAATAAATTATTGCATGAAAAGGAAAGACAAAGCATTTTCCCAGCTGGGTTCAACTGTGTCATTCGACATCAGAGAATCCACATGGAGGTGGATTAAAGTGTTAAAAACTCCATAACCACAGTTACATCTTCTATCAAAACCTGTTAGAAGCTTTATCAGGTCCAGGATTATCCAGCCACAATATCCAAAACACAACCATCCTTTCCTAAATGAAAAACAGGGCTCCCACCTTGGATCAGCCATGACCTTCACCTGTGCTTCGAATGAGTTCTTGGAGAACTCCATGGCTCCACCCTCCTGCTTTTCTCAGGGCATTAAGTGTGGGGTAATGAAGGGAATGAACCTGAGCTGGCATTGCTCAGTCACTGCAGGGATCTGAGATGGGATGACTTGGTGGTGTTGGGACCACCCAGCTCTGGAGGCAGCAGGAGGGATCAGCTGAGAGCAAAACCAAGGAAAGAGCAGGGCAGTGGAGGATTAATTGGAAGGAGGCAAAGCAAAATTAGCAAGCAGATTTAAGGTGGATTTTAGAGTGTAACTGGGGGTAAGCAACATCTCTTGAAGCTTCTGTGTTCCTGCTAAACGTGGGGCCACTCAGGTCTGCTGGATGAGGGAACGCTCCCCATCCCTGGAAGTGTCTTAGCTCAGGTTGGACGAGGCTTGGAGCAACCTAGGATAGTGGAAGGTGTCCCTGCCCATGATTTTTAAGGTCCCTGCCAACCCAAACCATTCTGTGATTCTTTATTTCCCTTTTTTCTACACTGTTTTAGTGCTCAGCATCGAGCAAGAATTTCTTTGCTCTTTGCAAAGAAATTTGCTCTTTGCTCTTCTCTTTCTTTGCTGGCATCTGGTTTTTTTCTCTGCTTCAGGACACTTAGAACTTCTTGCTGAGCTCTCCTGAGCCTTCCATGATGGATTTGAGACCCCAACCAACAGCACTTCCCTCTCAACAGAACAGCTTCTCACAGCTGAGGAACAGGAGCGGTCTGGGGACAGCCAGCTCCATGTTGGGCTGATACATCCCTGACAGGAGGGTGCAGCCACGTGGGGTCAGGTTCTTCTCCCAGGTGACAAGTGACCAGAGGAAATGGCCACAAGCTGCACCAGGGGAGGTTTAGATTGGATATTAGCAAAAATGGAAAGGGTTGTCCAGCCCTGACACAGCTGCCCAAGGCAGTGGTGGAATTCCCATCCCTGCAGGGATTTAAAAGCTGTGTGGATGTGGCACTTGGGGACATGGGTCACTGGTGGCTTTGGCAGTGCTGGGGGATGTCTGGACTTGGTGATCTCTGAGGGCTTTTCTAACCTCAGTGATTCCTCAGACCGCAGAGCATTAGGAGCAAACGAGACGTTGGGAACAAATTGGTTTTCCCTTTAATCTGACGTTTCCTCTTGAGTCTTCATTTTGCTGCTTATTCCTGGAGCAGTTTGCTGCTGATCTGTGATAAGCATCCCATTCCCACTCCTTTTCCAGAGCTCCTGTGCCAGGAGACTTTCCAGCTTGGAATGCGCGCGCTGCCTGCAGGGTCGCCTACCTGGCAATTATTTGTATTGCTTTGTACCCACTCAGAGCCTTTAACCTGCAAGTCCCTTAGGGCACAGATTCTGTGTTTTGTGTGGTTCACTGGGCAACCAGAGAGCTCTTCACTCCCCTCAGGGCATTACACAAAGTGTTAATAATAAAATCCTAGGAAATCTATCTGGAATTGCGGGCACGGGGATTTTCTCGTTGGCGGTTTTTTGCATTGCTGCAGAATCTTTATGCAGTTCCATAAAGCTGGAATGAAAGAGAAGTGAGCCTTTAAAACTCAGCCAGGTCAAAACCAGGGATGCAGTCATCACCAAAACAATAAAAAAAAAAAGGGAAGACACCTCTGCTCTGGAGCCAGGCTGAAAGAGCTGGGAATGTTCACCTGGAGAAGAGAAGGATCCAGGGAGAACTCAGAGCCCCTTCCAGAGCCTAAATGGCTCCAGGGGAGCTGGAGAGGGACTTGAGACAAGGCATGGAGAGACAGGACACAGGGAATGGCTTCCCACTGCCATAGGGCAAGGATGGATGGGATATTGGGAAGGAATCCTTCCCTGTGAGGGTGGTGAGGCCCTGGCACAGGTTGCCCGGAGAAACTGTGGCTGCCTCTGGATCCCTGGAAGTGTTCACAGCCAGGTTGGATGGGGCTTGGAGCAACCTGGGATAGTGGAAGGTGTCCCTGCCCTGTCACGGGATGGGATTGGATGAGCTTTAGGTTTCCACCCAGCCCAAACCATTCTGTGATTCCATGAAAAGCAGAACAGAAACACAAAGGTTGGCCATGGAAAGCAGCCCAAAGGCAAAGAAGTCCAAGGGTGGATTTGAAGGTGGAAAATGAGGCTACTTACTGTCAGGAGAAGAATTCAGTGTAAACCCAAGAGCAGGTTAGACAGATATGGATGTGAAACAATAATAAATCAAATATTTTTACCTTTAATGCCTGGGAGATCAGGACTCTATTTCCCATGAGCAAAAAAGCTGAGATAAGATCCTGATTGTGAGGCTACAAAGTGGCTCAACATTATAGGATCAGAGAATCACAGAAGGGCTTGGGTTGAAAAGATCCCTAAAGATCGCCGAGTTACAGCCATTCCATGGCTTTTTATCAGTTTTGAAGGACAAGACCTCTCCTCTTGGACATTTAAGACTTCCTTTACCACTAAAGCAGACCTGGGAAATTTCTATCCTGTATGTGCTGATCTGAGCTGTTCTCTCCTCAAATGACCTAAGGTTAAAGCAGGTGAGTTGTTTTGCAGGTTGGCAGAGCCAAAGTTGTGCCAGGGATGGCAGATTTCACCAAGTGACCATGAGGATCCTTTGTCCCAGGTCACAGCAGACGTGCTCTGTCTTGCTCAGGCTGCAGGGCTGGGTGAGACATTCTGGCACTCTCAGGCTCCAGGGATTATCCATTAGTTTGTGCCAGCTGCTCCATTACAGGTTTTCCAGCTGCTTTGTGGCTCAAATGTGCTGTTCACTTTCCTGTTCTCAGTGGGGATCACCTCTCAGTTTGGTGTTTCTGGACAGGATCAGTGGTGGGTGGATCTAAAATCAGAATTTCAGAGTGTGGTCATCATTGTTGACCTACTCAAGGCTGTAAAATGTAGAGATTTAACCACATACTTCCCCCCTCTCCTTTCCTCAACATTATTCCTTCTCTGTACATTCCAAATGCCATCTTTCTCCATCCCAATAACCATTCCAAACTGATCATTTATCCTTTTCTTCCCCTTCTTCATCTTCCTTTATGCTTCCTTGGCTCCCCAGCAGCATTCTGCTTCAGCCTTATTAGAAACCTTTGTGTAATTGCTTTGGGACCTTATTTTTCAGTATTGAAGGGATACCCAGGATTCATAACACTCCTTAGGAAGTGTGCAGGGGCCTAGAAGAGCTGTCTTACAGTAGGAAGCCTCAGGAGTTGGAAATATTTTATTTGCTGCTGAAATAAGAGCGAGTTTTTAGGCTTTCCCTGATAATTGTTACCATTCCCTACAGGCTGTTGTGGGATGTGTGGATGGAAACCCAAGAATAGGTTCTGTCCTTGTCTCCTCCAGCAGTTTTTTTTTCATCCTGAATGATGTCATGATGTTGGTGTTGCATCTTGCTCATGGTTACAGTCATCCTGTCTTTCCTTCCTTCGGTGCTCCCGTTGCCAGAGTTAATTTAGAACCAAACTGTGTAAATACTCACAACTGGTCGTGTTAATGAGCAGGGAAAAGCAGCAAAACCTGGAAATCCAAATAAAGTCAGAACATTTTATATCTCCTTTAAAACACAGAGTTCACCTTTGCTTTTGTGCTGCCTTGGAGGAGAATTTGTGCCTCCAGGAACTTGGAAGCTGCAAGCGAGCACGGAACAATGCAAGTCTCTGCAGAAATGGGGCTGTGATAACTTGGCTTTTTTGGCCTACATTTCTCAGTGGTTATTATTTGTTAATTATGTTGTAGAGTGCTCACAAGTGGGCTAATTGCTTCCCCAGAGAGCTTGCAAGGAAATGATGGACAGAACAAGGGCAGGATGTTACACATCTCAGATAGCGAAGAGGGTAAGGTAGGACACGGGCAAGATGGGTAGGGAAACACTTGGAGCAGCATTTTGAAGCTGAGAGGAGAAGAGTTGTGTTGGTTTTTGGAGGGGAGGATGAGTCCCAGTTGGAACTGATCTGAGGAGCTGATTGTCAGAAGAGTTGTTTAAGGAAGCATCGAAACTAAAGGCAGAAATGAAGAAGAAATGCAAGAATTTATCAAAGAAAAGAAAAAGGCTGCAGAGAGGTTGTACCTGTCTGGGTTGTAGTGAATCCTTGAAAACAAGGATAAGATCTTTATGAGCAGTAGCCACACTGCATGAGTGATCTTCCTTAAAAAATAAATCCCATTCCTCAGACCAACTCTTTTCTTCAGACCATTATAGATGGGAAAGAAGGAAAAAAACCTGCATATACAGCCCTGCTGTTGTATTTCAAATTTAAGTCTCATTCTTGCTGGTTTTGTTTCTGCATCTTTCTTTTATCCTTCACAGGAGGGTATTTATGGTATTTAAGGTATTTCTGGTCTGTCCTGCCCCAAATTGGGAAGTTCTGATTCATTTCCCTGTGCTCTGAGTCCCCCTTTGCACCTGCTTAGAGGAAAGGAACCAAGCCTGAGGAAGGCACACTAAAAAGTGACAACAAAGTGACACAAGGTATTTCTCAGGCTCCTGGGCCACTGCTGGTGATGAAAAACAGGAAATGTCTTTCTGCTTCCCCAGAGATCTGAGCTGGTTTGGATCCATGGATCAGCTCTCCCACAAATCACTCTCACATCAGAGGAACAGAAGAGGCTCAAGTGTTGATTTTCCTTTTGAGAAGCATTTTCTGAGGGGAAGGGGAAAGGAGCAAAGCTTTGGTTTAAGTTACCTGCTTCAAATGCTCCTGGAAGCACTTTATTTGTACACAGATCTGCTTTTCTAAATTTATTATTAGAAAAGAGCCAGAAGAGGAGTTTGACATAGGCAGGTGTTGTTTTCAGATTTCAAAGCACATGCAGTTTCCTCTGCCAGAAGCCAAAGCTGTGCTGCTGTGACTGTGCTTGCTCTTGGAATTGCTACCAGAACTCCTTTCTCTCCTCTGGGTGCTTCCAATGGTTTTTATTCCATTCTTGCTCTCAGCATCGCAAATCTTCAGAGCCCTCATTGATACCTTTGCTTGTATTCACAGTCTGGCTGGCCAAGCCCACTTGTTGCTTGTTTTGGGGTTCTTCTCTATCTGTAGAGCACAGGAAGAAATCCTGAACTCGAGAATCAGCAAGGGTTTGGTCTCCTGAATTCTTAATAGCAGTTGCCCATTCCACACACATTGCAAAGGGATAATAAAAAGTGCCCAGGACATGTGGAGAAGGCTTGGATTGCTTCTGGGCATGACACAGTAACCACAGAACTGGGGACAGGGATAGAGATGACTGTCCTGGACTCTTGAAGAATTTTTTAGACATTTAGAGTCTGGATTCAGGATTAACAAAACAATCTGCACTGATTTGCATCCTGGGCTGATCCCCAGTGTGGGCAGCAGGGGAAGGGAGGATTCTGCTGCTCTGCCCTGCTCAGGTGAGACCCCACCTGCAGAGCTGCCTCCAGCCCAGGGGCCAACAGCAGAAGGATGTGGAGCTGCTAGAGAGAGTCCAGAGGAGGCCACAGAGATGCTCCAAGGGCTGGAGCCCCTCTGCTCTGGAGCCAGGCTGGGAGAGCTGGGGGTGCTCACCTGGAGAGGAAAAGGATCCAGGGAGAGCTCAGAGCCCCTTCCAGGGCCTAAAGGGGGTCCAGGAGAGCTGGAGAGGGACTGGGGACAAGGGATGGAGGGACAGGACACAGGGAATGGCTGCACACTGCCAGAGGGCAGGGATGGATGGGATATTGGGAAGGAATTCTTAGCTTTGAGGGTGATGAGGGCCTGGCACAAGTTGCCCAGAGAAGCTGTGGCTGCCCCTGCATCCCTGGAAGTTTTCACAGCCAGGTTGGACAGGGCTTGGATCACCCTGGGATAGTGGAAGGTGTCCCTGCCCATGGCAGGGGGTGAAACTGGATGAGCCTTAGGTTCCCACCCAACCCAAACCATTCCATGATTTTTCTCTGCCCACTCCTTTAAAATACAGTATCTGAGACTCCTGGTGGTTTGATTCCTCACACATCTGTCACAAAAGTGCTGGGTCGGGGCTGTGTTCAGTGTCCCAGCCCCAGCTGCACATGAGTGGAATTCCAGGGTTATTTCCATCCTTGTTCATCTGGGATACCTCTGTGAAGGATCTCAGAGCACCATACAAACACTTTATGAAGCTCTCAGCCCTGCTCTGAGTTTCATGCAGTTGATCAGGCATGTTCTGTGCTTTGATAACCTGTGCCAGAGCTGGAGGGAATAACTTCTCCAGGGTTTCCCAGCAGCTGGGAAGAGAACTTGGGAAACGTGACCTTCCCAGTCCTGTGCTTGCTTTGCTGGACTGCACTTCCTCTGTTATTCAAGGTGAGAACAGAACAGTTAGAATTGATTTAGGTGCTTTTTGGGGAGATGAAGTCACTGTGTTTGGATCTCTGCTTCGTGCCAATAGAGAGATCCTAAGGGAAATCTCTCCTAGTAGTTTTGTTTATATCCAGTCTTAGGCACAGATGTAATTTGCAGGGAAATGTGAAGGAAGAGAGGCTGTGCTGGCCTCAGCAGAGGAGCTGGAGTGGAATGAGATGTCACAGGGATATCTAAGTGTCTCTCAAGATATGAAAAAGATTTTCTCTGCCATGTGCTGAGGTTTTTTAACTCATTCCTTATGTGCTTTCAGCCTTCTGCACCTCTTGGGAACTATCCCATGGTGTGTATTCCCCCTTAGCCTCAGCTCCTGGACTTTTCTCTCTGCCTTTGTTGTGCAATAACTTCAATAAATTGTGTTCTTTTTCCTGAAAAGTGTAAGAACAGTAGGAGGAAGTGTATGTGTGTGCCCTGTGGGACACAGTGCCAGGATTCCCAAGCTGCCCTTGGAAATACAGGTGCTGTGGCCTGACCAGGATCTGCTCAGGACAGCTGGAATGAATCCCCAGGACTATCCTTGCAATCACGTCCCTGGCCAAAATTTAATCCGTTGCACTTTTGCAACCCTGTTGTTTCCTGTTCCTCTGGTGTTTGCAGGCTGGAGGCAAAACCTGGCTGAGTGTCACAGCTTGATTGTGAAGCTCCTGTTTCACTGATGGGATCAGGCTGGGCTCCAGCTCATCCTGCACCCCTGGAAATGGATTGTTTGTGTCACAAACAAATGGCATTTTGCATACCAGGACTATTCAGCAAGAGAGATAGGGGTTTTCTGGTGTGTGAATTGTAAGAATGAATGAAAATTGCTAAAATTGGCCACTTGCTGAGGTACAGGATGAGCTTTTGACAAAAATATAAAACAGAAGGACGAGACAGGCTGGGAGAATTTGGATGCGGTTTTAATAGAAACGCATCACCACAGAATTTAAAACTGAAATAAAAATGGAATCAGCAAATACAATGCAAATGAAAATCAAGCACCTGTAGATTGCTGCAGTGGGGTGAAATGGGTGTTATTAAGTGGTGATAAAACCTCCTCATTAGGATGTGTTGCCACATCCAAGGCCAGGCTGGATGGAGCTTGGAACAGTCTGGGATAGTGGAAAGTGTCCCTGCCCATGGCAGGAAGGTGGAATTGGGATGGGCTTTAAGGTCCCTTCCCACCCAAACCATTCCATGATCCTGTAATCACAACAGGGATATCCTGAAGGATGGTAAAGCCTCTGTCTTTGGAGATTTAATTCCAAAAAAAAGGTTTAACTCCACTAAAAAAAGTGGAGCTGGTCTAGCACTCACAGTAGTTCTGCTCCAGAGGTCAATGATCCTATTAATAACCTCCAGATTATTTTAGGCATAAATATACTATAATAAAATTCCTCAGCCTTTTGATTGCTAGAGAAACAATCTGCTCTTTTGTAGTTGCAAGTGTAGCAAAAATGGATCTTCATAATTCCATGGAAAACATTTTTCCTTGTCCCCTTTCCATTAATTACTTCCTTACCTCTCTTCTTGTCCTTGCTGGGTTAGAGACAGCCAATGGCTCATGTGGAGTGTAGAAGTTAATATCAACTGCAAGTTAATATCAACACAGCTGATGTTTCAATATATTCTGGCACAGAATTTATTTTAACAGTCAAACAGGAAAGTGCTTCTCTGTAGTTATTGGAACTTGTCCTTTTAACAAGTGTCATGTCATCCAGGTATTGGACATTCAGGATTCTCATTCCATTTCCCATCAGTGGATTCATTGTTCTATTGGTACTCAGGATAAATCACAGTAAAATCGAATGAATATGTGGCATGTCCTGGTGATTACACCACCATGGCCAACAAAAAACAGAAGTTGCAGGAGATCTGAATTTTTACCACTTTTGTCCAGGTTGAGAATCCCTGCTTCTCATCTCTTTCATTAAACCCTCATTTATTTTAACAGGCTGCCTATGGAAGTGGTGGAAACATCATTTATTTTAACAGGCTGCCTATGGAAGTGGTGGAAACATCATTCCAGGAGTAATTTAAAATATGTGTGGTTATGGCACTTGGGGACATGGGTTGGTGATGGCCTTGGCAGTGCTGGGGAATTTTTGGACTCAATGGTCTGGGATGGATTTTCCAACCTTAACAATTCCGTGATCCCCAGGAGGTCAAATTGCATCCCTGTTCAGGTTTTTGAAGTATTACAGGACTGAAAGATGCTTCTGGAGTCCAGATCTTGCATTTTCCATTCCAAGCAAAAATTAATTCCCCCTAACACTTCCCTGGTAGCTGAGTTGTTTTCAGTGGTTGAGACTCCCAATGATTGTTAAGGCTTCACAAAGATACTGATTTCTCCTACTGGCAAAGTTTTCCTGTGGGTAATTTCCACCTGCTGCTTGTCCTTTTCCTCATGAGCACCAGGGCAATTGTCCTGTGTTCCCTCTGCATCAGCCTTTTCTGTATTGGGAGTCTGTTCTCATCACCTCTTCACAAGATGCTGTCTGCAATAAACCAATTTTAATCAGGTAAATTAAAAGCATTAGAGCCTCCTGGGTACCTGTTCTGATGCCAGAATCAACTGCAGAACTGCTGGTATGTGGCCTTATTTATGCATGTATTTATTTTAATCCTGCTTAAACTCATCAGGCTACAGGTCTTTGTTCACCCTCTCGCCTGTTTGATCCCAGTCCAAATGTTAATGCTTGTACTTAGCTCGAAGTTGTCAGCTCCTTAAAGCCAAACTCTGTCATCCTTGATGTCTGCAAAGCTCCAGAGTGACTCTTCAGGAATCATCTGCAGCCATTCCTGGGATGGAGAGATACAGGGATGCCCTCAGCTCTTGCCTCTCAAGTTTTGTGCACTGCATGAGGGTCCTACCAACCTCTCAGTGAGGATCTGAAGCAGCAGGAACAGAACAGGATTATTTTAATCTTATTGTTACAGTTTCTCAGCAAGGAAGTTGGTAAGAAAGGCGGAACAGCGGTGGCTGCAGTTTAAAGCTGAGTGATCCTGTGTTTTCCATGGAACTCAGGCTCCATGTGCTTCATCCAGCCCACTTTTTGTCATTTAAGTGAGAGCCTACTGAAATAGTTTAGCTTTATTCTGCCTTTTTGCTCATCCCTTCTGGACTTTGCCTTTTGTGTATTTTTTGTGAATCAGATTTCACAAAATCATTGTGAATTAGTACCAACAAAGCAGAGTCGTGTGAAATTACTGGGCTTGAGTAATAGTAGTTCATATGTAGCAGACAGAGATGGTATAAGAGATTATTTTATTCCCCTGTTTTATGATTTTAAGTGTGAAAAAGGAAATACTTGAATTCTGAAGAGGAGGGAAACTTCTCTGAATTAATCCAGGCTTCTTCTCTTGCTCCTATATGTTGCCAAAGAACCCTTTGCTTTGCACATGAGTTCTGTCTCACTTTCCCTCCCAGGGTAACATGCAGGTGCAGCTCTTATTTTTGAATATTAATTATAATAATCCCAGAATGGTTTTGGTTGGAACAGACCTTAAAGCTCATCCCATTCCTATCTCTGCCATGGACACCGTCCACTAGACCAGGTTGGGTTTCAAACCCATTTGATTTCATGATGTGTGTAAATCCTTCCCACTTTTGGCTTCTTCTCTTCTTGTTTTCACTGATGTGAATTCCTTTGATAATTGTCCATATCTCCCTGTTTTTTCCTTTCACCAAATAACTGAAAGGTGCTCTGAGAGTGGGATGCCCTGGAGATGCAATCCTGATCCTGCAGGATTCAAGGGAACCAGGATTTCCCTTTGTAAGTTTAGTGTACTCCCTTAATGATTTAATCAGCAAGCAAAGAAAGGCAGAGAAAAACATGGTGGTACATGGAGTGCTTTATGTCCTTTAGATTATTTTCCATACATTTCACTAATTACATAAACAGATGATATTTACAGGGAACTTCTGCCTGTAATTGACCTTCATCTCTTCCTGTGCACTTCCCAACCTCTCCTTGAATTTTCCTATTGTTTCCTCTTACTCATTCCACATTTAACACCACGTTTCAAGCAGTCCTTTTGTTTTGCTTGGGACCATCCTACCAATTCTCTATTCCCCATTCCTTTTAACTTCATCTCAGGCAATTTTGGAACTCATGGCATGGACAAACATAATTTCCAAAGCCCAGTCTTCAGGTTTCCCTCCAGTTCCAGCCCAATTGCTCTTTTCCTTTTACTTGATCATCTGTTCTCTGGAGGAAGAATATTTCTTTCTGTCTTTTATCTGGTGAAAATTTTGTCTTTCAGAATATTTGGCAGCACAATCCACTTTCAGGGATATCTGCCTTATTTTTCTTTGAATTTTTTCTCTGTGTTGGGTCAAGCAGGGGAGGAATTACATAAACTTTGAGGGGTTAGAGAAAACCCCTGGTTAGAGTTCAACAGTGTTCCCATGGCTACTGGGACAGGTACACCACAGAAGCAGGAGTACCTTGGCATTTAACAGCCCTTCCAGGTGATTTATGGTTTTACATAAGCTTTTCCTAAACTCAGAGGTTTTCTAGGGTTGGCACCTCTTTGCTTGTCTCCATGCCCTGTTAATTCTGTGCTCAGTGGCCCGTGGTTATTAAAATTCTTATCAATAAAGGAGTTTCTGAGCAAGGTTCTTATTTTCTAAACTCGTACATACTTTTGGAACTCCTCTGCTTAACCAAAGGAACATTTGTTTTTATGCCTAATGTACTTCATGAAAAGAAAGAAATGTGTAGAGTTCAAGTAATATTTGCCTTCAATTACAGTAATTAAGTTGTCAGGACTTGAAGTCACCAAGGCAATGAGAAAATCCTTTCCTGGTTGGCCAGGGAGCAATGGGTGTTCTGGACCCGAGTGTGTTTTACACATTGGGGTGGGGAGGGAAACGGTCCTGGCTGAAAACCTGGGAGTCTGTTTGTCCTTTTGCAATCCAGGCTGTCAAAGTCCTGCTGTGGGGGGAAGGAAAATGACCCTGTTTGCCTGGGCTTCAGCAGGACCAGGGAAGTGATTGTCCCTCTGTGCTGGCACTGCTGGGGCACCTCCAGTGCTGGGGACAGCTCTGGGACCCTCCCAGCAAGAGAGACCTGGAGGGACTGGAGCATGTCCAGGGAAGGGAACGGAGCTGGGGAAGGGGCTGGAGCACCAGGAGGGGCTGAGGGAGCTGGGAAAGGGGCTCAGCCTGGAGAAAAGGAGGCTCAGGGGGGACCTTGTGGCTCTGCACAACTCCTGACAGGAGGGGACAGCCAGGGGGGTCAGGCTCTGCTCCCAGGGAACAGGGACAGGAGGAGAGGACAGAACCTCAAATTGCACCAGGTTGGACATCAGGAGGAATTTCTTCATGGAAAAAAGTTGTTAAACATTGGAAGGGGCTGCCCAGGGAGGTTTGGAGTCCCCATGCCTGGAGGTGTCCAATGAAGACCTGTACATGGCTCTCAGTGCTTTGGGCTGGGTGACAGGGATGGTCCCAGGATGGAGTTGATGGTGTTTGAGCTCTTTTCCAACCTAAATGATCCAATGTGATGACATGGGATTCTCTGCTTGTTGGGTTAGGTCTTACTAAAAAAAAAATTAATATAAATATAGCTCAACCCATTTATCCTTGTAATTCTGTCTTGTTAAACTTCTGCTGCAGCTCCCCTTTCAAAGGTAACCTGTGTGGATACATCCTGTTTTTCCCCATGTTCCACATCCCTTTTCAGGCTTCTTTGCCAGAAGTCAAATAGTTTCAGTTACTTCATAACCCTTCAGGAACACTACAACATATCCCTACAAGAAAAGTCCCTAATTTTGATAAGTGCCCACACAAACATCACTGGAATCTCAAGTGCTGCCTTACTTTCGTTCCACTGGAATAGCTCTCTTGAAAGCAGATGGATGAGGAAATCACCACTCATAATGCATCACTAATGACACCAATTTTTGCATTCTTGCTCATGGGAGTAAAGGTTATGGATGCATAAGGAACCAGATCTGGAAAACCTTACTCACAAACCCTAATAAACCCAGCTTCAGCCAGCAAGTTTAATGATGCCCTCAAGAGAGCCAGGTCCCTTATCTGCAGCATCACACAATAACTATAAAATGTTGAGATAAGTGGGGTTTTATCTCCCAGCTCTTTGCTGGCCTTCCCTGAGTATCAGGTTATGGCAAAGTGGCTGTGAAATCTGACTGCTCTGATTTGGGCAGGCAGGATTCAGGATGTGTGGGCAGAGTGGATGCTCTTACCCATCTGTGCATTTATGAATGGGAAATCAGGGAATTATCTCTGACTGTAATCTCTGTGGATCCCCTTTCCTTCAGGAAGGGGTTGTAGGGCAGATGTTGGTGAGGATTCTACATCAGCTTTTGAGGATCCTTCCCAGCTTTTCCCATCCACAGGAGGTACCTGGTTCCCTGTGGTTTGTACAAGGCTTTAAAAAACAATTAATGAGCTGAGGGAGCTGGAAAGGGGCTCAGCCTGGAGAAAAGGAGGCTCAGGGGGGACCTTGTGGCTCTGCACAACTCCTGACAGGAGGGGACAGCCAGAGAGATCAGGCTCTGATCCCAGGATGAGAGGGAACAGCCTCAAATTGTGCCAGGGGAGGTTCAGGTTGGACATCAGGAGGAATTTCTGCATGGAAAGGGTGGTCAGGCATTGGAAGGAGCTGCCCAAGAAGGTTTGGAGTCCCCACCCCTGGAGGTGTCCAAGGTGTGACTGGATGTGGCACTCAGTGCTCTGGGCTGGTGACAAAGTGGGGATCAGTCACAGCTTGGACTCTATAGTCTTGGAGCTCTTTTGCAACCTGAATGATTCTGTGATTCTATGAAAATTTGGGACATTTCCAAGAGTCATTTGTGACTTTTGCCAAGCAAAAGGCTATACCACAAAGGCTTTGTTTTGAGTGCTTTGGTATGTATGTGAACAAGCCTTAATTTCAGCTGCCTTTCTGGTTTGTTTCTTTTGTAAATGTCAGATAATTTAACAAATTATACATTTCCATCTTGTGGCATTTGTTGCTTTCTCAGTCAATTCTCTTCATGCCATCCATAACATCCAGCTCCAGAGCTGTACTTTGCTTTCAGTTTGGTATTTCTTAGTTTGATATTTCCTTTCTAGAAAGGAGACTCTTCACCTGCAGCTGGAGATGAGCAGCTCTTTATTTCATATCTGTAGAAACCTTGTAAGATGTAACCTGTGATGTTGTTTGTGCCATCTGATAACGTGTGATCAAATGGAGCCTGTTTAAATAACAACATCTGGGACACCCTGACAGCAGAGCAGCTCTGAAACAAACATTTCCAAAGATCAGATAAGATGGGAGAGATGCCTCAATGCTGGATTGCTCCCTGGATTACAAGTTCTTTGCTGAAGAGTTATTCCAGGCATGGGATTTCCTTTGTGCCACAGGCTAATGGGTTGCAGTGGATCATTTTTCATGCTGGTTTATGTCTTGCAGAGACATGTACTTTGTAAAGTCTGTGTAATGCACTGAGTATGGCAGTGGTAGACATGAGTTATGTAGGAGTAGGTAAACTAAGGAACTCAAAACAACTGAAAATTGGCTTGGTTTGTGTTCTCTTGCTGCCTTCCCTCCTTCCACCTCTTTTCCCTAAACCTACAGCATCTTTCACATTAAGGGCTGCCTCACTTCCACCCAAATCTGTACTTTCATAGTTAATTTTCAAAGCACCACATTGCTTTTCAGTATTTTCCTTATTAGTGTGCAAAAAACCAGCATTATGTTTAAAGCCATGACTCCTGGACTCACTCCTGCTCCTCTGTGTTCTCTTGCAGGAGGATATTGCTGATCCTGACTCCCAAGAAGAGGAGAGGAACAAGTGTCTCTCCAGCCCTGGAGATGGTTCCAACACAGTGAAGAGTGCTCTCACTGTCCAGGAATATTTTGCCAAGCGCATGGCAAAGCTGAAGGGATCCCAGCAGGAAACAGAACCAAAGGTGGATCATTCCAGCCCAGCAGCTGAAGAAGCTGTGGAGCCTTCAGAAGAGCTGGAAACCAAAGTCAAAAAGAAAAAGAAGAAGCAGAAGAGAGATGATGAGGCAGAAAGGACAGAGGACTGTGAGAAACCAGGGAAAAAGCCTAAGACAGGGAGCTTGAATGGAAAAGAACTGGATGATCCACTAGATGAATGTCACAAAAGGAAAAAAAAGAGGAAACATAAAGAGGAGAACGAAGGAGAAAACATCAGTTGTGATGAGAATACAGGCAATGGAGAAATTTCTGTGGGAATGTCTGAGGGGGAGGAACTCAGCACAGAGGAGCAGGAGGAAAGGCAGAAGAAACGCCACAAGAAGAAGCACAAAAAGCAAAAAGAGGAGACAGGGGAGTGTGGGGAAGGAGCACCCAGAAAGAAAAAGAAGCACTGCAAGAACATTTAACCCTTTCAGGCTCAGGGGTGAGTCTGTGTTGTAGGAGGCTCTGTGTAAACACAGCACCAATCCAGGCTTGGACACTGCTCCAGCTCCAGGTGGATCTAAGCACAGTCTGGATCTAAACTCAGACTGGATTTAAACTCAGACTCTATCTAAACCCACCTTTTCCAAGGGAAAACCTGGTGATGGGCCAACAGGAGCTTCAGTCCATGTTCAAAAGGGATCCACATGGAGGATCAACACATCAAGACTGTGAAAGGCAGGGAATGACTTTCTGCTGCTTCACCTGACTGTGTTTTTCTCAATCCATGAAAAAAAAATTAAAAATCACCCTAGTACTGCCTTTTTTATTAAAATTGTTTTCACTTGTGAGAGCCCAGCTCTGCTTCTGGAAGCAGGAGGGGGTTTGCAAAGCTGTTTGTGTTTTTTCCTTGATTTTTGAAAAGTGGTGTCTAATTTTTACATTTATCTCTTTTTACATATAAAATGAATGTTGTTTCTTCCCAAAGTGCTTACTCTGATTAAAAGTTTGCTCAAAAAAGTGTCAGCACGTAAGGGTGAAATAAAAAGACCTCCCTGTGCCTCCAAACTATTGTCAAACAGTTGTAACTTTGCACCAAAGCTAAAGGAAACATGTATTTACCTTATCATTTAGTAACCATACCTAAATCTTTGATTTCCAGGCAATATTCAGGATCTCTTCACTGGTACCTCTGAAATCCAGAAAGCTGCCTTGGATAAAGCAAGGCTTTTTCCTGAAACTGGGAGACCAATAGATTTTAAAAGCACTGTCAGATTGCTGTTGCCATTCACACATTGAAAACTTGCAATTTGGATTTATAACCAAACTAGAGCTTGTTTCTCATTGTAAGCCTGGAAATAAGGAATGCTGGAACTGGGCACTGCCACAAGCAGTTTTGTGGGAGATCTGAAGCATTCAGCATGAATTTTGGCATTTTAATGTCATTTAGAGCTGTCATGAGAGATGGGTGGGCTTGGAAGTGGTGGAATGGGAAGAAGGATTCCCCTTCCTGGTGTCCTGTTCTGATATTTCTTTGGCCACAGCAAACTGACAGCACAACCCTGAAGACCAGAGAGTTATCCTGGCAGAATCCAGAATCCAAATCCATGAGCTGCTCATTTCATCCAGGCCTGGCTGGGTTTCATCAGTGTAAATATAAAACATCCCATTGGCTGCTCTGCTGAAGAAAATGGGTACATTTTTATATTGTCTCAGCTCAGTGGAGTTGCTTAACACGGTCTGAGGAACATTGTCAAGATGCAGATGTTAATAGGGAAAAAATTTCCTTAAGCTGCCTTCATTGTGCAGTGGAGGAAGCTCCATCTGCAGCACCCAGACCACATGGATGGTTTGGTTGCAGCTCAACTCTGGTTTTTTAAGATCTCTTGGTTTCCAAAGCACCTTTTTTTCCCGCTGCCTTCAGGACATGCTCATTCACTGCAGCAAAATGAAATTTCATTTCTTGTATAGGAGAACAAGATGCCTTTCCCTGGATTTCACATGCCAGGGATTTTAACCCTTGTTGCATCTCCTTTTCAGGCTGTACAATTATTATTCACCATAATCTGCTTGTCCCTGGCTGCCTTAAATGAAATACCACCAAATACCATCAGTTATTGTCAAACTGGGAGGAAACTCCATGCTTGAGGTGAAAAAAATCATCTTCTCAGTGAAAGAAGACAGCAAAATAATGTTTTATGTTAAACTGAAGCATCCCTCCTGATTTCTTGCTCACCACAAGTTGGAATTTTTGTTATTAAAATCCAAAAGCCTGATTGTTTCCAATTATTATTTTTTAACTCTTAAGCCAACGAAACTTTACAGCCTCTCTGGGATTTCATTTTAAAAAGGTGCTACTCAAGGAATAAGGTTTCCTTCCCCAAATACTGCTGGGCTAGTTTGTTTGTTCCCTCTGTGAATTTTCATGTGTTTCTGTGTGCTAATTCTTGTGGGTGCTTGGCCACATTCCAGTGTCAGTTACAGGAAGAATAAAACCAGGAATAAACCTTTAAATTTGTGCTGTTGCTCCTATTAAATTCAGGATACCCAAGACTTAAATCTGGTTCAGATGGAAGTATCAGCTACCAATGGAAGATTCTCTATTTCTGCAATAAATACACAGCACTTTACCCTGGGAAATGTGGAATTTTAATGTGCCCCAAGCTCTGCATGTGGTTGTAGGAGGGGAAAATCATAATAAATAAATAATCATAAATCATAAATTGCTTGTATTTGACAGAAACAATTGATTTAACTGCTCTGCTCTGTGTTTGTGGTCAACATTACTCAGTGAAAAGCTCTTCTTACCAGATACTGTCCAGTGAAATGGATGATTGGAACAAGAGAAACATGTCTCAGAGTAATAAATTACATATATATTTTTTGTTTGTTTGCTTCTAGTGGGTTTTGAGTTCTGTTTTAACCCAACTCTGGGTTTGGCAAGAAGGCCTTTTTTAGAAAGCACAAGAAAAAGAATTACGTCAGTGCCCAGATGGTGGAATTAGCAGAATGCAAGCACAAAGGAGCGACTTGGTTTCATTTCCGCGAAAATCAGACTTTGAAACTCCGAGGCCTTTTGTTATAAATTCATCCATTGTCCTCACAGAATGAGGTGGCTCCCAGTGAAATTACCTGGACACCATGGAAAATGAGAATCCCCTGCTCTGCTGTCGCTCCACAACGGGGAATGAGGCGCTTGCAGCACAGATATTAAAATGTTTTCAGTTTTGGTAACCCCGGGTCAGCAGTGACTGGAGGAAATTTTCCTTTTTGCTTTGGGAACGTTCCAACACTGGTTCTCCTGAGCTCTTCCATTCTTTGCAGGGATAGGGCTGTTCTTGGCTTTGAGGCTCGGAATTCACTGCGGGATCCACAGCCAAGGACATGATTGGCAAGTGGAGTGTTAGAGCAGCAATAATGGAGGTTGAATTGTGCTTGTAAGCACCTGCAGGCACCAAACCACCCTGGGAAGTAGAGACCATGGAAAAATAGTCTTGGTACCACTGTTGGACCCAAATCTGCATGAACTTTGTGGGCTTTTGGAGTTTTGTCTGACTGTGGAGCTTTCCTTGGAGCCAGGGATGGGAGATGGCACTGGAGTACCTCAAGTGACAGCCCAGACATGTGGAAAAAGCAGAATTCCTTGAATTTCCTCCCAAGATGTTCCAGCTTTGATGCTTCACACAGCTGCTGTAAAGCAGAGGTAGAATTGTAAAATCATGGAATCATTAAGGTTGGAAGAGCCCTCTAAGACCATCGAGTCCAACCATTCCCTCAGCACTGCCAAGGCCACCACTGACCCATCTCCCCAAGTGCCCCGTAGTAACAACCAGGGTTTTTTAAGGCATAAATGCAAGACACCATTAAAGATTTCAGAACCACCTGTGCTTGTGTTTAAGTGAATTTGAGTGCATTGGGATGCAGCTGCTTTGTGACTTTTGTGAATTGAAGAGGCTGAAGGCTGTCCAGGGAAGGGAGCAGAGCTGGGGAAGGGGCTGGAGCACCAGGAGCATCTGAGGGAGCTGGGAAAGGGCCTCAGCCTGGAGAAAAGGAGGCTCAGGGGGGACCTTGTGGCTCTGCACAACTCCCTGACAGGAGGGGACAGCCAGGGGGGTCAGGCTCTGCTCCCAGGGAACAGGGACAGGATGAGAGGGAACAGCCTCAAATTGTGCCTGGAGAGGCTCAGGTTGGACATCAGGAGGAATTTGTTTGGAAGGAGCTTCCCAGGGCAGTGTTGGAGTCCCCATGCCTGCAGGGATTTCAAAGCCCTGTGGATGTGGCACTTGGGGACATGGTCAGAGGTGGCCTTGGCAGTGCTGGGGAATGGTTGGACTCGATGATCTCTGAGGGATTTTCCATCCTAAACCATTCTGTGGCTCTGTGGAGTGTTTGGGGACAGCTCAGCATCGTGCCCATGGCTGCAGTTCTCCTTTCAGCTGCCCTGGTGCTCTCTGCCTCCAGCTCCTCAGCTCTCAGCAAGGACAATTAGCTGCATTCATCAGTGGAATTAACCAATTTTCTCCTGTTTAAATACACGAGACTGAAGGTGTTGCAGCATCCACCTTGAAAAGACACAAGTTACGTCACGAAACCTCCAAACCTGCCAACACCAAGAGAAGGAAGGAAGCTCCAAGAAGAGAGGGAAACCACACAAAGTCTGCTGGAAGCACTGCCCAGCATCACACCTGGCTGGAAAAAAAGATCTGGGAATAGTTTTGGATACAGGGTGAGGATTGTGGGCATCCAAAGCCATCCTTTCCTAATTCCCCCTCACTCCTGGGCAGGAACCCCCAGGAAGGATCTGAGCTCAGAGAACTTGGGGCAATAACCAAGACTTTTGTTTATGTACCCATTCCATCCAATAATAAACCAACTTTGTCTTGGATCAGCAAACTTTAGTGAGGTAGGACTGGGAAATGCAGCACAAATACATAATTTGTGGTGGCAGAAGTGGGAATATTGTAAAACAAATGGAAGCTTCATTTCTCAGCAAGTCAAAATCTGCTTCTGAATCACACAAATACATTTTTTTATCTTTATCCATCTTCATAAATTTAAAAGTGTAAGAGGGAAACTCCTCCTAGTTCCTTTTAACCTAAAGGCACTAAAATATATATTTTTGTAACCTTTACACTGCATTTTAAAAGTAGTAAGGGCAGAACTATTCAGCACAATGTTGAAAAATTTAGCATTTCAAGGGGTAGGGGAGGGAGCTTTTCTGCATTTTTTTGTATAATGGGAAAGCTCTGGGATTTTTACCTAGAAAATAAATGGTCCAGGTAGCAATCCCTGGGGAAAACCTGGTGGAATCAAGGAGGATGGGCAGTGGGCAGAGTTGGGAACTGCAGCACTGAGGGAATCTTCTGCTGGGAACCCCCAGCTCTCTCTGCAGAAACTTCCCTTGGGAGCCAAGAGTTTCATCAATAATTAAGGAACATGTGAATATTGAGCTAATTTAGGATTTGCACTTTCTCACATATTTTAATGTCCCTGAAGGTTGGTGGGGTGTGAGATGGAGGGGGGGAGTAAAACTAAACCCTCCCTTTGCAGGGATAAAATTCCAGATGTCGGATCCACCCCCCCAAAAAAAAAAAAAAAAAAAAGAGGGATATTTTTAAAGAGGTGGTCGTTCCATATAGGGTTCAGCCACTCATTTTCTGCCTGGCCCATGGGAGTTGTTGCCACTGTTCCCCATCCATGAAAATGGGGGAGAACAAAGCTTTCTTCCCCCCTTTGTCTGCTCCATCTATTTTTGCTCGCGGCTTTTTCGCCGTAATTTCCCTGTTCCCAAAGCCCTGGGAGAGCTCTGCTGCTTCCTGTGCCCCAGATACAGGTGAAGCCTCGCAGCAGAGAGGGGAAGGTGAGCACACACACACAAAAACAAGAAAAAAAATGGTAATCCCGCAGTTTTTCCAGACTAATTACCCCGATCCGGTGGTAATTAAGAGGTGGCATTTTCACATGGCCCCAGCCTCCTTTATGTAACGTGGGAGCTTCTGACAGGACAGGTTTGACCAGCATTTTAGGCAGGGTGCAGAATGAAACCCTCCTTACTAATGCCATCAGAATGCCAGGTGCTGCAGGAAAGGGGGAGAAGGGAAAAAAATTGGTTATTAATAATAGTAGCAGTGTTTGCACTTAAAATTCTGTGTGGGGGCCCTGGGAAGGGAGGAAATCCAAATGAGGAATATTCTGCTGGATTTCTTTGTGCTGTAAGCACACAGGAGCCCCAGATTGGGTCTCAGGAGGGTCTGAAAAGCCACAGAGTTGACCCCTGTGATGCCTTTGAGAGGTCAAATGTTACTCCCAGGATGTGGAGGGAATAATGAGGATCGGGAACACCCAGAGAGGTGCTCTGAGAGCTTCCAGGCTTTGGCAGCAGAGGCAGGAGAGGGTGCAGGTCCTGTCCTTGCTCAGGGTTTTTCCTCTCCCAAACCTATCCACCCATCCTGCAAAACGTGGAAACACAGTGCAAGCTGGAAGCAATCCTGTAAAAGGCCTCAAGTGGAATCCATCCATCTCTTTCCTTTTCCCAGAGAGGGAAATTCTGCTGCTACTACTAAAAATTCCTGGCCTCTGGGGCCTCCACAGAGGTGTTTTTATATTCATGATAGCCAGGTCCTGAGCATCCTGAGGGTTAAAAAGTTAAAGTGAGCCATGCAACATATTCACCATACCCAAAGTACCATCCTGTTCAAAATGAAACCTTTGCAACCCTGGCAGCCTCCTTTACAGAGCACTTCCACCCTTCCTAAAGGGAGCTAAACAGAATTAAGGTTTTCTTCCCAAAATATCACTGCCAACCTCTGCAGCAGCTCCAGCCTGCAAAATGCACCCGGTTGACCTGTGCAGGGCAGGGTGGGGAGTTTGACATCCTCCCTCCCTGTCCCATCCCGGCACTTCAAGGCGTGAGACAGGATTTTAGGAGAGATCTGGAGCTGCTGGGACAGAACAGGCTGTCCCCAGGAGCGTGCCCAGCTCCAAACCCCAGATAAAAGGCAGCTCCTCCATATGTGTGTGTGTGTGTGTGTGTGTGTGTGTGTGGAAAGGGTTTATAAATCTGTCCCGAGACCAGGAAATCTCCTGCGCCTTTTAGATTTAAGAGAAGTTGCCTTCCTGTTGTATTCCCAGATAACAGCAGCTCTGATGGAGCCCACTTGTAAATAGCTTAATAGATTTAATCAGTTCCTTTGGAAAATGTTGCTGCTTCCGTAGGGTTTTAGTTCAGTCCCGGGGAAAAGCTCGGGCAGGGCAGCCGCTGCTTCTGCTGCGAGCGAAGCTGGCGGATTCCAGCTCTCCTGACCCCAAAATCGCTGCTACCCACAAGAAACCAGAACCATCCCGCTCCTGTGCAGAGGGAAAGGGAGAGACCAGGAAGCCCAGGCGGATCCTGCCCGGCTCACATTTACATGAGCTCTCTCCATCACTCCTAATCTGACAAGAGTCAATAGGAACACCCAGGCACGTGGGAAACCTGCCCGAACGCCCCGGCCTGGGATCCGCGCCGGGGTTTTCCCCCCTGCCTTGGGGTCAGATGGGGCAGCCTCAGCCAGCCCCATCCTGCCCATCCCAAAACTCCGTCCCGCTGCTTTTATGGCAGCACAGAGAGGAAACCCACGGTTTCCCTGCAGCCCCATATCTGCGGATCAAAATCATACAGGAATCCAGGCACCAAATGCATTCCCCAGCGCAAATCCCCAAGGGCATTTTCGGTGCCATCACCTTCCTGGAGATCCTTTGTCCTAGTGAGAGGAATGCTGCTTGGATGATTTTCCCACCCAGTTGGGGTTAGTGGGGAACACCGTTGTGTGGCTTTGGGACTTCCATCCCATCCTGCCTTTTTGGGTTGGAGCAGCATTCCATAAAACGCAGCAGCAAGGAAAAGATCCTTTGTCTCCCAGTGTCCAGCGGGGACCGACTGGAGATGTTTCATCCTCTTTGAGCTCCATCCCTGCCTTGTTTTCCCCTAAAAGCTCCCTTAGGAGTCTGGCCAGGCTGGACAAGCACCCACCAGCATGTTCACTGTGTCCCAGTTTCCATCCCATACAAAGGGATCTGGAAATTTGGGGTGAAAACCCACATGGGGTGGGCAAAGCACAGCCTGGCCCGGTGGTTTAAGCAGAAGTGGGGAAAAGTTGTCTCTGCTTGTGGTATCTGTGCCTCGATTTCCCTTGGCAAACAGGGTTCCTGCAGCTTGTCAAAGCCTGGAGAGGGGACTTTTGCACCCCAATGGGATCTTCCTTTCAGTGCCATTTTCCTTTTTCCCCCCAGTTTTCAGTGCCTTTATCTCCTCTCTCTCTGTGTTACCCCCCAGCCTTTAAAGTTTGAAGCTCTCTGAGGTGCAGGAGGGCAGCGGGGCTGTTTGTGGGCGGGACATCTCCAGCTCTCTCCTCACTCCCTTTCAGCGAGCAAAATAAAGAAAAAATAGTAATAAAAGAGGTGGAGGGGGGAGTGGGAAGGAGAAAAGGGGGGTGCAGGGGGTGCTGCTTCCCCGGGGGGGGTGCCGGGCAGAAGGGGTGGGGAGAACTTTCCTCGCAGCACCATCCCGGCCGGGGCTGAGGAGTTTGCAAACAAGGAGGAGCAGCGAGTCCCTTCGGTGTCATTGGAGGAGGCTTTTTCCAAGGAGCTCATAAATACGGGAGAGGCCGGGCAGGAGGCTGGGACTGCGCGGGGACCCCGAGGGCAGCGCGGCGGGGCCGGGGGGGCCGGGGGGGCCATGGCTGCGCTGCTCAGCACATTCCCCTGGCCGGAGCGGCTGGAGGGCGACACGGGCGAGGGGCTGTCCCCAGGGCCACCCCCCCGAGCGTCGCAGGGCGAGAAGGGCTCCGAGAGCCGCATCCGCCGGCCCATGAACGCGTTCATGGTGTGGGCGAAGGACGAGAGGAAGAGGCTGGCGGTGCAGAACCCCGACCTGCACAACGCGGAGCTCAGCAAGATGCTCGGTGAGCAGCGCGGGGGGCGCGGGGTTGGGGAGGGGGGAAATCGGGGACCCAGCCGGGCATCCCCAGGGGTGCAAACCCTGCCCGGATCCGGTGGGAGCACACGGGCACCCACTCGGCAATCCAGGGGGGATTCAGTGCCCAGGGGCACCCAGCGGAGATCCCTGCGGGTGCAAACCTTGTCCGGATTTGGTGCCAGTGAGTCCGGCAGGACATTCCCGGGGGTGCAAACCCTGACGGGATTCGGTGACACCGGAGATCCCTGCGTGTGCAAACCTTGTTCGGATTCGGTGCCCATGAGCCCAGCAGGGCATTCCCGGGGGTGCAAATCCTGCCCGGATCCGGTGGCACGGGGGATCCGACACCCACCCGGGATTGGGATGCACACCCTGCTGGGATCCAGCGCTCCGGGCTTGGTCCCCAGGCACCCACCTGCGGTCCTGGGAGTGAAAACCCGAATTCAGTGCATTGAGGTGGGGATCCAGGCACTCTCTGGCCATTCCTGGGGTGCAAATCCCACCCAGATCCAGCGCCCCATGTTGGTCACCATGCGCCCACCCGGTCATCCCGGGGTGCAAATCCTACCCAGATCCAGCGCCCCGGATTGGGAATGCTAGCTCCACTGGCCATCCCTGGGGGTGCCAACCCTGCCCAGGTGGGGACCCGGTCTGGCACGCAGCAGGAGGGCACGCCTGCACCTTTCTGGGTGGTTTTGGGGTGCAAAGCCAGCCCGGGTGCAGCACTCTGGGGCTGCAATACCTGATGGAGTTTAGCAGCACCATGCACCCACTCTGTCACCCACGGGGTCCCACACTCCAGGTGTGCAGCCTCTCCTCAGGGTGCACAGCCCGATGGTGTCCTGCACCCCAGGGCACAGGCACCCTGCCACCCCTCTGCTGCAAGCCCTGAGGGTGCTGCCCTGCTCTGCAAAGAGGGACCCCCCCCCAATTTTCCTGGCCTGTCCTTGCTGTGCCACTTTGTATTACATGGCTGGAGGGGGTGTGTGTATATGTCTGCTGTTACTTTTGGGGGATCACATTTTGAGCACACATTTGTTTCCCACTCCCCATCTACTATTTCTCCCTTCCTCCCAATCCCCATTTTGATGTGAAACTGAGAGGGCAAACCAAAATTATCAGCCCAGGCAGCCTGAGAAAGAGCTGCCCGAATTGCAACAGAGCTTTGCTGCCCAACCTCTTATCCAAAGTTTGTGTTTCCCTGGACAGTTCTGTGGTGTTTTCTTTGGTGGTTTGGGTTTTCTCCTCTCTGCTTTGCCATGCAGCATCTCAGCTTACTAGTGTTATTTTTGCTGTCTCAGGCCATGGGAAGGCATCAAAGGCTTCGATGTGTATCCTCATTTCTCCCCCTTACCCTGAGGAGCAGCCTGGGACAGCCTCACTGTGGGATAAAACCCCCCTACCCAATGCTGCTTCTCTGTGCTGTGTCTTGGGGACATTTTATTTCAAACAGGGAGGCACGAGGTCATAGGATTACAGAATCATGGAATGGTTTGGGTTGGAAGGGACCTTAAAAAACATCTAATCCGTAGGCAGAGACACCTTCCACCATCAAGACCAGCTGTCACAGTGCCCAGGTCTCCTTGTGCCCTGCTGCAAGCCCTGGCAGGGCACAAACTGGGGCACCTTAAAGGACAGCACGTCCTGACCCTCTGCTCAGCCAAGCACAGCCTTGGCTGTCCCTGCTCCACAGGGAGCTGGGAAAGTTCGTCTGCCTGGATTTATTTACTAACTCCAAACCCACCTTGTGTGGGGACTTGGGATGAAGGGAGTCAGAGACCCTTTAGCAGCCTCGATTCCCTCCTTCTTCTCCCACCCACTCCCACCACATCCCTCTGCGGGGGTTTTTGGGATGTGTCCTCTGCATGTGCCAGGTGGGACACTGGGCACCCTTGGGAGGCTGTGGGTGCTAAGGGAGCGTGTCCTCCGTTTCAGGGAAGTCCTGGAAGGCGCTGAGCCTGTCGCAGAAGCGTCCCTACGTGGAGGAGGCCGAGCGGCTGCGGGTGAAGCACATGCAAGATTATCCCAACTACAAGTACCGGCCCCGTCGGAAGAAGCAGGTCAAGCGCATCGGGAAGCGGGTGGATCCCGGCTTTCTGCTGGGCAGCCTCACACGGGGCGACCAGAACTCTGTGCCGGAAAAGCGGACCTGCAGCCGGGCTGGGGGGGACAAAGAGGGCCCGGGTGAGTACCCCCCCCGCCCGGGGCTGCCGGCAGTGCGGGCGTACCGGGAGCCTCCAGGCAGCAGCGGCGGCAGCAGCACCAGCGTGGACACCTACCCCTACGGGCTGCCCACCCCGCCGGAGATGTCCCCTCTGGATGCCATAGACCCCGAGCAGAGCTTCTTCTCCTCGCCCTGCCCCGAGGAGCATCACCGCTCCCACCTGGCCGGTGCCACCTTCTCCCCACCGGAGTTTGCAGGTGGTTCCCTGCCCTGCGGCCACCACGCACTCAGCCCCATGCCACCACAGCCGGCCACCTGCATGATCCCCCCGGCCTCCAGCTGCCCTTCCCTTCCTCCTCCTCCTCCCAGCTACTACACACCCGCCTTCCCCTCCCTGCCCCCTCCCAACCTCCATGCCCACCTGGGCCAGCTCTCCCCACCGCCCGACCACCACGGCTTTGACACCTTGGACCAGCTGAGCCAAGCGGAGCTGCTGGGGGAGATGGACCGTAATGAGTTTGACCAATATCTCAACAACCCCGGCCACGGTGACCACCACCACCACGGAGGGGCCTTGGCCAATGGGCATATCCCAAGCTCTGGCAGCTCCCACAGCTCTGAGAACAGCCTCATCTCCGTCCTGGCTGATGCCACAGCCACCTACTACAATAACTACAGCGTGTCTTAGGAGCCCAGCCGGGGCCGCCTGGAGCGGCCCAGGAAGGACCCGACACTGTTCCGAGGCGTTGCTCCCTCAGGGTGACCGAAGCACAGGGCCCTGGAGTCTCCTCGGTGCTGTAGGTAAAGGATTTGGGTTGTTGGGTCACCACCGTGCAAAGCCTGGAGTGCTCTGCTCCCACCATGGCCAGGGGGCACTTCCCGATGCCAAAGCCCTTTGGCCAAGTCCCTCTTCCAAAGCAGGGATGCTCCTGGGAGCACTGGAAGGCTGCCCTTCATTTTGGGGTATCCCCAGCTCTGCTTTGGAGTCAGGAGTGCTGCAGCACCCCACAAACATCAGGTCTGAATTCCCCCTGGAAGGGGGAAAGGCAGGGATGGGAGAAGGGAAGATTTTGGTGAAGGTCCATGAGCTGTGTTTGGGTTCTGGTGGTGGCATTGCTGCCTGACCACCCTGACCTGCCTGAGCACTCCAATGGGGATTAAAGCCCACATCCCCTGTCCCAAAGCATGGACTGGGGGTTTCATCCCTTGGGAAACCCCAGAGAGGATGGGACACCAGCCAGGAGAGGGTTGAGCCTGCTCTGGAGTGGGGTAAGATCAGGGCTTGGAAAGGCAGGATCCAGTCGGCATCCACCCCGGATGGGAGCAGGTCCTGGGATGAACATTTTGGCCAAGAGGTGATGATGTAGCAGACACTTTTTTAATCAAACATCCTTTGAAGGGGAAGGCTCCGTATTTGGAGCCACAGTGCCCAATGCCTCTCCTAACTCTGGCGTTTTATTGCTTGTAATAAAGCTGTACATTGATTTATTCCTTCCATTACTCCTCCCACCCCCCCACCTCGGATTTTGTATTGCTCGAGTTCTCTTCCTTTCCATAAAAATGAAGCTTTATTTTAAATCAGTTATATGACATGATTAATCTTAGTGTTTACTGTATGGCACTTGGTAATGATTAGTTAGTAACATGGTTATGATTTCCTGGTTTCAGTCCCCAAAATGTATTAATATTAATTGCAAAGAAAACTTTTAAAAAACCCCCAAAAGTTCACTGGTTTTTAAGCTAATACATTGCATCTCTTTTGTGTGACTCTATGCATTTTGAATGAGTGTAGATACGAGTTTGCATAAAATATTTAATTTAAATAAATGTTTTTATATGATGATTGTTCAATGATTTAAATTGCTGTCGCTATTGACAACAGTTTTCAAAACAGAAACATTTCCCGTGCAAGTGCTATTTTTTTATATTTTTGTTGTCATCGTTGTTGTTGGTATTTTCAGCCAAATTTTTCTACTTCCATTTTTTTATAAATAAAACAAAGATCTGTGGTTATCTTTACAAATTGTGGATTGCTTTCTAACAAACAGACTCAGGGCATGATGAGTGCTTACCCTCACTTTTCATGGAGTGTCTTGGAGCTCAGGTCACTGTGCTGGCCTTGATCCTGCTTTTGCCATCTCTCTGATGTGATCTTTGTAATCCTGTTTCCATATTACAGTGAAGTGAGGAGCTTTGCCTTTGGTGTCTTGGTGAGCACAGATGATGTTGCCAATTTATGGAGTGAGTGCCAGTGCCTGGAGCGTGGGTTTTAGCTGCATTTAAGTTCTCTTTTCTTTCACAGTTTGGGTAATTCACCTTTTAAGGTGCTCCACAGTGTGGGGACCTTGAAAAGAGTCCTCATTTCAGGTGTAGATCAAGGCAGTGAGGCCTCAGAAATATGTGGGGGTCAAATTTGGGGAGGCACATGAAGATGATGTTGAATGATGGTCTTCAGGCCTGGCCAGCAAAGAGAAAACTTAACCCATGTTGTTGTGGAAAAGCATCACAGCCTGCTCTTGCCAGACATTAAATCAGGCTGTGTCCCTGCTGTCCTTGAGGTTAAGCCAGGCACAGAGAATCCCAGAGTTGTCAGGGCTGGAAGGGACCTCTGGAGATCCAAGCCAGGGTAAACATCTCTCAAAGCAGTGTCCTCCCAGGCTGGGTCCTCCTGCTTGGCCCCAAAAAGTGGAGGAGCACGTTTCTTAGTGCACTTTATGGTGATGCCACCTCTGTTTGGTGGCTGGGAGGGGTCTTCAGAGGTCACCCACCCCAATCCAACCCAATCCTGTCCCTTGTCTCCCATAAATTACGTCACTGATCCACAAAGCCCATGATCCCAGAAGGTGGAGGCTGTGTGAGTATTTGAGGAGGCACAACATGACCCTGTCCTGTTCTCCTTCATCCCCCACTTGTATCCCCTGGATTCAGCTCTCCCATCCTGCCTCTTCCTTCTTCCATCTCTGAGGCATCCAAATTCACCCTTGGTCTTTCCTTTCAGAAAGGAAATGGATGCCTTGGGGTGTCCTGCCAGCCCCGGGTGCTGTGGTGGCTCCCTGATTGGGTAGGCTCAGCCCAAATGTGACTCTTCCAAGAGGATTTTGGAGCTGGAGGGAGGAAGGTACCAGGATCCTGTTTGGCCTCTCTGCCCAGCAGCGTTGATTCACATGGGACCATGCCAGGAGCAGGAGTGGGGCTGCTTTGCCCTTCTCCATCTCTCCCTGCAATCCCTGTGGTGCCCCAGGCCTGAGAGACAGCAGAGAATGGTGAAACTGCCCTGGGAAGGAGGCTCAGCTGTCCCAGCTTCCTCAGAAATTCAGCTCTGGGTATTGCCACCAGCCTGATGTGGTATGTCACATTCTTATCCTATAGGACCCTTTCTCCAGGACATTGGCTTCTCCTTCTGGTCCTTCTCCTTATTCCCATGCTCTGAGCAACGATGGGATCAAATACACAATCCTATGGGCCTTTTCCCTCCTTGCTTTCATCCCATGCAGGGCTGCTGGAAACGAACCCAGGGTCTGATTTCCCCAGGAAAAGGGGTTTCTCCACACACCCCATCCCCAAGGAACCCATCACGCCCGGATGAACGGAGATCCCCGCCAGCCAAGCCTGTCCCCACTTGCTCAACCCAGAGCCACGTGAGGAGAGCTGGGAGCTTGTCCCTGTGCTCTCTGCATGCCAGGAAAAGCTACAGGCCCCAACCAGGAGCTGGGGCCCCCCGAGGGCGTTGGGAGCCGCAGCCAAGGCGAGGTGCGGCTCCCTGGGAGCCACGGCCGGATCCAGGCACACGCCCAGCGCCCGGAGCAGCCGGCTCCCACCTCCAGGACACTGCAGCTGAGAGCAGATTCAGGAGCTTTCCATCCCTCTGGGGAGATGGAAAATGAGGTACTATGGGTCAATCCCCCCTCTACCCACAGCAATTTTTTCCCTGGATCCAGGCACGCACCCAGCACCCAGAGCAGCTGGTTCCCACCTACAGGACACTGCAGCTGAGATGAGATTCAGGAGCACCAACCCTTCTCTGGGGGGATGTAAAATGAGGTGCTATGGGTCAACCCCCTCTACCCACAGCAATTTTTTCCCTGGGAGCCACATCTGGATCCAGTCATGCACCCAGTGCCTGGAGCAGCTGGTTCCCACTGCCAGGACACTGCAGCTGAGAGCAGATTCAGGAGCACCACCCCTTCTTTCCATCTCCGGGGGGATGTAAAATGAGGTGCTATGGGTCAATCCCCTCTACCCATAGCAAATTTTTCCCTGGATCCAGGCACACACCCAGCACCCAGAGCAGCCAGCTCCCACCTCCAGGACACTGCAGCTGAGATCAGATTCAGGAGCTTTCCATCCCTCTAGGAGGATGGAAAATGAGATTCTGTGGGTCAATCCCCTCTAGCCACAGCAATTTTTTGGGATGCAGGGCATTGCTGCAGGGAGCAGATGGAAAATAAGTGGCTGGCAGAGGTGGGAAGGAGTGGTTTTTCTTGGAGAGTGGGCATCCATATGAAAGACTGCTGGCCATCACCGTTTATGGATGTTGGAGGGTGTCTAGACCTCAAGCAGGACTTGTTCTGCATCAGTCCTGGGCATGTTTCTCCTCCCTCCCCATCCCAAATCCAGGAGCCATGGCTGTCTCTGTGCTTGCTGAGGAGTATTGTGGTTTATGGCCTGCTGTCCCCAACCTGGGAACGAACAGGAAAATCAAATCAGGGCTGCAGGAAGGGATAAAACAGCCTCACACCACACTGGGCTCCTGCTCAGGGGTGTCAGCTTGGGCCAGGACAGGGGTACCTCACTGCCATGAGGTGAGCAAGGTGTGGCTCCCTCTGCCCCTGCTGTCCAGTGGCCTTGGCCAGTCCTTGGCCCCTGTGGCTGTGCAGGTCATGGTGGGAGGCATGGGGAGCAGGGATGAGGTCACCTTCCTGGAGATATGGAATTTGGGCTGGTCAGGAGCTGCCTGCCCTGTGTGTCATGCCCTGGGTAATTTCCCTTGCATCCCTTAAGCAGGTGTTGACTCCTCTGTGCTCTCTCTGCTTGTCCCAGTGCCACTGGACAGGGGTGGGCTGTGGTGACAAACAGCCACATGGATGCTCCATGCCTCAGTTTCCCTGTCTGTAAAACAGAGATAAGTCTTCCTTCCCTCCCACCCTTCTTCCAACCAGTGTCAGGACATGACCCGTCTCTTCCCCAGAATTTGAACAGGACCATGTGCTTGTGCTGCCTTTAGCACAAGGCATCCCTGCCCTATTTGAGAGGTCTGGATTCTGCTATGAAATCAGCTGGGAGTTAATTTTCCCTGATTTTTCAAAGCAGAACCAGGTGAGGGAAGCAGAGGCAGAGAAGGGGGGGAGGTGACTGGACGGGGCTCACACTTCAAATCAGCAACAGAGCCTTGAGAGACACATCCAACTCCCCCAAACCCCCACATCCTAAATCCCTTTTTTCCCCCCTTTTTTGCTCACCTTCCCCCTCCATCCCTTTTTTTCCCCCCACCCCACCCCAACTCCGAATCCTGCTGCACCCCACAGCGGGGAGGGCAGGATCAGACCCTCCCTCCTGTCTCTCTCTCCCGAGGAGGGAATGAGACAAGCTGCTGAGTGGTTTCCTGCCCAGCACTGCCAATGGGAGCTGCTTGGGGTGCCGGGAGCAGGGGAGGATGTATCCGGAGCTGAGTGTTTCCTGGCAGATAAGGCCAACCCCTCCTGCCGGATGTTATGAGTCCAGGTCCTACCTCCACGTTTCAAGAGAAGGGGCCGAGGAAAGGCTTGGATGTTTATGTCAAGGAAAAATAACTTCTCCCTCTGTGTACAATCCTCTGGCTCCCCCAGGGCTACGTGCGGCAGGGTAAATGCTGGGAATAGGAAAACGGGCGAGGAGGAGGGTGATGGGGAGCAAGGAGGGATGTGGGCAGGCTGTGGGTCTCTCCCTGCTTGGGAATGTGCCAAAGAGAGGATGGATGTGGGGAGAAGAGCCTGAGGATGGATAGTGCATGGTCAGCACTGTGGGGTCAGGCTCATCATCAATCCAGAGTCACCGGGGCTGACCCCCACGTGTCACCCCAGTGTCCATCTGGAGCAGATCCAGGCCCAATCAGAATTTCTCCTCATCCTTCAGGTGAGCCCCTTCGAGGCCAGAGCCAAGGCAGTCCCCATGGCCAGAGACCAGGGTTATCCTGACATCCAGGGAATCAGAGATGCTGGCAGAGGGAGGCAGAGTTGGGTCTGTGCAGTGGGTATGGAGGGAAAACACGGATTTTCTCCATATTTTTCGTAATGAATAAGTGGAATAATCCAATGCTGGCCAGAGCCTCCTCTTTGACTTGTATCTGTGCTATCTTAACACCTTTCTGGGAACATCCCCAAGGCTCAAGCCTGTGCTCTGTGCACTGCCTGAGGGCTGGTGCATGTCCAGGGCCACCTCTGGATGATAAAAGGAACATGGAAACACCTGCACTAGACTTAGATTGATGAAAAAATTAGGATAGGGAAGACTCTCAGCCCCCAGGCATTACCATTTCCACTGAAATTAAGCCAGATTCCAGCACAGCCGTGCCCAGGCCACAAATCCTGCCCCAGGCCCAGGACAGGGGAAGTGAGAACATTCCTGGTGAGGGTTTGGATGTGATCAATATTTGGATGGGTCCTGACATTGAACAGCCTTTCACGGCGTTTTGTCTTCATCACCAAAAAGGAGAAATTAGACAAAATCTGGCAATCTCCTGTCCAGGATGATTAACAAGAGCTGAGCTGCCTCCTACTCCCATCTCAATCCAAGAGGGACTGCTGGAGGTCCCATTCCACACCCAGTGGATCCAAGAGAGGACTGGAGGACAAACTGAGAAGAAAGTAGAGCTTGAGGAGCTCAGGGAAAAGCCCTGTTTTTCCTCCTCTGAGCTTGAGGAGCCCATGAGGGCTCCCACTGATATCTGAAGGGCATCCAGGGAGGGCTGCTGCCTTCAGGGAGAATTTTGGGACAAGAAGCCTGGTGCTGGAGCCCTGACCTGTGCCCTCCTCCAGTGCCCCTCTTCCCTGAGGCCCTGGAATTCCCCCTAGTCCCATCCAGCCAGGACACCGCCTCAGCCAGGCCCGAGATGTTGTTTCTTTTCCCTTTGATTTCCAGGAGCTCCCACTCGGCCCCCAGAGCTCCACGGCAAACAAAACATCAGAAGGGCAGGCCTGGCGGTGCAGGAAGGAAACTGGCTCATGTGGGGCTGAGTCACGATCCCGCTGCTCCTCCCGGCATCCCAGGGAGCGGGATTGGGATCGGGGATCAAGGGATGCCAGGTCCCACCGACCCCTGACCGGCTGGGGCACCAAAAATCCTCCTGCAGCACCATCACCATCACCCTGCTCTGTTTGTTTTGATAAATAAAGAATGGCTTGTGGGCTTTTTTTCCATTAAGTTGCAGTGGGAAAGGCTGGATTTGCTTCCCTTTTGAGGGAAAAGTCTCCACACTGCCCATTTGGGCCCCGGCCAAAATTCAGGGAGGCTGCCAAAAAGCTGAGTTTAAAAGAGGCTCCTCAGCATCCCTGACCTGGGACCAGCTAGGTGATTTTCTCCTCTCAGGGCCAGACTTCATGTCTAGAGCTTCACATGGCTGTGATTGACACCACTCAGACATTTCCAACTCTCCCCCTCAGATTAATGTAGATTTAAAAAAAAATTAAAAATAATTCAAAATACACACACACACACACGCGCGCACACACACACACACACACACATATGTGTATATATATAATATATATAATATGTGTGTATATATATAATATATATAATATGTGTGTATATATATACCTAATATGTATATATATATATATATATATATATATATATATATATATATATATTAATGATGAATACTCCCAACTCTATGCCTCTCATTTACTGGAGATACCAAACATAATATAATATAATATAATATAATATAATATAATATAATATAATATAAATATATGGATAAACATAAATATACAGATAAATATAAATATATAAAATTATATATAGCTAAATATAACTATGCATAAATATATAAATATAAACACATACAGGAGATATTACATACATGTACATATATACATGTATAAGAGATCCTTGTCTATATATATATATTAGAAAAACTAGTTCAAACTTTTTAGCAAGGCCAGTCATGATAGGTTAAAGTGTAATTGTTTTAAACTAAGAGAAGGTAGATTTAGATTAAATATCAGAAAGAAACCTGGTCTAGTAGAAGGAGTCCCTGCCCATGGCAGGGGGTGGAATGAGAGGAGTTTTGAGTTCTCTTCCAACTCAAGCCATTCTTGCATTCCATGATTTTATGATTTTATAAATATTTATGCATGTTCACACAGAGGACATAGGACACATGGCCTAGAGACAGCAGCATCCCTTGGTCTCCTTTGCAATATCTCTCAGCACAGTCTGGTGGAACTCTCAGTAGAGTCCATGTCTCATGTGCCCTATCCGGGTGGATATCAGGGAAAGGTTCTTCCCCAAAAGGTGTTTGGGCACTGCCCAGGCTCCCCAGGGAATGGGCACAGCCCCAAGGCTGCCAGAGCTCCAAGAGCATTTGAACAATGCTCACAGGGTGGGATCGTTGGGATGTCTGTGCAGGACCAGGAGTTGGACTGGATGATCTTTGTGTGTCCCTTCTAAATCAGGATCTTTCATTATTCCAGGATTCTGTGATTTTCACCCTCTTCTGTGCTGGCCAGGGAGAGGTGACAGCCTCTGGTTGTGCCCCGATGGCCTGGTGGTTCCAGAGGCTCCAACGCCCTTCATGGATGCACCTATGCAGGAAAATGAAAGGATCAGCTCTGAACCCCACTGGTCCATCCTCTCAGCCTCCCAAAAGAGGATGGCAGCACCCAAAAAGTGTCCTGGGAATGATCTCTGGCCTTTGCTCACCTTGAACCTCTGCCACTTGGTCTGGGCCAAGATCACCCCCAACAACTGGAATGTCATTGGGAAGCCTCTGATCCTGTTCCTGTTCCTTGATGGGCTCTTCTGGAGCATGGATTTGTCTGCTGGGCTTTTACTGCCTTAGATAACATTTCTGCTTCCCTCCCTCATGCCCAGGGAGATGGAAGGTGTGTTGCAGTTGCAGAACTGTGTGCTCCAGGACTAGGAAAGGCCCTTTGTGCAACCTCCCTGCTCCTTCCAGGTGCCAGGAATTGCAGGAGAGCTGGAGTTGCAGGAGTTCCCAGGATGTGACAGTGCATTGGAAGGCACTGGTGGATCTTGTGGTTGCAGGACCACAATGAACTTTTCTCCCCCCTTGGACAACTCTCAGCTCAGGCAGATTTGGGTGCATCCACTCAACATTTAAATTTCTGCCAGGTTCTTTCCCAGTGACTGCACTGGGAAAGCCTGATCAGTGATTAAAGGTGGGATTTAACTCTCAGGTGTGCCCAGCTGTCTCCACTCTGATTTGGAGGTCAAATCCATCCTGGTGCAGTTTTCTCAATTGGTTCGAGCATGATGCCAATACTGCCATGGTTGTGGGTGTGATCCCTCTGTGGGAAATTCCCTTAAAACTTGGACTTGACGATGCTTGTGGGTCCCTTTCACCTCAGAATATTCTGTGATTCTGTGATTCTCACAGAAATGCTGAGGTTCTAAAGCACCTCTGGAGATCCCATATGGGATCTCTGATGATCTTTTCCTAGATGGAGGCCTGGCTTGGAGGCAGAAGGAGGTGGGAGTCTCCTGGGGTTGGCTGTCCCTCTCCGAACGAGCATGGCATTCCAAAATGCCTTTTCCTGGTGGCCTGGAGACCCTTCACTTGAAACAGAACCCACATCTCCACTAACAACACACAGATTGGGTATCTCAGTACCATGGTCCCATAGAGGATCCATGGAGGTCCCAACTCTCCCAGCATCTCCCATGCCAGAGCTCCTCCCAATCCAGGCTCCTCTTCCCTTTTTTTACTCAAGGGAAAGAAGAGAAGGAAACCCACACCACCCTGCCTGTCCTCCATCCCCAACCTCCTGAAAAGCACCAAAATCCACTCCAAGGGAATTTCCCCAAGGCATGGGGCTCCCCTGTAAAGGACCTGCTGTACTAAATGACCCATCAGACCTTCCTCGTTGCTCTTCCCTGCTGCCTTCCTGGGTTCAAAAGGTGATTTGGGATGACATGCTCTGCTCTGCATGAACTTACCAGCTATTGCTAGCTCTTGCCAGCAGCGTGACGAGACACCCCTTCACTGTACATTAATTCCAGCAGGCGTACGGCCCAGCAATCAAAGTGCCTCATTAAACTTTAATTAAATTTCCCAAGTGATTTGCTCCCGGGCGGAGAACCTGCAAGGCAAGCCCAAGCAAGTCTCTGTGTGTGTGTGTACATGTGTGTGAGTGTGTGAGTCTGGGCTTTTGGGGTCTTTTTTGGTCTTTTTTTTTTCCCCAAAATGTTATCAACATCTCATGGCTGGGGTATGGAATAAAGCCAGAGGTGGAAATGCAGGCCAGAGGTGAAAATCCAGGTCAGACTAGGGAGAAAAGCCAAACTGAACAGACATTCTGCTCCTGCCACTCCTGCTGAGTGCTGATCTCCTGGAAGGAGAGTCTCCAGGGCCTTCTCTTCTCCTGGCTGAACAATTTTAACTTTCCCTGCTGTTCTCCTGGAAGACCAGGAAGATTTTGCACTACAGTCCTTTTGTAGGATATAGAGACAGGAGATAGAAAGGTCAGGAATTAGAATTCAGCCTCAGATCAGTTCCCACAATCAAAGCTTGGCAAAAAAACAGAGGGATGAAAGAATTCCAAAGTTGAAATGGATGGAAAACAAAACTAGATCTCTTTCTATCAAAGCTTGGTGAAAAACCAGAGGGAGAAAGGAATTCCAAATTTGAAATGGATGGAAAACAAAACTAAATCTCTTTCTATCAATGACAAGTCTTAGGATCAAAGGGTGAGAGTTAGAAGGGACCTTAAAGACCATCCATTTCCAACCCCTGCCATGGGCAGGGACATCTTCCACTATCCCAGGGTGCTCCAAGCCCTGTCCAGCCTGGCCTTGGACACTTCCAGGGATCCAGGGGCAGCCACAGCTTCTCACATGAACCTGTGCCCATCCTCCGCCTTTGTGACCAGCTGGCCTGGTCTGGTCAAAACTCTTTCCAGAGCAAGGTGGCTGCACCTGAACACCCCAGGAATGGCCCTTGGGCCATGCTGACTCCTGGGATCATTTGGGCTCACTCCAGCAGACTCAAACCCAAGCCAGGAGCGCAAACAAGCGACGTCCAGTCCACATCCAGACATATCCAGGTTGTCTCTGTCATTTCCTGCGAGCTGCAAGTTGATCTCCAGATTCAAATTCCCTGAAGGCTCCAGCAGGAGCCAAACCCAAGGCTGTGTTCAGGGGACTGCACAAAACTGACCCAGCACCAACTCCACAGGTCCCTGTGCTGGGATCCTGCACAAGGTGAAATTTCCCTGTGTTTTTCCTTGGGCTGGAGTGGATGGATAGCAAACAAAAGCAAATACTGGAGCACTTATTCCCATCGAAAGAGGCACGAGCACAAAACCCAGTCACCCCCTTGAAACTTGGAGTGAGGTGGGGATTTCCATGTATTGCCTGTGCTTCCAGATCTGCAGATAAGGGTACAGCTGGTCAAACATTTTCCATTGATGATTTCCTTGCAGAAAACATCCTTCTAAGGAAAAAAAAAGGCCCTGTAACTTAAAGAAAACTTAGAGTTTAGATTTGTTTCCCTTAAGCACACTTAAAAAGAAAGTGCATTTTATGCAACTTTTCAGGTTTTTCTCGTAGAAAATAAAAATAAAAGTGATGAGGGATGAGTCAGAGTGAGATTGTTTGATTTTTTCAAAATGACAAGATGTATATTTTTTTAGTGTTTTTCATAGCAATATGCAAACTCTCCCAAAACATCCATAGAAAACAGACCTTTTTTTTTCATGTTCTGTGCTTTTTCTTTTCCATTAGCTGTATTTACCAGTTTCTTGGTCAAGTTTCATCCTCATCACCAGATTCTACCAGTCTGAAGACCTATTTAGTTTTAAGGGTCAGAATAGATGATCTTCAAAAATCCCTTGCAGCCCAGTAATTCTGTAATTTAAACCCTTTCTACTTTAATATTAACTATATTCAGGTGTATAACTGTGAGTAAAAACAAGAGATTTTTCAATAAAATTGAAATATTATTACTCTCAATTAAACAAAGATAAAACTGAAATAAAGAAGATGATTTTCACTATAAAAAAAGATTTTAATAAGAACTTTTTTTTTTTTTTACAAAAGGCAATTTTTTTTATTGAGCATTTAAAGATGAGAATCTCAGCTGGGAAAACAACTGGGATTTTCCAGTTATTTGTTGCTGATTTTGTCCGTCCCTTCAGTCAAATAGGATAAAAAATATTATTATGAACATTCCCTATTTTCTAGAAATAGGGAATATTCATAAAAAGTATGTTTGGAAGTTGAAGGGAAACAGGGATCTGCTTCCTAACTCTGCAGCCTGCATTATATTAATGGAAGAGAATAATTAGCAATGGAACCAGATCTCTGCATTTACATGGTTTTGCTCCTGCCAGCAAATCATTCCACACCCTCTGCCATGTCCCTTAACCCCAGTGAGCTCTGTCTAACCTGTGAGCAGTGCTGGGATGATAATTCCTCTCTTAAGGGACCTGGGAACATCTTTTATTCCCTGCAAGACCCTAAAGCGAGCACAGGCTCCAAGGTGACACGAATGAGTTGGAGAGAGCTCGGTGTCTTGAGGGAGAGATGATTGTAGGAATAGGCTGAGCCCTGGGAGATGAGGCTGAGCATGGAAACATTTGTCTGGAAAGGCAAATCCATGGCAAAACCCTGGCAAAAGCCCAGCCCAGCCCACTGGGGAAGTGTTGGATAAACTGATGTGATGATTAAGCCCAACATTCCCTCGATGCCTTTTTGGTGGGGAATATCTGAGACAGCTTAATTAGAGGAGGCTGGAGGAGCCTGATGCCCACTGATTCCACTTGGAGGCTCATTCCTGGGCTTTTTTTTCAGGCTGGATGTCCAAAAATGAGTCATGTCCCAGGAATGGGGTTAGGGGGTGAGACCAGGAATTGACTGGGTACGCCTCGTCCTGCCTAGGCATGAAAAATCTTTCAGGGATCCTGTGGGATGAAGAGGAACAGGTTATTGTTGTGCAAAGTGCCTGGCTACCTCTCTGCAGCCTTTTGCAATTATAGGTTCAGTAAAAGTGTGCAAAAGAGTAAAAGTGGAGTCTGCATCATTTGTGAGTTTCTACAGGAAAAACTTGCAGGAATGAAGTCCCCAAATCCTGCAGCTTTGAGCACATCTCCCAGCAGACAAGGAACAATATTATTTCTGGGGAACTGAAGGCCAGAGAGCCACCCCCTGCTTCTGATTTGTGCACAGCATTGCTGAATGCCCCTGCAGTGAAAATGGCAGGATAACCCTCAGCATATGTCTATTGATCACAATTTTGGAGGTCTTTTCCAACCTTAAGGATGCTATGGATTCTGTGAGCACAGAATAAATGCAGGGTGCTGTTTTTCCCACCTAAACTATGGAAACTCAGAACTTAATCTCCATTAGTCATCTAAATATTCTAGGGAAAAGTATCCCTACCTATGGTCTTTATAGTTTCTTCCAACCCAAACTCTTTTATGATTCTATGAGTTTAATATGATTATTTCCTGCCCCCAAAAAAATCATAATATTAAAGATTTTAGGATGGTACACATATTTTGCCTGTTGGGAATCAACCTAGGAAATGCAAACTCCCAAAATCTGCACAGGAATACACTGGATTTGTGCTGGTTTTCCAAGAAAAAAACATTTCAGTGCCTTTGCTCTGTATCAGACAGGACAGGAGTGCTCCAGCACTGTGGCCTTGGGACTTCCTGGTTTGCTGGAAGATGAATAAGCAAAAAATCCAGGTCTCAGCTAATTTAATTTGCCTCTAGTCCAAGAGGAGGACTGACAACCTCCAGATATGATAAGGGTATTTTATACAGCTATTTTAAAATAAAACAACTTGTCCTTTTGAAAAGCAAAAACTAAGAATGTTGTCCTTACTCTATTTTTCAATTTTATTCTCCGGAAAGTATAAAGGGAAACAAGAGCTTGGATTTCTCCAGCTCCAGGCTGTTTCCTGCAGTTCAGTCAATCCCAACAACACACAAAGAGCCTGGCAGCCTGTGCCAGGGCTTGACAACCCTCTCAGGGGGCACATTTTCCTAATACCCAATCTAAACCTCCTTTCTTCCCAATATCCCATCCATCCCTGCACTCTGGCAGTGTGCAGCCATTCCCTGTGTCCTGTCCCTCCATCCCTTGTCCCCAGTCCCTCTCCAGCTCTCCTGGAGCCCCATTAGGCCCTGGAAGGGGCTCTGAGCTCTTCCTGGATCCTTTTCCTCTCCAGGGGAGCACCCCCAGCTCTCCCAGCCTGGCTCCAGCTCTTGGAGCATCTCTGTGGATCCTCTGGACTCTCTCCAGCTGCTCCACATCTCTCCTGTGCTGAGAACCCCAGAACTGGACACAGTTTAATGAGCCTCAACCCAGAGACTGACTATCCTGCCTTTTCCTTGCAGGAAAACATGACAGATCAGGGAATGAACCAGAAATGTTGTTTTTCTACTTCTCACTAATTTCCTTTTTCGTCCAAGTTCATCTGAACGTTGGCTGCTGGAAGCTTTGAGCTTCTTGTGCTCCAGCTGACTTTGCTCTTCCAGCCTCTCGCTGGAGATTTCCCTCACTGGAGCAAAGCAGGAAGAGCCTTTGTGCTCTCTAAATATGAAATAATTTAGGGTGGCTTAAAATTCCCATCTAATCAAAGCCATACACTGTGGTTACAGCCATTAACCTCAGGATTTCTGTTAAAAAACCCTTCTAGAAAGGGATAATTTCAAGGCTTGCAGAGGGAATACCCAAGCAAGTATTGGGTATTGGGAGCTCTCCAACCCCCAATTTTCATTGCTCCTCACCCACCAGAGCTTCTCTCAGTCCCCCATTGCCCCCTCCACTGGTCCCTGTGTTTGTGGGGATGTGTGAGAACAAGATTTGCCTCAGGATTTATTTTTGAGTATTAATTTTTCTGTTACAGGAGAAGTGCAGGACCAGTGTGAGAGCCCAGAAGGCAGTTTCTGAAATTACCCCCTCAAAAAATGCACCTCCAGAAATTCATCAGGAACTTACAAACCCCTCAAGGCTGTGCTTTCTATCCTCATTTCTTAAACCGAAATTATTTTTTTTTAAATTGCCATCTCCCCACCTCCTCTCCAAAAGGAGTTGTGGAAGTACATCCTGGCTCCTCTGCAGGACTTTGGATTGTCATTAGCATCTCATGCATTATTCAGTGAGCTGATTATGAATGAATCAGCATAGATCCCTCCCCTCGGAAGGCTGAGAAAAGCTGCAGCTCTGTCAGAATGCCCCATGGCCCTTCCTGACCCAGCTGGCTGCAGAGGGAGATGTAATTTCTTAGTGACGTTTAATTAAAATTTAATTAATTTGTGAAGAAGCAGTGGATGTCCTGAATAGATTTCTATTTCAAAGGGAATGCTTGAGAATTGGTGCCCTGATCCTGTGTAGTGCTGGGAAAGTACTGAATGGACACTTTTTTATTAGGACTGGGAGATCAGTGGGGCAAAAAGCAACCTAAAGGAGGGTTGGATGTTTGATCCATGGCTGAATTTGTGTTATTTGCAAAATAAATAACGGATGAATGATTATTTAGCATCTTCTGATTAGGAACATCACCAAGAAGCAAAGATCCCCTCCAAGTTATAAAGCCTGGGATAAAGTTCCCCTAAACCCAGCAAATACCACAGTGAAATCCAGCTGCTTTTCCATTTTCCTCTTTCCTCCCTCTCAAAATTCAGCCTGTGACGATTTCCTCAGCCGGAGAGCTGATCCCCGTATCGAATGTGCTGAATGGATAAAATCTGCAGCAGCAACAAGTTGTCTGTGGGATTAATTTGTCTCTGGAATCAACATTATGCAAACGGGACCCACCCTAATTTGTGTGAACAGGCTGTGTATGTTATCTTATGATTAAACCGCTTTGTAAGCATCAAAATATCTCACCTGGCTTCCCTGAGCAGGGTCTGATCCAGGACAGGATCTTCCCTTCAGCTCTGCTCTGCACCTCCAGCCTGATCCTTAGGGCTTAGAAGGTCCCAGCACTTTTTTTAGGGAGAGGAACCAATTCTGGGTAAAGTTATAAATGAGTGGCATCTTAATTTTATTTTGGAGGAGCCCTAAAAGCCTGGCGGGCAAAGGTTTAACCAGCATCAGCACAACCCCCTGTTATCCCTCTTTAGCCGTGACCACCTCCCAAACGTGGGTGAGGTGGGAAGAAAACCAGAATATTGTGCAAAATTCCATGGTAGTGTAGCACAAGTCCCTTTTTTCTCTGCATTGAGTGCTGGAGATGTTTTCTCACCCAGCTGTTTTGTGGAAATCTTTTGAGTTGATTGATGGAGCCTCACTGGTTCCTCTCATCATTTGCTCTCTTCTCATTCTCCATGGAGGCACAAAGGGAAAATGGATCATCCTCATCCTTCTCTTAGCTTAGATCTGATTCCTGCCTTACATGCTTCAATTCAAATAAGAAAACAAATCAAAAATACCAAAAATATGGATATGGAAGAGTCCAAGAGGAGGACAATCCTTATTACTCCTTCTGGAGTGCAGTGGGGTGTAACAGAACAACACCAGTGTGTCAGAGAGGACTTTTCTCCTTTTTATAGGAGGCTTTGGTACAGGTGGGACACGTCCAGAAATACTGTGCCTGGTTGGAGACTTCCCAGTTTTGAGCTTTTCCACAAGGAGGGGATTGACAAACTGAAGAGAGTCAGACAGAAGGTCAGGGCATTTACATATATTTGTATTCATATTATTTATAATTGTATTTATAGTTATATGTATATTTGTGCTATACATTATATTTATAATTTATATATTTATATTTATATGAATATATTTATATATATTATTTATAATTATAAATTATATTTATATTTGTATTTTTGTTTTTGTTTTTTATATATACTGCCATGTTTAGGGAAACAAAGAGCAGGATTTAGAAGCAGAGGCTGAGGGATCTGAGTTTGTTCAGCCATTGGAGGGTATAGAGAATATAGAGTCAGATTTTCCTTGGATATCCAGAGTAAAAGGAGAAGAGACAATTGGCTTTAATAGCAAGAGCAGAAATCCCAGTTAGACATTAGGGGATTGAAGAGAATAAAAATTGGGAGGGGTGATCCAGAGATGCTACAGGGGGTCTCCATCCTTGGAGATAAAATATTGCTGAGTATGACCCTGAGCAGTCTAATTTTGAACTTGCATCTAACTTGGAACTGGGTTTTGGATCAGACACCTCCTGTCTGTGAGGAGCCTGGACATGGCTCCAGCTGCAGCTGAGCTGTCCTGCCCAGTCCTGGAGGTGAGGGAAGCTCTAAGGAAGCTCCCACCAGGCTCCACGGTCACAGGTGATGTCCCCAGGTGAGGGAAGCTCCAAGGAACTCCCACCAGGCTCCACGGTCACAGGTGATGTCCCCAGGTGAGGGAAGCTCTACTAAAGCTCCCACCAGGCTCCATGGTCACTGGTGATGATGTCCCCATGACCACAGAGAGCCAAGTTGGGGCACACCCTGTGCTGTGAAGCTGCTCTGTTATCTCACAGGCAAACAAGGGAAGTGTTAACTTGGGATTATTTCTTGGCAGAGTGTGCAGGAGAGAAAGAATCAAACTGATGATGGTTTTAAATGGCCCAATAATGCAGATACTTCAAGGCACTGAAGGACTGAGTGGGTTCAGCCTGAAGCCATTAACACAAGAAAACTGAGGCTCTTGCAGGGGGAAGCCCTCAGGATACTCTTCTCTGTCTGTATCTAAGATACTCTTATTCAACAACCCACAAACCAACAGAGGCAGCATAAAAAACCTTCATTGCAATATCTATAGATCAAACAGTGCCTCTTCCATTCTCTGGGACTTCATCCACCTGACATGGTTTGGACATGTCCATCCTGTCAAGTTCAGCCTTCAAAACAGGGTGGACCTGTGCTGACTCCTGATCCACACCTGGGATTTGTTCCTGAGAGTGGTGCAAGGTCATGCTGAAACCCTGCCAGGGATTTGACACTGGGTTTGGAGGTAGCCAAAGTTCCCATGACTCAAGTCAGCAGTCAGGTTATCCATGCACAGGCAGGACACACTGCAGGGCTAATTAATTCCTTAAAATTACCAGTGCATTCCTGATGATCCTCAGGGATCACCACTGGAAGGGAGTAGAAAATGCTCCATTAAGAGTCATCCCACCTCTCATTAAAGAGTTGGGACCACTTCAGTGGAGAGCCAGAGCTGGGCAAGGTGGTGACATTTGTACAGCACCAGGGGTGGAGGCCCAGCAGATCAAGACATGGGGTTTGGAAGAGAAAAAGTGCAAAGGCAAGCCTTTGTTCTCTGAGTAAAAAATGCAAATGCAAGCCTTGTTCTCTGGGAAGAATCCATCTGCACTGAAATTTGGAGCAATGGAATAGCCGGGCATCTGCAAACTCCCCCCAGCAGAGCCAATTTCTCTCCTCTGGACAGACTGTAATGCCCAACATGAATATAATGATCAGCATCAAGTGAGGGGTTGAATTCTGGATTTATTTTAGTGATGTAAACCCACAGTAGCTCCTTCATCTTCACTCTGATCAGATCAATGCTGCTGTGATGGAGAATCTGTATCCAGACCTGATGCCCAAGCATATCTATAAGTCCAAAGCAATACAAGATACAAGTAAAATCAGTAGCAATATTTTTTACTGCCATACAGGGGGCTAAAGTCTCAGGGTTTTTAATTAATTTTTCATTTCTGATGAAATGAAAGAAACAATGAAATGAAAGAGACAATGAAATGAAAGAGACAGAAGGTCTCTCATCTCCTGTGTTTGTGTTGTGCAGCGCACCCTTGCATTTGCTGCACCTTGTGAATGTGCTCTGAAAAGGCTGGGACAAGGAAAGGAGCTGGATAAAACCCAAGACCTGAGTGCAAAACTGGAGTTAAAGAGCCAGTTTAGCCAGGAATCCCCACAGAGCTCTGTCTGGGAGGTTTGTGTGTGTTGAGTAGAGCCCCACAGGTACCCAGAGTTGTGCAGGGGCCGTGGGCAGGACCCCACCAGCCCAGCACCACGGGGTTGTTTTCCCTGCCACTCTCAGATCCCTGCTTGGCAGGGCACAGATGGATGTTGTCATCCCTGTTACAACACAGGGAAGCTCTTCACAGCTCACTGGGAGGTAGGGTGAGGGCAGGCAGGATTTCATGCCAGTGTGAGCACAGCAGCAACCCCACCAGACTCGTTCTGCTGGGCTGCGCTCCCAGACGCTTCACCCAGAGCATGACTGCTCCTGGTGTCCCCAGCAACCACAGATCCAACAAACCCTTCCCTCCTGGGCTTATCCCAGCCTGGGGCCACTCTCAGCCTGCCATGGAGCCTTTCTGCCTGTGTTTACACTTCCTCTCTGAAGCAACACTGGATGGTTTGGGGTTAGGACAAGAGGACACAGATTTAATGTGCATCAGGGAAGGTTTAGGTTGGACATCAGGAATTTCTTCATGGAAATTGTGACTGGGCATTGGAATGGGCTGCACTGGGAGGTGGTGGAGTCACAGACCCTGGAGGTGTTTAAGAAAAGACTGGATGTGGCACTCAGTGCCATGATCTGGTTGACAAGGTGGTGTTTGGTCGCAGGAGGAACTCGATGATATCAAAGGTGTTTTCCAGCCTGGTTAATTCTGGATTTGAAGGAGCCTTCAAGACCATCTCATTCCACACCCCCTCCACCTGCTATGGCCTGGATTTTGGGCTGAACACCCCACATTCTTTATGTAAAACCTCTCTGGAGGCATCTTTCCTGTCTGCTCTCCCCACTTCCCCTCACCTCAGGAGACACAATGAGCAAACAGCTCATGCTGGACCACACAATTCAGTCCTCTATAGGCTTGAGGAGCTTTACATCTTCCTCACTGCTGTAGCAAAGGACAGCACTGAAGATGCCAATTCTGTTTGCAGTGGCACCTTTTGTGCTTGGGAGGGGTCTTCAGGCTCTGCAAGAGGCTTTGGAGAAGGTGCAGCAAAGATCTGGAACCCCATTAGAAAATTATAGTAGATGATCCCAATGTATTTTATTTATCCCAATGTATTTCATAAATTACAGTAGATGATCCAGAGTAGCCACTCTTGAGTACTTCCAAGGAAAAAGAAAATAAATTCATTCCTGAAGGTGAAAGAAAAGTGAAAGGGAGGGGAAAAAAGAGGAAAGAATGCCTGGGAAGAGCAGAGTGAATTAGCTGGGAGAGTGGATTTTGAATCTCAAAAGAACACATGGCCCATCCTGTAACATTGTCATGTTAGGAAGTTTTAAGACATTTCCCTTTTCAGCAAAGCCAGGAGAAATCCAAGCCACTTTCCCTGGAGCTGTCATGTCCCACAGTTGTGATTAAATCTCTAAATCTCATCCCCTGAAAGTTTTTCCAAGAGGACCAGAGTTGGGTGGTGGGTAGGGAAGGAACTTCCACTTTGCACACAGTGTCATTTCCTTGGGGAAGCGTTTCTGCCCTGATTCACATCCCCTCCAGCACTTGAGGGCCTGAGCAGAGCCAGATTTCCTTTTCCTCACGGTTCTCCACCCTCTCCATCATGCTCCTGGCTTTCCTTTAATCTCCAGCTTTTTCTGCTCTCTGAATCCAGCAAAGTCATGATGCTGAGAAGAACAGTCAGGGACAAGCAGTGGGTTAACAGGTCTGTAAAAGCTGTTTGACCACAATCCCAGGTCTGGCCCAAACTGGTACCAAAACCCATCCCTGATCCCAGACAGGAAGCATTCACTTCATTTTGGAGGAAGTTCAACACTGTGGGCATTGCCAGCCTTGACAATTGTTGACAGGACCAGAAAATTTCTACAAGCACTGGTTGGTTTCCTGGTAGAGACGTCACCTTCCTGTCCTGTATCAGCATCTCAATCCTAAAAACTGAGGTATGAAAATTCTAGAGTGAGCAAATTGTGGTTGTCATCACCCATCCTCTCTAAACGAAACAAATCTGTTGTGGTTTTAGCTGAATTCTGAGATTATTACCCACCTCTCCCTTCCCAGCCTCCTGTGGTCATTTGTGGGACAATCCCAGAGAACACAGGACATGCTCCAGCATTCCCCAAAGGTATCTTCAACTCCTATGTCCTCTGGTTAACCATGGCAGCTGATCAGGTGAGATGAAATAAGAGTCTGTGTCCCAGGTTTAGAGGATTTGCTAAAGCATTCCCAGCCTGTGGCACAGCCAGGAGAGCACCAGAGCTTTAAACTTCCTCCTCATCATTTCCATCACTGTATTTTGGACATTAAAGTGTTCAAACAAACAGCTCCTGGATGAGTGGGAGAGGTTTTCCCATGTGCTGACATGACAGGCCAGATCTTCAGTTTAAGATTTAAGGAAGTTGCATCATTCCTCAGAATACAGAGATTTCCACATTTCTCCCACCTCCACCTCCCCTGCATGGCCTGAGATTTTTCCCAGCAAATATCTCGCCTAAGAAAGATCTCCATCTACTCTTTAAGTACCTACAGCTTGGTTGGGTGAATTCAGGCTGATGCAGCTGAAATTGTGGGAAAAAAAGAGCCATGAAAAGCTCTGCTTTGCAGAAATTCCCTTTGGATTGAAGGCAAGGCCTCAGAGTGGAAGTGTTGGGTTATGGCTACAGCAACGAAACAAAGCAGCTGATTCCTGCTGGAAAATTGTATCACCTGAGGAGAATGGGAAATACTAGGCTGGCCCATGGCTGTATTTGAGTGCAGCTGCAGATTGGGGGTGATCCAGTTGAGGCCTTCCAGAACATGAAGGGAGCCAACAGGAAAGATGGAGAAGGAATTTTTACAAATGCATGGAGTAACAGGGCGAGGAAGAATGGCTTCAAACTGCCAGAGGGCAGGATTAGACGGGATATTGGGAAGAAATTCTTCCCTGTGAGGGTGGTGAGGCCCTGGCACAGGGTGCCCAGAGAAGCTGTGGCTGCCCCTGGATCCCTGGAAGTGTCCAAGGCCAGGCTGGACAGGGCTTGGATCAGCCTGGGATGGTGGAAGGTGTCCCTGCCCATGGCAGGGGTTTGGAAAGAGATGAACTTGAAGATCCCTTCCAACCCACATCATTCCATGATTCTGAAGCTCTACAAGATGGGAAATGAGTGCTGGAAGGCACAAGGAGCAGGCAAGGATGGAGCCCTTTAAAGGCCGGGGGCGTGGATGTTGCATCATTAATCAAGTCCCTAATGCTCTTAGTGCTAATCCATTAATGCCTCAGCATATAAAGCAGTTACTCCTCTCTTAGACCAATTTTGGGCCCAAGGGGATTAGGATAGAAGGTCTCTCATCTCCTATGTTTGTGTTGTGCAGCACACCCTTGCATCTTGCTGCACCTTGGAAGGTGAAAAAATGCAGTTCTGAAACTGCATTGCCCATTGCATGTGCAACTGTGGCAAGGCCAGACATTTATCCTCAGATGGCTCCCAAAGCAAGGTGAGACCCTGATCTCAGAGTCCCCCACATTGAGAGCATGGTCAGGTTGCATCTGCTGCTCCTGTCCCAGCACCCAGAGATGGAGGCCTGAGGAGATGGCAGATGATGATCTCCAGGTGAGATGAGTGCAGCCAAGGTTAGCAAAGCTCCAGATCTCCTTCAGGCTCACCCAGAAGAGCTGTTGCTGATGGAGGGTTCTGCTCAGACCACTGTGAGGAGCCTGGGGGTGCTTTTAAAGAGGGGCCCAGGCAGGAGGTGAGGTCTGGAAGATGCTTGAGCATTTCACAGTTGTCTCTTACATCTGTGATTGGCCAAAACAAGATAATAGCACTGTCCTGCCAGTCAAACCTCCCCACAATCTGTGTTTTGAGACCAGTGCTTTTGGCCTCTTACTCCTGATCCATCCCAACAATCCCACCCTGTGCCCCAGAGCATTGTCCAAACCCTCCCAGAGCTCTGGCAGCCTTGGGGCCCTGGCCATTCACTGGGGAGCCTGGTCAGTGCCCAACCACCCTTCTTTCATAGCTTAATGCTTTCATACAGCTGCATTTCAGGACAAAACACAATTTTCAGGCTTGTTCGGCTTTCAGGTGTTTCTATTTTTATAAAATTCCAGAGCAAATTAAGAGCTCTCTCAAGTGACCCTGCAAGGCTGAAGCAGGATCTGTGTTTGGTGAGGAAAGAGGAGAGATTTGGCAAAGAAATTTCAGTCTGCTGAAGCAGGATGTGTGTTTGGTGAGGAAAGAGCGGAGACTTGGCAAAGAAATAACTTCAGTCTCAATGGCAAAGAGGAGTCTGCCTGCAGCTGCATTTCTCAAGTTTCTTGATTCTCCTCATGCAGTCCTATACAATAGAACCATGGGATGGTTTGGGTTGGAAAGGACTTTTAAAGTTCATCAAGTCGAACCCCCTGCAACAAACAGGCACATTTTCAACTAGATCAGGACAGTCTTGGTAACACTCATGCTTTTAGATCCCCTAGAAGTTGGTCCCACACCATTGAGACCATCTGAGCAAAGCAGTCCTTAAGTGCAGTCTGCCTAATATGGTACAATTCTCATGTGTCACCATGCACACTGTGAGAATTTAATTTTTTCTGGAAATTATTTTTTAGAGAGCAGAAACTGATAACTGGCACAGGGAGGTCTAGGCTTGTTCTCTTTTCCTGGGCAGCACAGTCACCTCTTGATGAACACCTCTGGGAGGTTGAGGTCCTTTCACTACATGGAAAATAACTCCATGGGGAGAAAGTGAGGCCCTTTCAGAACAGAAAAACACAGGAGGAGGTTAAATACTGCCTGGAAATGAGGTGCTGGCTCATATTCCTATGGGAACTAAGGGGCTAAGTGATTTCCCCAAAATAATCCCAGTAGTAGCACACTCAGTTTTTCTGAGTGAGACCCAACAGCCTTGGTAATTTCACTGTTAAGTGTAAAGCCTTTCAATAATGGATTAGAAACAGGTGCTAATCATAGCCAAACATAAGGAGGGGTTTATGGGAGTCAAAGGGATTAGGTTCTCCCTGTGTGTCAGTCAGCAAATTTCTCCTGTCTTCTGCTAAATTGCTCCTCGAGGGGCAGGAGGTGTTTAGTAGGGGAGGAGGGGATTAGAAAAGGGGACCCCTGGGTTTGTTGCTGCTGTTGTCATGTTCACTGGGTGTTTGAGCTCAAAATCTTACAGAATTTTTTATCTGGGGAGGAAATAGGGTCAGAACAGCCACTGTGGTGAGGAGCTGGGACCTACAGCTTTAATTTATTAAAAAGGCTGGAATCTAGGTTAGCAGTTATGCACTCTGGTTCTTCTCTCCCCTGTAGATTTTACTGGGGTTCAGCCTTGAATTTGAGCAGTGGTCCCTGCAGGAGTTTTTTTTCAAGCCTAACACATTTTCCAAAATGCCTTTTCCCCCCCTGCATTCTCCCTTAACACTTAATAAAAGCTCCTCAGCCACCTTCGTGGGTGAGTCTATTTTCATTAATGCCTTGAAGTTACACAGAGATTTGCAGGTAAAATAGTCCAGGGAGGTTGCCAAAATGTAATTAATTATAATAAACAATTAATTATTGAGACGGTCTCGGAGGAGAAAAGTGCTGGAAATCCCACTCTGAGCAACTCTGTGTAATCTCCTTTTGGAAAAAACCCCAGTCAACCACAGCAGTGTGAGGTCAAGCTGATCATGTGTAGCTTTAGGTGATGAAGACATTGCACGGGGTAAAGCTGGAGAGATTCCCTCTGTTCTGATGATAAACAGCCACCAATCCCTGGGGAGATTTAACATGACACCTGCCTGCAGTTACAGCCTGCAATGTGTAGAATCCTCGCACATGGCTGAAATCAGCTCCATTTTTTGGGTCTCAGAAGGGATGGGGTGAGGAAGGAGGTGGGAGTGCAACGCACCAAGGGAGAATCATTTTACACCACAGTTCTTGTGGCCTTGTCTTTTGGGGTGTAATTTTGGGCCAATCATGCAGAATTTCAGATTTTTCTCTGATGGAATTTAGATTTTTACAACTATTGAATAATTGCAAGTAGCCTCTGGCCTGTCATTAGTGGGGCAAGAATTACTGTAATTCAGAGCTGGCTGAGCTTTCCCTGTTTCCCCCTAGAAGAAACAGAAGCATCTGAATGTAGGTAAGAACTTCTGAGACTTTTTATTTACAGCCACACCTCATTTAGGATTATAGGATTCATTGAATAAACTCAAACATTGAACTGTTTGTGCTTCCACTGCATGTGTTTTGCATCTGATGATATTCCTCCTGGATGAGAGATGGTCAACAGGGCCTGGAAAATGGTTAAGCTCTTTCTAAAGTAGGGATTCCAGGGCTGTCTGTCCTGCCCTGGAAGGAATATTACCACTTGTTACCTGGCTTGGAGTAACCTGGGATGGTGGAAGGTGTCCCTGACCATAGCAGGGGGTGGAACAAGATGAATTTTAAGGTCTTTCCCAATCAAAACTCTTCTTGGATTCTGTGATGGCTGTTCTGTGCTACAGTCAGTTTTCCCTCTAGGATGAAGAAAGATTTTGCAAAGTGCTTATCCTCCTAAATGACTGGGCATGATGGGAGGATGCGCCCATCTCATGTAATTCCAGCTGTCCATTCCAGAGGTCAGTATCTGAGCAAAAATCTCAAATTTCACTTATTCCCTGAACTGATGAAGTCATTCTTTAGGGTGAATCATGGAATCACAGAATATCCTGAGTTAGACAGGACCCACCAGGATCACTCGGACCAACCTGACCCTGCACAGACACCCCAAAAATCCCATCCTGTGCATTCCTGAGAGCATTGTCCAAACACTCCTGGAGCTCTGGCAGCCCTGGGAATGTCACCATTCCTTGGGGAGCCTGATCAGTGCCCAGGTGAGAATGAAGCCTAAGAAAACACAAGAATTTTGGCGTGGAGGCATAATCTGGGATGGGGATGTTGAGCCTGGCATTAGGACATTGGAGTCTGCACTTGGCCTTACTGTGGGGAAAAATACAAGAATGTGAAGATGCCTCTTCTCCATTGAAAGGATGAAACCAATGAAGGAAGAAAAACACTCACCCTCACCTCTCCAGTGTTGTTTTTGTCATTCCTCATGGCTTATAATACAATTTTAGAGTCCCTGATGAAATATTTGAAACTTTGTCCTGGGCACTGAATTTTCCTTTTTGTCATCCATGAGAGTTTTTCAGGTCGGGAAAGGCTTTTGCATTCACTTAATCTGATTTAATTATTGCATATCAGAGGCTGGAGACTTAAAACATGGGCTTGGTGATCAGAGAAGGCAAGAAAGCCTTTGCCAGCAGGAGCCAGCTTTTCCCTGTGCTCCAGCTCCTGGCTGGAATACACATGGACAGAGGAGGAGGAGGAGGAGGAGGAGGCACTGGGTCAGGCTGCTGCTCACAGTGATGCAAAATTCTCCATCACCAAACCTGCATGGGGAACAGGGAGAAAAAAAACCCCCCACAACTTTAAAACCTCATTAGCTAATCATCGTCACCACAGATGGTGCCCAGCTGTAAGCTCCTTTCTGCTCATCCTAATCCCATTCCAAGCAGCTCCCCTTGGCAGAGGAGCCTGCTGGCTTTGTTATCTGCAGAAGTGGCTGAGCATGGGAGCACCTGGCACTGGGGAGAGCTGCAGGAAGGGGAGAGATGTAAAGATTTAGGAAGGGAGGTGGGGGCCCATCTCCCTGTGCAGGCAGGGACTGAGCAGAAGCATCCCACCCTTCACTTGCAGAGGAGCAGCAGTCAGAGGAATTCTCTGCTTGGCTTTTGATCTCCACAGTCAGTGCTCGAGGAAGGCCTGGCCTGGGATGGATTATTGACCTGAGCAAAGCTATGTACCTGGATTACATTTGTTGTGGTGAGTGGAACCTGCTTCAATCTGTGCCTCTACGAGCTTTTAAACCAACACTGGGGAAAGGAGTGACGAGGGACGTGCTGGAGGAGTGATGTTAGTACTACTTGTCTTTTTTCAGCAGCTCTGTCATCCTTTTTAATCTGTTTCTTACTAGGAAACTGAGGTGTTGTTGGTTACATGGGAGACATAGGTGCCTGTGATCAACAGGAATTCTGCATGCAGGGAAAGGTTCTGATGGGAACAAGCCATAGCTGGTGGCTGTGCTTTGCTCTGTTGAGCAATGCAGATGTTATTCCTGGAAAGCCTCCAAGGGCTGTGTTTGTGTTTTCCTGGGAGGCTTTGCAGGACTCTGGGTCCATCCTTTTTGAGGCATTTCCCAGGCAAACAGGTCTCCTTTCTGACCAGAGCTGGATTCTGGTTTTCCTGATGGAACTTGCGGCGGCCACTTAAAGCCTCTGCTGCTATTTAGGGACAGCAGGAGATTGAGTGGATCAATCCCATAAGAAGATCCATGCTCCTGTGCACAAAGAGGGGACTCCTGACAATTTTAAGCAGTGCTGCCCAGGCAGGGAGCCAGGTTTGCTCCAGGCCCTGATGGGAGAGATGTCACTGTCACCACAGCCCCAGCTGGAGTCTAAACCAGAATTTTTGCTCTGATTTTCTCTGTAAGAACTGAATAACCACAAGGCCATTTTTCCCCTCTTCTCTTTTTCTTTTCTTGGCAGCCCCTCAGTCTCTCTAAGCACAAACTAAAAGGGGGGCCTTGTGTTTTTCTGGCTAATGTGAGTCTCAGGTCATTAACCCTTGACAGTTCTTTAATGAATTACTATTAAAAAATGAATTGATTTCTTGGGCTGAAGAGAGATTCATACTGTTGGTCACATAAGGGTAATTTAGATCATCAGACATGACTATTTGTATAGAAAATGGCATTGAATTTCATCCTGTAGCTCTTTTGCTTTCTAATCTCTTCACATTGTGTGGAGAAACACATGGCAGGACTACATTAACTGAATTAATACAGAAGGGGAAGGGAGAACTGATATAAATTCACCAGGGGGCCACAGGTCAGCATCCCACTGAGCTTTGAAGAGAAGAACCTGGCAATCCATGGATGTTTCTGCTGAAAACCCAGCTGGTTCCACCTGCCTGTTATGGGAGGATGTTTTCTGGTGGCCATGCCCCTCATCTGGGAATTTCTGCACCTCTGTGACTCTTCTAGGGTTTGGATCAAGATTTGCTTTTGAAAATGTGAAACTTGAGTAGGTTCTTGGCCTGGCTGCAATCACTATGAACTATTTGTTGTGCTGGTGATTGTTTTCTCTTCATCTTCCACATCTTCTACTCCCCCCAAATTGCTCCTTACAGCAACTGAGGGCACAAGATGGCATTTACATCTCTTACTGCTTTTTTGATTTTGGGTTTTTCCCCCCTGCTTCATTGGATCTCCCTTGGCTCTCCTTTGGAACTTCAATAGGTCTTTTTCTCCTCTCTTTTAATTTATTTCCCTGTAATGCTGGCTGTCTTCTTATTTTGCTTTGAAGAAACACAAACCTTTGGCCAAGAGGTGAGTTTTATTGCTATCAGTTGTTATTGTAACTGTAATTTGTGCCAATTAATTTAGAAGAGGGACAGACTGCACATTTAAGTATAAAATGACATTTGTAAGTCTTTGTGGTATAAATATATTTTAAATAATTTTTGAGAGATAAACAAGGCATCTTTTAATCTCTTCCCGTCACAGTGTGATTCTTTCCCCCCCGCCAGAAAACAAAACAATCTCTTTTTTCCCCATTTAGTCTAGTTTTAAATAACCTGTGGGAAGGGGCTTCCGCTCCCTCATTTGAAGATTATTCCAATCTCAATGACCTCACTTGCCCTTTTCTCAGTTTTATCCCATCACATCTATTTTTACCCTCTTGCTCCTCTGCACGCCTGGGAAGAGGAAGAATTAGAGCCTTAACATTTTTGACTACTTAGAGAATAAAAAAAATACAGGAGAAAAATCAAGACCCAGGTGCCTGGCTGCTGCCAGAAATATTCCAGAAGAGACTTGATTTCATCTCTCTGTGCAGTGCCTCCATTCCTCAGCTTCCCCTCAGCCTAACTTATCTCCTGGCTCCCAGTCACTCCTCATTGTTCACTTCCAAGGGCTGTGAGCTCTCAACAATGGAGATCCTACTTCTTCCTTGGCTCTTGGCTCCCTCCTGCCTGCCGGCTCTTGAATTTTCCCTTGGGCATTAGCTGGCCAAGCAGTGTATATTTAGTTCTTTCAACATTTTGTTTTCTCCCTCCTTCATCTCACCAACCCCTCAATCACTCTGCTGGTTTTCCCCAAAACCTCCCAAAACTGGCGGCATCCTGCAGGCTTGTGGTTGTCCAGCACTTCCCTCAGTCTTCCTCCTCCTGCAGGGCATAGAAATTGAGTTTGTTGCCTGGCTTTTTTCAGTGTTTCCACTGATGCTGGTGCCCTGGATGGTGTGCTCAGAGGGAAAAGTGGGCTATGGAGAAGGGAGAGCAAATCATCCCATGGCTGTTTCCAAGCAGCTCACCTGGAGACAGTGGAATTGTGTCAGATATTGGGTTTGTGTCACTCTTTGCTTTTATGCAGAAATGTAAATCAAAATATTGCAGCCAAGGGGACAAAGGTCATGTTCCTATTGCTGTCCCAATGACCAAGCAACTGGTACTGACCACATTAGTTGATCCACCAGAACCTCAATTTTCCCTTCAACCTGTCTGTGTCTTCTGTATCATGCTCTGAGAAAATGTGGATACCCAATCCTGGAAGTGTCCAAGGCCTGGTTTAACAGGGCTTGGATCAGCCTGGGATAGTGGAAGGTGTCCCTGCCCATGGCAGGGGGTGGAATGGGATAACCTTTAAGGTCCCTTCCCACCCAACCCGTTCCAGGATTTTATGACTATCTCTTAAGTTTCTGTCTCCACAGCTCCGAGATGGGGAGGCCCAGAGCCCTTCAGGCTCCCCAAGTTTTTTGCAGTATGTGCTGGATCTCAGCTGGGTCTCAGCATCCACCATGTCCTTGGAAGGATCCATGCAGGAACTTGGAGAAGAGAAAGCTCCAAGGAGATGTTAGAGCCCCTTCCAGAACCTAAAGGGGCTCCAGGAGAGCTGGAGAGAGACTTGGGACAAGGGCCTGGAGGGACAACTGAAGGAAAATAGATTTAGAGTAGATGTTAGGAAGAAACTTTTAGAAGTGATGATCAAGAACTGGCACCGGTGCCCAGAGAAGCTGTGGCTGCCCCTGGATCCTTGGAAGTGTCCAAGGCAAGGTTGGATGGGGCTTGGAGCAGCCTGGGATGGTGGGAGGTATCCCTGCCCATGGCACGGGGTGGAACAGGATGATCTTTTAGGTCCCTTCCTACACAAACCATTCTGATTCCACAGTCTGAACAGGAGGTTCAGAGGGCGCCTCATCACTCCCTCCAACTCCCTGACAGGAGGTTGCAGTGAGGTGGGGTCAGGTTCTCCTACCATGACTGCGCTGAGAGGACCAGAACAAATGGCCTAAAGCTGAGACAGGGGAGATTCAGATTGGATATCAGAGAAAACAATATTTTCACTGTTTGGCTGGTCAGATGTTGAAAGGGGCTGTCCAGAGTCACCATCACTGGGGGTGTTTAAGAGGCATCTGAACTGGTGGCACTGATGTGGTTTAGTGGTTTAGGTGTTGCAGTGGCAGTGCTGGGCTGATAGTTGGACTGGACCTTGAAGGTCATGTCCAACCTGGCCTTGAAGACTTCCAGAGATCCAGGGGCAGCCACAGCTTCTCTGAGAAACCTGAGCCAGCTCTTGATCAGCACAGCCAAAAGTTTTGTCCTAACATCTAATCTAAATCTACTTTCCTCCAGCTGTCCCTCCAGGCCCTTGTCTCAAGTCCTTCCCCAGCTCTCCTGCAGCCCCTTTAGGTACTGGAAGGGGCTCTAAGATCTCCCTGGAGCTTTCTCTTCTCCAAGTTCTCCATTCTCCCTGTATCCATGGGTCCTTCCAAGCAAGACCTGGATGTTAGCCAGCAGAGGGAGGTTTGCTCACGCTGTGGCACCTGGGGAGCAGAGGTGACTCTGTGTGTGCTCAGGCCTGATCACAGCAAGTCTGCTCCTGCCAGCAGGCCTGGGCCTGTGCTGCCTGGCTGTGTCCATGTCCCAGTGTGTGCACTCCCCATCCAGCCTTGGAGCACTGCTGGAACCCAACCGACCAATAAATCTGTGGAAATTGTGCCTGCTTGCTCAACAGATACGGTGCTCATCCCAGAGCCATGTTGTGCCAGCTCTTCTCTTTAAACAAACATGGATTTTTTTTATTTTTATTTTTTTATTTTTTTTACCCAGGTGTAGCTAGTAAAGCTGTCAGAATTAGAAAAGGACTCTTTGCTGCCTGATGGAATCGTGTGTACAGATGCCAGTTAACCTCCAGTTTCTGTGCTGGGTTGAACTGGGTTGTTGAATTTGCAGGTCACTCTGACATGAGAAGAGATGAGAATGTTGACTTTATGTTTCAGAAGGCTGATTTATTATTTTATGATATATATTATATTAAAAGAAAATTATATACTAAAAGTATATATTAAAAGGAAATTATATACTAAAACTATATTAAAGAATAGAAGAAAGGATTTAATTAGAAAGCTAGAAAGGAATAGACTGGAATGATAATAAAATCTTGTGACTGACTAGAGAGTCTGAGACAGCTGGACTGTCATTGGTTATTAATTAAAAACAACTACATGAGACCAATCACAGATGCACTTGTTGCATTCCACAGCAGCAGATAATTATTCTTTAAATTTTGTTCCTGACGTCTCTCAGCTTCTCAGGAGAAAAAATCCTAAGGAAAGGATTTTTCATAAAATACGTCCGTGATGCTGGGTGATTCTGGGAGTGACAGCAGAGGAGACCCTGCCTCAGAGCCCAGAGCGCAGTGCGGCTCTGGCAGGTAACAAAAATAACCTGCAAAGCTGTAAACTGAGTAAGGGGCTGCAGCCCCAGGAGTGGCTGAGGGAGCTGGGAAAGGTTAAATCTGGAGTAAAGGAGGTTCAGGGGGCACCTTCTGGCTCTGCACAACCCCCTGAAAACAGATTGTAGCCAAGTGGGGGTCAGGTTCTGCTCCTGAATGAGAGGGAGCAGCCTCAAGCTGTGCCAGGAGAGGTTTAGGTCAGAGAATAGGAACAATTTCTTCTCCCCACAGGGTTGTCAAGCCCTGGCACAGCTGCCCAGGGCAATGCTGGAGTCCCCATCCCTGCAGGGACTTAAAAGCTGTGTGGATGTGGCACCTGGGGACATGGGTCAGTGGTGGCCTTGGCAGTGCTGAAGGAATGGTTGGACCGGATGATATTTGAGGGCTTTTTCCAACCTAAACGATTCTGTGACCTAAATGTAGAATATTTAATCAAGAGGTACTAGGAAGAAACACATTTGCAGCAACTTTTGGTGCTAAAACTGCACCTAAGAATAATGAGGCCACCACAGCTGCTTCAATAAGTTACAGCACTCTGGTAGAACATTTTGTCCTACTTCTGGGAACATTCCCAGCTGCACCAAAGTTTGTTTAAAGTTGTCCCATACCAACTGCTCCCAGGTTTCTCTTGCATTTCGCATTCTTTCTGCATTAGAGGACCAGACTTATTCACCAGGTGTCATCCTGGATTCTTGACTGCACAAGCCAATCTCGTGTCACTGAGATGTGGCCATGAGGCCTGGCAGGGAGGGAGTTCTGACTTGCCCTCCACGAACACCTCAGCAAGCCCATGAGCACATTTGGCAGGTGCCCTTGCCATTTAAAGTTCAGGCAAAGTGAACACTGAAGTCAGGAAAACGTGGCCCTTGGCCAACCCATGGGAAAAAAAAAAGAAATCAGCACAGATAATCCCAGGTATTTTTTTGCTGTACTTTTCCAGATCTGTTCCCATACTGCTGGCAATCCACTCACCAATTTCAACACACTATCACTTTCAGGCTTCCTCAAAGACATGCAAAGCCTCTTAATAAAGAATCTTGCTATTCCTTATCACATTTGCTTTTGAGTGAGAGGCAGGACCAATGGAACAGCATTCCCATCTGAATCCAGGTCAGGATCAGATATCAGCTGGGAAATGGTGGAGTTGAGGAGCTGAGTGATCACTGCAGTGTTATATAAGCTTTGCTTTAACTCCAACATGTTTTAGAAGATCCGTGATTTTGGGATGAGTTTGGGGCCAGGGAAAAGAGGTGAATGACAGCAAGGACTGTATCTCTCCCTAGACCTTCACTTGCTGCCCATTCCCATGGTATGAAAACAATTCCTGCTCCATGGATTGAGAGGTGTGAGTGGGACTGGCCAACACTTGCAGTCCTCAGGACAGGAAGAGAAGAAAAAAATCTTCAGATCAGCTGAGCATGGTAAGGGCAAAGGTGAAAACATGGAAAAAAGCAGGAGGTTAAGCCCTGGAAGGGGCTGCCCAGGCAGGTGGTGAACTCCCCAACCCTGATAATGTTCAATGAACCACTGGATGTGACACTCAGTGCTGTGGTCTCCGTGATGAAATGGTGTTTGGTGACAGGTCTTAATGATCTTGGAGAGGTCTTTTCCAACCTAACTGATTCTGGGATTCTGTGACTGCAGAAGTGAAGAATTTTATAGGCAGGATTTTGAATGGATCTAGTATAATATTGTGAAAACTGATATAAGTTTATGTAAGCTTAAGTTACTCAGAAACAGGTGTTATACCAGAAGAGATGGCAGGGAGTTTGGGAGCAATTTCAGCCAGGAATCTGTAAGATTTGGCAACATTCTAGATGGGAGTGTTGTGTGTGAAGCAGATGAAGGTGTTGAATATGACATGGAGGTCGTGAGCTTGGGTGTTGTGTGAGTGAGGGTTATTCCAGCAGGGAGAGAGGGGCTGTGCTGGGAGATAAGGAGCTGTTCCTTTAGCTGTGATAAAAGGATGCCCAGGGATTTCATCCAAACCCACCTGGATGAGTTCCTGTGTCACCTGCTCCAGGTGACCTTGCCCTGGTGGTGTGGTTGGACTGGAGCATCTCCAGAGGTCCCTTCCAACCCAGATTATTCCGTGATTCTGTGAAAAGCGTTGACAGGGCCACATCTGGGGAAGCTCAGGAAGGAAAGGAGAGACCCAGCAGTGGAGGGTTGCTCCAGACACCGTGAATATCAAGGCTGTGGTCACCAGATGACATCACAGGGATCACAATGTCAGAAAAGAGGGAATGAGGATGAGGAAGAAGCACCAGGACATTCAGATCCTACCCTGGGGTGAAGGCAGCAAAGCAGAACTGTGGTGGTGTTCATACGGGTCCCAGGATGAGGGAAGAAATGAGAATCTTGGCTCCATGTTTCAGAAGGCTGATTTATTATTTTATGATTTATATTATATTATATAATGTTATGTTATATTATATTATATTATATTATCTATACTAAAAGAATAGGAGAAAGGATTTCATAAGAAAGCAAGCAAGGGAAGGAATAGAAAATAATGGAATGGAATGGAATGGAATGGAATGGAATGGAATGACAAGAAAATCTTGTGACTGACCAGACAGTCCAAGACAGCTGAGTGTGATTGGCCATTAATTAGAAACAACCACATGAGACCAATCACAGATGCATCTCCTGCGTTCCACAGGAGCAGATAATCACTGTTTACATTTTGTTCCTGAGGCCTCTCAGCTTCTCAGGAGAAAAAACCTGGCAAAGGGATTTTTCAGAAAATATCATGGCTACACAGAACAAGTGTCAAAAACACAGTGTCCATTGCTATGTAGGAGAAATGGATTTCAACTACAGCTAACATGGAGGAGCAGGAGCAGGAGATGCCTTTTTTAGCTGTTTTGGTTTTAAATCACAAGTTCAAATGTGGAATCTTTTAAAGACCCCAAACCATGTCTCAATATTACATTTCTATTCTTTTTCAAGCATTCTTTCAAATGCTTTGAAAGAGTAATTAAGGGGAAACAAAACTTTTAATTTAATGTAATGTATTTTGTTTTACTTTCTCATCTCTCAAGAATATCAAAGGAATTTGAAGGGTCAGCTCAGGAGGAAATACAGTGCTTTTGGGGGGCTTTTTCCCCCTTCCTTCTCAGTACTTCAGGTGTTCACTCTCAGTAGTCCTTTTCAATTCAATTTAAAAAATATTTTAAACATGTTCTTTGAAGGGTTAACAAGGAGCCATTCAAGCACTCATTTCTCATAATTTAGATCCAGGACATAGGGAAAGAGACTCAACAGATGAAGCAACCTTATTGTAACCCTCTGTGTTCATCACCTTGAACTTCTTCTCCAGACAGTGGAGAGAAACAACAGTTCTAAGATAGAGTTAATTTGAAACTTCCAGGGAAGGATTAAGGATGTGGAGCTGCTGGAATGAGTCCAGAGGAGGCCACAGAGTTGCTCCAGGGAGTGGAGCCAGGCTGGGAGAGCTCGGGGTGCTCACCTGGAGAAGAAAAGGATCCAGGGAGAGCTCAGAGCCCCTTCCAGAGCCTAAAGGGGCTCCAGGAGAGCTGGAGAGGGACTGGGGACAAGGGATGGAGGGACAGGACACAGGGAATGGCTCCCACTGCCAGAGGGCAGGGATGGATGGGATATTGGGAAGGAATTCCTGGCTGTGAGGGTGGTGAGGCCCTGGCACAGGGTGCCCAGAGAAGCTGTGGCTGCCCCTGGATCCCTGGAAGTGTCCAAGGCCAGGTTGGACAGGGCTTGGAACAACCTGGGATAGTGGGAGCTGTCCCTGCCCATGGCAGGGGGTGGGACTGGATGAGCTTCAAGATCCCTTCCAACCCAAACCATTCCATGGGTTGAACACAGCCTGAAGGACATTCTATCATTCTGGTGACTCTCAAGGAGAGCTGCAGTGACATTCCTGGTCACATCCACATCCAGCCTCGAGTACCCTGCCCAGCAGGATTTATTTGCCTCACATTATCCATGCACAGGCTGATCCTTGTCCCAGTTCCCTGGATGCACAGGATCCCCCTGACCCTGTTTAGGGTTTGAGCAGTTGTGGGACAGTGACAGTGTTCACAGGGGTTTCAGGTTGACGAAAGAGACAAGAATGTTGGCTCCATGTTTCAGAAGGTTTGATTTATTATTTTATGATATATATTACATTAAAACTATACTAAAAGAATAGAAGAAAGGATTTCATCAGAAGGCCAGCTAAGAATAGAAAAAGAGAGAATGATAACAAAGGCTTGTGGCTCGAACAGAAAGTCCAAGCCAGCTCACTGTGATTGGCCATTAATTAGAAACAACTACATGAGACCCATCACAGATGCACCTGTTGCATTCCACAGCAGCAGATAATCAATGTTTACATTTTGTTCCTGAGGCCTCCCAGCTTCTCAGGAGGAAAAATCCTAAAGAAAGGATTTTTCATAAAAGATGTCTGTGACATGGGACCATCGGACTGTACAACCCCACCAGGACATTTTGTTCTCCCAGAAAATGACAACCCCACCAGGACACTTTGTTCTCTCCAAAACATCTGGAAAGGAGTGTTTGTGTCAGAAATACCCCCCATTGTCCCACAGCTGGCAGCGGAGGGGAAGCATTGTCCCTTCTGCTCCTGCACAGTGCCCGAGCAGAGCAGGTGTTCAACCCCAAGGGATCCCCTGAGCTCTTGCTGTCTCATCTGATCAGAGAGTCTGGCACTGGGATTCAATAGATGGGGGAAATTAAGAACAGTTTAATTGTGCTGAAAGTGTAGGCAAGCAAAAATCGCAGAAAACACCACATTTAGGTTTTGGCCAGGGTACCAGTATTAGCAATGCTACTCTGCATGAGAGGTCAGAGTTTTGCTGACATGAACTAAAATCGAGGATAAGTAAGAACTGGAAGGATATAAATCTTGGGGGTAGAGGAAAAGTAGCAGAAAAAGCAGGACTAATAATAAATTAATAAGGAGGACAATAATTCAAAAGGGCTGAGTCATTGAACACCTTAAAAAAAATCCCCTGAAGAAGAAAACTATAAGAGAGTGATTTGGACAGGATTTGAAGTAAGGAAAAAAATCACTATAAAAAATGCAATTGGTAAAGAACAAATGGAGGAATCCTTGGAAAAAAAAAAAATGGAAAGAAGACAGATCAGATTTGCTGATCTTGACAAGTTGGATGTTAGAAAATGAACTGAGAAACCAACTCTCACTTCCCAAAGGCAGCTGATGTGAACTGGGATGAATAAAGGAGAAAAAACTGGGATAATTTCCCTGATAATTTTTTTCTTCCTATTACCCAAAACCAAAAGGAGTCACTCCAGGTGAGAAATTGTGTCCTATAATACAATGGAGCTAATGTTGAGGCCCAAATAAGAGTACAGCTGCATGGCAGAAGAATTCCAGACAAAAGGCCAGATAAACAAATTATTCTAGAGAAATTTGACTCTTTCTACTGTTTATCAGATTTTATGCAGTGCTGGATTTGGCTTGGAAAATTATTTAAAAGCATTTTTAGAAAGAGATATTGTTGGATGAATAAATGCTGTCCATGGATTCAATAATACACATTGAAAAAGTGAGAGAGAAAGGATATATGTGTTGGATTGTGAAGGGAGCTGATTTGATTTAATATATTGTAAAATAACTTTTTTTTAAGAATGTAAAAGACACATTAATAAAAATCAGAATTGATAATCATTTGGAAGGAGCTGAGAGTATAAGAAAGGAAAGAGAAATCATATAAAGGGGCCTGGAAATGTTAACAATGGTCAGAAAAATGAGATCTGTACTGAGGAAAAAAAAGCCAATGTTTCATTCAAATGTTTAATAATCTCAGGTAAATGTCTTACTGGGAGTGGAAAATAGGGAAATGATGGTGGTGTAGAGGAAATTGACTCATGCCTTGTGGAGATGGAAACTCTGGGATGCAAATGGTTGTTGGACATATGGAGAACCACATGCTGAGCTCCAGAGGTCTGGGCACTAAAATGTCTGTGTATTTCAAAAGTTGCCAGTTGTCCTGAGGAAGGACTGGAGTGGTTTTTGTGGAAACTGGGGGAAAAAGCCTTCCAACCCCTGCAGTTTCTGTAACCCATGGTGAGTTCCTTCTCCTTATGTACAGCCTTAGCTGCCAGGCCAGCTGCAGGTGCAGACTGGAACCTCTCCAAAGCTCACAGGGACTCTCTCAGAAATCACCTTCTGGGTGGCAATTTCTAGGCAGGGCTTGCCTCAGGTCCTGGGTTTTGTGCATATTCCTGGTTCTTCAGCTTCTCACTCCAATCACCTGGTTTGCAATCCTGGATGCTGAACTTTCTCAGCCTCTTCCACGATTCCCTGTTACAGAAAAGAATTCCCTCTTAGAGGAATTCCCTGTTACAGAGGAGCTCACCAGCTCAGGAGAGCTCAGCTCCTTCTCTACAAACTCCTTGTGTGCTTGAGCTTCCTCCTCTGAGCTGGAAACAGCCCTGGGATGAGAGGTGGGAGGTACAGGAGCCACCTTGTGTGGCTGTAATTAAAGGACATCCCTACCAGACAGTCTCCATGGAGAGGAAGAAGATCTGCTAACATCTGCTCAGACCATTCCTGATCTTTGTAATCCATGTGTGTTTTTGGAATCATGTTCCTTTCATGTAATTAATTGTACAATTTCAGGTTTGAGTTGGGCAAGATGCTCCAGTTTTGCCATGCTCTCTCCTCTGTCTGATGTGATGAATGGAATCAGGAATCAGAGAATCTCCTGAGATGGAAGGGACCCACAAAAGGCATTGATCCAATTCCTGGCCCTGCCCTGGACTCCTCCACAATGTCATCCTGTGCCTGAGAGCGTTGTCTAAATGCTCCTGGAGCTCTGGCAGCCTTGGGGCTGTTCCAGTGCCCAACACTCTCTTGGAGAAGAACCTTTTCCTGATATCCAACCTAAACCTCCTCCTGACACAGCTCCAACCATTCCCTCAGGTCCTATCCCTCATTATTAGAGAAGAGAAATAGCACCTCTGTTTATCAATTTTCTAATAAAAACATGCAGAGCAAGTTGGACATCAAACATCACCTCAGAAGGAAATACCCAAGTTATTTTCCCCAATATTGCCAGAGATGTGAGTAAAGAGCAGTGCTGATTGCCTATAACAATATTTATGGGAAGTGCCTGGACCAGCACTAGAAACACCCTGTGAAACAAAAGCTTTGTCCCTGATCCTAGAGGTATTTCTGCCCTGTTGCTAGAGCTAAACTTTGCAGACTCTGAAACACCCAGATGTGGCCATTGCTGTTGGATCCTGTCACTGGGGCTGTGTCCCAGCTAAATGGGCTGCCCAGGGAGGCATTGGAGTCCCAATTCCTGGAAGTGTTCAAGGAATGACTGGATGTGGCATTCAGTGCTCTGGGCTGGTGACAAGGTGGGGATCAGTCACAAGTTGGACGTTTTGGTCTTAGAGGTCTTTTCCAATTCAACCATTCTATGATTGAGGGTTGTTCTTTCAATAGACCACAGGTGGGTGTTGAAGAGCAAGTGGCAGAACTGGCCTGTCTGCCTCTAGTTCATAAAACCCTCATTTTCATTTTAGGAAAGAAAAATCCTACATTTATTTAGGAAAAGAAAACAGTTCTCTTTGAGTTAGGTCTCGTTTGGTGGGAGACTGCTTTAATCTCACAGTGGACTATGCTTATCAGCATCCTGGGGGAGATGTCACAGTGTGATTAAATAGAGGGACTCTGAGATGGGGACAGCAGGATGTGTAGGGAAGAGGTAACAAACAGGAATCACGGTGTCCCTGTTCCTGCTCACCAAAAATCACAGTTTTTGAGGTTGGAAAAGCTCTATAAAGACCACCAAGTCCAAGCTTTAACCCAGCACTGTCACTAACCCATGGGCCCACACATCTTCGTGTCTCCTGAACATTTTCAGGGATGTTTACTCCATTATTTCCACAGGCAGCCTAAGCAGGAAGCAAAACTCACCACTGAGGAGTTTGAAGCAAGTCTTGGTTTAGAGCCAGTCCTGTCTGAGGTCCTGATCCTGGAACAAAACCTTTAGGGCTCAGTCCCTGCTCTCTGAACCAATACCAGGAGTTTGGTCCTCAGCTTCATGAATGCACCTTTTATTTGCATAGTGAAGCCTCCTCTTGCCAAAGGAATAACCACAGAATGGTTGGGGTTGGAAGGGAAACACCAGCTAGTTCCAAATCCCAACCTCCAAAATTTCTCAACTCTTGTATTTTATTGCATGTTGAAGGCACTCAGTTTCATGATTTAAACCCATGGAAAATTAGGTATCAACTGTAGAGACCTTGTAACAGAATAAATACTTTAAAAATAAGAAACATTGGGAAAAAATACCCTGATTTTTCAGCAATTTCAGTAGATTTTCTTTCTTTGCACCTGTTGCTGATGGCTGTAAAATGAACTAGGTAATACATCTAGAACAGCAGGGAGATTTTCTGTAGATGAATCTGATCCCTGAGACTAATTCTTATCCTCCAGAAGGCTGGGCTTCTTTATTACCTGGGTTAAGTGCACTGTAATCCTTTGCTTTGGAGGTTGCACTTGGAAATGAAACTTGGGTTGCTGTGCTTTGAGATTTGACTTGTTTCAAAATTATATGGACCCAAGTAAAGAAAAATAAGTACATTCTTAAAAAAAAAAAAAACAAAAAACGAAACTAATAAAAAAGCCTACCTACCGTTTAAAAAATTACACCAATTCCTTACCCCACCAAAACCCAGAACAACAAAAACGCCACATGTGTAAATGAATATTTGAATTTTTAGAAGGAAATCCAGTGATCACAAAAGGGAAGAGCAAATAAGAGCTAAAGAAATTTGAGGTGGAACATTCCATCAGATCACAGAAATCATCTCTGATGACAGAACAGTTCAGGTGGCAGTAAAGGATGGATCACATTAAATTGGCATTTAGGTGCATCCCAATTGCCACAGGAGCCTGACCCAGCACAGGCAATCTTTGTAGAAGCTGCCTTGCCTTTGCTAAATCACAGAATAAATTAGGCTGGAAGAGATTTCGGAGGTTCTACACTCCCAGTCTCAGTAGATCAGATGAGCTTCGAGTATCCTCAGACTTGGCTCTACCTCTGATGTCCCAGCCTCTGATCATCATCACAAATTATTTCTTTCTGCTATCAAAATAACATTTTTCCTGCTGCCACTTGTATCTGCCATGTCTTAATGCTTTCTTCTTCTGGGAAGAGTCTCTATCCCATACCCACACCATGCCCAAGGCAGTTATAGACAAGGATGGGGATGTTTCCAAGTCCTTCTCCATGTTCAACAATTCCAGTGCTCTTATCATCTCTACCCACATCATGAACTCCTAGAATCATATATGGGAGACCTTCAAGACTACTTAATTCCACCCCTCTGACATGGGCAGGGAACCTTCCACCAGACCAGGCTGCTCAGAGCTCCATCCAACCTGCCCATGAATGTTTCCAGAGATGGAGCCTTTACCCATCCATCTACCCTGCGAATTCCAAACAAAATCCCAGAAGAGAAGGAAAAGAAATTAATTATATATTCCAAACCCTCCTAGGAAATAGTTTATGAAAATGTTCTTAGCTGTAGATACTGTCAAATCGAAAAGGCTTTTGGCACAGAAGGCAGAGTTTGCATCTCCAGCTTCCTTTCTGATCCAGCAGTGAGGTTCAAGGAATGGTGTCAATCCCTGGAATCTCCAACACTGTTCCTACCTGGAGGTGATTTTACATGGGTTTAAGTCCAGCTCTGACAAGGACCTGGGTGAGGAAAAGTGAGGAATGGTTTAAGCTCATCCACCCATGGAATAGAATGACATCTCCTTCCCAAATAATGAAAAACTTAAAGCCCTTTTGATAACCCTTTCCAAGTAATTTAAGTAACAAATTATTTGAGGAGAAAACATACATTCTATCCATTTTAGTCTCCTTTTTCAGATAATTATTAAATATTCATAGGGAAATGGGTAATCTGCTTTCCAATTCAATGCTTTTATCTTTTTATGAATCAAATTTCTCAAAGTTTGTAATTTTCCTTACATTACTTTGTCTTGGTCAGACCATAAACACTCCTTGTTAATTAAGATCACTTTGATATATTAAAAATATTTTTCTTCATCAAAAGGAGCATGGAGCAAATTGAAATGAGCTTTTTTTAGAAAAAAACATGGTTAAATCTTCAAACTGATTCATCTTCCTAGCTAGAAACTCTCACCTGCTCTGGGAAAAATTCCACATGAAATAATTTTGTTTATGATTTCTCTGGAAGACAAACCTGGAGTTTTCAACAGCTGCATTCCCAGTGTTTTGGTGATCTGTAAATTTTTCTTCTGTCTGAAAGAAATTACTTTGCAGAAGTAGAAGCTGCAATAGCTTGTATGGATAGAGAAATTTCCAGCAAAATTCTGCACCCTGATAAATCAAAAGAAGTCATAAAAAATTAACACTGGGACTGTTCAGGTGAGAGGAAAGACACAGATTTTAGTATTAAGTGAGATTAATGAGCTGTCACTGCTGGATGGAGTGGATTCTTGATAATTTAAAGTATTTAAGTCAAGTCTGGAATCTCCTCATAAAGGTCTTGAACAGTGGTGCTGAATTCACGGAGTCACATTCCCTGACAGCTCTCCTGCCTTGGCTCAGGCACCTCCTGGATTCTTCTACTTCTTCTACATCCCCAGCAGAGAGAAGGAGGGAAAAAACTTTCCAAGATAAAAGCAGTGCAAGGGACAGAAGGAAAAGGGTGACGTGAGCAGATGTTAATGCTGCAAGTGAAGGGGCCCTCCAGGAGAGCTGGAGAGGGACTTTGGACAAGGAACAGGAGGGACAGGACACAGGGAATGGCTTCTGTCAGAGGGCAGGGATGGATGGGATATTGGGAAGGAATCCTTCCCTGTGAGGGTGCTGAGGCCCTGGCACAGGGTGCCCAGAGAAGCTGTGGCTGCCCCCGGATCCCTGGAAGTGTCCAAGGCCAGGTTGGAGCAACCTGGGATAGTGGAAGATGTCTCTGTCCATGGCAGGGGGTGGAATGAGAGGATCTTTAATGCCCCTTCCAACCCAACCTATTCCATTAGGTTTTGGCTAAGAGGTCACACAGCTCTGTGTGAATTCCAACAACAGAGGTTTGAAGTGTTGAGAAGTCCAGGACTTCCCTGCCTGTTATACTTCAGTCTTCTCAAGAGTTCATTTCAAACTGTGATGGGAAATTGAAAAACAGGACCAGCTCCATGGCACAGCTCTGAATGTGTAGAAAGGCCTCCATGAGGGGTTCCCATGGATGGACTCCTACAAATTTTCCTGTAGAACTGTGATCTCTTATACCCAATGCAAGACTAGAAAAAGATGACCTTGGTCCTCCGGGTGAAGGATCCCACAGGAATGGCCTCTGGACCCTCAAAGATGTGTCCACAGCTGGAAAATGCAGTACAAAGAGGACTGTAACAGCTCCTACACTGACATTACATTTAGAAGATTCCTGTTAAGGATCTGAGATGTAAACCTTGCTGGATTTTTTCCTGCAGGATCCCCAAATCCCTGCCCTTGTAATAGAAGCCCTTTATGACCCAGATGTCCCTGCATGTGATTTGTTTCTACAAAGGAATGTGCTCAGTGCTGGGAGTGAGAGAGGTGCACGGGCTGTGTAAGCAGTGGAATCACAGAATCACAGTCACTAAGGGTGGAAAAGACCTCCAAGATCATCAGGTCCAATCTTCAAGAATTCCAGTCCATGCAGAAATGAGATTTCTCACTGATTTTGCACCTAAATCAATCTGATTTTTTGTTGTTGTTTCCATATGTGTCCTTTTTTTGCAAGTAGGAACTGAGAGACAAAACAGGAAGGTTCTTACAGGTGAATTATGACAAAACAAGTAATTTCCAATTATTTGTCATTCATGTTCTTGTCTGTCTGTATTTCATGCTCAAATCTCAGTGATCCAGCTGCTGAGCATCATTCTGAGACTGTGACTTTGCCATCTGCCATAAACTTGAAATTTTGGGGTTAGGGAATCTCTAGATTTTCCTGTTAATATTTTCCTGAAAAAGTTTTTATGGATCTCATCCATCCCTGTCCTGAGTAAGGGATTATCATCCAGGCGAGAAGTGACAGATCCATACAAACCCTTCAGAGCCATCATCCTTACTCCAGTCCCACTTATTTCCCTGGAGTCCAAAAGAGAAATAAGATTCCAAAGCATTTTAATGAGTGGGTTGGATCAGGAAAGTCTTCCAGGTCCCTGCAGGCCTTTATTTAAGAGATGAATTGCATTTCCAGTTGTACTGGTGTGATTTCACAACAGAGTCAGATTTATGCTGGAGTTACATGGCCACAAGGAAAAGAGGGATTGGACAAATTGTGGCTAAAGCCCCAGTGGATTTGAGAGCCTTCTCCAGCAGCTTAGGTAGCTTTTCTTTCTATCCTTAGCAACACAGCCCTGCTTAACCCTCCAAGCTGTGGTCAGTCATTTTGAGGCCAGTTTGATTGACAGCAGCTAACCTGTTAACATTTTTCCCTGCCTTTTCCAGTGTGTTTGATCCTGCAGGTGGCTGGTTGGATGTGTTGCTTTTCTAAATTATTATTATTATTTGGTTGGTTTTATTTTTAATCCCTTGGATGTTCCGTAAGGAAAAGTCATCTTGAGCCAGAGGGATGAAGTGTTTCAATGTAAGTACAAAAAATGGATTGAGACTTCTCTCTTTTCTCTAAAAAGGTGCATTTGGGCAAGATTAGCATTTTCCTTTGCAGAAGAACAGTAGCATTCCCTTCCAACTCTGACCCTTCAAATGGGTAATATTAAACTTCTCTGTATAGGAACTGTTTATATTTTCTTTTTTTTTTTTTTTTGTGGATATATGGCTTTGTAAGAGCAGATCTGACAGACTCTCTAGGCTGGGGTGGGTAATCAGCTCTATCACCCAAAACTCAAGGAATAATATTCCTTTAAATTAGTCATCCCATAACAATCCTATGAAATTATTCCCCAAGAAAAATAGTATTGGGAAAGCATGTTATCATTTGTTCTGTATTTAATTTTTTTCTGTACTTCTGACAATATTTTTATAGTATATTCTGACAATATGATTTAAAAACTTGAAAAATGTACAATAAATCCTTGGGAAGCAGTTTAGATTTCTGGGAATGCAGTCAGCATATTGTGGATCACCATTTGTCCAGTGACTACAATTTGAATAATGGCTTTGTTTGGAAATGATGCTGCGACTGTTTGAAAGCTCCAATGTGGGGCTTGTGGAGAAAATTTGAACACACCTTTCTGGAAGCTGATGGAAAATAGAGAAATGAGATATTTTTTTCCCTGGAAATGATGAGTTGTAGTAATGGATTGACCTTTAACTGGGAAATAAATAAGTGAATAATTGCTTGGTGAAATGTGTACATGGAAAGAATAAATCATACTGAAATCTTTGGGGTGTGCCTGGATGTAAAAAAAAGCAGGGATTTGTCACAATAATGGTTTTTCAAATGGTGCCTAATGTCTCTTCTCACCTTGCTGAGCTCAAACTTCCATTTATTGCAGCGTTTGCCATAGTACAACGTGCAGAAATATTTTACTTGAGGGCACTGTGGTAGGCATATAATGGTTTTGTTCCAAAATGCAGAGAAATTCAGCATTTACAGCTTTTTGAGTGCTCCAACAGTGACAAAATTCCCATTAATGGCAGTGGGCACCAGATTGACTCTCCAAAGGATAAATTGTGATTATCACAATTATTCAAGCTAGAACTTCGTTCAGCTGCTGCAAGAGAGATACCCAGGAGCAAACTGAATGAACCGTTCAATTATAAATACATTTACTGTTTTCTAGTTCATTTGTGAGCACTAAAAGAATTTCCTTTCTTGTAAGATATTTTTTGAAACTTACCATAGAAAACTGATACCAACTAAGAACAGAATTTGGAAAATAAATTTAATGTAGGCGTTTGTGGCCAGAACCCCCTTCTGCGAGTTGCAATTCTACTGATTCCTTATTAACAATTCAAATTATTTCCTATCTGTGAGCAGATAAATGACCTGAAGATGACATATCTAAGTGCCATTTTTAGAGTCTCCATTGAAGTCTGAGTAATTAACTCAGAGTAAACTGGAGAATCACTGCTTGTTTCATGAAATAAATATACTGTGCTCTTTGCAGCCAATATTTTACCAGTTGTAAAAATAGTGTTATTTCTTTTATTTTTTTTCATGTCAAAATCAAGTTGTCTTCTTTTTGGGCATAATAATTTCAATCCACATGAGGTATGAATTTTTTAGCAACTAGCTTCCACGGCAATGGATTTAATAAGGGCAAGTAATAAGGAGTCTTGTCTTCATCAGGACAGTGACATTAAAACCACTCGTGTTCAAAATGTGGCATGTAACCACCAGACTGAAATACCAAAATCAGTTTATCTTTTAAAAATTGGGCAGATTATCCCAACCAATCTCCAATTACCCACCCTTTAGCAGAACCAAGTTTTGTAGTTCTATTTGATGCCTTGTGCTATTTGTTATTTGTTTGTATAACTGCCAGAAATTTTTCATCCAGAACTCAGCACATTATGGCATGACCTGTTCTAAAACCAGACTGCTCTGCTGCTCAGTGAGCTCAGGACTGATTGTGTGCTACAAAATATAATCACAACATGAAGAAATTCAGCTTTGTTTTGGTTTTTGTTGTGCTCCAGTCCACAGGGTTAAAGGGTTACATGAGAATCTCAGTGCTGTGCTTGTAAAAATAAATTCTAAGTAATCACTGGCTCTGATAATTTCAGAGAAAACCTCAAAAATATAAGCAAGGAAGACACAAAACTCCAAAGGACAACAATACACTTTTTGTGGGTTTTGCTTGGGGTCTGACTCATGATTTTGTGCCTCTGGGGTGACTGACAGTGGCTGGATTCCCACTGGAATCTGCAGGACCAGGAGGGTTGGACTGTGAGGAGCAGGGTTATGGATGCTCTCCCTGCTGTGCTTCCCTGTACCTGTCTGATCCATGAATTCCTAAGAGCCCTTGGTACAATCTGCTCATGATGGAGCTGTTGTGAGGAGCACACACCAGCAATCAGGCTCTGATCCTTCCTAACTCCAACAAACCCCACTCTGTTTTTTCCCTCTCTTTGTAGTTACCTTTAAGCAAGCGGGATGACTCAGGTGCCTGCTGACTACCTGTCAACCACCAGCTCCTACAACTATGAGCCACCCCTGCCCTCCGTGGCTCGGGCCAGCACCCTCACCAAGGTCCCTCCAGCCAAAAAAATAACCTTCTTCAAGAGTGGAGACCCTCAGTTTGCAGGAGTCAAGATGGCCATCAACCAGCGGAGCTTCAAGAGCTTCAACGCGCTCATGGACGACCTCTCCCATCGGGTCCCGCTGCCCTTCGGGGTCAGGACCATCACCACCCCACGAGGAATACACTGCATCAGTGAACTGGACCAGCTGGAGGATGGAGGGTGCTACCTGTGCTCCGACAAGAAGTACGTGAAGCCCATCAGCATCACCTCGGGGGGACACAGGCCGGCCCCGCCGCGGAACAGTCGCCCCTCCAGCACCATGAGGAGAGCGGCTCAGGAGGGCAAGATGGAAGATTATTCCACACCTTTCACCCACCACGGGCCCAGAATACCCAAGAAAATCACTCTGGTTAAGAATGGGGAAAGTGGATTTCGGCGTTCCATCATCCTGAACCGTAGAAATGCCCGGAGTTTCAAAACGCTCCTGGATGAGATCACGGAGATCCTGCAGTTCCCGGTGAAGAAGCTCTACACTATTGATGGGAAGAAGGTAAATATCTCTGGAGCTGGTCGATTGCTCAAACAGGAGTCATCACGTTCCTCGTGATGTAAATCCTTTAGCTCATGGGTCCAAAAGTTTATCCACCTTACCTTAATCCTTCAGGCTTTGTCACATTAATCACTTGCCCATTAATTACACAATAGTTTGATGTAGAAGAATCTTGTTGAGCCACTCAAGAACTTCATGACAAATATTGGTTGGAGTCAACAGGAGGTTTAATGTTTTGCAGTCAGGCATAAACCCCCTTCTAGTTATAGAGTTTCTCACCTTTTTTTGGGAAGCATGTCCGAGCACAGGTTCAACTTTTCCATACCTGATCACTGGGAATTCAACAAAATAAGGTGGCCCTTAGGTAGCACCTTGTGGTTGCACAGCTCCCCACAGAACAGGGTCTTGTTCATGATGTGGGATCCTCAACAGAAACAAGATAAGATAGCCAATGATGATAGAACTTCATGACAAATATTGTTTGGGGTCAATAGGAGGTTTAATGTTTTGCAGTCAGACATAAAACCCCTTCTAGTCATAGAGTTTCTCACCTTTTTTTGGGAGGCATGTCCCAGCACAGGTTCAGCTTTTCCATACCTGACCACTGGAAATTCAACAGAATAAGGTGGCCCTTAGGTAGCACCTTGTGGTTGCACAGCTCCCCACAGAACAGGGTCCTGCTCGTGATGTGGGACCCTCAACAGAGACAAGATAAGATAACCAATGATGATAAGATAAAATAAGATAAGATGTGGTGGTTTCAGTTCAAAACTGGGCAGAACATAACAGATGATAACATAACCAACTAATGCATAAAAAATTAATGTTTGAGTGGGATCAAGACACACTTTTCTATTGATGAATTAGTGAATCTGCTGTGGGGGAAATTCTTATGATAAATTCAAGGCATGGCAATCCCTTCATTCCTCTGTTCCCAAAGGAATTTCTGGACAAATCTGAGATTCTCTTGACTTCTTCTCTATCTCTTTTTAGCTAATTAACCTTTACCTCCATTTTTTTGAGAGGGATCCCGTGAGTTATCCTGACTTGTCCCTGTCCCTGCAGTGAATGGAGATTCCCAGCTCCTTTGCCACTTTTCCCACCTTTACAGGGCTGAGTGCCAGCTCCTCAGTGATAAAAACACAACCATTTGTGGTGTCACTTTCTGAGCCAGGTGACCTAAATGACCTGGGTTAAAATGGCCCATTATCCAAGAGGGGAAAAATGCAGGAATATTTTGCAATAAACTAATTTTTCACCTGGCACAGGGAGAGGAATGTGCAGTAGGAAGGAGAGAGGGAGGGGATAATTTAAGCCATCCTTCCTGGTGGAAGCCCTGTGTCCTACCACAGAACTTTCTGCTATTCTCACCAGTCTGGAAAGAGCTTCCAACCAAACCAAATGCACCTGCCAAGATATTTTATAATCTATGGAAAACTAACTTATTTCGCCACTGATTTCTCCAGTTTTCAAGACTTGGACTCCTGCTCAGTCCAAGATGAACATAATAATCTTGTGAATGGATAGCAACTTCTTCTTCTTGACTTTTTGAAAATTTTCACTGATTTCTCTAAATAAATGTTCTGCTTTCTACTTCTTAGTACAGTCTTAATGTTCCCCTTGTAATTCCTAAATGAATTCCCCACAATTTTCCTTCTAGTTACTATAAACACCAATATTTTAGGTGAGATATGTGTTAAATATGCAGTGTCTTGACACAATATCCTCAGCTCAATGTTCTTGGAGGTCTTTTCCATCCTTCCTCTGTTTTGCATCAGCAGAAATATGGGTGTGGGTCAAACACCATCACTTTATCTCTCCAAGGACCCTTCAGATTCTATTTTTTTAGTATGAAAATTTTCATTACTGTTTTGTCAATAAGGAATTGATTTTTATACCTTAATAATTCAATTTTCACACCTTTAATTCCTGTGCAGAATATCACAGTGATAGGTGACAAGGGGTCCAACCTCAGCAGCATCATCATCTTCCACATAATTAGGAGATGTGTGATTATCAATACCTTTCCTGGGAATCTTTTACAGTGAGTTTTTTGGCCATTATTAATTTTAGTAATTTACCACCAGCTTTCAAACTGTTCATTACTGTTCATTTAACAACCATTTCTATTAGGGCTTCTTGTTACTCTAGGCTTGGGTGCAAAGCATTTAAACCACAATAAATTCACTCTGTCTTGGATTTTCCAATCTTTTTACTTTCACATGTATTCTCTGTTCTTCTTCCAAGTTTTTTTGTCACATCTCAGCTTCAAGACCTCTGTTTCTGATACAGAGTTGGTGGTGTCTGAGTTTTCACCAGATACAACTGTTTCATTGAAGAGTCAAAACTGGGAGTTCAGCTGACAGTTTTGAGTTTTCCTGAAATAACCTCCTTCCACTGGTGCTGGAATTAATTTTTTTTTAATACTTAAATTTGCATTTTCTGTTAAAGACAACTGAAAGAATCTTCCATTCTTCCATGATCATTCAAAGGTATCTGGATGTTTCATATTTCTTGGATGTTTCCTTTTTTCTTGCATTATTCTCTTTGAAGAATAAATCAAATTCTCTTTAAATAATTTTGTAAACTTCTTTTATCCCAATTATCTATGTAATTTTTTCCCCCATGACTTAGCACAGAGATCTTTCTGAGAAAGAGGGCTGGGATTGAGTGGAACAGTAACATTTGATATTTATTCCCATATTTTGACATATTAGCAGAATAATTCCTAAGCAATGTGTCTGGACAACTGATGGATTGACTTCATATTTGACTGGCTCAGAATAACAAAATTCACACCATTTAATAGCAGGATCAGAATGTCTCTTTTCCAGCCAGTTTTTCCTTGAATTCTTGAAAACCAAACACAAAAAAAAAGGGAAAAATTTCCTGTCCTATATGTTAATCAATCTTTCATTAGTGAAAGAGATGTTCATAGACCTCAAAGTGTTTGCTCTTCAATCTCCTTTTGTTTCTTCTACTCTGTAATTCCAGATCTGAGCTTAAATCCAAAAATGAGTTAAATCACCTCTATCCCCGTGGCTCTCTTTTCATCTGCTGCATTTTAATAGTTTCACCATTTTATAGAGTAAATTCAGGATGCTTCAAGATTACAAATCTTTATGTGGGTACAAGCTTGGACACACATGGAACAGGCTTGTTTTGTGTTCCTTTCACAGAGTACTGATTTGAGAAAGTAGAGAAAAGGGATTTGTTCCTTTTGTAGTCCACAAATTTTTCCAGTACACCTCTAAGTTTAATTCAATCATAACTCAAAGTTAAATCAATTTTAAAGCCCTGATTCCCACAGAAGTACATCCAGTTTGGTTCTATTGGTATTTGCATATTTGTGTTTTCATTCTAACTCCTGAAGGCTTGAGTGAGGGTAAACCAGTATTTTGAATTCCTAAATTTCAAAAAGTTGGGACTAGGAAATCCCAGTCCCACTGAAGAAAGTAGATGTGAAGTGTTTGAACACTCATTTGTAATGGGCAAATAGCCCATTTTCCCAGATTAACCAAGATTTTTCTTGCCTAGAAATTTGATGACTATGGGACTGGAGAAAAATTTAGTTCAGTTTTAGGTAAGCAAAATCAGTTAAATTTTCAGCAAGAAAAGAAGTGTAAATCATAAAGTTTTTTTCAGGTCAAGACACTCTTTGGTGTTTTCCAGGTGATTAACTGGAAATAATTGGATTAACTGCCCAAATAGAGAATTTGTTATTTAGGTTAACATTGACACGCAATCAACTGTCCAGTGAAACTCTGTGCACATTTTCCCACTAAAATACAGACAATTCTGGATGTAATTCATTAATTAATCTAAATCTGATTGTCTTACAAGGCATTTGGGATGGAGGGGACATTTTGCCTTTTGAACCCTCTTTATTAATTATAGAACAAAGGAAGAATGACTGAGACTAGTAATTTAAACTAGGCCCAAGTTTTCATACGCTAGTTGCAAGTATTACAGATATTTAGATATTGGCAAACACAAGTATGGGACTTTACACACATTAGCTGATGAGATGGTTGGAAATCACGTATTTCCTAGTTTATACTGAGAACATCAGTTCTACACTAAAAAAAGAACCAGGTGTGCAGATATCTCACGAAAAAGAATAATTGTAGGTTATCTTCTCCATCAAATGACCTTTTGACTCCATTCTGGGAAGTTTTTGTACCATATAGTGGCTTCTCTTCCTCATGGTCTAAACCTCAGGAATGCACCTCTCTTCAGATCCCAACCACCCGCCTCTGGAGAGGGAAGGATGTCTCTGGGGGCAAAGAGACAGAGATCACAGAAAGGGCAGAAATCCTCCCAGGCTGTAAGAAATGACGTGTAGGATAATGAGGCAGCGAGAGAGGATTTCCCTTACAAATGGCAATTATCCAGGGCCCACCAGCTGAACAGCCATTAAGATGTTGTTAAGTCACAGGAACCCAGCACCATGACTGTGTCCAGGCACAGATGTCCTGATTCCTGAATCACCAGGCCTTCCTTTTACTGGCTGCCCTGAATTAAAACAAAAAACCAAACCAAACTCTTCCTTAAAATCCAACGTTCCTCCTCACATGGCGTTCGAAACCACACTGTGAGATGGCAAATACTCTACATAGTTTATGGCTGCTGGTGGCAATTACCAAGAGCAGCTCAAATGGGATTTATCAGCCCTCAGAAGAGTTTTCCAGGGGATGTGGCCAGTTTTATGTTTGTTGGAGTGAGGCCAAGGCTGAGATGTATTTTTGTTTGGGCTCACTCAAGGCTGACCGTAAGTTGTTACATTGAATGAGTGAATCTGATCCGGTTTTGTTGTGTGGAAAGGTCGAGTGGGAGACCAGAAAGACTCGATTTTGCCTCAGATTCTGCAAGTGAGAATGTTGCAGAAGGAACACTGTGTGCCACTGAGTTTCCTTGAGGGATCAGAGAATTCCTGTACGGGTTAATCAGGGAGCAATCACTGGGGAGGAGTTAAGGAATGTTTCCTCAGGCACCACAAAATGGGGACTGTAAAAAATTAGTTATTAGAAACTCCTTGGGGTAAGAACCCCCAGTTTTCTATTTCTGTGTTTTTGTTAAATTTGGCATGGGCTACACTTCAGCAAGACTAACCATTCTGGGACCATCTTTGTCAAATCAAGCCATCTTTGACCACATCCCAGTCTTGGAGAAAGACAAAATGGTCCAAATGAAGTGACTCCTTCCCTGGTGTATCTTCCCAGTCTCCAGCAACCTGTAGGATAAGATCTTCAGCCCAAAGCAGCACAATGAGCCTTCGCAGTTATTTCAGTATCCAGGAGAGTACCAGAGCACAGACTCTGGCACCAAATGGCACCATCTGTGGATAATCACACTTTGTAGCAGACAAAATAGGGTCTAATTCCCACAGGGGTGGCCACGTTCAAGCCACTTCTTAGAAAAACTCCCTGGTGTGTGTTAACTCCCAGATCTGCCCAGGAATTGTTTGGGAGAGTGCCAGCTGATCCAGGCTTTAAATGCTCTAAAAACCACTCTAAAAAGAGTGGTAGAGGCAACTCTGTTCCAGTGCCCTGGATCCAGAACTGATTTCATTTAGCAGTAAAGACAGAACTTTTATTTTTAGATTTTACTAGCCAAGCTGGTGGCCTAACTATTATTGCTGAGTGGTTCTTGATAATGACTGTATTTACAGCGACCTAGGGGTGCAAGGCCAGGAAACAGGCTTGTCTGACATACTTCCTGACTCAGATTTACACATCCATAGAGCCATTCCTGGGACATCTCTAGGCTGCCCGCAGGCATCCTCTCGGCCACTCATGTGGCTTTCTACCAAGATCATCTGTCTTAATGACAGGTGTCATCAAGAAGCTGATGGAAGTGCAGGAGGAAAACGGGATACGTGGAGGCAGATAAGCTGGTTTAAAATGTGGTGTGTGTATATAAACAGTGGGAGAAGCGAGTTGATAATTTGCCCCCGTGGGATCGTTAATTTTCTGGTTGCCTGTTGACATATTCACTGTGACATTCAGTTTCTGTGCTCAGGTATGAAGGATTGCAATGAATTCCAGCCCCTGATCTGGAGCAAACTGTTGTTATTGAGTGAGCTGTGCCACTTTTCCACCCACCACATGTGTGACTCACGGTCTAAAAACAAACCACAGGTTTCAGGTTCAATATTCTCTGATTCCATGCCAAAACCACAATGACTCCAACGAGATTTACACAAGCGATCTGTAAACCTCAGCAAAACTTTCCATGAACCTCATCCACAAGAAGATTCGTATCCAGGTGTGTTCTGTGAACCTTTGAGATGCCCTGAGATCATCTGGCCAGGTGCCTTACAAGGCAGAGTTAAAGGGACCCCGTGTTTAGCGACTTTCTTATCTAACATCCAGCAAATCTGATACTTTCTTATCTACCATACACCAAATGCAGATGATTCCTTTAGCCTGAGGAGGTTTTGTTCTTTCAGTAATAATGGAGTAAAGTGTAATTGCTTTCTAATCCTTTTGAATTTAATCCAGGGCAAATACATTTCAAATAATGTTATTGACTCATGGAATCATGGAATATCCTGAGCTGGAAGCGGCTCCCAAGGATCATGCAGTCCAACTCCTGACCCTTCACAGGATCCCAAAAATCCCACAGTGTTCCTGAGAGTGTTGTCCAAACCCTCCTGGAGCCCTGGCAGCCTTGGTGCTATGGCCACTAATATTTCCTAATTTTTCCTAATAGCAATTTAGGAAATTCTACCACTCATTTATCTTGTCCTTATGGACTTCAATTATCCAGCCAAAAGTTTCTGCCATGCTATGGGTACCTCCTACAGCTATTTTTGGCATTTCTGGGTTTTCCCCAGAACAAATGATTTTGTTTTCAAATGCAAGTGATTTTTTTTTTTTAAAGGAATTTAATTTTTATAGGTACAATTTTGTCACATTTAGGTTTTTTTTTTTTTTTCCCATCTTAAACAAATTTTAGAAAGTACTTAGAGGAAAATTATTTCTATACTTACCAACATATAGAAGATTAGAACTCTGGAAAGATTACAGACAGTTAATGAAGAAACAAAACACCCCAGACTTATAAAAGGCAGATTGGCCAATGCAACAAAGGGCACAAAAGTGCATAAAAGTAATTTTAAATTGATATAAAAATCCTGTATGTGGGTTTTATTTATGAAAAAAAATGTATTGAGCCAATAAAAACAGCTCTGTGTCAGTAACAGGTAAATTGCTGCGAAAAATCAGGGTTCATCAGAAAAAGTTGTGTTGCAAAATATATTAGGAGGAATGTGAAGCTTTTCCTGTTGATGGTTCTCTTTATAGTCCAGAAAAGGAGCACTAAATAAAAGTGGACTTCAGGAGAGTTAAGATTTGTCAGCATGATCTCTCTATTTATTCGTTTGCTGAGAGTACAAAAAATAGCAGAATTCCACCCTCTCCTGGAAAAACTGTGAATTTTCTGTAAGTACTTTCAGTAGAAATCGCTGTTTCTTCAAAGAATTTTCATGGGGAAGACTGTGGGGTTTTTGGTTAGGGAAATTAGGTTTTACAAATGCAGACTTGGGAGTGTTTAGCCAGTAAAAGGAGAGGAAAAGATAGGATTTTTACATTTGCATCAATTTTCTCCTTCCTTTTGGGCCTTGAACATGAAATTCAAAGGATTCTGCTGCAACTCTTAGCAAGGTCTGGAAGTAAAAGTAAAAACCTTCCCACTTTTCCCATTTGTATCATGGACTTTGCAAAATGAGAGTGAAACCTGGACTCAATAACAAAAAAATACTCAATTAAACCAAAATTTTCAGCTGAATGTGTCTCTCTTTGTGCCCAGAGCTTCTGGAGATTTTACCCACGGTGTTTGTGCTAAGAGACATCCAATATGGCAAGACTATGGATCAATTCCCTATGGATCTGTGAGCTTGATCCAGGAGGGCTTTTATCCTCAATCGCATCTCCTAGAGATAATTGGAGCACAACTGTGTTGTCCTTCCCTCCTTTCCCCCACAATTTCCTACTGGAATAGCTGCTCATCCACAATGCAAATATTCTCCATATGCAAGGAGTGAGTTTTGACAACTTCTGGTCATGGGGAAAAGCTTGAACTCCCAAACTGGAACCTTCCCACTGACTCAGCCACCACAGGGCTGAGCACAAGAACCAAATGTTTCACATTTTTTAAGGCACGTCAATTTTTAAGCTAATCCTGCCCCAGGAGAGGATCAGGGCAGGCTCTTGGGGTGGAGTGGATGTTACTCTGAATCATCATTTTCAAAGGCTGGTGTTGGATGGACCAGATTTAATGAACCCAATGCCAAAGGGGCAGGTGGGGACTCTGATTTCAGTCAGAAGGTGAAAAACATCAGCAGCAAAACTTTTCTAGAAAGGCTGTCCTCTCTTCTCAGTTGGAATTTGCACCTTTAACAGCAGTTTACTCTTTCTCTGGCTGCTTCACAACTTGAACACTCTCAGACCTAATTTTGAGCTGGCAGGATGGGTGGGGACAGAAAAGGCCATCAAAACTTGCCTATAAGGCCAGGGCAATGTGGACAGAGGCAGAACTGGTGGCATCCTCACACAAACAAAACTTCCAAACTGAACCATGCTAGAAATCACTTTTCTTCCCATTTATATCCTCTTCACATGTTCCTTAAAAACAAGCTTTGTTCATGCCTTTAATTTCCCCATCAATCCTCTTCCCTTCCCCTTTTCCCATGAGGTGTTTCTCTTCTGCTGCTACCCAAGTGATTTCCAGTAGCCACTGATTTTCTGATAGCAGTATTTCTCTTGGAATGATGAAAGAGTTGCTCATCCAAAGTATTTTCAGGGCAAAACCCAGAATGTTTATTTTAAATGTGTGCAAAGTGTCACACAGAGGGAAAAACATCCATGAGTACTCCAGGAAAAGCTGCCAGCAGAGCAATAGCTACACATGATCTTTGCTTGTACTTGACTGAGAAAGCAGAGCAGGGAATTATTGCATTTTTCCTCTCTCTTTCATGTATTTTACTTGGCTCATTGAGTGCTTCATGGCCTTCCAAAACTCTCATTTTTTCATGGATCTTTACACTGTGGGCAAACCTGAAATCTGAACAGGTCATGTCTGTAAAAATCTAGAAGATGCTGATGTTTGGAGAAATGTTGGAATGGCAAATTATCTTACATTGATGCATTTCTGCACGTGGAGCACTGGACTTACACATATTCTCATTAAATAAGCATCAAATAAAGGTGGCAGCTTGTAATTACAAGAGCCTTGGACACTGGAATCTGTCCTGATATATGCATCTTTCTTTGGTAAAAGAAGGTTTTGGGATGAGTCTTCCAGTACCTGAAGGGAGCCTGCAAGAAAGATGGAGAGAGACTTTGGACAAGGACATGGAGTGACCTGACAAGGGGAACAGTTTCAGAATGACAGAGGGCAGGGTTAGATGGGATATTGGAAGGAATTGTTCCCTGAGAGGCCCTGGCACAGGGTGCCCAGAGAAGCTGTCCTGCCCCTGGATCCTTGGAAGTGTCCAAGGCCGGGTGGGATGGGGCTTGGAGCAAACATGGATGATGGAAGGTGTCCCTGCCCGTGGCAGGGGTAGAACTGGATGATCTGTGAAGCCCCTTCCCACCCAAATCATTCCATGATTCTGTGTGGCTCTGGGGATCTGATATTCAATTAAGTTTAAGAAACCATGTGAGTTTTGATCTGGGAGATGCAAGGGATGCTGTGTGCTCTTTTCTGGACTATAATTTGGATGCTACTATTTCCAGAGGATTAGATCCATTTCCATGCAGCATTTCCTCTCTCCAAGTTCAGTATTGCCTCTTGTTCTGTGCTCCTCCTGATGACAGGGACGAGTCTTCTGACCCCTGCTAAAGTTAGAGAAAGAGAGAACAAGTCATGCACTTCCTGATCTCTTCCTCCTCCTTTTCTTCCACTACTTTACTAATTTGTATGTGGGCATGGAGTGGCAACACCCCATGATTCACCTTCTGACCACAGATTAGCCAGCCACTCCCCAGAAGAACCACTCTCTAATTCCTCTGGTGCAAAGTTTGGGGAAGGGAAGGGCACATGGGTTCTTTGCATGAATAAAATGCAAAATTTATTATCATTAAACCACAATGCATCGGTTCAGAGCCTGGATTGGATGTGGCACATCCACAAAACAACTGGACTGTTCACACTCCAAGGAGGTTTAAATGGGAATGGGAGACAAAATGGAGCAGATGTAAGAGCTCTAGGAAAGGAGGCAGTGAGACAGCACAGGACATGGACTCAGCCCATTAGTTTGTTCCTCTGTTTCCAGCTTTTCCTGTTTCTCCCATGCATCTTTGCACTCCTTATAGATTTGTCCTCTGAACCATGTCCTGCATTATTTCCAGATTCTAAGTCTCAGATGTCTTTGGCTGGCTGGCAGCCAGCAGAGGCAGAGCAGGGGTGTGTCCTTCACTCTGCCTTCATCAGAAGCTGACATCTGTGCTCAGCTTCTGAGGTGAGCAAAGCTGAATGGTTCTTCTTTCTCTGGGAAGAGCCAGAGGGTGGCAGGTTCTCCACAACAACCAGCTGCTTCTGTATTTTAGAGGTGTTATGTTTGCCTTGCTTCTGTATAGGTATTGATAACATTTTATTATTAATTGTGTTGCAGTAGCAGCTCGAGGTCCTTGCTGAGATCACAGCAGTTGGTGGGTCCTGTACAGCAAAATTCATGGAGACAATCCATCCTCAATGGATAGCAGCCAGACTGCAAAAAAAAGGAGTATTTCAGAAGAGAGGATGTGTTTTCATTTATACCTCACTTGTTATGACCTACCCAGTGTAGCTAAATGTCTGTAAATCATTTTTATCAAAAGAACATTGAGATTTTTGAACCAATCTATAAATGCCATGTCCCACTGGGACAGGGAATTCCTCTGGTGGGGGATAATGAATCATAAACCATAGGATGGTTTGAGTTGGAAGGGATCTTAAAGATCATATTGCTCCAACCCCCTGCCATGGGCAGGGACACCTTCCACTAGACCAGGCTGCTCTAAGACTCATCCAAGCTGGGGTCTTGTCCAAACCTTCACTCACAGCATCCATAATCCTCTTGGATCCTGATCCAGAGTCTGTGAAGGTAACCAAAGTTCTCTCCCTCTATTACAGTGGGACTTGGATCAGGTTTTACAGTCAGATTGAGAAATTTTATTTAATTTTCAGGTATTACACAATAAAACTTTTATGGGAGTCTATTCCAGCCCAGCAAGTGCCAACTTATAGAGACTGATCCCATGAATTTTTGTGGATTTTTGTCTCTGATAATCCACAGCCTCAACTGTGACTGAGTTACATCAAGGGAACTCCAGAAAGGCCCTGAATGGATCCTGAGTGATCCAAAGCAACTCTTTGCTAACCCATCAAACACCTTTATCATAAGCCATTATTTCTCTTCCATTTTATTCCTAATTGTTCACTTCTAATTAAAATATTCTTGAGGTTCCCATGTTTCGGGACTCAGCTTGCAAATGAAGATACCTCATTTTCTAACTTTATCAATGTGGTTGATGATTCCTGTTGAGCTTTCTGGTCTCATATTTATTTTTTATCCTGTCAGCCATCCTCAGGCACATATTGGATACTCTAGAACATCTCAAATTGTTCTGTGAATCTACATTTAGACAACTGAGACGATTGACTATGTCATCAGTGAGAATCAGGCATGTCCAAGGGGAAATGTTGACCTGCATCAGGTGAAATTACCTGTCTCCTAAAAATATTGGCTGCTCTTCACCAAGTAGCCTTGATTGTAGATGATGAGTTACAATCCTGTGGGATGAATTAATGCAGAAATATTAGAGCAGGGCATTCTCTTCTCCATCACATCTCCTTCAGGTGACCACCAGATTTTAAAGATTTACAATCCATTACCTTTGGGTGTATTTTCGCTAAATTGTGGTGGGATTTAATACTGTTTTCTCTGAATATCCTAGCATGGTTGCTCAGGAATCTTGCTGTGGCAGCCTGAGGGAAGTAGGGAATCTGTTTGCCAGAAAAATCTGAGGTTTTACTATTGCTTTAAAATCATAGAATTACATGGGCCTCAGCCAGGACACACCGAGTGAGCTGCAAGTTGTTAAACACGCAAGAGGGGATGTGCTCTTCAGTGACAATTCAGCTCTAGTAAAAGATTTCATATTGATGGCTCTGAAAACAGATGTTCTCTGGAAATCCCAGGCAGTGTGTTGAGAGGATGGAACTCCTGCAGCAGCGTGGGAAGGCTCTGTATGGAGCAGATGGAATGAACTGTTATCCCAACCCTGCACTGCCCTGAAACAGTGGATGCTGCATTAAATCAATGTGAGAAATGGCATTTATTTAACCCTCAGAAAACATTCAGTTGTATTTCAAACTACCAAAATGCTTTTTGGTAGTCTGGAAGCATGACAAATATGAATCTCTGGAATTATTAATTCAAAAAGATTAATCTTGCAAGACATTAGGAAGAAAAATTACATTATAGACACAAACACAGCTAAAGTGCTGCTGATGTCAGAAACACCCCGTACTACAAATACAGACTATTTGAAGTGACATAACACAAGTGTATTCCATATAAAAGAATGTATAAATTCCCCTAACTCAGCTGATTGAGCTCCATGGATCCCTGACTCTCTGTCATTGGCACCATCTATTTTCTGCACACACAGCACAGTAAGCAGTGATGAGTGTGATTGAAATACCTACACCCAGACATGGAACCACGTGAGAAAATGTGGGCAAAAATAGCTTTCACTGAAAAAAATGCCCTTTACAAATAGAACAGTTCCTAAACTTAGTGGGGCTTGAAAGACAGATTCTTTTACTTTAGGGACAGAACATGTTTCCTGTCTATTTTTCTTTTTTTTTTTCTCTTCCTATTTTTCCTTTTCTCTTTCTTCTTTTTTATCCTCACTTATTTTTTCTACTTGTATAAGATCAGGGGAAAATAGAACAGAAAAGTAAAGAAGGAAATTAACAGAATTTCCTTTAAATTAATAAAGAAATTAACAGAATTTCCATTAACAGATGGCAAAAACCTACTCAAAATATTGGATTTTTTAAATTCTAGGCTTTCTATAAAGTTTTAAAGTGAGCTAGAAAGCTATTTTCATCAGGACTATATAAAGATTTTTTTTTAGTAATAGATGGACAGAAGTGGAGTGAACAGAAGCAAACTGGGATTTGTGGGATATTTTTCTGTCATGGTACCCATCACATGAATTTGGCAGTTTCTTTGCTTTGCAGAATTTAATGAAAATTTCATTGAGAAAGGCTCTCTTATTTTAGGTTTTATAGCAAACTAGATGGGCCTAAAACACAAACATTGTTATAACACAAGCACAAAATATAAATTAATGGGAAGACAAAGGTTTTTTTTACTGTATTCCCATTAAAAAGTTGGTGCCATATGTTTTATTACAAGAAATGCTTTCAGAAGTGATTAACTGGATCTAGAATGTTCTTCCATTTATCTCTGTCTTGCTCTTCCACCATCCATACATTTATTTGCACCAGATCCAAGACCAATCCCTTAGTGCCTCCCACAGTCCTGGTGGGACATCTTGGAAAACCTCAGGAGCATCTCACAAACTGAGGGCTTGGGCTCCAAAGGGGTCCTGGTGGTTCATTCTTTGGCTGTAATAATATTTAGAGGCCGAGGTCTTTCCTTTACACACAGTTATTTCAGGCACATGTGACAACTACAGAACTGTCACCGCTGCCCCTCTGAGATTCCTTTTCTTGGTTCTCTTTAAGAGGATGATGATTTAGTGACAGGGTGAGGTCGGGGTGCATCTTGATAAGCCCAACACCAGTGCTGGCTTGGTAACCCATGGCGTGGTCACCTCTTGAAGGCTTCTCTATGCTTTAGAGTTGTTTTCCTGAAGTAGCAGGCTGAGGAGGAAGGGACATCCCACATTGTGGAGATGCACAAAGCTGCCAGAAATTGTCCACTCTAAAGTCCTCTCACGTGGTGGTCTTCACAGGGGTCCCAGGTCAAGAGAAGAGACAAGGATCTGACCCCATGTTTCAGAAGGCTTGATTTATTATTTTATGATATATACTATATTAAAACTGTACTAAAAGAATTGAAGAAAGGGTTTCATCAGAAGGCTTGCAAAAGAAAGGAAAAAGAATAGAATGATAACAAAAGCTCGTGACTCTCAGACAGTCCAAGACAGCTGGACTGTGATTGGCCATTAATTAGAAACAATCAACATGGACCAATCAAAGATCCACCTGCTGCATTCCACAGCAACAGATAATCAATGTTTACATTTTGTTTCTGAGGCCTCTCAGCTTCTCAGGAGAAAAAAATCCTAAGGAAAGGATTTTTCATAAAATGTGTCTGTGACACTCTCAGAGAGAAAGAGAGTCTTCTCTTTCTTTTGAAAGACATCAGGTATTTCACCTGAGAACTCAACTTCTGTTTTTCAAATGAGAGGTTGCAGAAACAAGATGGAAGATAGGTTCAGGGTCTGTCTGCCCAGTGCTTCCCACAGGACTGATTCCTGCTCTTTGAGAGACACAAATGTATTTGGGTAAAAGCTGGATGGGGATCTGAGAAAATTCAGCTGAAGATGTCTCTGCTCATTGCAGGGTGTTGGACTGGATGGCATTTAAAAAGTCCCTTCCAAATCAAACTTTTCTAGGATTATACAGTTCCATGAGAAGTGACTTGTGAAGGACTTGGTGTGTGATCCAGGAACAGGCCATGTGGTGAGGACCAAGGGTACAAACCTGAGTTCTTGTGGAGGAACTAAGATTCCTTCACAGGCACTTCCCAGGCTGGGGACAATGTCCCTACTTGTCCAGCTCTGAGGCAATACTTGGGGGTATAACTGAAGCAGTATTTGAGGGAATATTAAGGGAAGTCACAATTCTTGTCCTTTTTCCTGACAAGGATCAACTAAGGGACAAGAATTGTGACTTCCCTTAATATTCCCTCAAATACCAAAGGAATTTTTCAGATAATAAAAGCTGCCCCATACAGAAATTAGAAGAATTTAAAGACATTTTTATAATTCTCTGTAAAACAAACTGAAACACCTCCAGTTCCACCCTCTTCCTCACTACCACATGAAATATGCCCCAAGTTTTTCCAGAATATGTAAAATTTTGTATAATACATAATAAATGAGATATATTCTCCCTTAGGCAATTTCTCCCAGACTTTCCCTATCTTAGGAAATCTGATCAAAAACATAGCAGAGCTTCTCTTTCAGTGGAGGAACTCATCAACAGGCTTGGTAGACCCCAAAGTTCTCCAGAACCATGTTTATTTTCATTGAATCACAGAATATCCTAAGCTGGAAAGGACCTACAAGGGCCATCAAGTCCAGCTCCTGGCCCTGCACAGGAAAGCCCCAAAAACAACATTGCATGCTCGAGACCATCATCCAAATACACTTTTATTTAGGTGGCAACACATTGTCAGTTGATTGCAGGCCTGGAAGAACCAAATTCTTGTGTCGGGGCTTATGGTGCTCCCCTTGCTGTTCCCTTTGCAGATCGACAGCATGCAGGCCCTGCTCCACTGCCCCAACGTGCTGGTGTGCGTAGGCCGGGAGCCCTTCAAACCTGTATCCATGGAGAATCTGAGGAAACACTCGGTGGAGAAGCTGCCCAACCTGCCTCCCCGCTCCAACAATGGCAACAATGTCAACGAGAACAATGACAGTAAGAAAAACCTTGGGGCCGTGTGGCGTGGTCCTACCCACAGCCTGGGGACTGCAGGTCCCCATTGTGCTGCCCCAATGTATGGATTTCATGTGGAAAATGCACTTCCCTCTCCCTGCCTCCCAGGCCTTTCCATCCTCCCCTTCTTTTTCTCTGGTTTCCTTCTAGGATTTCCTCCCTACACCCCCTAGTCTTTCTTTTACATGCTCCCCATGTCTGGCTGACTTCCCTTCCTCTTTCATATCTCTGGGTCTCCTTTTCCTTCCAGAACTCCCTCCTTTCCTGTGTCTGTCCACCCAGACTCTGGAGATTTCCCACGAATCCTCTATCCCATCGTTGTCTGTCCTATCATGCTTTCCTTAATGCATTTTCCTGCACCAGGATCAGAGGATGCCCAGGTTCTGCCAGCAGGAGATTCAGTTTCTCCTGCAGGTCACAGCTGGCCTTTTGCAAACAAACTGTGTTTTTATGGGAAAGATTATATTCAGGAAGATATATGTTATGGATTATTCAGGATTATATTTTTTTGGCACCCCATCATGAGTTATCTAAGGTCACAGGTAATTAAACCAGCCACCCTCAGCCTGGGAAAAGAAACTTCCCAATTCCAAAGGGCAATTAATCTCACCTGTATTAAGGATTTATTGTGGGATGAAATTAAGTGTGCCCTGGAGGTATGTTTGTTTCTCTCCATTGTCAGTACCAGGAGCTTGGAAAGATTCATTTGTGTGTTGCCAACAAGTTGTAGAAACTCAAGGACAGAGGCATCTTATGCTCAGTATCCAAGACATAAAAAATTGGAGGGAAACATGGGAATAATCTGGAGTTTTGCCTGTCAAGAAACTGAGCAAATCCATCAGTTCAATCATTAGGATGGTCAGGGAAGAGCTATTTAATGTAATTTGGATGTGCTCCTCTTCAGCACTTCCTTCCTAAAATGCCCTCCATTCAACTGCATATCCATATGCCCATGGAGGATTGTCTGGATAAATGTACAAGGAAATTTTGGACAAACATATACTCAAAATAAGACAGATGAATGTCTTGCAAGACAGTCTGATAGCAACATATTCTGCTTGAAATGAAGGGACCTACACAAACCTATGCAGATCACTGCACGGGCCATAAAGATGTTCTTCCAATTGCAATTCTTAAATTCCCTTATTCTAATTCATTTATTCTACAACTCCCACCATTTCTCTTTGTAATTATCACCAGCTTACAATTCCTTTTTTAATTGTTTATGTTTCAATAAGAATTATAATTACTCCTAGTGGCACATCCCTGCAGGGACTGAGTGTTGCTTTGGTCTACATGGCCACACATTTCCTGGAATATGAGTGGAGAAATGAATGTTACACAATAAATATGTGACCAGCTAAGGAAGAGGGTCACTTCTCCACATATTTTTCCCTAGTAAAATAAGAAAGATGAAAACTTTCACAGTTAAATGAAGGAGTATTTGTAACATGAAAAAAATGCCCGAACTCAGAGACTAAATTGCTCGATATGTATATATATTTTTGATTTTTCTTAATTTTACTTCCTGACATGCACTAAATAAAACAAAGTGTTTGTGTTCCAATTTATTTTTTAAAATAAAGTTATGGTGTAGAAGATTTTATTACAGATTATTAATTCAAAACTTAAAATGTAACAAGGAAGTTGGACTAGATTATCTCCAGGGGTCCCTTCCAACCTTAACTATTCTATGATTAGTGGGCATCACTCAGTCAAAGACAAATTTTCAAACTATGTAAATTGGCATAGGCTTGGCTTTTGAATGGATGAATGGAATAATGGATGAATGGAATAACACCAGGATTCACTAGTTTGAGGGTTTGGCTTACATATCTTCTGTCATCTTTATGTGAGTTAACATCTTTCTCCATCTTTCCCTTCTTCACTCCTTTAGTGAACTTTGGACTGAAAGCCAAAAAAAGCGTTATCCATCCACGGTCAGCATCCAGCAACAGGTCGATGAGATTTTCCTTGTCATCAGAGAAGTCATACCCCAATGGCCTCGCGGCCTCTCCAGAAAACGGGGGCCCCTTCTCCAATGGCTGCTCTCACCCAAAAGCTGGGGACCTGGTCCAGTCCCTGGTCAACGATGACATCGAGAAGCGGGTCCATGTGAACAAGGATGGGAGCTTGTCTGTGGAGATGAAAGTTCGCTTCCGTTTGCTCAACGATGAGACTTTGCAGTGGTCCACTCAGATCAAAAAGTCCAATCTGATGAACCAGCTGCCTTGTGAAGAGTCAGGAGTGGAGGAGGACAGCGGAGCAGATCCCCTGCAGAAAATGAACCCAGAAGCCAGCTCAGAGGCAGATGATTCCTTATATCCCTGTGATATCGATTCCTACATGTCCAAACTCGAGGAATCAGAATATGATGAGGCCCACTGTCACAGCTGTGGAAAAAAACACCAAGACTATGACATTTGGAAGAACCCCATGCACATGTCCCAGAGGGAAGAGCCTGGCATGCGAAGCACCTGGCACACACGCTCTTCGTGTTCCAGCACATCTTCCCGCAGGAGAGTAGTCCACAAAAAAATGACATCTGTGGATAGCATCCACACCACATCCAGTGAGGAATTCTCTGAGCACATTGTGCGAGAGTCCTCATCCTACTCAGAGACTATAAAGAACAGAGTGGCGTATCGATCTATTAAAAAGTGTGTGTGCCGAAGTGATTTATCCACCGGTGCTTCCAATGGAGAAGAACAGCAGGAACATACCAGGACAAGCACAGGAAACAGCCAGAGGCCTTCATCCTTGGGCTTGATGTCACATTCAAGCTGTGAAAACAACCTGGATACTCAAGACAGCCCTGAAGACCAGGAGATCACCAAAATCATTTCACAGAATGAGGATGCAAATTGTTTTGAAGCTTCCTCTGTGAAGTGCTTGAAGGATGACCCAGAAGAGGTTGAAAGCAGCAAAGTTGGGAGTGTCATGTCCAGGTCATCCCTGCAGTCTAGGCAGAGCAAGAAGAATGTGTGTGATGAAGTGAGCAGTGTGGGCAGGAGCATGTCCTCCTCAAGCCTTCAGAAGGCAAACCAGGGAGAGAACAGCCAGTGCTCCACCCCTGCCAACAGTGTGCACAGCAAGTCCAGTAACTGCACCACACCAAAAGAAAAGGCTGAGCAGGGTGACGCCTCTGATGACAACCCAGTGGTGTCCTCTTTCTCCAGCGAGTCCTGCCCCAAGAAGGAGGCTGAAGAGGTGGAAGCAGAGCAGGAAGAAAGTGAAGTCAATGAAGTCAGCTCAGTGTCAGCAAAAACAAAGCCAAGCCAATCAATCAGGGGTGAGAGCAGTGAAGGGGAACGATGCTCTACGGAAGGAACCCACCGTTCCAAGGCTAGCAACAGGAGCAGCAAGAAAAGTGGCAGTGAAGAGAACGTTCCATGCAGTGTCTCTTGCTCTTCCAGAGGGTCCAAAAAGAGCAAACGCAGCCACGTTCATTTGGATGCACAGTCTGAAATATCTGTGTCTTCACTTGAATCCACTCCGAATAAAAAGAATTCCCTACATGCAGATGATGTGAGATCGGGCAGCAGAGCATCAATTTACTCCAAAAGCTCATGTGACATCAAGAAAAAATCTGCTGGAGACACCATGTCTCATAAGTCAGGATCTCTTCACTCAAACATTTCATCTACCAGTGAACCAGAGGCAGCTGCGGGTCCTGCTGAGGAGGAGACCTCAAAAAGTACTGCCAATGGCTACAGTGAAAGTCCAAAAAGCTCAAAGAAAAGAAGCCATAAAGAAGAAAACAGCAAGTCATCATCCCTCTGCTCAAGTCTTTCAAGTCCTAATGGAAAATCTGGAAAGGGTCATGCCAAGATTAGTTCTGAACCCTCTTCTTCAAAACAGGGAAGCATGAGTGGGAGTGTATGTTCAAAAGTTGACCACCCAAGTGAGGATGGGGTTAGGAATGGAAAACCCACAAGTAGCTCCTCAAGAGTCTCTTCAAAGTCAGAAATAAAAGATAAATGCGTGTTGACCCAGATATCCCAGGAAACTGATGATAAGTGTTCACAATCAAACATGTCTCTGTCTTCAAAATCAAGACCGACAAACAGGAAAAATTTTCATGTGAAGGTGTCAAATTCCAGCCGGGCATCAGTGTCAGAGACTATGTCAGTGTGCAGTCTGCAATGCCCTGCCCCACCAAAAGGGAAGCCAAAGAGAAAAAATATCCGTGCGACCATTTTGAAGAATTCCTCCATCAGCAGCATCGGCACCGAGTCCGTGCTGACCGCAGGGAGAGAGCAGAAAGAAATTGTGGATTCCTCCAAAGCAACTTCCTACGGCTCTAAATCCGCTGCAACCGAAGGAAATGGTCAGAATAATAAAGAGATTGATGATTCTTGCAACAAAAAAACAGAGGAAGAGGTAGAAGACGCAGGTGTTCAGGAGGAAGGAGGTGATTTAATGCCATCAGCTCTACCAAATGCATCTCCAGAAGAAGTTGTGCAAGAGTGGCTCAGGAAAATCCCTTCGGAAACATTGCTCATGAAATATGAAATGGAAGATGATGGAGAAGAGGAACATGCAGAGTCAACCACTGAGGTTTCACACTGTACAAATGCCGAGGAAGCCCCGGAGGAGGAAAAAGCTGAGGAAAAGAATGAGGAGGAGGAGGAGGCTGAAAAAGATGAAGCAAAGGATGAAGAAAAGGATGAAGTAAAGGATGAAACAAAGGTTGAAGCAAAGGATGAAGTGGAAGAAGAGAAAGCAGAAGACACAGCTGTTGTTGAAGAGGCTGAAGAATGTGTGAACCAGGAAGAAATCTCTGAGGTTCCACCTGAAGCTGCTGAGGCTGAGCAGGCAGAATGCAACAAGTCAGTTACATCCAGCCAAAACAACAACAAGAGAGACCTTCCAACCTCTGTCCAAACGTCTGTCCAGATCATGAAGGCCTTGCTCAGTTCAAAGCATGAGACCAAATTTGACCGATCAAACAGTCTGCCTGAAGTATCCCCCACAATGGGGAGGAAACTGAGTAACTCTGCCAACATTTTGATTACTTGTCTTGCCAGCCTCCAGCTCCTTGATGAAGAGTCGGAGGATCCATCAGAAAACTCAAAACATTTGAATAAGTCAAGGTATACAGAGCTGCTAAATATTTTTCAAGCCCTGTGGTTTGGGTGCACTGCTGAAAGGAGTGGCCCAAGCTCAGATCAAGAGGCAAGCAAGGTGGCAATGCCAGTGTCTGGGTCTAAAGCCCCCAAATCCATGGATCACGCCTTCACTCCCATGTCCTCCTCTGGGGTTGATGTTTGCAGTTGCTCTGGTGGCTCAGGAGAAGAGTGCACAGCTGGTGCCACGTTGGTGGCACAGAAAACCATGGAATGCAAATCAGCCGAGCAAATGGAAAATGCAGAGACTGGCACAGAAGTGACTGAGGTCGAGGAGCAAAGTAAAGAGGAAGAGCAGCCATCCCGCCCTTCCACAGCCTGCTCAGAGGCAAAAGGTGAGGAAAAAGCAGAGTCTGCTAGAGAGCAGTCTGTAATCCAGGAGGAAGAAGAGAAAAATGAGGATCAGGGCAGTAACTGTGAGCATGATCAGGGGGAAGGAGGAGAAAATGAAAACGAAGAAGAAAACAAATTAGCTGAAACTGGAGAACAAGAGGAAGCTGAAGCTGTGAATGATGAAGTCCCACAAGAAAACCCTGAAGAAGAGGCTGACCTGCCAGAGGCCACTGGTGATGAAGAAAACCCTGAAGAGGAAGCTGACCAGCCAAAGACCACTGGTGATGCAAATGTTGGTGATGCCGATGTTGGGACGGAGCTGAAAGAGGAGGTGCAGGAGCAGCCCCAAGAAGAGTCACCAAATGACCCCGAGCCCAAAGTTGATACATCCACCAGTGTGGGCACATCCCTTGTCCAGCAAAACTCCGTGGATCCAGACCCAACCTGGGTCCTGAGACTGCTCAAGAAAATCGAGAGGGAGTTCATGGCTCACTATGTCAATGCCATGAATGAATTTAAAGTCAGGTGGAACCTGCAGGACAATCAGCAGATGGATGCAATGATACTGGAGCTGAAGGAGGAAGTAAGTAAAAGGATACAAAAGAGCATAGAGAAGGAGTTGAGGAAGATCAGAAGCAGAGCAGGAAGGAGGATGCCGAGACCTCCAGAGGGGCCACCCACACGTGAGTCCAAACTCCAAACCGAGCAGAGGAGATGGAGACTGCAAACTATGCATAAAAAGTCCCTCTTTGGGGACAAAAATGGTGCCCAGATGAGGCTGGAGGAGACATCAGACTTATCATTTGATGTAGATAATGACTTCAACCTCAGTGCAGCTTTGGAGGACAGCATGAGCAAACAATCCAGTGAGGAGGAATATTGTCCATGTGACTCTTGTGTGAGGAAAAAACTGGCTTCCAGGCCTGCCAGAGCCCCTGTGGTGGCTACCAATGCCCCAGTGATGAAAGCCTTTGATTTGCAGAAAATCCTGAGGCTGAAGAAGAATGGCAATGAGGAAGCCGTTGTGGCAGAAGCAGCCCAGGACACCAAAACACTTCCCAATGGTTCTGTGGAAGAAGGGGCAGAAAATGAGAAGGATGAGGAGCAGCCTCAGGCAGGTGAAACAGAAGCAGAGGAAGAAGAAGGAAAAGAACCAGAATTAAATGAAGATGATGGCACAACATTGAATGGAGATGGAGAAGAAACGGAAGTAGCAGAGAGTCAAAACACTGAGTTGGAAGATGAGGCCAAAACTGAAGAAACTAAAGAAGAAGAAGCAGAAAAAGGAGGGGAAGAAACAAAAGAAGGAGAAGAAGAGGAAGCAAAAGAGGAGGAGGAAGAGAAAGAGGAAGAAGAAATGGCTAAGGCTGAAGAGGAGGGGGAGGAAATAAAAGAGGAGGAGGGTGAAACTAAAGAAGATGAGGAAGTAAAAGAGGAAGAAGTAGAGGAAAGTAAGGAGGAAGAGGAACTAAATGAGGAGGAAGAGAAGGAAGTGGAAGAGGGAGTGAAGGAGGAGGAAGAAACAAAGGAGGAGGAAGGGAAGGAGGAAGATGAAGAAGGAAAGGAAGAAGAAGGGAAAGAGGAAGAGGAAGGGAAGGAAGGAGAGGAAGAAGCAAAAGAGGAGGAGGAGGAAGCCAAGGAGGAGAAGGAAGAAACCAAAGAGGAGGAAGAAGAAACCAAAGAGGAGGAGGAAGAAGCCAAAGAGGAGGAAGAAGAAACCAAAGAGGAGGAGGAAGAAGAAGCAAAAGAGGAAGATGAAGAAGCCAAACAGGAGGAGGAAGAGGCCAAAGAGGAGGAGGAGGAAGCAAAAGAAGAGGAGGAAGCTAAAGAGGAGGAGGAGGAAGAAGGGAAGGAGGAAGAGGAGGAAGCAAAAGAGGAGGAAGAAGAAGCAAAAGAGGAGGAGGAGGAAGGAAAGGAGGAAGAGGAAGAAGCAGAAGAGGAGGAGGAGGAAAGGAAGGAAGAAGAGGAAGAAACAAAAGAGGTGGAGGAAGCAAAAGAGGAAGAAGAAGAAGCAAAAGTGGAGGAGGAGGAAGGGAAGAAAGAAGATGAAGAAGCCAAAGAGGAGGTGGAGGAAGAAGGGAAGGAGGAAGAGGAGGAAGCAAAAGAAGAGGAAGGGAAGGAGGAAGAAGAAGAAGAAGAAGAAGAAGAAGAAGAAGAAGAAGAAGAAGAAGAAGAAGAAGAAGAAGAAGAAGAAGAAGAAGAAGAAGAAGAAGAAGAAGAAGCAAAAGAAAAGGCAGAAGGGGAGGAGGAAGTAGAGGAGGGAGATGAAGAAGCAGAAGAAGAGGAAGAAGCCAAAGTGGGAGAGGAAGAAGCTAAAGAGGAGGAGGAGGAGGAAGGGAAGGAGGAAGAGGAAGAGGAAGAAGCCAAAGAAGAGGAGGAAGAAGCAAAAGAGGACGAGGAAGAAGCCAAAGAGGGGGGGGAAGAAGAAGAGGAGGAGGAGGAAGAAGCAAAAGAAGAGGAGGAGGAAGGAAAGGAGGAAGAGGAAGAAGCCAAGGATGAGGAGGAAGAGGAAGAAGCAAAAGAAGAGGAGGAAGAAGGAAAGGAGGAAGAGGAAGAAGCCAAGGATGAGGAGGAAGAGGAAGAAGCAAAAGAAGAGGAGGAAGAAGGAAAGGAGGAAGAGGAAGATGTCAAAGAGGAGGAGGAAGGGAAGGAGGAAGAGGAAGAAGCCAAAGAGGAGGAAAAAGAAGAAGGGAAGGAGGAGGAGGAAGAAGAAAAAGAAGAGGAGGAGGAGGAGGAAGGAAAGGAGGAGGAGGAAGAAGCCAAAGAGGAGGAGGAAGAAGTAAAGGAGGGAGAGGAAGAAGCAAAAGAAGAGGAGGAGGAAGGAAAGGAGGAAGAAGTGAAAGAGGAGGAAGATGTGAAAGAGGAGGAAGCAGAAGAGGAAGAAGAGCAAAAAGAGGAAGAAGAAACAAAAGAGGAGGAAGGAAAGGAGGAAGAGGAAGAAGGAACAAAGGAAGATGAGGAAGAAAAGGAAGATGAGGATCAAACAAAAGAGGAGCAGGAAGTGGAAGAGGAAGAAGCAAAAGAGGAAGAAGAGGGAGAAAAAGAGGAGGAAGAAACAAAGGAGGAGGAGGAAGAAAAAGAGGAAGAACAAGAAGAAGAAGCAGCTCAAAATGAAGAGCAAGAAGCTGAAGAAAAGTCTGAAGGTGAACAAGAAGGTGAAAATGAAGCTGAAGAAACAGAGGAGCCAGGGGATGAGGAAGTCGTGGCTGATGATGAGGCAGAGACATCAGAATGCAGAGGAGATGCTGAGGGCTCTGGAACTGAAAACAATCCTCAGGAAGGAGATCAAGAAGCTGAGCAAGATGAAGCTGAGGCAAAAGAAGATGCAAAACCAGAGTCAGGAGATGAGGCTGAGGAGAAAAGCAGTGAAAGAGGTGAGAATCCTGATGAGAATGATGAAGAACCCACTGGGGATGACCCTGAGAATGCACAAGAAAAACATGAAGACCAAGGCAACAACAAAGTTTCTGAGAAAGCCTCAAAGATCAAAGGCAAGAGAACCAACAAAAGGTTAGAGACTCTGAAAAAATCCACAGCCTTTTCTTGTTATTCTTCTGTCGGAAACTTCTCACAGCAATCCCAGAAGGGGTCTGATGATGAAGAGGAAAGAGTAGATGAAGAGGAAGGAGGAGTCAAAGAGGAAGGAATAACTGAAGAGGAAGCAGTTGAAGAGGAATGCAAAGGTGATGATAACCCCACCAACGACCACCCAAATGGAGAGGTTCGAAGCGATGAGAGCTCCAAACCCTCTCAGATGTATCCTGACAGTGACGAAGAAGAGGAGGACAAAGAATCTTCAGGTTCTGATCCCGTGGGAGATGAGGAGCAGCCAGATGCTGAAGGTGCAGATCCAAAGGAGGCTGAAAACACTGAGGAAGTTCAGGCTTCTAAAAAGAAAGAAAACTCTGATGAGATTGACCAGGATGACCTGGACTTCTAGAACTGTTGACTAAAAACTGACTTTTTTCTTTCTTTCTTTCTTCCTTTCTTTCTTTTTTAAAAGTATATTTTCATTACATATCTCAGTATCTCTGGTGAGTTGAGCCCTCGTAATCGGCTTTTCTTCTGAGCTAAATGTGGTAAACTCAGTCTTGAATCCTGTGAGTATTGTTGCAATTACCTGCCCTCATTTCTAGAGGGCTAGTAGCTCATTAATATCCTGTGGTCTCAATAGATAGGTGGTTTGGGGAAAGGGAAGGCTGTTTTGTTTCGGATACCTTCTAGCTCCCACCCTTTAAGCCATGCTGTTTGCTGCTGGAGTGATCTGTGGCTCTGCTGGGCATCGTCTCTGGGTGACTTTGGGATGCCTTTCACCTGCTGCACGCCATTTTCCTGGAGAGATTGCCAATCCACAGAAACACGACAAAATCAGGATTCATTGCCAAAGTCTGGTCAGAGCCCACAGAGATGTACATTGATGTACATTCATGTTCCTCCCTATCCCCCCTTCCCTATACCCTGTATATTTATCTTGTCCTCACCTACCCCACCTCCTCTGTACCCAGAAAAAAAGAGTCTGAGATAGCAAAGATTTACCCATTTTCCCCTTTTTCCCCCCCCTTTAGTTGATGTTGAGCTCATTGCTCATTTCACTGGAAGCCTCAACATGGAGAAAGGTCTTTCCAGTAGATCCTCTTCCAGACCCCATCTCTTTGTACTGTGCTCATCACTATAGTGGTAGATAAAAAAGATGAGTTTATTCCCTGTCAGGTGTCTGAGAAGTGGTTGAAGTCAGTATTGACCAAATTAGGGATAGATCCAATCCCTTGTGATGTCCTTTTCTATGCCAATGATGGTATTGAAGCACTTTACAACCAGCTGGGATCCCTCACACAATTTTGCACGAGGCCCTGTTCTGGAGCTGATGGGATTTGCAATGGCTTGATGCCCCATCCTTGCACATAAAATTTAAACTAATTTCCCCTTTAACATGGAAAAGCTTTGGGCATTTGTGCTGCAGCAAACGGCTGGAAGAGGCTGAAGCATTTATTGAAGAACTTGGACTTTACAAACCACAATAGAACTGCAAACGTCATTTAGCAAATGTTTTTTACCAGATTGTAACTTTTTTTTTTTCTTTTTCCCTTCCTCTGGGAAAATATAAACATTTCTGGATGAATGCCCAACTAATGCCAGGAGAAGTTTGACCATACCTCAGCTGCATACTTGTGTAAAGCTCTTAGGGACACAGTTCATTTTATCAAAAATTTGCAGGGAGAAGAAAAGAGAGGGGTTGAAAACAAAATGCCTTAAATTGTATGGAGAAAAAGTATGTGTGTAGTGTTGTGTTGGGTTTGTGAAGATGTATGCTAACATGCTTAAATAATCAGTATTCCAAATTAAATAATTCCTGTGGTTTTCATTTCTAGAATCCATTTCTTAAACTTGCAGCCAGAGATAAGATTCATTTCACTCAAATGAAGAACTAGGTTCAGCTCCAGAGGCAAACACCTAATTTTGGGTCTCTGAGGAGTAGGGGTGTTTGGGAGAAGCCAGTGGAGAGCTGGATCTCAGATGAGCTGTTCCCACAAAGGCTGACCGTGCCTCCAGGAAGATCATCCAGGGACAACAGCACCATCCTCTAGATGGAGAAGTTAAAATAACCTTCCTCAAAAGAAGGACAGCCCTGTCTGTGAGCCTCATGGAGTCACAGAATGGTTTGGGTTGGAAGGACCTCGAACATCATCCATTTCCAACCCCCTGCCATGGACAGTGACACCTTCCACTATCCCAGATTGCTCCAAGCCCTGTCCAGCCCGGGACACTTCCAGGGATCCAGGGGCAGCCACAGCTTCTCTGGGCACCCTGTCCCAGGGCCTCCCCACCCTCACAGGGAAGGATTGCTTCCCAATGTCTAACTTAAATCTCGTCTCTTTCAATTTTTATGCATAAAGTAATCTAGTCCAGAGCATCAGGTCCAGCTGTTAACCTAGCACTGCCAAACCCACCACTAAACCATGTCCCCAGATTCTACATCATGTATAGAACCCTTTTGGTTTCATAATCATCTTTGTGACACATCAGTCCATGCAGGATTCCAAAAAGAACTGCCCCTGGTAGTCACAGCTCTGATCCTGACATGAGGAAGTGGTACATGTTGAGTGAACTCTAAACATTCCTGGTGAAATGTGTCCCCCTGAGACATCCAGACTCCCACCATAACCAGCAGAGAGAGAGGGGCAAACCCTGTGATTCATCTGCAGCTCCCTTAGGAGGAGGGGGACTGCACTGCCAGCAGGCACATTTCCACCTGCAGAGTGCACAGGGAGCCTAGACAGCTTCCTCAGGTGAAAATCACACAACCACAGAATTATTAAGTTCTAAAAGGCCTCCAAGACAATCAAGTCCAATCTGTGACTGACTCCACCTTGTCACCCAGACCAGAGCACTGAGTGCCTCATCCAGTCATTCCTTAGAGACCTATAGGAGTGGGGACCCCACCACTCTCCTGGGCACCCCTTCCAAAATGTCCCAATGGGAAGAGCTGATCTCACTGCAGCTACTCTAAAGCATCTTCATTACTTTTAGGCTGTCAGACAACAGCTCAAGCCAGTCATCCCATGGAAGTTTTAAAAGTTGGGGTTTTTTTGGCTCCAAGATAACAAGGGGAATGGCTTCAAACTGAAAGAGTTTATGTTGGATATTGGGAAAAAATTCTTCCTGTGAGGGTGGTGAGGCCCTGGCACAGGGTGCCCAGAGAAGCTGTGGCTGTGCCTGGATTCCTGGAAGTGTCCAAGGCCAGCTGGACAGGGCTTGGAGCAACCTGGGATGATGGAAGGCATCCCTGCCCATGGCAGGGGGTGGAACTGGGTGATCTTTAACATCCCTTCCAACCCAAACAATTATGGGATTCTATGACTGCCTTTCTGTGCTATTGCTAAAAGCCACTGTTGGAACTTTACAGGTTAGGGAAAGGGCAAACATTTCCCAGGATTTCTCCTGCAGCTGCTGACTTTGATCACTTTAAAGCTGCTTACACAGTCAACGCCACGCCCTGCTCATGTTGAATCAGTCAGTTCCTCACCTTGCAGCACGGGCAAGGAGAAAGAAACTGAAAGGAACACAAAAATGCAGCTGTCAAACCATGAAAACTGAAATCACCTAAGGTCCTGCCCAGCAGACCTGTCCCACTCACATCTGTGTTTGTCACCATGTCTGGGCAGTGACTCACACATATGCCAGTCACAGTCAGGGCAGAGTGAGCTCTGCTCACCAAAATCCCCACTCAGAGGGGCTGGGGAGCAGCCAGTGGGGATCCAAGACAGATGTTGCTGAAGGAGGTGTCTCCTTCCTCCCCTAGTCTCACCCAGGATGGCCCAGAGAAGGAAGCAAGCAGCTGGAAAGGATCCCTCACAGCCACATCCCTGGTGCTCCCAGCGTTTGCATTTCCCCTTGGCTGCGGCGACTCAGGCGCCTGTTGGGTCTTGCAGCTTCCCCTCTCCCTCTGACAGCACAGGAACACGTGTTCCCAGCCAGCTCCAGGGCTGTCACGTTCAGAGGGGCTGGGGAGATCACTCCTGTCACCACCTGGGAGGGATTACAGCTGCTGTCTTTCAGCAGGGCTGAGGAGGAGGAGGAGGAGGGAGCAGAGGCGGCGTGAGGCTTGCACGGCCGCATTTCGTGTTTTCCTGTGATCCTCTGCCTGGCTTTGGGGTGGTTGTTTTTGTTCCTTTACCAGCCAGAAAAATTGCTTCTTGATGTGCCTCAGCTTTGTTTGCCTGCTTGGTTTTTGAAATGGGAAATATCCAGTGAAAGATGAGGAGGAGCGTGGTGAAAATTCAAGTGCAAATCATGGAAATGAAGGAAATGTGCTTCCCAAAGCTGAGGTCTTTGCAGATGTGTGTGAGCAGACTCCTCTCACTAATGGAGAGCAATAAACCCCCTTTCCTGGTGGCTCCTTGTTGACACAGTGCCATATTTAGCTCCAGCCACTTGAAATCCCAGCTGCCTGACAGGAAAGGGTGGTTTGTGGTTATTTCTGGACCTCAGGCTCCTCCAGTATGTTTTGCTCTGGAGGGCAGGGAGAGTTTCCAAGCTGATTGTGGATGTGCCCTGCAAGCTCCCTCTTAACTGGAAGGTGGAGAACTTTGCACTGCAGGGCTTGATGGCTCCTTGGCAAAGTGCAGGAATCAGTGCTCCTCCTGGATTGGATGGGATGGGAGCACTCAAATCCATGCACACATCAAGCTCCAGGTGTTTGGTAGGTGCAGTGTTTTGCTCCAAAAGTGTGACACTCCTTTCCTAGGGGTAAATCCATCAGTCCCACTGCTCCTCCAGAGAGGCACTTCCTCAAGGCTGCAGGAAGAGTGATGAGGACACGGGATAAAAAACACACAAAACTGGTTTAAACTCGGACCATGCATTAAATCCTTGGTCACACTCAGTCCCTGCAGCTTGCCCTGCTCCAGCTGGGATTCCTTGAACCAAACACTTGGGAAAGGGTGTTTAAAGAAGGCTTGAAGCAAACACAGGCTGCCTGGGGCTGTGGGATCTCTCACCATCTCTGCTGATGAAGCTGCCCTGCTTTTGGTGAAAAATCTTCCCAGAGCTGCAGGATAAACTCAGCACAGAGAGGGGCTCATTCTGCACCTCTGAATGGTGAATGACCCAGTCTTTTACATCCCAGAAAAAATGCCAAGATATCTCCTGAGCTGTGTCCATCCAACACAGCTTTCTAGGAGGTGACTCAACTGGGAATTCCCTAATTATTCCAGTCCTTTCCTTTTTGGTGTGGTCAGCTAGGTGTGTGCACATCCTCTACATGCCAGGGAAAGGGAGGGATTATTTAGGGATGAATTCCTGGTATTCCACACCTCCTGCTAAAGGCAGAAGAAGAGGTATTTTATGTAATCCTCTAGAAAATATGAAGCCTGGAGAGGGAAAGAGAGGGATTATTTAGGGATGAATTCCTGATATTCCAAACCTCTTGCTAAAGGCAGAAGTAGAGGCATTTTCTGTGATCCTCTACAAAATATGAAGCCTGGAGATGTTTATTTTCTCATGCCCATCAGCCACAGCCCCCATGACCTCATCAGGCTCAAGGAGCAACCTCCGTAACCCCGTGGCCACTTCTAATTTTAACTCCCTGCCCTCTGATCCGAGCACCAGGGTTTGTGCAGCTCCAACAGGAAACATCCCTTGCTGACCTTTCTAATTCCAGGAGCCTGATGCTTGCTTATCCCTGCAACCCACAGGAAAACCCCTGCCTAAGAGCCACCTGCGCCGTTCACAAGGAATCCCATTTTGCTGCAGCTGAGAGGATCCAGCCCCCCTGCTTGGAAAAGGATGTGTTTATTCTCAGCCCTCTGGTGTGAAAGTGGGGCTGGAGTGTGAGGGTGGAAAGGTCAGGCCGTGACAGCCTGGTGGGTTTTTTATTTTCCCCTCAGTAAAAAGGGCTCTGCCTATTGTAGAGTGCTGGCCCACAGACGTGACATGCGTTAACCTTTCAGCTCTTGCATAAAGGATGGTGCTGGGGCTCATTTTCCAGTTCTAAAAGAGCTGAGCCAGGCTCTTTGAGGCCCGTGACAGAGAGGGAGTGGGCGTAGCAGCAAGGTCAGGGCAGTGCCTCCTAAGCGGATGGAAGCGCTTCCCTGTGGTGCCTAATTAGTTTATTCCAGCACAGAAATCCTCCCCCTGCACCGGGCCTGACCTGGGGGTTCTCCCTCTTCCCAAGGGCAGTCCAGACTTGGGGCAGTGCTTACTTTGGGTCCTGTTCTGGTTCTCCTGATCTCCTTGCAGAGAAGGCTGTAGGACTCAGGCTCATCCAACAAACACCATCCTTCCCACTGCTATCCCAAAGCATCCTCTCCATCACAGCAACCTCAGCCACTCAAGGCTAATCCCATGTTAAGTTTCATGAGTGGCACGGGTAAGTCTCTGCAAAAAAAACCTCTTTGTTGTGCACTAAAACATTTGAAGAATGATTTGTGAGTTGTTAAATATTCAAATTTCTGTATTTCTTTTTCAAGTGTCAGTTTCTTCCCACGTTATCCAGAGCAGGAACTCTGCTGAAGAACAAGGAAACAACTCCTGCTCTTGAGTAGCAGGACTCACCCTCCTCAAGGAGTCAGGAGCAGGCAAGGAATGCAGCCAGGTTTGGCTCTCCCTCAGTCTGTCCTGGGCTGCAGTCCCTCCCTGGCTGTCCCTCCTTGCATCAGACACCTGATTCATCAAACCCCAGGGAGGGCAGGCACAGCCCAGTGCTGCAATCCCTGCAGGAATTCACCGAGTCACAGAATGCTTTGTGTTGGGAGGAACCTTAAAGCTCATCCAGTGCCACCCCCTGCCATGGGCAGGGACACTTTCCTCTAGCCCAGGTTGCTCCAAATCCCATCCAACCTGACCTTGGACACTTCCAGGGATGGGGCAGGATAATGCTCTGCTCTGGGCAGGATAATGCATCAAGTTGTCCTTGAGGAAGGACAAAACCCTTCTGCTCTCTCACCTTGTGGGCTGCACAACCCTTGCTGATGCCATGCACTACCTAAGGTGTATTTGGGGAGTTGGGGAGTTTTAATCTTGCCTTGATCTTTATGGTGACATCAGACGTGTTGGTTGGTTTGGGCTGATAAACCAAGTCACGTGATGGAGCAGAAAGGGAGCAGGGGTTTCACATTAAAATCTGCAATGATTTGAAGAATGGAAGGCTTGCTGTTAATAAAAATATCCTTATTTTTCTGAGAATCCAATTTATATTTTATGGCAAAAGTCTTGATCTCTTCCCAGTCTCCCACCTTGTCCCAAACCTGACCTTGAAGGCAAACATCCATGCTTTATTTCACTTGGCTTCTCAAGAAACCTGAAGAAGAAAAATAGATCCATAGGATCATAGAATGGTTGGAAGGGACCTTAAAGATCATCCAGTTCTGACCCTCTGCCATGGGCAGGGAATAGAAGGACACTAAGGAGTAACCTGGGGACAGAGCTTGTCCCAGAGGTAAGAAATGTTTCATTACACCTGGCACCAATTGAAAATTCCATCCCAAGAATACAAATTCACATCAAGAGTAAAATTTTAGAAGTTGCTAGAGTAGTAATTCAGCTTTCTGAACAGTAATGTAGTAACTTTTGTTTTCAGCCCTGGGGATGCACTTCATAAATAAGAAAACTTAAGGAATAAGACCGAGCTAGTGAGGGCTCTGGCAATATCAGCCCACCACAGCAACACGTGCTGGGAGGGAAGGAGAACTGAGGAGCCAATTGCACCTCTCACATGTGAGAGATGTTTCTTATCTCACCCCTGCCCACGCTGCAAGGATTTGGTTACATCAGAAGTCTTTTGGAGCTGTCAGCCTGTCCCAGCAAGGGACCACATCTAATCTCATCAGGTTTCACCTTCCTGTGACACCCCTGAGCAAGGAAAGAGGATTGTGCATCTCTGGCCACACCCTGGGTTCACATCACATGTGAGAGGGCTCTGCTGGAGAGGGAGGACAGAAAATGGGGAGAAAAATGAGCCCCCTGTCCCTGTCCCTTCTGTCACTTTCCTGTCACTCCTCCCTGTCTCTTCCTGTCTGGGGATCCTGGCAGACACTGACCTTTTCCCAGCAATGTGACAGGAATCCAATGTCCCTCTTGGAGCTGTTCCCTGCCAGGGAGACAGGGAAGGCACCAAGGGGAGCTGGAAGAACCCAGAACCCACAGCCATAAAAGAAAAGGAGAGGAACAGAGCATCCATCCTCAAACAGGGAAACATGAGCAAGCACAGGAGTCTGATTCTCTTTTCCAAATCAGGAGTAGTTTGAGCAATCCTGCTTTTGCTTTTTGCCACCATTTTTGGAGCAGACTACCTCATGGAGAATGAAAGGGTGGATTTGTTAGTTTCATTAACAATCATTCATTAGAATTCATTTCTATACTAATTACTTCTGCATTTGGTGCTAAGATGGGAAGTCTTTTACAGTTTCCTGACCCTCAGGATCACAAGAGAGAACTCCATGAGCTGGGTGTCCTAAAAGAGTTTTATTGATTTGTGGGGAAGATACACAGAGAGAGGAAAATCCATTTTGCTCTGGCATGGATATTCAAACCTGGAGAGGAATTTGAAACAACACCACTGCCTACATGTTATCAGGAACACCTACAGGCTGGTATTTCTCCAGTTAACATATCCATAGGCCTTGAGGATCACAGAATCATGGAATGGTTTGGGTGTGAAGGAACCTTAAAGCTCATCTTGTTCCATTAGAAGGAACACCTTCCACTATCCCAGGTTTCTCACATGTCCAGCCTGGCCTTGGACACTTCCAGGGATGGAGCAGCCACAGCTTCTCTGGGCACCCCAGGCTTCTCACCACCCTCAGAGGGAAGAATTTTTTCCCCAATATCCCCTCTAAAGATCTGGTCAGCGTTTTCAGAGCAGGCTATGCCATGCATAGCCAGCAGAAACAGACACAGAAATGTTTTCCCAAGTCCCACCAGTGTTTTTCAGTCAGGGGTATAAGCAGGGAACTGAACTCTTGAGTGGTCTCAAGATGTCCCATCTGGAAGGCATTTTTCTTGGCATAACTTATCCATGGGAAGAACATGATCTTCCATGGCAATGCCCTAACTTCTGGAATATCCAATCCTTGCCATGCACCATTGGATAATTTATTGGCAGAGATTCAGTGCAGAGCACCTATGGATTAGTGCCCTTTGCTATAACACAGAAAATACAGGTTCAAGCTCCATATGGAGCTATTTTAACAAGGGCACCCTGGCAGTGAGGAGAGAGGGTCTAACTGCTCAAAAGGCAAGAGGTTTCTTCCTCCTGCTGCACAAATTTTTGCAAGGAACAAGCTGGCACCCTCTGTATGCACCCTCTGGATCAATCCCCAAAGCCAAGCAGGCAGGGACACGCTCAGCTGGTGAATCCCAGCAGGGTTTAGGGGTGAGTAAGCTCCTCACTGATCATCACTGCTGAGAATCAGGCAGCTCCAAACACGTCCTGAAATGGAGAAATTTTATGTGGTGAGGACTGGACTGATGGGAATAAAGAGCCACCGATGCATCTCGGGGTAGGTGGTGGCAAAAAGTTATTCCTTTTGGGAATTAACTACTCTGAAGGTTTGCTGCACTGAAATCCCAGGGGAGATGAATAGCACAGGGCCTTTGTTAAGCTCAGGGAATCCAGAACACCAATTTTTTGAGGAGTCAGACTCACTAATTTTCTTCATCCCTGATAAAGCAGAAGCAATTGACTCAGCAGAACTGGACATTATCCTCTGCTCTTTGGTGACCAGGGACAGGACACTGAGAATGGCTGGTGCTGTGCCAGGGAGGGTCAGGCTGGATGTCAGGGAAAGATTCTTCCTTTCCCTGACAGGGAAAGGTTCTTAAGAGTGTGATGGGCACTGAGCAGGCTCCCCAGGGAATGGTGACCTTCCCAAAGCTGCCAGAGCTCCAGGAGCATTTGGACAATGCTCTCAGGGGTGCACAGGGTGCGATTGTTGGGGTTGGGAGGCCAGGAGCTGGACTGGATGATCCTTATGGGTCCCTTCCAGCTTAGGATATTCTTTGATTGCACAATTTCCTGTGGCAATGAAGAGGAGGGGAGAAAGGCCACTACAAAGACAATGGAAGTTTCATCTAAAGACTAAGGAATTGCCTCCCAGTTTGGGGAAGGCTGGGTGAATGTTGATGGGTGATGAACTGAAGCTTCACCATGCCTTCCTGGAGACCCTGTCACCCTGCTGGAGTCACCCAATCACAGATGGACACAGCAGGGAAGGAGCAGAGCAATCCTTATCCTCACAGATGTAAGGGCGTGTGTAACCTCAGGTCTGTACCAATCCCTGCAGCCCTTGGACATCCGTGCCCACATTCCATCACTTCCTTGCATCCATAAACATGTGCAGCCCTCTCACCTCCCTTCCATTTTGATTCTCCTCAGCAGCAAAAGCTGAAATTCAATTTACCAGGGATGAATGAATTTGGGTTAAATTGGTGCCGCGTGTACAAGTGGCAGCTGTTTTGTCATGGATGTGATGCACAGCAAACTCTGCTGAATATTTGCCCAAACTCCACTGACAGGAGGGGTTTGCCCTCTGCATGTGGGAACCAGAGAGCAGCTCAAGTGGCACTTGCCACCTGTGTAATGACCGATGAGTCACCCCAGCTCCCTGTAACTGGAATTTAGCAGGAAGTTCACCTGGGGACACCTGCAGGTGTCCTGGCTGCCCATGCCCATAAACTGGAGCTCTCTGTAAAGTGAGGTGAAGCCTGCCCTGAGCATCAAGGAGAGAAAGGATAAAGTAATAAAATCCTTTAATGGTTTGGGTGGAAAGGCACCTTAAAGATTATCCAGTTCCACCCACTGCCATGGGCAGGGACACCTTCCACTACCCCAGGTTGCTCCAAGTTTCACCCAACCTGGTCTTGGACTCTTCCAGGGATGGGGCAGCTACAGCTTCTCTGGGCAGGTACTCACAAAGTGAGTCAGAGACTCACCGAGGGAGAAATTTCACCTTTACTGAGCAGTGCATCCCAGAAGCTCATCCTAAATGAAAGAGAGCTGCATTTTTTCAGGAATGGTATTACAGCTGCAGTAACTCTCAGACCTGGGGGAAAAAAAATATAATCCAAGCATAAAATATGAATTTTGGCCACTGCAGTAAAAGTGCTTTTACTTTTTCTAGGAAAAAGGTGTTGCATTTGGATCTGCATCTTCCAGGTGGGAGAACCTAGCAAAAGACCACCCTGTCTCCATGTTTGCAGTCCCTTCCTCCTCTGTGAGATCTCTGTGGAGTTTTCCCTCAATGCCTAAAGAGAGAAAAGATAAAACCCTGCATCATAGGACAGAGGAGAAATCAGGCAACTGTACTGAGACACCACTGGAACAATCCCTGTGATTATATTTAGTGGTCATATGAAGATATATTAATGATGAAAATCCCAAGAAGCCCAGCAATTTAAGAAGGTTGGAGTGGGGCTTTTTACAAGATCATGCAGTGACAGGACAAGGGAGAATGATTTTAAGCTGACAGAGGGCAGGGTTAGATGGGATATTGGGAAGAAATTCTTCCCTGTGAGGGTGGTGAGGCCCTGGCACAGGGTGCCCAGAGAAATTGTGGCTGCCCCTGGATCCCTGGAAGTGTCCAAGGCCAGACTGGACGGGGCTTGGAGCAACCTGGGATAGTGGAAGGTGTCCCTGTCCATGGCAGGGGGTAGGAACTGGATGGTCTTGAAAGTTCTTTCAAACCAAACCAATCCATGGTTCTGTGATTTTGGAAGAAGTGAGTGTGAACAAGAAATGACAGATTGTATCCCAACCCTTCAGAAATGGAATCACAGAGAGTGTTGAAGCGAAGGGAGACGACCCATCTTTGTTGATCAGCATCGAACTCCAATTTATTGATCTCACTTACACACTTTTATAGTGGTGTTAATTAAGCTCATGCATATTGCAAAATCTGAGATCATCATAGGTCACAGATTACACATTAACCCCTCCTTTTGTTTTCAATACCTGAGGTTTGTTATTGAATCCAAGATTTATTTTCTCACCCTGTTATGAAAGTTCTCAAGGTCTCCATGTTTGTCAACTTTTGCTTTCCCAAAACTTATCCAAGGACAAGATATTTACTTGTTATTAAAAACAACCTGAGAACTTCTGCTGTTTACATAAACGTGCCTGAGAACTTTTATTGTTTACAGAAACAGGCTGTGAGAATTTGCTCCTCACAGCTGCCTTTTACTTTTCCATCAGCTGTATATGATTATGGCATGTCTGAACAAACTCTATAAGCCATTTCTGAGCAAAATCCTCCAACAAGAGAGACAGACTGAGACAGGGAAATGGGTTAAGTCAAAGAAAATTAGAAAAATGGGTTATAGAAAAATGTAAAAAGATCAAAAAAAGAGAGGGTGACAAGACAGAAAAATTGACATGGAGGGAAGTACACCACCACTACAGACAGCAGTGTAAATAGATCAGGTGTGCCAGAGGTAAGTGAAACTACCACATCATCATCCAGTTCCTCTCTCTACCCTGAAAAAGAGTTTCTGCCTGTCTCTTCTTGTCCAGGCAAGTTTTAAAACCTCCTGAGGTTGGGTTTAAGGAGTGTGAGGTGTGTTTTCCTGCCTTATCCATACCTGCAGCTCTCCAGTGAACTGCAGAAATAAACACAGGTGGACAAAGCACAGGAATACTGCAGCAGGAAAGATGGGAAGAAGGAGCAGGGCAAAGGGAGGGAGCAGTAATGCAAAAAGGCAGCTGGGAATAGCTGGGGATCAGCTGTAAGAGGAAGGCTTCAGTTTGATATATGGTGCCAGAGACATTATTAATGATTTGCTGGGTTTTACCTTTAAAAACTTGGGGGGGATTATTTATTATGTCACCACAGAGCTTGTATGATCTATGAAAGGGGCCATAATATGTACCTGTTCCTGACCTCTCAGATTCACTGTGTTTTTAAAGTCTTTAATTAGGATTTAATTCTGCATTCCTGGAACAGAGGAAGAGTCTGTGGTGTATTTAAAGAAAAGAAAAACACTTTCCCCCCTTGCTTAAAATATCCCATTTGACCATGAATGAACAGCTCTGCTGAGAGACATCACAGCGTTTTCACAGGCCAAAGGATTGATTTTCCTCTGAAAATAATGAATAAACCGGGGACACACAACTGGACTAGAAATATTGCTAAAGCCCTTCCTTCAGTGAAGTTAACCAGGAAAGCAGTGAGCATTATCTGCATTCTGAGTGGGAATCTCTGCAGCAGGTATTCTGCATTTGGGAGAAAATGCCTGTGTTTTGGGTCCATAATCATCATTTGAGGCTGGGGAGAGGCAGGAGCTGCATATCCAACTCATCCAACATCCTCACTTGCCATGCACAGACAGAACGGCAGATAACCCACAGTTATCTGTGTCCTCAGCACCATCTTGGAAATCCTTCTCTTCTCTTCTCTTCTCTTCTCTTCTCTTCTCTTCTCTTCTCTTCTCTTCTCTTCTCTTCTCTTCTCTTCTCTTCTCTTCTCTTCTCTTCTCTTCTCTTCTCTTCTCTTCTCTTCTCTTCTCTTCTCTTCTCTTCTCTTCTCTTCTCTCTTCTCTGGTGGTCCCAGATGGGTGACAATGGCTTTTCAGAAGCCAAAATCCCTCTTGGCCTCTGTCTCCTGTCCTCAAAGCTCACACTGCAGACTCTGGGCATCCTCTCTGAGGCTCCAAAGGGATTGTTCTGGGCATGGCACAAGCTGGCAGTGAGTCAGCCCAAAATTGCAAGGGCAGAGAGGAAAGTGATGGGTGGCAAGGAATGGGGTGAGTGAACTGTCAGGGAAGAGCAGCTCAGTGCAGGCACACCCAAGGGTGAGGGTCAGTGCAGAGGAGGCGGATGTGAAGGGCTCCTCCCAAAGCTCCAGGATGAAGAGTGCCTGGATCACTCCAGCTCTGCCTGGCACTGAGATCTGGGGTGAATTCTGGGGTGAATTTTGAAGCTGTGTTATTGAGGAAAACAGATTTTTCTGGCTCCCTTGGTTCTCTGCACACACTGAGAAATCCCATAAGCACTGCACCAGGCTGAACTTACTTTTGGGCAGGAGAAGGCTCCAAATTTGTGAGTGGGATGTAGCCATGGCATTGAGGAGAAGGAGACATCAAAAGCTGGTTTATTACATTCCTGTTCTCCTCCATGAGCAGAGCACCTATTCCTGGTGGTTTGGAGCAGAAAAATAATAAAACAATCAGAATAACTATTCTGTATTGTGGGAAAGCGCACTTTTATCCTGCTCCTGGCCTGATTCTTCCCTTCCTCAATGCCTCACTGAGTGCCTTTGTTGGTTGATAGTTTCAACATGGGTGTTCATTCAATAAATACCAAGAGCACTTGCAATGGGCATTTTCCTGCCATGGGGGACCCATGCTCCTTAATTCCACCCTCCTGGGATTTGGGGGGTGGGAATTGGGTATTGGGGAGGTCAAGAGGGAATTTATCTGTGGTTGTCTCATGGTGGTGATGGCAAGTTTCTAACAGAGGTAGAATTTAAAAATCCTGGAATGGTTTGGGTTGGAAAGGACCTTAAAGCTCATCTCATTCCATCCCCACGGGCAGGGACACGTCCCACTATCCCAGGTTGCTCCAAGCTGGCCTTGGACACTTCCAAGCATGGAAGATCACTGTTTCTTGTGTGATTTTATACATTTAGTGCTCATCACTCCTGCACCAGTGGGATATAACCTGCAAATCCTCACCCTGGACTGTCCCAGGATGAGGCTATGAGAAAGAGGAACAGGGATGGCCCAGGTGTCCCAGACTCACCCTCAGTGATCTTTTAGCAGGAAAGTGAGGTACAGACAGCAAAATGTGAGGAATAAAGCTCAGGACAGAGCTGATATGGGATGAGAAGAGCCACCAATCATTCAAAATGATCATTATTATTTTTATTAAACTTCAAGGAGGCATTGAGGGATCATGGATGTGATGTAACATTCCCAAAACCACCCCAGGCACAAACCAATTCTTGTCCTCCAAGCTGCATTCCCACCATTTCCCATCCTCTCTGCAAGCAGAGCCTCATATCAGCCCCAAAACCCAGCTGCTGCCAGTCAGGAAAAAAAAAAAAGAATTAAGAAAGGGCAATCTGAAAAATCCAGTGGTCCTTGAACAAAGCAAGGGGTCTCCATATATCCTGGTGGTTAGACTTTAACCAAAATTCACATTTAAACAGAAATAAGACATGGAGCCTGCTCAATTTAAAGCAAACATTTGCCATTAAAACATGCTTCAGTTATTAAAATTAATTATATAAACAAAATTTATTGAATTAAAATATTATTTTAAAATAAATTTAAAATTGTATAAATTACTACATAAATGAGTAGCAGCCTGAATTAACTTTTGGTTGAACCATTTACCCAAGCTGAGAGACTCTGAGCCTCATTTTTCAGTTTCAGTCTTGCTGGGGATGATCTAAAGCTCCCGATAACCTCTGTGGCCTGGAAGAAGCCCCGCTCAGTCAATACCCCCTCAGAATGACAGGTCCCAAATCCCACTGCAAGCTGTGATGGATTGTCCTGGGGTGAGATTTCATACATCTCCTGCTTTCAGAGGGGAGCTGACACGAGTAATTGGTGTCACTTTTGCTGGGGCCGTGCCAAATGCTGACAAAACAGTTCCTAATCAGAAGTTCTGGGATTTGTGACAACAGGGGAGGTGTCATTGTGGCAGTGAGCCCGAGGGGTCTCAGCTGGCTGGGACAGAGTGGCCTCTTGGCTGCTGTAAAAGCTTGGTGTTGTGACAAAGGTTGGTGGCACCAGCTTGGCAAGAGCTCTGCAAACATGGAAACAGAGCTAAAGTCTCACCCTGAGTCCTGGAGAGCTCAGGAGTTCAGGAAAAAGGGCATCAGCCACTTTTTCTGCAAGTCAGCCCTTAATCCTCTCTTGGGAGACCCACAGGATGCTGCCATGCAGGACGGGGAAACATTCTCTGCTGCCCTAAGGTGCTGCATCGCTGTATATGGTTTCAACCCTAAAAATCTGATTATTTCTACAGTCATTCATGACTGACAAGAATTAGTGGCTTTCTCAACATCCAAAGGGAGTCTGGATCCAGGGCCTGACTCTGTTTTCCCACAAAACTCCTCCTGCACCACAGTCCCCACCACTTTGTTGCAGCCACTGTCTCCCACCTGCTTTTCACTGACTCAGCCCCCAGCACCAGCAAAACACATCAGGGATGGGGAGCTGTTCCCTGGGAAATTGATCCATCCTCAGGCTCCTGGGATAAATCAAAGTTATCCCCACTAATTCAGGGGGTGACTGATACCACAGCACAAGGCTCACTGAGTTGTTCCAGTCTGTAAGAGAGATTCACCCAGTAAAACAACCCCCATTTCCATCTTTAAGAACCTGGATTTGGAGACACATGAATAGGGGGAGGGCTTTTTTTCCATCTCCCCAGGGCTTTCAAACCCTGCTGAATTGTCCCGCTCCTCTCCCACTTTTCCTTTGCCGCATTGTTAGCGTTATCAACAATTCCCATGCTCCAGCACCACGCAGGAAAATAATTCCACACCTGGCACTGGGCTCGCATCCTGTCTGCGGGGGCCACGGGGCGAACAATCGGCTCTGCAGCTCCCGCATGGCACCGAGCACGGAGCGGGGAAGGAAACCCGGGCCAGCGGCACAATTGGCGGGGAAGCATCGGCCGCGCTCCGAGAAATGTTGGCCGCCGTCGGATTTTGCTGTTGGAGCAAATCGGGATTTAGGGACACGCGTGCGTTGGACGCCCTCTGCTGCTGATAAATGTGAGGTTGTGGTGTTTCTCTTCTCAGGGATGGAGTTCCGGGCCAGACCCAAGGTCGTGGAATCGCAGAGTCGTAGAAATGTGAGATCATAGAATCACAGAAACGTGGGATCGTGGAGTCATAGAGCAGCAGGATCATAGAGAGAAACATGGAATCATGGAATCATAGAGCCAGGACATCACAGAATCATGGAAACATGATATCATGGATTCATGGAATAATAAAAATCATAAAATCATAAAATCACAGAGCCATGACATCACAGAATCATAGAACCATAATATAATACAATCATGGAATCATAGAGCCAGGACATCAAAGAATCATAGAACCATGATATCATGGAATAATGGAATAATGGAATAATACAGCCATGACATCATAAAATCACAGAGCTATGACATCACAGAATTATAGAACCATGATGTCATGGAATCATGGAATCATGGAATAATACAGCCATGACATCACAGAATCACAGTCATGACATCACGGAGTCATAGAGCCATGATGTCATGGAATCATGGAATCATAAAACCATGGAACCATACAGCTGTGACATCACAGGATCACAGAGCCATGACATCATGGAATCATAGAACCATAATGACATGGAATCATGGAATCATGGAATCATGGAATTATAAAATCATGGAATCATAAAAATAATAAAATCATAAAATCGCAGAGCCATGACATCACAGAATCATAGAACCATAATATAATGGAATCATGGAATTACAGAGCCAGGACATCACAGAATCATAGAATCATGGAATCATAAAACCATACAGTCGTGACATCATACAATCACAGAGCCATGACATCACAGGATCATAGAGCCATGATGTCATGGACTCATGGAATCATAAAAAAAAACAGAGTCATAAAAATAATAAAACTATAAAATCACAGAACCATTACATCACAGAATCATATAACCATATCATGGAATCATGGAATCATAAAATCATAAAATCATAAAATCAGAGCCATGACATCAGAGAATCATGGAATCTTAGAGCCATGGAATCACAGAATCATGGAATCATAGAATCATGGAATCACAGAATCAGAGCCATGACATCATAGAATCATGGAGGCATGACACCACAGAATCATGGAGTCATGGAATCCTAGAGCCATGACATCACAGAATCATAGAGTGATGACATCATAGAATCATGGAATCCAGAACCAGGGAATCATAGAGCAATGACATCACAGAATGATGGAGCCATTACATCATTGAATCATGGAATCATAGAATCAGAGCCATGACATCATAGAATCATAGAACCATGATATCATGGAATCCTAGAATCACAAAACCATGATATCACAGAACCATGATACCATGGAATCATAGAATCATGGAATTGTGAAATCACAGAATCATACAATCATAGAACCATAGAATCACAGAATCACAGAGTCATGGAATCATGGAATAACAGAATGACAGAATGGTTTGGGTTCAAAGTGACCTTAAAAATCATCTCATTCCAAGCCCCTGCCATGGACGCCTCTGTTTTCACATGAGCATAAAATAATAACAAGAATATGGAATGGAAGGGCCCTATAGGCCATGCCCTACTCACCCAAAAAAATAATTTTTGCTTGAATTCTGATTGTTGCAGCTTTTCCCATCTTCTTCTTAAACCTACTCAGGACATCTTCTCACTCAAATTTCAATACCTTGTGTCCACCCTGCCCAGCTGTGTCCCCCCTGCCAAGGGTGTCCTCTGTTTTACACCCCCAGCCAGCTCACACAGGTGACTTACAGCTCCCGGACCCCACCCTTGGGGGTTTGATTTTCAGGAAAGCCTGGGTACTTTGGTGTCACAGACATGTTTTATGAAAAATCCTTTCTTTAGGATTTTTCCTCCTGAGAAACTGAGAAGCCTCAGGAATAAAATGTAAACATTTATTATCTGCTGCTGTAGAATGCAACAAGTAGGTCTGTGATTGGTCTCATAGAGTTGTTTCTAATTAATGGCAAATCACAGCCCAGCTGGCTCAGACTCTTTGTCCCAGCTGCAAGCTTTTGTTATCAATTCCTTCTTTTTCTATTCTTAGCCAGCCTTCTGATGAAATCCTTTCTTCTATTCTTTTAGTAGAGTTTTAATGTAATATATATCATAAAATAATCAATCAAGCCTTCTGAAACATGGAGTCAGATCCTCGTCTCTTCCCTCATCCTAAGACCCCTGTGAACACCGTCACACTTTGGATCACTGGGGTTTTTTTTTTCCCCAGTGAGAGGAAGCACAGTAAGTTTTCCAGTCAGGAATCTGAATGAGCCCCTCTACTCCCAGGGGTAGCTGGATGCCTCCTTCATCTCCCAGGGATGGAGGCACTTCCAAGCTGTGTCCCACGATGTTCCATGATGGTGCCAAACCCACTCCCGTCACTCTCTCCCACCTGCACCCAGATGTGGCAGCACTCCAGGCTCCCAAGCCCTGATGAAAGTGTGGAGATTTACTTCTGGCTTTGGGAAATATTTCATCTTGACAAAACAACAGCCATGTTTCCTGTATCTGTACACAAAAGAAATAACAGGCAAATGTGTATCGAGTGGATTTATCTACACAGGATTTTGCCTTACAAGGAACAATGGAAACTCAAATCCGTGTGGTTGCCCAACCACAGCAGAGTGTTTGGATTTTTTTTTCTTTTTTTTTTTTTTCTTTTTTGGAAAATAATGTGCATAGGGGAGTTCCTTAACACAGCAAGACAGCAGGCAGCTTCCTGTTATGAAAACAGTCAACAACCTGACATTGAGCAATCTGACATTCCCCGCACCCAACGTGATAAACAGGGCTGATAAAGATCTGCCACGATAGGTACAATAGCACCCCCCATAAAGGAATAGGACGTGGACAGAGCCTCAATACACAAATATCCCAAGCCATCTCTTCCAGCTTCTTTTATACAGTAGATAATCTCATCCTGCTTTCCAAATTTTCCCAACATTGATTCATTTCCCCTCAGGCAGGGGTCAGAGTGGGAGCTGGGTGTTTGACACCACTTTCTCGCGGGTCTTTGTAGTTCAGAGGCAATGGGCTGAGATCTGAAAACTGTTTACTGGGTTTCCCTTCCTCTCCTGCAATTCATGATCCCTGCATTTCAATGCCGCAGCTGCTGGAGTCCTCTGGCTTGTCCCCAGAGTCACCTCCTCGATCTGAATTAAATCCCAGAAGCAAAACAAAAAATAGTGGGAACCTCTTCCCCCTTCAGTGACCCTGGAAATGGATGCTGGAGCTGCCTTTTTTTCCCTCCCTGATTCCCTATGTCCTCCACCACAGTGATGCTCTGAGTTTCTCTGCTAAGGCTGCAGAAGAAATATCAGATAATATTAATTTCCCACCAAGTAAGTGTTGGTTGAACTTTTCCTCCATCTGAAAGTGATTGCAAAATAAAAGAAGAGGATCTGCTTTACAGCTACTCAGCTCCTAGGCTGTCCAGAGAAGCTGTGGCTGCCCCTGGATCCCTTGAAGTGTTCAAGACCAGGATGGACAGGGCTTGGAGCAACTTGGGATAGTGGGAGGTGTCCCTGACCTTGGCAGGGGTGTGAACTGAATGAGCTTTCAGATCCTTTCCAACCCAAAACATTCTGGAATTCTATGATTCCCATATTTATTTTAAAAAGTATTTGGCCATTTTCCAGCCCCTCCACAAAGGGGTTTAGTGGAGCATCTCCCAACTCTCCCCCATGGAGTGCAATTCCTTATCTACATCCTATAGGAAAATAATAAAGACTCAGCTGCTGTGTACTAAGAGCCTTTGGGTCCCTCCCAGCCTGCAGAAACAGGAGGGACACAGCCCAATCCTCACATTTTGCTCTCACAGAAAGGACAATCTCTCCCTGGCTGGCAGGAGCCTTTGTGGAGGGGAGGATATGATCTGTAATATGGAAAATTTTGAAGCACTCCTTGGAGGCACAAATCAGTCCCATTGGCCCCTGATTCCGCTGCTCTCTCACAAAGAACCTTCCTTTGAAGCTTCCTTTGAAGGCAGCATTCCCACCCAGCAGGAGATGGAAATGAGGCTGGGCATCATCCCATGCAAACTGGGCACAGGAAGATTGTGTCCCATGTGCAATAGCTGGTGAAAGGTGTGGTGGTGTTCACAGGGGTCCCAGGATGAGGGAAGAGATGAGAATGTTGACTCCATATTTCAGAAAGCTATTATTTTATGATATATAATATATTAAAACTATACTAGAAGAATAGAAGAAAGGATTTCATCAGAAGGCTGGCTAAGAATAGAAAAAGAAAGAATGATAACAAAGGCTGAGACAGTCTGGACAGCTGGACTGTGATTTGCCATTAATTAGAAACAACCACATGAGACCAATCACAGATGCACCTGTTGCATTCCACAGCAGCAGATAATCAATGTTAACATTTTGTTCCTGAGGCTTCTCAGCTTCTCAGGAGAAAAAATCCTAAGGAAAGGATTTTTCATAAAACATGTCTGTGACACAGAGGCAGCATTTATGCTTTAGTACAGAATTTATGGCTTTTAAAGGTATTTGAGTTCTTTCTGCCATTAAAAGAAGCTGTCTCAGGCTGGTCTTGCTGGTGACTTGAGACAAGGCCAAGAGCTTGTCCTGCTGCTCCCAGACACCTGAGGAATCCCTCTGAGATGGGTGTGCACAAACTTCACCTCCCTTGAGCTCTGGAGCCTGTGCCTGCCTCCCAAGGGATGCAAGGACCCTTTGAAAAGTGGCACCTTTTGAAAGCACAGCTGGAGGAGGCACTTGCTCAGCAGGTTGTTGTTTCCATGAGGATGCTGAAGCACCTTTGTCACTTCACCACAAGGTCAGTGCCTGGAGAGGTGGGCCCTGACATCAGGGAATGATCCTTTGTAGCCAGGAGTGTCCTGGGTCATCCTTCTGCCTGACACATCTGGGAACAGGCTCCAGCTTTTCCCTCTATCACATGGACCTGATTCCTTTGTGCACCACCCCATCCATGAAAAAAGGACAGGTGGTGGTCAAACCACCAGTCCTGGGGAGGTTTTTGATGGGTTTTAGGAAAAGATTCTTCCCCCAGAAGGTGGTGAGGCACAGAACAGGATCCTCAAGGAATGGTCACATTCCTGAGGCTGCCAGAGCTCCAGGAGTGTTAGGACAATGCTCTCAAGCACAGGTGGGATTATTGGGGTGTCCTTTGCAGGGCCAGGAGTTGGATTTGGTGATCCTGGTGGGTTTCTTGCAACTCAGGACGTTGTAGTCTAGTCCAGTCTAGAAACTATCTGTGAATCCAACTCATATGACAAAGCATTAGGTGACATCTGGAAGTATTTGTGTCACCTTTCAAGATCAGTCAAGAACACTCAGAAAAACCATCCTGAAAGCCAAGGAGAGAAAGAGAAAGATCAAACCCATCTGCTCAGAGAAGCCCCTGCTGTGCAGCAAAGTCTCCTTGTGTGGCTGAGCCTGCGAGGAAAGGAGCTGTGCTACCTCAGGTCGTGGTGACACTGTGTCTGGCACCACTTGGAAATCACAAGGACCAACATCTTGACCCTGGGGCAGCACTTGAGAGCAGCCTTGGCTCAAACCTTGCAGGGGAAGAAATGTGAAGAGCATCGAGGGCAGTGAGAGCTGCACTGGGGATCTGGGAACCAGAGCACGTTTTCCTCCTGGGGAAATGTCACTGCCATGAAAACACTCTCATTAAAATGGGCTCATGCTCATTAAAAATGGGCTGTATCTCTACCAGCCACTGCCAGGACTTGCTCCTAGCCATGGACCTGTGGAATTTGCCCTCTAATCCATGGGACAGGGGTCCCACACAAAATTCCCAGCTGGTCACTGCTCAGTGCTGATGCCTGAGCTGTTCCTGGGCTGGGCCAAACCCATGTCAAGGAATGCTCAAACAATCCAGTGATGGGGATGAAGGAATCCCTGTCTGGGATAATTTATTGGTGTGATGCAGCCCTTGAGCCCTCCATGATCTCGTTTGGTCACAGTATCTGATTTATGCACTGTTAATTGCTATAATTCACTGCAGTAATGGCAAGGAGCCTCAGGCTGGGGAAGAAATGCTTGTGCTGGGTGCTGTTCAAGAGCAGAGTAGGCCATGTCTGCTCTTTAAAGGGTCTGCAAATCAAAATATAACCTGTGAGAAGGAGAACCAGCACCCACAGGGGCAGGGGAAGGTGGCTGAGGTGGCAACTCACATCCCTGTGATCTCCTGAGGGGGTGGGAAAGGGCTTTTAAAGCCAAAAATGAGACTTTTAAGGACTGGTCAGAAGGAGAATCCTGTGTGCATGCACAGGAAGGTCCTTGCTCTCCCAGGGCACAGTGAATTTGTTAGAGAGCACCCAGTGCTGCCTCCCAGGCACCCACCCTGGAGGAGGAGGGTGCAAAACCTTCCCAGGCCACTCAGGGATTGGGTCATATCCTCATTTCACAGGTGCAAAATGACCCCAAAGCAAACACTCTGGTGCACGAGTGGCTCATGTGCTGCCCTTGTGTTGTTTGCAAACCCTTCAGCTTTTATGTGCTCTGTGCCTGGGGGGTGTTGAGCTGAGCAGCTGTGTTTGGCCAGCAAACTCCCCAGTGCCTCCTGGTCCCTCATCACTGCCTCAAATGGTCTCAGCATCAACCCCAAAAGTTGCTCTTCCACCAACCAAAGGGACTTTCCCTCTCCCTTTCCATTAGAAATGGGAAAAAACTTCCCTCAGCTTCTGTGCGCACCAAAGTGGAAACTGCATCATTTATAGGTGGGTAATACAGATTTAAGAGGAATTACAGCAATTTTTACATCTTTTTTCTTCATAGTTGAGCTTTATGGAGAGCCTCACTCACCTCCTTTGCTCCTCGTTCCTTGAGAGGCATTTTTTGTTAGCACAGAGCAGGCAGGATTTGCCCTTGTGCCCCGTCCAAGAAAAAGAGAGAAAAATAACCCCAAACAATTGCAAAGCTTTCATTTGAGAAATTAATCCTCAAGGGAGCAGGGTTAAAAATAAAGTTCTTTGGCCAGGGCCTTTATAAGCTGTAGTCATATTCTCTGGAATATAATTCATAAGCACAATATGTTTTTTTGTTGTGAATGAGTGTGAAGTACCAGAAAAGGAAAGAGGAAACCCCTAATGTAGTCCTGAATAGACCTGTGAAAAAGGATAATAAAACTTGTCCTGGATTTCCTTTAGCAGCAGGTGCTTCCTTTGGAGCTTCTATTCATTCAGACTTTGGGCAGACACAGCCTGCCAATTTTTTTTTTTTTTTAACTTTTTGTAAACACAGCACTCAGTTGATCTGAATGAAGGTGAATTTGTCTTCTTGGCCACTGTCAAGCTCATGGGCTCACAAGGTCAGTGGCAAAGCTTCTACAAGATTTTGGAGTGGGTTCTCCTCCAGATTTGCCAGGTAGAAAGGTGCTGCCTCAGGTCAGGAGGTTTCCTCAAGAATCCAAGGCTGGAAGGCCCCAAATTTCCATTTTAAAAGGAGCATCCCATCATTTCTGGTGAGACATCCATGCTTGCCCATCCACAGCAAGACATCAGCAGGGTGAATGCAGCTCCTCAGCCTCCCAAGGCTCATTTCTGGGGAAAAAACAGAGATATTGAGCACTAATTGATGTCCATAAAACCTTTAATCAGAAGATTAAATTGCACAGCATGTGAAGGCCTACATTGTCCAGACCCTTCAGCTTTCAGCATCTCCATAGTCAATGCCAGGAAAACCCAACTCGTCCCTGTCAAACGCAGCCTGGCTTCCCTCCCAAGCAGAGACAGCACCACAAGCTCCATTCATGGAATCCTAGAGTGGTTTGAGTTGGAAAGGGACCGAAATTTCCATTTTAAATAGACCATCCCATCATTCCTGGTGAGACATCCACACTTGCCCATCCACAGCAAGACACCAGCAGGGAAATGCAGCTCCTCAGCCTCCCAAGGCTCATTTCTGGAGAAAAAAAGATATTGAGCACTGATTGGTGTCTATAAAACCTTTAACCAAAGGATTAAATTGCACAGCATGCGAAGGCCTACATTGTCCAGACCCTTTAGCTTTCAACATCTCCAGCACCAGGAAAACCCAACATGTCCCTGTCAAACACAGCCTGGCTTCCCTCCCAAGCAGACACAGCACCACAAACTCCTGACATTCTAGAATGGTTTGGGCTGGGAAGGGACCTTACAGCTTGTGTTGCTATGTACACAGACAGAAAAAGGCAGTTTGCTCCAAGGAACTGAAAATCTAAATTCACCTTTCCAGAAACTGCTGAAACAGCTGACACTTCCATGAGGAAAATACTGAATATATTACAATATATCACAATGTATTAGAAACCTTCTTGTCTGCCTGAAGGAAGGAAGGATTGGAACAAGAGGATCTTTAGGGTTGCTTCCTACCCAAACCATTCTGCACAAACTGTCAGAACTGCTGGGTTTTAGGTATATAAAACAAATATATATTATTTTAAATATTTATTTATTTATTTATTTAAAATATTATATTTAAATATATTATATATTATATATTATATATTATATATTATATATTATATATTATATATTATATATATAATGTTTATATTTATTATATTTAAATAATATATTTAAATACATATATTAAATATATATATTAAATATATACATATTCAATATATATTTTAACAAATATATATTATTTTCTGTAGTTGCTTTGTCTTGCCAAACATCCTCACTGCCTGCTCCAGCTCACTCCTACTGAGGAAAACACAAACAGCTCATCCTATTCCCTATATTTAACACACCAAACCTGGCACAGATTTGTACCAGCCCTGGTAACAATGGCATGCAACACCTGTCAGTGACTGCATTTGCCCAGGGATTCACTCTGTTCCATGCTCTGTGTGTTTAATAATTCCTGTGAACAATGGGACAAATAAACTTTGTTTTGGTTTGGTTTGGTTTTTTTTGCTCAGCTCTTACTCAAGCCAACACCAACTGTCCAAATTGTACATGAGGGGCCTGCAGAGGCTGGTGGTTGTTTCCTAGACTTGAGGCCTCTTTCCCTCAAAAAAGGTGCTGTCAGCAGCTCTGAGCTCAGAGAGGGCATTTTCCACTTGTATGGAAGGAAGGAAGAGGAAGAATGAGCAGGAAAGGGGCAGTGTCCTGCAGGGCTCTGAAGGCAAAGGATGATGAATTTGAACTTCAGGCAGGGGATGACAGACAGATCTTCTGAGGAAGATCTGAGCACAAGGGTGAGGGATGTGTGGAGGGCATGGCCAAGACTGGAATAACAAGGGATTGCAGGAGCTGGGAGCTGCTGACCAGAGGGGCTGAAACAATCTGCAGCTCTGCCCTGGAACAGTGTGTAGGGAAGGGGACGGGGAGAATGTGGGGCTGGTGGAGAGAGCCCAGAGGAGGCCACAGAGATGTTCCAAGGGCTGGAGCCCCTCTGCTCTGGGGCCAGGCTGGGAGAGCTGGGGGTGCTCACCTGGAGAAGAGAAGGATCCAGGGAGAGCTCAGAGCCCCTTCCAGGGCCTAAAGGGGCTCCAGGAGAATTGGAGAGGGACTGGGGACAAGGGATGGAGGGACAGGACACAGGGAATGGCTCACACTGCCAGAGGGCAGGGATGGATGGGATATTGGGAAGGAATTCCTGGCTGTGAGGGTGGGAAGGCCCTGGCACAGGGTGCCCAGAGAAGCTGTGGCTGCCCCTGGATCCCTGGAAGTGTCCAAGGCCAGGTTGGATGGGGCTTGGATCACCCTGGGATAGTGGAAGATGTCCCTGCCCACGGCAGGGGGTGGAACTGGATGATGATTTTATTTTTCTATGGCTCAATTCAGCCTCTTCATCCCAGCATAAAATTCACCCCTCCAGATCTTATGTCTCCTTCCAAACATCATTTCCCATCTCTGCACCAGCCCCTATCCCCAGAGCAGGACCCCAAACTCACAACTCTCCCATGTCCCCTTGTCCCCATGTCCCCATCATTGCCCCAGGGGTGCCAGTCTGAGCACAACTGCCCTGAGTCTCAGCAAACACCACCAGAACACACCCCAGGAGAACTTATCACACAAGAGTTGTCATTTGAGGTGTCTCAGCCCTCTTTAAACAGCAAAAAATCCATCCCAGAGCTGTACTTGAGCACCTAGTGCAGCTCAGCTGGGGACAGGTGATGCTGGGGGACATCCCAGCCTTGATGGATCTCCAAAAACAGGAGCATTCCTTTAAAATGGGCTGCTAAAGGCTGTTCTTGCATGAAAAACAAAGTCTTTTTAGGTCATTTAACCTATTCCCAGGGTTCAGCAAAGCTTCTTGCAACCTTGTTACAGATATGATTCACACAATGATATTTCAATCACTTCCTCTGGGAGACTCTTTCCAACAATGCGGGTTTCTTGGCAGGAGAAGAATTCCCAGGGACTGAGCTGAAGCTTTCCTTCACCCTTCCAATGCATCCTCTCAAACAGCTTCAAAATGAGAATTTCCCTCCCTTTTCATTGCCCTCCTGAGGAGCCACGTCATTCCCCAAGGGCATGTGCCAAGCCCAGGGAAAAACTGGGATGAAAATCCAAAAAATCAGAACTAGAGTGATCCTAATCCAGTTCAGAGAAACCCACTGGAGGAAAAATATGGCAGGTTCTCCACAACTCCCTGACAGGAGGGTGGAGCCAGGTGAGGTGTCCCAAGGAACAAGGGATAGGACCAGGAAAAACAGCCTCAAGTTGCACCAGAGGAGGCTTGGACTGGATATCAGGAGTAATCCAGGGAAGTGTTGGAATCACCATACATGGAGCGAATTAAATCCTGTGGATGTGGCACTTGGGGACTTGGATTAGTTGTGCCCTTGACTCTGCTGGAGAATGGTTGGACTCAATGCTCTTAAAGGACTTTTATGATCTAGAGGATTCAATTTTTAGTCCTTTTCATCATTTCCCAGCTCAAAGGTATTTTTATTTTGGACCAGGAAAATCCCAGTGACACACCCCAGGTCTATCCCCTGGCTTTTCTGCAGGTGAACCCCAGGTGTCTGTACAGAGTCTGCTAATCCATGAGTCTCAAGAGTCTGACAGGACAAAACTTTGCCATGTTGGACTTCAAAAATTGCTGATTTCTGAAGATTAAATATGCTTGAATGTTGTGCAGCTCAACCTCAGAATCCTGGAATCACTAAAGCTGGAAAATCCCATCAAGATCATCAAGCCCAACCATTCCTCCAGCATTGCCAAGGCCACCTCTGACCCAGGTCCCCAAGTGCCACATCCATAATTTAACCTCTGCAGGGATGAGGATCCCCCACTTCACTGCCATAAAAGCCACCCCCATTTTACCAGAAATGAGCCCCCAGGCCTGGATCTGCTCCTGGAAAGAGGGGACAGAGCAATGCAGGATGCAGATGAAATGAGAAATCATTAAATTGTCTTTGAGCAGGGGTGTGGGAGAGGGAGGAATCTTGCCTTGAAGACACCTCTGTGTTCTGCAGGTGAAAATTGAAGTAGAAAAGTTCATTACCATGTGTTAGGTTTTCTTGCTGTATCAAATGATCGCTTGGCCATGATTTTCCTCCCTCTTGCAGCTCAGTCTCTCACTGTTTTTTATTTTGAAGAACTATCTCCCAAAAAGTACAGGAAAATAAACTTCTTATCCCTGCAAGTAATTGTGGAAGGGATCCAGTAGACAAAGCAAAAAGTACAAATACGGCCAGATTTGTGGTTTTGCAAAATATTAAATTGCAAAGAAACGGGCTTTGTATTAGACTTGTTTGCTATTATCCATCTCTTGACCATCTCTGAAAACAAACCTTCTCCCCTAAGAAGGGATAACTCATCCCTTTTAATTATTTTTATTATTATTACGGTGCTCAAGACACCGTTGTGGAAGCGCCGTGGTATCAGATCAGTTATCAAAGATGAGCAGTTTTCTCTTGTTTTAAGTGGTGTGGAAACATCATGAGACAGCCCCTGATGCTGCAAATTTGCAATTTAAATAACAGAGCACTGGGGAAAAACAAGAAGGAAACTGAGGCACAGGAAGGTGTTTTGCCTGCCCCCAGTGTTATTTCAGCGCTTCTGAGCAGGAAACTGAAGAGATTCTGAGGATTTGGGCTGTTTGAGGTCACATAGAGAAAGTTTATGGTGAACTCAAGAGGTGAAAGATTTCCCAGTGTTTAAATCCAGCAGTGAATCCATGTTTGCTGGAAAAATGGGAGAAAAACTGTTAGGAGAATTATTGCTCATGTCCATCTGTCCTGACCAAAGCATGAAAACATGGAAACAGGGAATGGCTTGGCTTGGAAGGGGCCTTAAAGTTCACCCCAACCCTTGCCATGGGCAGGGACATTTTCCACTGCCCCAGGTAGCTCCAAGCCCCATCCAGCCTGGATAGGCTCCCCTGTGTGATGTGGGCATGCTGAGATCTTCCTTCCTGCATCCCACCAGACCCCAGAGCCATTGCAAGGCCCTGGAAGGAATCCCAAAGTTTAGGGAAGGTTCTGGTGAACCCTCTGACACAAAATATCCCGATTTGGACAACAACCTTCAGGCAGGACCCACAAGCGTCATACCAGCCTGTGCAGGTGGCAGGGAAGACATTCCAGGTGGGTTAAATCCCCAGGTATAAGGTCATTGGCACCCACTGGATGATCCAGAGGAATTATTTTAAGCAATGTGTGAGGTGGAGAAAGTCTCAGAACTTCCCAAGCCTGGAGTGCTGGTGATTGTCCCACCTCTGGAAGCATTCAAGGCCAGCTTGGACAGGGCTTTGAGCAACTAGATCTGGTGGGTGACATCCCTGCCCATGACAAGGGGTGGGATTGGGTGACCTTTAAATGTCCCTTCCCACCCAGACCATTCCATGATTCTCCCATCACATTCCCTGCATGTCACCCCCCTGAGACCCCATCTCAGGCTTTATCCCACCTCAGGATATCCCACCTTGCACAACCTATCCTCTTCCCATTGCTTGTGCACACACACACAAAAACCTATTTTTCCATGGGCCACAGGCATCCCAGCAAAGCCTCTGAAAAAAGGAATCTGCCCACCAACTTTTGGGATCTGCTCCCTACCGACCTGGGAAGGGGATGCGAATCCCTTTAGCGCTGGGTCACGTTTGGTTTGTTATGAGTATTTTTTTCCCTCTTTTCTCTGTGTCTCCCTGGATCGGGATCCCAGGATGAGGCCAGCATGAGAAAGTGGGGGCTGTCCGTGCAGATGTTGCCCGGGGAAGCCGAGGTTCCCACAGCGGGTAGGAAGCGGGGCCTCACGGAGCCGGGATGGGGCTGCGGAAGTGGCAGCAGGGCTGGTCCAGGGATGATGGGAGAGAGGAGAAGCCAAGCAAGGGGGGGCCCCGGCCTGGAGGGGGGGGGGGACATCTATTCTTGGAGAAAAAGAGGGGCCCTGGTTGGGGGGGTTTTATTGTAAGGCTTTGTTTACACCCCAAGCTGAATGAATCAAATGACCTTGTTTATTGTCGGTCGCCTGAATGGACGGCACAGGGAGAGGGGGGAGGGATGGGGACGGGGGGGGGGGGGACGGGGGGGGGTTGTATTATTGTTAATTCTGCCATTTACAACTTCTTCTTCTTCTTTTTTTTTTTTTATTTTTTTTTTTCCTTACCATGCATTGTTGCCGTGATAAAAGAATAAAAGGTGAAACTCTATTCCTTCCTTTCCCCATCTCCGCAGTATTCTCCAAATCCCCAGGCAGGAGCCTGTTGGGATGAAAGTGCCAAACCACGGAGCCATGGATGAGATGCAGGGCCTGATCCTGCTCATTCCTTCCCAAAATCCTTTCCCATGGGGTGAGACCTGTGAGACCTCACAGGGCTCACTGTGTCCCTTCCCACAGCAAACCTTTTGCCACCACCATTGGATGGATCCCATTTTGCCCCTGGATAGATGCAGCAGCATGCCCACTGCTGCCACATGCAGGGACATAATTCCCAGGGAATAGCAATATCCAGGCATGGTTCTTGACACTCCTGCAGTTTTTGGGAGCTGAATTGAAGCCCACCTTGAAGGACCCAGCTTTGCAGCAAACCACCTGCTCTTGGTGCCAGCTGCACGGAGATATTTTGGTGCAAGTCCTGATTCTGGTTTATTTTACCTTTTAATTAGTCCCTGGCGATCCTCACTGCTGCTTGATAACTCCCCAGCCAAGAACTCAGCAGTTTTTTGTGATATTTGACTTTGCAGAGCTGTGGAGATCCAGGTTTGAGGATTAACAGGATTGCTGAGGGCATGAAATGGTCCTTATTGGTTTGAGCATCACAAAAACCCTCAGGGAAAAGGGCAGATGATTATATTGGGCTTGAAATGAGAGTTTTCCCTCCTTGTCACAATTTATAAAGATTTTTACATCTCTGGGATGAAGAGAAAGGAGTGAAATGTTTCCCAAATTCTGACCCCTCCAGGGGGCATCCCTTGGAGTACCCTTGGCTCCACATGGAATTCAGCTCCTGCAGTGGGATTTGCCATATTCATGGGTGTTTCCTCTATCCCTTCATCTCTTTCAGCTTAAGACATTTTGATTCCTTCAGGATCATATTTTAATTTCTGAATGACCTCTGGATTTTATTAGCACAATGTCAGAGATTCTCACTGGGGACAAGTTGAAACCTCATCCCAAAAACCTCATCATGTCTTCTTCCCCTCTCTACCAGCGACTTGCAGGTGGTGATGGAGCTTTTCTGGCTGAGAAACATCAGTGCAACAAGGAAAGCATCCTGAGTAGCCTGTACAACCAATCTGCTGGGAATTCAGCCCTGGAAAGCTGATTTTTCAGGGGGTACAGGTGTCTCAGGTGCTTCAGGGCAGCTCAAATGTCACCGAGCACCCACATCCTGTGTGGGCAGCTGAATCACACACCCGTGGCACAGACATCCACGTCCCAGGAGGGTGTTTATCCCACAGAAACCCAACCAGACAGTCCATGAAGTGACTCAGCAGACCACAGGGAGGTCTCTGATTTGCAGGGAGGTGAATCACTGCCTGGGAATATTTGCCAGAGATCCATAGGCAGTGTAAAGCTCTAAAAACCAGAGCTGATAAAAAGACATAAACACTTAGAGGCAGGTGAGATGAGTTGTGGCATTTAGGGCATCCACCTTGGGAAATGCACTTTCCCAGGACAGAACCCAGAGAATTCCTGGGATGGAACTGGGGTTGTGCTGAAATGAGCCTGACCCTGTTTCCCCAGGCTGGCTTACAGAGAAGGACAGAGATGGACATGAAATCCCAGACCTGGACCCACAGAGGAACTCAGACACACAATTTTAGGTCCTTTCTGGCCACCAAAGCTATGGATTTATTTTTATGTCAAGGAATAACAAATAATCCAGCCTTTGCAAAGCATTGGAAGAGACTGGATGGACTCATCACTAAAGTAATTCAGTCATGACTTTTTATTGCTTTATATTCTGCTTTATGAGCTTTTTCCATTATTTATTTACCTCTCCAATCCTTGCTTGATCACAGACTTCTCATTAATTAACATCAAGGATTAACCTAGGTTCTTTGGTCAGTGATGAGCCATAATGAAGGTTTTGGTCCTTGGCTTCCTTCATTCATGTGCTCCATTTTACTGGCAGACTCCTTTTTTTTGCCTAATATCCTTCAGATTTCCCCATGGCTGGAGGCAGGTGGATGGATTTAATGAATTTAATGCAACCTGTGAGTGTAAGACACACTGTCAGAGGGTACAGGATGGCCCTAAATCTTGAAAATTTACATCAGCATTAGAAGAGCACATTTTGGGCCAAGGTCAAGAAACCCTTGGCTGAGAACAGAGGTAGAAAAAGAGAATTAAAAACATGAAGAGGTAGAAATGAGCAAAGAAAAGCCCTGTCTGTTACCCAGAACCAGAAAAGGGGATGGACAAGGTGTATTTTGGCTGTGACACCACAGGAAGGTGGATAAATAAAAGCCCTTTTTCCCTCTCAGTGGCCCAGCCCATCTTTCAGTACCATGTGAACACCCTGTTTGCCATCCATGCCATCACTTCCCAGCCTGTGCAGCCCCAGATGGAGCTGGGAATCCATAAATTTCAGCAAAGGAAGGCATGAGGCTTCAAGAGTGCAGGAGTCGTGGTCCTTGAACAAAGTGGGTGTCCCAAGCAGGGGGAATTAATCACTTGTCTCACTCCATGGACAGCAAAAAACAACCATGAGACCTCCTCAATCTGGATTCTGAACTTTAGGGAAGCAATTTTTACCCCCTAACTGGATAATTGTATCAACAGGACTGTGCCAGCAATTCTGTAATGCTCCCATTGCCTCTCCATCTCTGCACCAATGCATCCAAATAACCCAATATTTCTATTCTGAGCTCATTCATTCTATTCAGCTCATTTACACTGAAGGACTGGACACCAAAAAGCTCTGGGATCTGTCTGATAAGAAGACAGGGAGATGCATTTTGGCATAAGATTTGCAGTTTGATCAGAAAAAGCAATTTTGGTGGGGTTTAAAATCCACTGATGTCACATCATGGAATGAGATCCTGGATGAGGCTGAGTATCATAAATACTGACACTTGAGATTATCCTATGCAGGGATTAAAAGAAACCAAAACACCCCAAAAGAGGGACTTTCTGCCATCTAGGGGTTGTGTTCTTCAATTACAATCAGGACTGAAAAAGGAAAACTGTGATTTCACCTTTCTTGAATCTATGCACATAAATATATCATTACATAAAAAATGAATAGACATTCTTTCCAAAAACAAGTTTTAAAAGAGAAGAAGTTGAGAAACTCCCTTTTTTTTTCTGTGAATATCCAGAAAGAAACCCCATTTAATTTCTCTTCTACTGCAACATCTCAGCATTGTTTGTGTTAGAAATGTGCTGGATAAGGCACATGAGAAAACACAGTTTATTTTCCACTTCTCAACTGGGAGGAAAGTTTTTAGAAAAATCCACAAAAGAGGAGGGAGAAAATCAAGAGATCTTTTCTTTTTTTCTGCTTTAAAACCTCAATTTTTCTAAGATATCCAGTAGCACCATTAGCACCACATATTTTTACATTTAACACCCACAGCTAAGCTCAGCCTATAAAAGAATTCAACTAATGCTTTAAAAAGTAAAAAAGTGATTTGATATTTAAAGTGTGCCCCACTCTTCACTGATCAGGCATTTTGCTGAGGGATTTAAAATCTTTTAAAGCTAATAAGAGAATAATATTTTAATATTTAAAATTTCATTTCTGTGCTACGCAGATGGCAAAATTATGAGTTTAGTTTTTGGGTGATGGCCTGGAGTGCCAGGACAAGGGGTAATGGCTTCCCACTGCCAGAGGAATACATGGGATATTGGGAAGGAATTCTTGGCTGTGAGGATGATGAGGCCCTGACACAGGGCGCCCAGAGAAGCTGTGGCTGCCCCTGGATCCCTGGAAGTGTCCAAGGCCAGGCTGGATGGGGCTTGGATCAGCCTGGGATAGTGGAAGGATAGTGAAAGGTGTCATGTCCCATGGAATTTCACAATTCCATGAATTTCCCATTCCTGTCCCATGGAATTTCACAATTCCATGAAAATCCAACATGCCCACTTTATGACTGGTCACAGTTTCCCCGTTCCCATCTCACATTGACCAAACTTTGCCATCTTACCTGGCTGATAAAGATCCAAAATTTAGAAAGCACATGAAAAAATTTGTCTTGTTTTCATAACATTTCATTTCTCCCTGCAAAGTGGCAACTGAAGGAAGGAGTGCCTGGAGTCAGATCCAAACTGCAGCTGTTTGGCCCAGTTTTGTGTCTCCAGACTTTGTAAGTGGACAATGCCCAGGGGAAAATTTTAAGAGATTATAAGGTTAAAATAATATTTTCCTTGTAGCTGAGCCATTGGAGCATCCCCAGCCAGACTCAGCTGACGAAATCTTTGAGTTTAGCACTGTAGCACACCATACTACCCACCAATCCAGGATTTTCCAAGAGGCAGCTGGATTGAGGGCACCCGTAGGGGAAGGAAAAGTTTTTAAAGGCCTGGAGATTGCCAGACTGGGACACTTGGCTTTGTGAGGTTGCCATCATTGTTGGCACCGTTGTTTATTGACATTAATGCACCTACAGTGGCACATCTGGGATTCCTACAGCCCTGCCTGGGCTCTGCATCAGGCTGGACCAGGAGGTGCCTTTGCTTCCCCTTCACTCCTGCATTTAACTTGGAACTTTTCAGAATTCTTCAAAAAGTATTTTACAGTTTTACAGGCCCTCACTGCCAGAAGGACATTGAGGGGCTGGAGAGTGTCCAGGGAAGGGAATGGAGCTGGGGAAGGCTGGAACACCAGGAATGGCTGAGAGAGTTTGGAAAGGGGCTCAGCCTGGAGAAAAGGAGGCTCAGGGGGGACCTTGTGGCTCTGCACAACTCCTGACAGGAGGGGACAGCCAGGGGGGTTGGGCTCTGCTCCCAGGGAACAGGGACAGGATGAGAGGGAACAGCCTCAAGCCACACCAGGGGAGGTTTAGGTTGGACATCAGGAGGAATTTCTTCATGGAAAGGGTGGTCAAGCATTGGAGGGGCTGTCCAGGGAGGTTTGGAGTCCCCATCCCTGGAGGTGTCAAAGGAATGATTGGATGTGGCACTCAGTGCTCTGGGCTGATGACAAAGTGGGAATGGTCTTGGAGGTCTTTCCCAATCCAAATTATTCTGCAATTCTTTGTCTCTTACCCTTTTATCCTTGCAAATACTCATTTACAAGATGCAGAGCAGCTCCCACAGTGACTCCCACCAACAGCCCATGGAGTTGTGCCCTGGATCACACCTGGGGTGGAAGGGGATGTTCCTCCCACCAGGCTGAAGCAGGTGACAGGAAGGGGTAATCAGGTTGGGATTCTGCTTCACAGCATCGTGCCTGGACACTTCAGGATGCTTTTCTCAAAATGCAAAAGCTTCAGCTGAACCACAAAGCACAACAGGAGAAATCCTCATCCTTTCCAACATGATCCTGAGATGGGATGCTCCTTTTCCACCAGGGTCTAATTGGGATTTCTCCTGCTGAAATCATCTGAGGCTCATTATGCAGCGAAGCAGAAACCTATTTACCTTTATTACAGAACAGTTCTGCCTTTCTCCATGAGATCACAGTGGGATGGCACCATTCCCTTCCCTTTTTTGTATTGTTAGCCTGTAATTGTGTCGTGGATTTCTTTGAAACTCTGGCAGCAGAGCAGGGGCGTGGGTGGCATAGAGAAGTTTGGGATGCAGCCCCTTCCCAAATCCGCTGGCAGCAGGATGGCCCAAACCCTTTTCAGCAGTGACTCAGGGTGCCCCCAAACACAGTGGGGGGAGCAGAACACCAAAATGCATCTTTTAAAGCCATTGGAGGATCTCAATAATGGCTTTGTGACTCCAGCGAGCCTGACAGGCTGTAGGAGGATGTTTGGGATGGCTGCAGAGCAGGAATCATTGGCAGAAGAGCTGGGAAAGAAGCAGGGTTTGGAGGAGGAAGCTAATCCTGGGTACAGGATTTTTCTACCAGCACAGAGCAGACATGGCTGAAACCAACCTAAACACCAGCCCAAACACAGGCCAGGGGCCTTTGCCAGCAGGCAGTTTGGATCAGCCACCCTAAAACAGAGGATGTCACCAAATGGATCAGGCAAGACAGGGCCGGTCGGTTCTTGGGGTGGAAAAGAGGTTTTGGTACCATTTAGGTTATGGGAGGTGTGAAATACCAACATCTGTGTGCTGGCAGCAAGGAAAATAAAACAGAGTCACCTCAAGCTTCTGTAATGACCAACCTGCAGAGGTGGTTTTTAAATGAGTCTTTGGAGGTGTGTGAGTTTGGGATTTAAAATACCAGGAAAATGGTAGTGCAGGGTCCAGTGTAAAGGCAAAAATCCTACAGGGTAAGCTAAAGGCATTTTAATAAGTGAATCAAAGGTGTGTGCAAGCAAAGAGGCACAAGAATCATGGAATTACAGAATGGATTGGGTTGGAAGGGACCTTAAAATTTAGCCCATCTCAACCCCTGCCATGGACAGGGATACCTTCCTCTATCCCAGGTTCCTCCAAGGTCCATCCAACCTGATCTTGGGCACTTCCAGGGATCCAGGGGCAGCCACAGCTTCTCTGGCCAACCTGTGCCAGGGCCTCCCCACCCTCACAACCAATAATTCCTTCCCAGTATTCCATCTAAATATCTCCACTTTTAATATAAAACCTTATGGAAAGGCTGAAACACGCCCCCTTTCTCCTGGTTTCTCCAATATTTTACTGCTGAGCATGACACTATGGGGTTTAGAATATCCCTGTGGTAATTTGGGGTCACGTGTGTCCCTGTTTAGTTCTTTTTGCCCTCCCAGCCTCCTCACTGGTGGGGTGGTGTTCTAGATTGCAATGCAAGATGTTTTCAATTACCATCTGTATGGCAGTTGTCTTTTGTCAAGTGGGCAGTTTGCCTTATCTCTCTCTTTGAGTGACCACATTCACACCTCCCTCAGCAGGGGACATCTGCTGATAACAGCTATTGAATGTCACTGCATGGCTGATAAGAACTACAGCATCCCATTGGAAGATGCTCTGTCCAGAGGGAGGAGCCGAGCATTGCTACCCGGATATAATCCAGAGGTTTTTGAGACACCAGCACGGCTTTCTCCACGGGATTCCCCAGAGGAACAGCAGCTGTCTCTTCTTTCCCTGGATCTTCAGAGGATAAATACATCCTTCTCTCCTTCTCTACAGGATCCCTGCTCCAGCAGAACCACACCTGACACTTCAGGAGGGATGCAGCCACATTTCCAATTGCACTGCTACCAACACTCTGACCCACAGGGTGTCAGGTTGGGTTCTGACTCTGTCAGTGTTGTTCTAGTGTGCTGCATTGTTTATTGTATCCTTTTATTTTTCTTCCCTAATTAAGAAATGTTATTTCCTGCTCCCGAATTTTTGCCTGAGACCCCCTTAATTTAAAATTTATACCAATTCAGAGGGATGGGGAGGGTTTACATTCTCCATTTCAGGGGAGGCTCCTGCCTTCCTTAGCAGACTCCTGTCTTTGCAAACCAAGACAGGTGGGGTGGCAAACAGGGAAAGTTTTGATGCTGTGTGAGCCCTGCCCAGCAACAGCAAAATCACTGACACAGATCTGAGGACAAGTCTAAGACAGAGCACCACCTGCTCTCAAAGAAAGAATGTGAATTCCATCCCAGCAGAGCCAGTGCATGGGGCAGGAAAGTTCTGGCCAAGATCTGACTCCTCCTGACAAAGGAGGAACAGCCAAAAAAAGGACAGGACAAGGTCACACCCAGAGCATGGAGCATTTTGGAGAGAATTAAATTTTCCTGAGGGATGGGGAGTGCCAGGGTTCCCTGGGATACAGGTTCAAATGTGGGGCACTGGATCTGCAAGTGGCACCACACCCTGAGCCCACAGCCCTGGCCCCTTGAATGTGATGACCAGGATGGGAGGTCCTTCTGCACCAGAGCCTTCATCCCAATATTCCAGCCGTGCAAACTCAGCCACAGCAGCTCAGCCATCCACAAAACAACTCCCTTGTCACCAGGCATCAACTGGACCCACCTGAATTAACACTTTGGGAATCTTTGGGCTCCCCTACACATCCAGCTCCAGGTTCCCACTCCTGCTCCTCCTCCCTGAGCAGAGCTGAGCAGGGACAATGGCACTCAGACAACTGGAGTTTCCCAAAATGTCCCTTAAGCTCCTGCACCACTCCTAGAACCAGAATATCCTATATTGGAAGGGATCCACAAGGACCATCAAGTCCAAATCCTGACCCTGCAAAAGATAATCCCCAGAATCCCACATTGTGCATCCCTGAGAGCATTGTCCAAACACTCCTGGAGCTCTGGCAGCCTTGGGAATGTCACTATTCCCATTCTTGGGTCCCCTTCCTTCTTAACAAAGCCCTCTGCTCTGCAGAGCATCATTTTCACCTTGAGTCTCTGGCCAAAAGTTTGTACAACAGGAAAAATTATTAGTGTAGCTTGGAATGGAGGAATACATGGAGCTCTGGCCCAGCAATTCTGGATTTCAGGGGTTGTTTGTAAACTCATGCTCACAGTTAACAGATCACTTCCTATTTTTCCCTGTGCCTTTCCCATGATTCTGTTCAGACCAAGGTGATCCCAGATTTTTTTCTGGGATCTCAAAGTGTTGCTGCAGAGCTCCACTCCTGTGTCTGCCCTCAGTGCCTAAATCCTCCTTTTCCCCACTTTATTTTCCAAGGCAAATCATCCTTTCCACCACTTTATTTTCCAACGCACAGGGGCAGCTCTGGAGTTGTTCACATTGCTGTCAATGCCTGCAGAAGTGGTATGAAAACACATAAGTTCAAAAGCCTTAAGGAAGAGGAAACTTTACAAATTTTTTTGTGTTGAAGCCCAAACTTTGCAGCAGAGGAGCCAAATGCACTTTGGCAAATCATTTTGGTGGTTTGGTCTGTGGGAACAAAGGGAATTCCATATGGAAAAGCCCTTGGAACAATGAGTCACCATGGGACAGTTGTGAATACAAGAATTGTAAGAGAGCACAGGACACCCCCCAGAAAAGGACATGGGAGTCAGAGAGTTGGAAATACCCAAAAAGAGGATGTTTCCTGGTGCTGCAGACTGTTGTAAGCTCAGCTGCTGCAATTTTACAAACCCTATTACCCACCAGGAGCAGTGACCAGTGACAGAACAGTGAAGGAAGAGGGGTCTGCCCAGAGGTGGCCAAGCTGCTCCTCTTGTTGCCCAGAGAAGCTGTGGCTGCCCCTGGATCCCTGGAAATGTTCCAGGCCAGTTTGGACAGGGCTTGGAGCCACCTGGGATGGTGGAAAGTGTCCCTGAGTGTCACTATGATATTTTATGAAAAATCCCTTTCACCAGGATTTCTTCTGGCAAGATAAGAACCCTCAGCTTCTCCATGGTTTGCTCCTCTGGAATGTGATTTGGAGAATTGTTTACCCAGCATGTGAATTGTTTTAACTTAATGACCAATCCCAGTCCAGCTGTGTTGGCACTCTGGTCAGTCATGGGTTTTTATTATCATTTATTGTCTAGCTTTCTGATATCTCCTCTCTCTTTCTTTAGTACAGTTTTAGTATATCATTTTCATATCATATCATATCATATCATATCATATCATATCATATCATATATCATATCATATCAGCCTTCTGAGAACTTGGAGTAAATTCTCATCTCTCACCTCATCCTGGGGACCTTCACAACAACACCACAACACCTGAATGTCTTCAGCCTGCCACCAGAAATGTTCACCAGTTTGGAGTTTTTTCAACAAATCAAGGAGTTCCATATTGTCAGTGGTGTTTTCTGTCCCAGAGCCACCTTCAATTAACATCAGTGATTAATCACTCTCACCACTGGTGCATCCCAAGGGACATCCCTGCTCTTTAATTATTCCCATGCTTACAGAAGGATAAACAGAGCCCTCACTCTGAAAAATGCCATGAAAGCCATAAGGGAAAGAGCTGGGAATTGTGGGAATAGGTTCTGATCCTGTGCAGCCTCCAGTCTCCACCTCAAATCCTACTATATTATCAATAAAAATCACATTTCACTCAGTGTAGTGCATAAGGAGTGACAAAAGGGTGGCAGTGGTCACAGGCAGAGCCACATGTGCCCTCTGCCTCCTCCTCAGAGGGACAAAGAGGTGCTCAGGGTGTGTCACCATCATATTTTCTGAAAAATCCCTTCGCCGGGATTTCTTCTCCTGGGAAGCTGAGAAACCTCAGAGAAAAAAGAAAACAATAATTATCTGATCTGCTTCTCCTGTGTTTTGTTGCTTTGGAATGTGGTTTGGGCATTGTTTACCAACAGGTCATTGTTTGATTGGTTTCATGTGAATTGTTTTGACTTAATGACCAATCACATGTGTTGACTCTGAGGAGAGTGATGAGTTTTTAATTATTATCTCTTAGCCTTCTGTCTGTATCCTTTCTCTATTCTTTAGTATAGTTTTAGTATAGGATAATATAATATATAATGTATTATAATATATAATGTATTATAATATATAATATAATATAATATAATATAATATAATATAATATAATATAATATAATATAATATAATATAATATAATATAATATAATATAATATAATATAATATTATTCTATTCTATTCTATTCTATTCTATTCTATTCTATTCTATTCTATTCTATTCTAGCCTTCTAAGAACATGGAGTCAGATTCATTCCTTCCTGCCACAGGGGACCACAGAAAATACCTCAGGGGTGCTGAGGGAAGCAGGAGAAGACAAACCTGGGCTTTTCATTGTGTTTTACCCCTGTGAAGAAATCCAGGCTGGGAAAGGAGGAAATGGGAAATCTCAGTCCCCTACAAGGACAGCTGCTTTGTCTTCAGATCACCCACGTGACATGGACTGAGAAAGAGCTGGGTGACAGGTGTGGGATCATCCCCTTGAATCACAGAATCATGGAATATTTGGGGTTGGAAGGGACCCTAAGGCTCATCCCATGGGCAGGCACACCTTCCACCAGGAGCACGAGTAAAGGCTGGATTTCTCCAGCAGCACTTACCTGTGACCAGGGATTGAATCACAGATTCATGGAATATTTTGGGTTGGAAGGGACCCTAAGGCTCATCTCATGGGCAGGATGGGATGGGTGGATCCCTTCCACCAGGAGGATGAGTGAAGGTTGGATTTCTCCAGCAGCATTTACCTGTGACCAGGGATTGCTGCTTTTCCCACCTTCCTTCTCTGGAGTGGAGCCACACAAACGTGCTTGGAGCCCTCCCCACCCTTCACCTCCACCAGCTCTCGCTGCCAAATTTGCACAAACATCATCATCATCTCCCCGAGCGCCCTGCTCCAGCTGGGATTGGGCAGACAGGGAAACACAAAGTGGGTACACAAAGCCCTTAATCTCTGCAGAACTAAGCCAAAATTACTTTGATGTATTGGCTTTTAAATTGCTGCCTTCAGTGCTCAGGGGGGCTTTTCTTCTTATCTCCTCAGCAAAATGTGCAAGCAGCTCCTGACCATCTCTTTTCTCTGCTTGAGTACTCAAATCCTCCTATTTTTTTTTTCCCTGAATCCTCTTACAGATGTTTTCCCAGGTCTCTAAGCATTTCCATATCCTGTTTATTTGCTGCTAAAGGTGTAGTGATGCAAACAAAATCCGTCTCTGGAAAGAAGGGAGGGGCAATAAGAAATGAGCTGTAAGTTAGGACAAGAAGTGAGCTTTGCCAGCTACATACTGAAACATAGATGTTGAGGTCCTTCAGCATGGAAATGTTTCATTTTGATGTTCTAAACCCAAAAAAGACAAAAAAAGCTGCGGCTGCCCCTGGATCCCTGGAAGTATTCCAGGCCAGGTTGGGCAGGGTTTGAAGCAACCTGGGATGGTGAAAGTTCTCCCTGTCCATGGCAGGAGGTGGAATAAGGTGATCTTTAAGGTCCCTTCCAACACAAACCATTTTGGGATTCTACAAATACAGAATACTATAACATAATGAAAATTTACACCAATGCTGGAAAGCTAAAACAAATAATGTGTCCCATTGAACAGCTGCATTTTGATTTTGAATGACTCCAAAATATTCCTGTCAAGTCCACAGTCAGAACACTCCCTGAACACCCAAATACCCTCAGAAAAAAACACAGTATCAAGATGTTTTCATCAGACCTAATTGCAGCCTGGAAAGTTAAACAGACGTGTCCTTTCTCACCCTAATTATTGAACAGTGGAAGAAGTAACAGAGATGAATTCACTTTACTGAGTTTTATGATGTTTTAAATAAAGAGGGAAAGGTTTTTCCTGTTTATTTCTTTGCTGGTCTGAACTTGCAGAAGTGATGCTCCACATAGGAAAGCAAGCCCCTTTCATGGTCTCAATTTACAAGCAGGGAAATTGAGGCACCAAGCACAAAGTTATCCCCGAATCCATTGAATAAATAAAGAGCAGGATGAATCAAAGCCCAGAGCAGCAGTGCCCTGCCTTCATTTAGCACAGGCCATGATCAATTTGCAAATGCTTCTGATGGAAAAGACCTACTGGGTCATTTTGTAGGCCCCTGTAAGCCCAGGCTTTTTCCCTGCCATGTGCTGGAGACAAAAGTGCTTTATACAACCCCTACATTAAAATAATTTAAGCAGGAGGACTTCTCTCATTTCCTCTGGGGGAAACAATTCCGCAGCTGAAGAGATTGCAACATTAGGAAATATTTCCTGACGTCCATGGCTTCCAGAATCTGTTGATATATTATTAATAGAAAGGAAAATAAATATAGGTATTAATGCCAGCAGACACTGTCTGCTACTAATAGCTGTTAAAGTAATATATTCCCCTTGTTTTTAGCTCTTATTAGTCTTTTTGCAAAGGGTTACAAGACCCTTATGCATCCATTAGCCAGTCAGCCATGTGAAATTAATGTGGAGCAATTTTCATAAGCATTACTCAGAACTAATAATAATTAAGCATTATTTTCTGCTCAGATAACACAGAAAATAAAGCCTGACTTTTATGCCAAGATGGGTTTGCATTAGCTTAAGGTAAATGAATTAATTCTCATTTACAAGGCTTTTCTGCCAGCTAGCCAGAAAATATCAAGGTAATTAAAACCAATTTGTGAGGTTCTGTCCCATTGCACATTCACTGGGTTTTATCATTGCTGCAAATTGCAGGTGCTTTTACGCAAAGGTGGGACATGAAGGGGACTTTGCTGCCTCTCTCCTTCCCCATCACTTCCAAGAAAAGCTGAAACCTCCTTGTGAGCAGCAGAACATGTTGGGAATGCTGGAGATCAATAAAGGAAGGATGGAAGGATGTGAAGGACCAGCTCAGGCTGGGATGTGGAGCTGGGATGTGAAGCTCTCAGCAATTCAGAAAAAAACACACTTCTAATAGAGTGGGGGAACAAATCTCTTTCCTTTTGCTTTGCCATTGACTTGCAAGGGATTAATTCTGATTATTTATAAGACTGAAGGGTTTTTGTAGGCAGCATTTTCTGGACAGCTCCCAAATATTTCTCTCATCACAAAATCCTAAAATTATTTGGGTTGGAATGAACCTTAAACCCCATCCCAACCAGAGCCATGGGATGGGATTTAAGGTTCCACTATCCCAGGTTGCTCCAAGCCCCATCCAAACTGGCTTTGGCCATTTCCAAGGATCTAGGGACAGCCACAGCTTCTCTGGGCAACCTCTTCCAGTGCCACAGTGGTTCTGTCCCAGAAGTTTGACAGCACCTGAGCAGGGGCTGAGCTCTCTGTGGGTGCTCTTAGTAAAAATAAAATCCGTTAAAATCAGACTTAAATAAATTAGTCCAGCTCATCTGTAAGATTGAAAAGCCCAGAGCTATCCTACAGCAACTAATTATAATGAGTGAGTGGATCTCTTCCTTTGGGTTTCAACTTTCCAAGGGGATCAGCACCTTCAGATGCCACATCTTCACTTAGCGAACAACCGTGTCCAGTGTGACCCAGTAGTGTGGAATATCTGTGTTTTCCAGAGGATTATGGCCATTCTAGCCCAAATTCTGCCTCCTTCGTTTCATTTCTCCTCCCTCTGCCTCCCTCCCTGTCTCATTGTGACACCTCCTGTTGGTCCCTGTGTCCATGTCAGTGACATGGAGCAGGTTGGCCTGAGGAAAAAAAGAATGAAGTGGGAGTTCTGACTTTTATTTTCAAAAACCTTCTCTCAGGGTAATTTAATTGCTATTAAAAAGATGAATAAAAGGAGAAAATACCCCAGAAATACCACCTGTGTTCCAGCCCTGGAACGAACAACCCTGACATGTGTTCCACTGTCCACACCCTCAGTGAAGAATGGTTTTCCCCTTATGGCTGTTTCCTTCTCAATCCACTCCTGGTAGCTGAAAACAGGTGTCAAAATCCTGTGGTTTGGGTTTCCTCCACTGATGATGCCAACCTGGAACCACTTCATGGTATCCCAGTAGCTGCAGACCACAGGTCCTCCGCTGTCCACCTGTGGCAGAAGCAGGAATGTTACAGCAGGATCCAACCTCAGGTCCCTCAGAGCAGCCTGAGTGGGAAAATCAGTCTGTGTCCCAGGTTTGTGAGGATTTGGGGAAGGGAAAAAAGGGAATTTGGATTCGAAATTTCACAGATCCTGCAGAATAAATAGATACAGGAGACAAGAGGAGGAGATCAGTCCCAAGCTCTGGCTCAGTGTACTGAGTCCCTGTCATTCTCAGCCTTTTCCACATGCTCCTGTGGCCCCAGGAGGACACCTGAGAGCTGTCAGCAAGAGACACCATCCCAGAGAGAAAAGGAACATTTGCTGTGACTGCAAACTCAGTCCTTGTCTCCTCTGCAAAGCTGCTGCTGGAGGTGCTGCGTACCTGCCACTGTGAATTCTGGGGGCTGGCAGCCAGAAACTGGGCAGCAGATGAACAATAATCCTGACAAATCCCTCTTGAAGCCACAGTAACTTGCCTGAAAACTTTCCTGCTGCTGCAAGGACCACTCACTCAATGTGGGCAACGCTTCAAAGTCAGGTTGCAGCCACCTCAAAAAGACGAATATTCTCCTGGTGGCTTGTCTTGGTTTGGAAAGAGAGGAGTCTGCTAAGGAAGGCAGGAGCCTCCCCTGAAATGGAGAATGTAAACCGTCCCCACCCCTCTGAATTGCTATAAATTTTAAATTAAGGGGCTCTCAGGCAAAAAATATGGGAGCAGGAAGTACCAGGTTTTTAATAGGGAAAAAAAATAAAGCATAAAATAAACAGTGCAGTACACTAGAACAACACTGACAGAGTCAGAACCCAACCTGACACCCTGTGGGGTGTGGGTGGCAGTCCAATTGGAAATGTGGCTGCAGCCCTCCTGGAGTGTCAGGGGTGGTTCTGTTGGAGCAAGGGGGATCTGTAGAGAAGGAGAGAAGGATGTATTCTTCCTCTGAAGATTGAGTGAAAGAAGAGGCAGCTGCTGTTCCTCTGGGGAATCCCGTGGAGAAAGCCGTGCTGGTGTCTCAAAACCCTCTGGATTGTATCTGGGTAGGAATGCTTGGCTCCTCCCTCTTGGCTCACATCTCCCAATGGGATGTTAAAGCTCTTGTCAGCCATGCAGTGACATTCAATAGCTGTTATCAGCAGATGTCCCCTGCTGAGGGAGGTGTGAATGTGGTCACTCAAAGAGAGAGATAAGGCAAACTGCCCACTTGACAAAAGACAACTGCCATACAGATGGTAATTAAAAACAACTTGCGTTGCAATCTTCAATATGGCTGCTGTAGCTGGAGCACCAAGAGCACATCCAGCTCTGGAATCTCTGGACACAAACCCAGGGATAAGAGAAAGCAGCACAAAATCCACCCAAGGCAGGTGTATCACTTTTCTGAGGAAAAGCTGTGTGAGACCTGGGGGCGCTCACCTGGAGAAGAGAGGGATTCAGGGAGAGCTCAGAGCCCCTAAAGGGGCTCCAGGAGAGCTGGAGAGGGACTTGGGACAAGGGACAGAGGGACAGGACACAGGGAATGGCTTCCCACTGCCAGAGAACAGTTAGATGGGATATTGGGAAGGAATTGTTCCCTGTGAGGGTGTTGAGGCCCTGGCACAGGTTGCCCAGAGAAGCTGTGGCTGCCCCTGGATCCCTGAAAGTTCCAAGCTGGACAGGGCTTGGAGCTTGGATAGTGGAAGTACTAGAGGATTTTTAATATCCTTCCAAGCCAAACCAGTCTGGGATTCCAGGACATCTTCAGTCCCTGCTATAAATAAATTTACTTCCACAGTGGCCTTGAATCTTTTTTCCACCTTTCCTAACCAGCACTTGTGGTAAACAAATTCAATACAAATCCATTTCCCAAGACAGCAAACTTTACTGGGAAATGTTGTCCTTCCCTGTTTGCACACTACTTTGGGAAACATCTTTGTCATTAATGGATGGAACTCCTTCTGCCAGCAGCTACACTGAGCTAACACACATTAATTAACAAGCAAGGAAGGGGCTGAAGTTCCCTGTGCAGCTCATCAGCACTCGCTCAAGTTTATGGCTGAATTCCCACTCCAGTAGCTGGAGGGCTCTGGTCATTAATATTCTTATCTTTTCTTTTTTTCCTTTTTTTTTTCTAGTTCAGTATTCATTCAGGAGTTAAAAATTAAGATAAATGCAGAGGAAATGTTTGTAGAATCACAGAATATCCTGAGCTGGAAGGGACTAACAAAGACCAGAGATTTAGGCTGGAAAAGACCTTTCAGATTATTGAGTCCAAACATAAAACCAACATTGTTAATTGTTATTATGGCCACATCCTTGCACCTCAAGCAGTGCTGCTGGACCCTCTTCAGACTCAGCATCTAAAAGAGGTTTCCTGACCCCATTTCAGCCAAGAATTCCCGTGAAAACCACAGAGGTGACCTTGGAGCTGCAGTGGCATCCTGTTGGGATGTTGGGATGAATGAGCATCCACACATGATTCGATTCCCGGGGATTTCACTGCGGATCCCCTCAGGGCAGGAATGGACTAAAGCATTATCCTGATTATCTTGGAGGCGAGAAGAAGGTGCTGGGAGCCTCCAACACTGGAATAACCAGCAGAGTCTGGAGAGTGTGAGCTCAGGATGCTCCGCTGCAGCTTTTGCCAGCAGCAAAATAAAATAAAATAAAATGAAAAAAAGAAAAAAGAAAAAAAAGGAAAAAAAAAAAAGAAAAAAGAAAGAAAAAAGAAAAAAAGAAAAAAGAAAAAAAGAAAAAAAAAAAGAAAAAAAGAAAAAAAGAAAATAAAAACCAACAAAATAGAGGAGATTTTCAGCACCAGCCGAGCCCCTGCACAGATCAGTTTTAGCTCCAATTTGGAGGCTGTTCACACTTGTAAAGGATCTTCTATCTCAGAGCAGCAGAGAATTCCTGATGCCCTGTCTCTGTCCCCATGGGAATTGTCACATCGCGGTCAGGGCAGGGATGCGGACCGGAGGCAGAGCCAGAGATCCCCATTTAAACCCTGCTTCCCTCTCAAACCAGATCTGCTCTTCCCTTCTTTTCCTCTTTAGCCACGTCCTTTCGGTTCCCTGTCCAGTTGGTGGAGAAATGGGGATGTTTGGGGGATCAGTGATTGAAATCTTGGGCAGGAAGGGAGTTCAAGAATGCTCTGAGCAGCCCAGGCAGCAGCTGCAAATCCATTTCCCTAATCCACAAGCCCTGGCACCCAAATCCAGATCTCTTTCCACACGGGCTGAGCTGCTCTGCTTCCTGGGTGCTACTTCTCACATGCCATTTCTCTTAACTTCAGCTATTTAACATGAGGATTTTATCACAAAATGGGCCAAATCATCCTCTCCGTGTGATAATCTCACATCATTACAGCAGCAGCATGCATGAATCAGGAGCTTGGTGTTTATAGGACTAAAGATGGAGAGGATAAACTCAGTCCTTGGACATTTCTGAATATCCCTGTATCCACCTTAAGCCTTCAGGAATGCCGGCCCAAGGTTTTCCATCCTTGTGTAGGAGAGGGTGTGGGAGGAGCGAGTTTTTGAGTGCTGGGACAATTATCTCAGCTCTGTGATGCTTCCAGTAACGCTAATTTAATGAACGCTCAGGTTAATGACTCTGAGGATCGAAGAATTATTAAAGGCTGCTTTTTCAGGCTCCTGCATCCTGGTGCTGAAGCAATCCTGGTCAGCAACACACACCAGATACCTGCTCCTGCTTTTCCTTCTAAGTGCCAAGTTTCTGGATTGAAATAACCAAACTAAAAATAGCAGCTTTGCTTCTGTTTCATGTTTCTTGTGATCTCGAAGATGAGTGAAAAGCAAATGCAGCAAATCAGATCTGGTGCTGAATTTCTGCCTTAAACATGTTAATCCTCCCATTAGGAGAGGTGAAAGCAATGATACATTCACTGATAAATAGCTGTGGGTTGCATAAAATCTGTCACTGCCTAACAAGGTGCTTTGTTCACTGAATCTGACCAAAAATTTCATCTTTTTCACTGCGACCAAAACCTCTTTTTTTTTTTGTGAGCATCAGGAGCCTTTCTGCTGCCTTTAGTGGGCTTTGGATCAAAAGTGTAATCTCTCTTTTACATTTGTATTCGTGTCTGCAGCACAGTCATTGATCAGAACAAACATGTTCAGCCACATAAATCTTCCGAGGTGGGAGAAGCTCTGGGGGTGGGAGAACAACTCATCTGATCCTCATTAGGTGGATGCACAATCCCTGCAAGTCATTGCTCCTTTCATTTTCATGTTGGTGAGCTCTGTGCAAATTGGAGACAATCAGCAAGGGAATAACAACACTGGGAATAACAGCAGTGCCTATCAGAGCTGCTAGAGGCAGAATATCATTTGCCCAGCTGTTTCCAGCTGTTTTTAGAGTTGGAGGAAGGAGGTTGTGGCCGCATTAATGTTCAGGTACCAGAAAGGCACCAGGTAATACAGGGCAACTGGACTGCTCTCACACAAACCCTTTGAGAGCCTTCAGCTCCTCTGTCCCTCCATCCCCTGGCTGGAAAATGGGAGAAGATGACCCAAATTCACCCAGTGTGATGTCAGCAGGGCCATTAGTGACTGCAGTGGCACAGACAGAGCAGATGCCTCTGGCCAAACCCCTGTGGCCCAGACTCCTGTCTCTGGCTGTCAAGTGCTCAGGCGAGGAGGAGGAGGAGGAACAGGACCAGTATTTACAGAGTTGTATTTACATCCCAGTGGTTAATGGCCTCAGAGAGATCTTCATCCAGGAAATTGCCTAATTGCTTTTTGAATCCATTTATCCCTTAAGGATAAATACCCACAACATCCTGGTCAGCGACTCCCATAGTTTAATTATCTGATGGAAGAAAAAACACTTCCTTCTCTTTGTTTTTAGGTCTGCTGCCTGATGAGGCCATCTGACACCATTCCTTCATGTGCTTGGAGCAGCAGTGACACGAGGACAGCTCTTGACTCCTCTCCATGGTGCCCATGAGGCTGGGAATGTGTCCAGTCCCCATCAGACATCTCTGCTGAGAGCCTCAGAGTCTTGCTCTGCCAGGAGCTCTTCCATGTCCCTGTTCATCCCTCCTGTTCCACTCTCCTCCTTTTCTGAAATTACCACTCCTTTCTCAGATGGAGCAGACAGGAATCACACACAGGCAGGCTTCCAGGAGAAGGGCCCCGGCACAACACATTTGCTTTGCCACTTATTCCTGCCCTAATAATTCCTAATGCTCTCATTGCCCTTTTGACCTCCCCAGAGCCTCAAGCTGATGTTTTTGAAGGACTAGCCATAGTTCTTCTGACATGGTAATAGCTAAATTAGAGTCTATTATGGCCAGTGTACAGCTGGAATTGCTTCTCCATATATCCATTATTTTTTTTCCTTTATCAATGATGAGCTGCAGCTGCTGTTTTAACTCCCAGTCACTCAGAATAATGGGACCTGATGCACCTCTGCACAGCCACCTTTCACTTTGGTCCCTTTGAAAAACGCTGTGGCATTGGCCAACTTGGTCATCTTGGCATTTGCCCTCCTGGAACATCAAAATTCCTTGCATGGATGCCAACAAAAATATCCCTGTAAGTTCTTTCTCTGTCCAAGTCCCTTCCACTTCATGACAGCCCAGTTTCTCCATGAACCCCTGGTGAGGAATCTCCTTGCAAGGGTTTTGGGAATCTCAGAATGTGTTAGATGGTTGAACCACTCTCTTCCACAGGGTTGGCAACTCCTTTAAAGAATTTGGATGTGCCTGTGAGTCACAGCTTCCCCTCAGAGCTGTCAGTGAATGAGAAATGGCTCCTCTGAGTCATCACAGCCATTCCCCACTCCCAGGGCAAGCTGGGATTTTGTGTTCAGCTGGATCCAGAGGAGTTCTGCTCCCCATCAGGCACACAAAGCCAAGCTGGACTCCCAAATAGCTTCGGTCTAAGGGAATAAAATCTATGACCCAGAGAAAGAAAGCACAAGAGACACTCAACATCATCCTCATCATCATCACAGGGTCTTGCATTGGGAATTAATTTCTCACAGATTAAAGAATGAAGCAATCAGAGCCTGCATGTGCTCACTTGTCTGCCCACACCATAAAATGATAAAGTGATGAAAGCCCTAAAAAAATGAAGGAAAACTGTTCTGATTCTTGTGAGCTGCACATCAAAGGACCCTTCAGAAGAAAACTGAAGGGACTGCAAATGCAGAAACACCTCTCCACTGCTTTGTTCTGGGCTTCCCAGGACTCCTTGCTGCTTGAAGCAATCTGTCCCTCAGGGAAAAGAAACACCTCATGGTGGTAGCAATAGATCAGTGATGGGAAATCCATGACAAGGGTGAGGAGTGGATCACTCTCTTCCAGAGGAAAAAAAGAAACAGCCTCAAATTGCACCACAGGAGGCTTACATTGAATATTAGGAAAAATGTCTTCACTGAAAGGGTTGTCCAGCCCTGGCACATCTGCCCAGGGCAGTGGTGGAGTCACCAACTCTGGAAATGTTCAGAAAACAGGTGGATGTGGCACCTGGGGACATGGTTTTGTGGTGGCCTTTGCAGTGTTGGGGGAATGGTTGGACTCAATGATCTCAGAGGGCTTTTCCAACTTCAGTGATTCTGTGATTCTATTTTTAAGGTAAGATACAATAATAAAGTACTTTTGTGCAGTTTGTAATGACTTTGGACTGAAATGTGGATAGTTTTGACTCCTGGCCCCAGGGAACATTTGGCTGATAGGCAGATGTTCCAGGTTGCAAGGTAAGATGGATTCTATCATCATCTGTATGGCAGTTGTCTTTTGTCAAGTGGGCAGTTTGCCTTATCTCTTCCACAATCACTCCTCCCTCTGGGGAGACATCTGCTGATAACAGGCTATTGGATGTCACTGCATGACTGATAAGAACTACAGCATCCCATTGGGAGATGTGAGCCCAGAGGGAGGAGCCAAGCATTCCTACCCAGATATAATCTGGAGATCCTGGAACACCAATATGGATTTTCCACTGGATTTCCCAGAAGAACAGCAGCTGCCTCTTTCTTCCCCTGTATCTTTGGAGGAAGAATACACCCTTTTTAACAGGATCTCTGCTCCAACAGAACCCCACCTGACACTCCAGGAGGGCTGCAGCCACATTTCCAATGGGACTGCTACCAACACCCTGACCAAGAGAGCGTCAGGTTGTGTTCTGACTCTGTCAGTGTTGGTTTAATTTACTGCATTGTTTATTTTATCTTTTTATTTTCTTCCCTATTAAAGAACTGTTATTTCCTGCTCCCATATTTTTGGTCTGACAGCCCCTTAATTTAAAATTTATAGCAATTGGAAGAGAGGGGGTTTACATTTTCCATTTCAGGGGAGGCTCCTGCCTTCCTTAGCAGACTCCTGTCTTTCCAAACTGAGACAGCAGAAGGACCTGAGAGCTCCTGTGGATGCTCCCCATCCCTACAGACTGCAGCCAGACCATAATTTAACCACCTCTGTTCAGGTTTTTTGAGCAGCTTCAGGGACTGACCACACTATCCTGGTTTGTGCTCTTCTCCTTGAATCCATGACAACTGCCTATAAAAACACAGTTTTCATTTGCAGGATTCTTTCCTTCAGAAAATTCTATTTCACTAATCTTTCTTGGCAGTTTTGAGCCCATGTCTGGAGCAGCAAAAGGAGGCAAGACCTTGTGAGAGGATGCCAGACCTTTTCCAGTGCCAGTGTCAGGCTCCCATTGCAATCACTGGAGCAAAGGTTATGGTGGGAGCAGTGGGATACCAGGGGATATCCTGGGGTGTCTAATAGAGAATTAAATGTAACAACTGTCATGCCTTAGAGCCAAGTACCCCTCTGTCAGCTAAATCCCTTCAGCTGGATTTCAGTTCATGGGGAGCAATAAACACACACAAAGTGCTTGGTGTCATTTTAACACACACAGATGCTTAAAACAACCTCAGTGACTCCCATCACCAGGGGATGGGTTTTTCTCCCTGTTGATGGAAAGATGGTTCTGTAGATGCTGATGGTTATAAAATAGACGTTTGTAAAATGGCTGGAAAACCCCATCCAGGTTTGCACAAAAACTGCTGCTTTTGCTCCAGCTCTGTGGGGTGAGAGCCTTGAGCACCCCAGAGGCTGTAAAGGGCATTTTTAGACATGGGACTAGGGGGAATGGCTTTAACCTGAAAGAAAGCAGAGATAGATAGGATATTGGGAAGGAAGTGTTCCCTGGGAGGATGTGGAGGCCCTGGCACAAGGTGTCCAGAGCAGCTGTGGCTGCCCCTGGATCCCTGGAAATGTCCAAGACCAGGCTCGACAGGGCTTGGATCCACCTGGGATAGTGGGATGTTGGAACCAGATGATTTTTAAGGCCCCTTTAAACCCCAACCACTGTGTGATTTATGGCCAAATCCCTGCCTACTGCAGGCTGTAGGAGGGGGTGGATACCTGCAGCCCAGGACTCACCTGAGCTGGAACCACCCCACTGCTCCTGGGGGTCACACAGCAATCCCTTCCCCTGGAATCAGAGCAGGGCCTGGCCCCCCTTCATGTGCTGCTGAACTGTGGGTGACCTGTGACTCCAGCTGAACACACTTTGTCCTAATCATCACATCAGAGCTCCCCCCACAGCCCCTCTGAACTATAATTGGGCCATTTACTGAATTTTGCCTGGGCAGGGAAGGCACTGAAGGAGGCATTTTCTTTGTGAGTCCCTTATACTCTAATTATTGTTCAAGTTATCATTGCATCAGAGCCTAACAAAAGATGCTTAAGAAAGCAAGGAATGAGACATCAATTGTGGTTCATGGGGTCATGGAAGAAATGTAGCACACAGAAAAATAATACATAGGCCATCTCCAGTGTCTGTTCTTTAGCACTTGTACCCCCTGAACATCCATTAATGTTAATGTTTATGACTAAATAGAACTATAAGTCAATTACAGCTCCTGGTAGTGTTAATTCCCAGCCAATCCATATATTTGTCTGTAGAACTGCCAGGGAATTGGGATAGAATAGATTTTTTCTTTTTAAGGGAATGGATTTTTTTTTTTTTTTTTTTTTTTTTTTTTTTTTAGGTACAAATACTTGGGAGCTCTGCTATTCAATCTCCTTGAGTTATTGGAGGAACATGGTCAGTTTTCCACAAATTAGGCTGGTCTGGTATGAGGGCAGCTGGTGAAATGTCTGAGCCTTTTCATTCTTGGCTTTTCTATTCATGGGGTGGCCCTCAAGATGCACCAGGGGAGGTTCAGGTTGGACATCAGGAGGAATTTCTTCCACTATCCCAGGTTGCTCCAAGCCCTGTCCAGCCTGGTCTTGGACAATTCCAGGGATGGATCAGCCACAGCTTTGCCTATGCCAGGGCCTCACCACCCTCATAGGGAAGAACTCCTTCCTAATATCCCATCTAAATATCTATTCTCCTGGTTTAAAACCATTCTTCCTTGTCCTGTCACTGTGTCCCTGTGTGAAAAGTTGTTCCCTCCATAACAGTCACACATCTGGATCCTGATGTGGATCATGTGGATTTACAACCTCGAGTCCAGCAACTTTCCTGCCTTAGCCTGGCTCTGGACATGAAAGCATAGATCCTGATCCTCAGAAAATCCCAGGAAAGGTTAATACCAGGCTTTTATCTCCTCTGTGTCCAGACTTCCTTGGGCTGCAGCTACTGGAGCAAACTCAGCCTCTCCAGGGTTTGTTCCCTGACCAGGAATCCCTGACTTGCCCAAGCTTCTGATCCTTCCTGGCCTCTCCCCAGGGACTCGGGGGGGGCTCCTGGAGCCTGGAAGTTCCCCAGGAGACAGCTGGATGGAGCAGAGCAACCCTATTCTGCTCTGTCTCCACCACAGAGATGAGGATGTGAAGGATTTGGGCATTTTGAAATCTGGCCTCACTCTCATCTGACACAAACCCTGCAATCCTTACAGGCAATCCTTACACTGTCCACAGTGCAGATGCATTGTCCAGTTCTGTCCCTCACTCCAACAGGGACATTGAGGGGCTGGAGAGTGTCCAGGGAATGGAATGGAGCTGGGGAAGGGGCTGGAGCACCAGGAGGGGCTGAGGGAGCTGGGAAGGGGCTCAGCCTGGAGAAAAGGAGGCTCAGGGGGGACCTTGTGGCTCTGCACAACTCCTGACAGGAGGGGACAGCCAGGGGGGTCAGGATCTGCTTTAAGATAAAGGAAACCAGCCTCAAACTGTGCCAGGGGAGGTTTAGATTGGACATCAGGAGGAATTTTTTCGTGGAAAGGGCTGTCAAGCATTGGAGGGGTTGTCCCAGGGAGGTTTGGAGTCCCCATCCCTGGAGGTATCTGAGGAAGGTTTGGATGTGCCACTCAGTGCTCTGAGCTGGGGGCAAGGTGGGGATTGGTCACAGGATGGACTCAGTGATCCTGGAGGGCTTTTCCAACCTAAATGTCATGGATATGTTTTATGAAAAATCCTTTCCTTAGGATTTTTCTCCTGAGAAGCCAAGAGGCCTCAGGAACAAAATGTGAACAATGATTATCTGCTGCTGTGGAATGCAACAGGTGCATCTGGGATTGGCCCATGCTGGTTGTTTCTAATTAATGGCCAATCACAGCCCAGGTATCTGGCCTGTCTCAGTCAGTCACAAGCCTTTGTTATTCATTCTTTTTCTATTCTTAGCCAGCCTTCTGACGAAACCCTTGCTTCTACTCTTTTAGTATAGTTTTAATGTAATATATATCACAAAATAATAAATCAAGCCTTTTGAAACATGGAGTCAACATTCTCCTCTCTCCCCTCATCCTGGGACCCCTGTGAACACCACCACACCTAAATAATTCTGGGATTCTGCCCAGTGGTCCCTGCTGCAGAAGAAGCATCAAGTTCAGCCCTGTCCTGTCCCAGGCCATGACCAGGACAAGCCACTGGGTTGCAGACCCAGACTGGTGAGGTCAAAATGTGTCCCCCATGGCTTTAATGAGCATTTCTCAGAAATCCAGAAAACCATCCAACAACAAAATACTTCCCCTCCAGCAAAATCTGGTGGCAAGTCCTGTCACTTGTTTCATCCCTGAAAAGTACAGCTTCTATCCTCAGCTCTGGTTTTGTCCTGTTCCCTTCATTCCAGTTTACAAAGCATTCCTGCCGGGTCAGGATCCCACTAAAATCAGAGAGACACTGAATTCTGAGTTCTATCACCCATGAAAAGGAGAAAATGGAAATCTCACAGTCCTACTCCATTCCTCAGACAACTCTGACATTATTGTGGATCTAAATATCTGCTTCTTCAGCTTTCTGAGTCCAGGAGATTCATTTTGCTGGGAACAAGTGCTCCTGCTATTTCACCAGCATCATTCACCCACAGAACTTCAGGCTGGGCTGGGCTGGGCAGTGCATCCTTTAATCATGTTAATGTTGTCCTGTGGCAGGTTTCTTTTAAGATTTTTTTTGATTTAATTTAATAGAGGTGAAAGCCACTCCTTGGATGGTTTCAGAGGTAGATGCTCTCTGGCTAATCACAAAATCTTTTTGCAAAGCAAGCTTTCCTTTGGTGTCCCATACTGCTGGTGCCCCCAGCCTGTGCCTAAAGGTCAGAGGATCCCTCTCTGTCCTGGGTGCTGATTTAGCTCCTCCAATGAGTAATTCCTACAGGATGGAGCTGTCCATCCATGTGTCTCTCCATCCAGACTCCTCCAAACCCACGGGCATGTATAAAACACACCTGGATGGGGCTTGGAGCAACCTGGGATAGTGGAAGATGTCCCTGCCCATTGGAACCGGGTGAGATTTAAAGCTCTGTCCTACCCAAACCCCTCTGTGATTCCTAAAAAACCATTTCCCAGTGGAAGAGGGGAATCTCAATCTGGAACCAGAGGCTGCAAGAGAGCCCAGGCCCTGTCAGTCTCTCAGGAGAGGGCTTGGAATTTGGATGCCATGAAAGACAAGGTGAATTTTTGGCTTCCATGCCTCATTTGACACCAGGCCAGCGATCCTGGGGGTGGAATGTGCTGTGAGGGCACAAGTTGGGAGTTTGGTTTGCCTCATTTGAGTGTCTGGGTGTTTGTGTCAGCTCCCTGATATCAAATGCTGCTCAGAGTGTAATTTAGGCTTGAAAAGTCCCTCATTCTCTGTCACCAACACACTGCCACAAGATGTGACTCATTCTGGTACACACAGACCAACCAAACCCATTTGGGTCAGAGCCAAGACCTCACCTGAGAAATGTTTCTTATCTAAATTAAACATCCCCAAATTAAACTTCCCTCCCAATTATTTTGCCTTGGAGCTCCTGGACAATTCCTGTCTCCTTTCAGGCTGTAACCTGGCTGTGAAGCAGATCAGGATTTGCTGATGGTCCCTTTACCTGGCAGCCTCTTCCTCCTCCTCCTCCTTTTTCTCCTTCTCCTTGCTCTGTCTCAGCACACATCACGCCCCCCACGAGGTGTGGGATGTGCTTCAGGCATTCCTCCCTGCTGATCAGCTTCACCTTTGTTTTCTGCAGCACAGGGGATGCTGCAGCAAATGAAAAGAGAAGGATCAACAAAGCTGCTGGAGATTTCCCTTGGGAAGAACCTCAGCTGGATTTCTAAAGCGTCTCAGGGCAATGGGGGTCTCTGGGCAGAACTGTAGGGTTTTGGGGACACAGGGGACCCCCAAGTGTTGGCAATGATGAGTTTATCACAGAATCTCAGAATGGTTTGGGTGGAAAGGGACCTTAAACATCATCCAGTCCCACTCCCTGCCATGGGCAGGGACACCTTCCATTATCCCAGGTTGCTCCAAGCCCTGTCCAGCCTTGCTTTGGATACTGCCAGGGATGCCAGAATACTGGGAAACCCCCAAAGGGATGGATTTTCCTGCTGGTGGTCTCAGTGATCACCTGAGATGAGCTGCCCTGCACACCCGGGGCTTCTCACTCGTGGATTTTTGGGAACTCAGTCTGAGGGACTTTTCATGGGATCCTGTGCAAGCCCCTGCAGATCAAAGTCCACTGAACCTTCCCCAGAACTCTAATCTTAGAATTAGTGAGTCATGGAATAGTTTACATTGGAAACAACCTTTGAGATAATTCAGTCCAACCATTCCCCCAGCACTGCCAAGGCCACCTCTGCCGCATGTCCTCAAATGCCACATCCACAAGGCTTTTATATTCCTCCAGGTTTGGGAACTCTCCCACTGCCCTGGGGAGCTGTTCCAATGCCCAACAACTCTTCCAGGGATGATTTTTTTTTCCTAATATCCAATCTAAGCATTGTTCTCCCCAGGGAGGGCTGCAAGGCCATACCTTGCCCAGCTGTGTCTTCCCAAAGTGACACAAAGGAAATATCTGCTTTATTCTTCCCTTGGGTTGGGAATGCAGAAATCACAGCTGGCACCTGCAAGTGACAAAAAGACTGAAAAATGTGCTGGGCTACTTGGAAACCCCAATTATTTCACCCACGTTTCTCTCTAAAGTGAACCTGGGACTGAAGGGTAAAACTGAGACCTTCAGATTGTTTGGAACTCACTCCTTGTTTCATTTTTCACTGTGCCAAATCCTCCCAGAACCTCCAGGAAACTGACACTCAATGACAAGATCTAAAAGATGGAAAGTTGTTGCATCCCTTTTCCAGCTAAGATGGAATTGCCCAAAGATGAAAATGCTTTGGTGAAGCCCTCCTGTTATGGAGAGAAGCTGGGGATGTTCATCTAGAGAAGAGAAAGCTCTAGGAAGACTTTAGATCCATTTCCAGAGCCTAAAGGGGCTCCAGGAGATCTGGAAAAGGTTTTGGGATATGGAATGGAGGGACAGGGCAAGGGGGAATGACTTCAAACTGGAAAAAGGAGATTTTGATGGGATATTGGGAAGGAATTCTTGGCTGTGAGGGTGCTGAGGCCCTGGCACAGGGTGCCCAGAGAAGCTGTGGCTGCCCCTGGATCCCTGGGAGTGTCCAAGGCCAGGCTGGATGGGGCTTGGAACAACCTGAGATAGTGGAAGAATTTCCCTGCCCATGGCAGGGGGTGGCACTGGATGGATTTAAAAGTCCATTTCAAATCTAAACCATTCCATGAGTCCATGATCCTGTGGATCAAGTTCAATGCTATGTAACTACTCAACAGAAAATAGGAATATGTTACCTTGGTGAAGGGGGAGAGCTTCACAACTGTGAGAGTGTTGTGTGTTACTGCTTAGGGAGGAAAATGAAGCTTAAGAAGGCAAATGCAGAGTTTCATGAAGAAAAAAACCCAGAATTGAAGTAGAATAGCAGGGATTCAATGGAATATTCACTTACTGCATCCTGGGAAGGAGCACACAAGCTCCAAGGCACCCCCCTGCCCTCCCAGTCCTGATTAATTCTTTCCAATAATGAATCAGCTCATTGGCTAATTAGTGACATTTGTTCAGGACAGACATTTTGGGTCACAATCAGTGCTGGAGCTGCTTTCATTAGGGCTTAAATGAGATCAATTAGCAACAGCAATCTGCAGTCCTAAATGAGTGAAGGAAGGAGTGGCCAGAACCAGTAAGTCAATCCAGCTCACAGAGGCATTAAGCCAAAACAGCCCCAAATCCTCATTTCCTTTGTTCCAGACCATTTTAGACCCAGCCTAATTGGGTAATTCATAAAATATCCCAAGCTGAAGATACCCACAAGGATCCTACAAGGTGAAAAGTGTGCAAGACCCAGTTGGACAGGGCTTGGAGCAACCTGGGATAGTGGAAGATGTCCCTGCCCCTGGCAGGGAGTTGGAATGAGATGAGCTTTAAGGTCCCTTCCAGCCCTAATAATTCCATTATTCTGTGCTAATTTACCCACCAGGGTGGAGCTTGTCTTAATCTGGCTGTCAAAATGAGGTCCAAAGTTTGGATGTGGTGCCAAAATGAGGTCCAAAATTTGGATGTGGTGCCAAAATAGGTCCCAGATTTTGCTCTGGGGGTTGTTGGTGACTTTTTCTTGCCCTGAACAGGGAATTGGTGGATGTGCAGAGGCTGGGGGGCTTTGGATGCATAAACCATCGTGACATTTTCAGTGTCATGCTCTCTATAAGCTACAAGAACATAAAATTTGGTGGGTGATTGGTCGATGATTTATCATCATGGTTTGTATTTTTGTTTGGTTTTTTTGGAGGGGGGAAGTTCTGGGGTTAATTCTATGTCTGTTTAGGGGTGGTTGTGGAGTGATGATGATGGTTGATTGTTGTTTTTGATATTAGGAAATATAGAGGAAGGTTAATTGAAGGTGTATTGATGACCAGTGATTTGGATAATGTAGGGATATATGGTTTAATTATTTGACCAAAAAAAAAAAAAAAGTCAAGATAGAAAAAAGTGGGGAGTGAAACTTTGTCTGGGAAACCCCTCAAGGGAGAGGACGGCCACAAACCCCATCTTCCATCAGCAAAAGCATCTCGCCCAGCGCCTCACCTGCACTGGTGTTCTCCCAGCCAGAAGCCCAGCAGTGCTGCCACTTGTCCCTGTCATACACAAAGGGCAGGCAGACAGGAATCTTCTCCGTGCTGAACTCGATGGGGTTGCTGAGCAGGATCAGGGCAATGTCGTTCTGCAGGCTGGTCCTGTTGAACTCCTCGTGCAGGATGAGGCTGTCTGGGTTGCACTCTTCCAGAGGGAGGCTGAGGTTCACTCCCCCCACTGCCACCATCAGGTCTGGTGGCCTTAAAAATAAAACAGGGCATGGGGAGCATGAAGGATTTGGGTTGTGAAGGTTGGTGGCTCCTCCCCAGAGCAGGGCATGTTGGTGGCTTAGGCAGCTCAGCTGTAAATATCCAAGGAATTTACCCTCACTCCTAGGAAAGGATGGTTTCCAGGGCAGAGGAGTGCAGAGGTAGAACGTGAATGAAGGTTATAAATAACCCAGTCTCTACCAAGCAAATGGAATGGTCTGGATCTTTTGGATCTCTGTGCCCTGGGCTGGCTGCTCAGACCCTGCTGTCCCCAGCCAGCTGCTCCAGGCTGTCCTGCCATGGGTCATTTGTCACCAAGCAATTCTCAGCTGCCACATTTTGGAGGGGACTCACAGAAGGTTGGACATTGCATGGAGTTGATTTACCCAGAACTCACTGTTTTAAACTAAAAATCTCCATGAGGTGAAGGTATTTGGTGTGTGAAAGCAAAGGTAATTTGGGGGATACAATGAGCTAGAATGGAATACATCACCTTTTACAAGGTGCTGGTACAGGTGTGGATGCACAAGAAATGCTTGGGGCCATCAGAAAAGCATCAGGGGCATTTATCCAAGGCTGCTCAGGCCACTCCTCAAAGTATTGAGGGATGAACCCAACCACACCCCTCAAAGTATTCCCCTTCTACTTGAAGCCAAATCAAAGCTCTGGGAACACCAGGAAATTTATTAACCCAAGAAAATCAAAAAGTCCAAAGGCATTGGGAATGGTTATGCAGATTCCTGCACATTTCTGTATTCAAATATGGGCCTGTCTCCCCCAGAGGAGACAACCCCTGTTTTTAGGGTTCAGTCACACCAATGGTGGCACAGGAGGAGATGCACACCCTGCACCCACCAGAAGGAATTTCATCCCCACAAATGGTGGCATGGGAGGAGATGCACACCCTGCACCCACCAGGAGGAATTCCATCCCCCTCCCCATGCCTGGGCTGCCCTCCCAGCCCCGGAGTACTCACGGCTCATCTGCAAAGCAGTGTGCTGCAGTTAGAATCCACAGGGCACTGATGATGGTGCCTCCACAGATGTGCTTCCCATGGCTCTGGATGCTGATGTGCCACGGGAATTCCCCAGGGATGACGTCTGTCCCTGTCCCAATCCTCTTGCCAGTGCTCTGTAAGGACTCGTAGGATGGTCGGAGGCCACAGCCTGGGTACAAAAAGGGACATTTTGGACACATTCAGCAGTGTCACAGCCTGTGCTGGACAGGGGCAGGACACCCCTGAGCACTGAAATAGAAATATCTGTGAAATTAGAGAAACAGGGAATCACAGAATGGTTGGGGGTGAGAGGGATTTAAAAATAATATTCCCAACTCCATTCCAACTTCCACCAGATCAGGTTGCTCCAAGCCTCATCCAGCCTGGCCTTGGACACTTCCAGGGATCCAGGGGCAGCCACAGCTTCTCTGGGCACCCTGTGCCAGGGCCTCACCACCCTCACAGCCCAATATCCCTTCCCAATATCCCATCCATCCCTGCCTTCTGGCAGTGGGAAGCCATTCCCTTTGTCCTGTCCCTCCATCCCTTGTTCCAAGCCCTCTCCAGCTCTCTTGGAGCCCCTTTAGGCCCTGGAAGGGGCTCTGAGGTGTCCCTGGAGCCTTCTCCAGCTGAGCACCCCCAGCTCTCCCAGCCTGGCTCCAGAGCAGAGGGGCTCCAGCCCTTGGAGCATCTCTGTGGCCTCCTCTGGTCTCTCTCCAGCAGCTCCAGGTCCTCCTGCTGTTGGCCCCAGGTCTGGAGGCAGCTCTGCAGGTGGGGTCTCAGCAGAGTACAGGGTGAGAATGCCTTCCCTGGATCTGTTATTTGATCCCTCCCAAAGTGACATCCCGGTCACCTCCCCAAACCTAAACTCTGTCAAACATTGCCCAGGAATTTGGGGTGGGATGGACCACTGACCATGTCCCATAGGCAGGTGGGATAAAATCCTTGTTTAGGGGTGGAAGGTGCAGCACAGGCCACACCTTTATTCCCTCAGCAGAAGGAATGAGCCCAGACCCGTTTCACTTACCCACATTTAAATATTCTGCAGCTCTTCTGTGCTGAGAATGCTGAGAAACAAAACCTGCCTGGACACTGCTGGTCAGTGAAGCTAAACAGGAGAGGGTGAGGAGCAGCATCTCTGTCCAGCCTGGTCCAACACTGTCCCAGAGCTCTCAGAGCAGTGATGCCCCTGCAGGTGCCTCAGGACACGGCCTGCATTCCATGTCAACACAACCCAGGTGACATCACAGCATCACAGCACCCGCTCCTTCCTGGGGGTGCCACACTTGGATTCTCCTTCCCGAGGCAAAAGGGTCACTGAGGGCAAGCTCAGGGATTTCCAAAAGTTTGTGGCTTCCTCTGGCTCTCACAGGGACATGGAAAAGTGGAATTCCTGTCTGTATCCCAGGCTAACCTCACAGGATATGGCAATGGAGGGTTTCATGAGCTGGATCTTGAAGCATCTTTGAAGACCTCAGGAGCTGGTCCTCTATCAACTTTCAACTTCATCTCCAAAGCCTATCATCACATTAATTTTCTCATTTCCTCGTAATTTTCTCTCCATTTAGACCATGCCTGGGGTATTGACTTGAATGTACTGAAACAGGAGAGTTTCTCCATCAAACTTCAACAGGAGAGTTGCTCCATCCCTGGAAATGTTCCAGACCAGGCTGGACAGAGCTTGGAGCAAACTGGGATAGTGGAAAGTGTCCCTGCCCATGGCAGGAGGTGGGAATGGATGATCTTTAAGGTCCCTTTTTCACCCAAACCACCCTGGGATTCTGTGTTTGTAGAAAAAAGCAGCAGCTCTGTCAAAGGACAATTTTCAAAGAGCACCCAATCAAAACTCTCAAATCAAAATCAAATCAAAGGTTTCAGTAAATAATTCTGTGGTACCAAAATATTTTGGTGTGGGCCAATTGTAGTATCAATGGAACCATTATGCTGATTTTTAGACCAAGACATCATTTCCATCAGGACAGGAATTTAAAAAATCCTCCGCCAGGCTCAGACTTGAAGATATCTATAATAAGAGTTTTTCCCAAAGACTTTCCAGCTTGTTTCAAAACAATAATTACAGTATGGAGTGGGAGGCGAGGGGAGAGAGAGGAAGGGAAGGGAACCAGGAGACATTTTGTGAGCCCTCAGATGATTCAGCCCCTGAAATGCTTTGCCTTGGAGCACATCAGGAATTATCCCACTGGAGTCTGGATTTCACAGGAGCTGACAATGCATAGGATGAGGGTAAAACTTTATTTCACTCTCTTTGCTTCTCTGTCACTTCATGCCAAGGAAATAAGACACAAGTGCTGGTTTACTTGGCTGTGAGCACTGAGAAAACTCCATGGCAGGACAGGTTAGGGACAGGATCACTTACCACAGAAACCAAAATTCTGAGTGTGCTGTGGGCACATTTTGGGGCATCTCCAGGAAGAGCCTAATGGGGCAATCCTGCCTGAGGCAGCTCCTGTAAGCCTGGCCCAGGTGCAGTCTGCCAAGAGGACAGATTTCCTCTGGGTTTTGAGGCTGAGATGAGCTCAGCATCAGCTGAGGAGCACGAGGGAAGATGGGGAGCTGATTTTTCTGGCACAGATTTACTCCCCATGTTTGGAAACAGTGGGCAGGGCTGCAGCACTGGATGTACAACCCCAAACACTGACTTTGTGGGGAGCATTTTCAGCCTCTCCAAGCTTGGAGCACGATCTGCTCTGCTGTGTAGGTACAGAAGATGTTCAGGAAGCTGGTTTGGGCCTTTTTGAGCTTTAATGTTGAGCTGGTGAGCAAGAAACATCAAACCAAGCTATGGAGAGCAATGCCATGGAGAAGGAGGTGCTGTGGATTTGTCTCTATGAGTCCTACCATCTGTCCCCCAAAACTGGCTCCCTCCTTGAGCTCTGGACCCACAGGATCCCATTTCCATATGGGATAAACTGTGCATCCCTGCATCCTTTGTCTGCACTTTTGAGTCTGCACTCTGAGATCCCCATGAATAAATCCAAAAATTGATTTTTTTCCCCCTTTCTGGCTGGCCTGCTCTTTTGACTGCACACTCACTGGAGACTGCCCCAAGTTACCTTTTCCATGAGTCTGCTCTTGGTGAGGGCTCCCCAAGTTATTAAAGTAATAATTAATCATAGGGGTAATTCCACTCCTCTGTACTGTCATGACTGATTATACAGATTTAAATGCCCTGGTGTTTAATTAGAAAGCTGCAGCATTTTATAATATTTGATAATTTTGTTTTAGATCTACCCAGATATCCACTTGGAACACACCACAAACAACATTGTTCTTTTCTTGTTCTGTCATTTATTGCAGAGCAGGAAACAAAACTGAATTCTTTTTGTGTTTATTCACTTGGAACTGTCAAAAAGAAGCATCATATTACAATTTTATTTTTTATGGCTAAAATAATTTCAGAAAATAGGCACTAAAGGTGGTACTAAATGCTGTGAGAGTGGAGTTGTGGTGGGAGAATCACTGATCTGATCAATTCCTCATTCCCAAAGACATCACATTCCAGGGTTGTGACATTCCCAAAGACATCACATTCCAGGTAAGGAACCCAACCACATCTCCAGAAGTCAAAGCTCTGGGAACGTCAGGAAATTAATTAACCCAAAAAAAATCAAAAAGTCCACAGGCATTGGAAATGCAAAGCAGCTACGGGTGCAACCACCTCCTAATTCCCCCTTTTAACAGCATTTCAAGCCAAACTTCAGAAGTTTGGATCTCTTTCCACCTTTCCAGATGACAAGGAAACCCCGAGAGCTGCACAGAGCAAGAATGGGAGCAATTCCTGCCTCTATTTTGGCTTTTGAAAACTTATAATTATGGAAAGCCTCCCCAGCAGATTCCCAAATCTTTATCCACGGATGCTGCAGGAACATCCATCAGGGTTCCTGGTCTTTTTCTTCCCAAGCTCCCTACCATGAAGAGGAGGTGGTGGAGCAAGCCCAGGCTATTTCCTGACGCCCATGGGGCAGGAGACCCCCGTCCCTCCCAGGCCACAGTACCCTCCAGGGTTCTTGCTGAGGTACTGCTGGTGATATTCCTCAGCGTAATAAAACTCAGGAGCCTCCCGGATCTCCGTGGTGATGGGGCCAAAGCCCTCCTCCTTCAGCACCTGTCGGGAAAGACCATGGAAAGCCATTAGTGAATGACCTTAGGATTCCTCCCTGAAGGAGCCACAGGCTGTCTCTCAGTGCTCACACTCCCAGCCCATCCCTGAAAGCTTTTTCATCCCTGCTCTCGTGGTGTTTTGCTTTGCTCCGAGGCGTTGTGGGCACAGAGAGGGAGGGAGCCATCAACCCCTTTTAATGGCTCATTTGTTTAATCTGCCACGGCCACGGGCCACGCTTTTATTCTCTTTATTAACCCAGCCAGCGATGTGGAGCCATCAATGAAAGTGGAAAACAAAGGGAGAACACGCTGGGATCCACCCCGGGAAGCTGCAGTGTCCAGGAACCTTCCCTGGAAAGTGCCTCGGCCTCAAAATCCACCCCCAATGTCCTTGTCCAAGAAGAATTTCTGGGTGAAATTTCAACCCCAAGGATGTCCTTGGGAAATCAGAGCACTTGGGCTTTTTTTTTTTTTCCGCAGAGTCACTGCAATCTCATTCTTCAAAGAGAAAAGTTCCATCTTGACCAGAAAGTTTTAAGTTTTAAGGCAAATTATGGCTCATTTTGGAAAGATTTGCCAATACCGTGGACCAGGAGCAATAACCACTTGGCAGGAAGAGAAGACAGAATGTGGGTGGGGATTTTAAATTAGACTTTAATTGCTTTCTGATATCCCCTAGCTGAATTTGAAACTCCTGAGAGGTTTCTGACAGAGGGAATTTCTTTTTAAGATGAATTGCTGTGACATTTTCCCCATTACATTGTCCTTTCCTAAGGAAACTGGTAAACACCAACATTTTGGAGCCAATTCTCTTCTCAGTGTGGACATGACTCGTGCTCTGAAGTCTGTGCTAAAACCTAGTAAGCACTTTTAATTAATGACAGAATCCTGTTGCAAATTGTAGTAATAAATACAGGTGTGGATAGAATTGATTGAAGGGTCAGCATTTAGGATTCCCAGAAAAATATTTGTTATCTATCATACTATTAAATATATAAAATAAAAATAAAGGGAAATCATTGGAATCACAAAATTATGAATCTGCCATCAGTTATCAAGTTCATCCTCAAGTTCAGCCTTGATCCCAAAAAACATTGGTTATGGAAGATCTTTGGCAATGGAGATTGTCATTCCAATATTTTCCATTCTGTGAGAGAATCCCTCCTAATCCTAGCCCAGTTAAATCCAGTACTTTAATTTAAACCCAGCATTGCTGGGTTTACTTATCCTGGAAGTGGAAAGGAAATCCTTCTGTTCCTCTTTCATCTCTGACATGGCTGGGCAGAGGCAAGGATGACATGCAATGGAAATACTTCATTTAAACAACAGGTGATTATTTGGGACAAAAAGTTTCCAAATTTCCCCCACTGGGTTTTCCAGATCCTGCCCCAGTACAGCCAAGCCCTGCCCTTAGCCTGACAGCAGCTGCTGGGCTTTGGAGAGCACTGCTCTGATTTATTCCCACAATTTCATCATCTAAAGGAGACATTCTGCTGTGTTCAGTCTTCAGTCAGAAATGAAGTGATAAGATGAACGCAAAATCCATGATGGACCAATCTGGAGAGCCCTGAGTTCCCAACCCTACACCAGATTTATCAGCACAGCTTAGGAAGGTGCTGACTCATTAATTCCTTGTGTTTCCACACAACAAATTGAGATCACAATCTCAATTTCACAGGAACGTAGCCTTATTTTCCCATGTAAAACCACCAATCAGCTTTTTTCCATCTCTGGGACAGGCTTCATCCCAAGGGAAGCAGTTTATGCACCTGACAGACATGTGAGTAAGGAAGATAAAACATGTGAAGCTTTGCACTACAACACATCAACAGCACCAAACACAAAGAGGTGTCAACACAGATCCTTTTACAAAGCACTGTTTCACTTTCTAACCTTCCCAGCACAGAGAAAACACTTTGGAGTGATCTTCACTGCTGAAAGACAGCACAAACTCTGCCATCCTGGGCATTACTCATTTACCTGCAGCTGTAAATGCAGTCAAAATTGGCCTCTCCCCCTTCCCTGAGTCATGAGGATGCTGCTGGAGCAGGAGAGATTTTTCCACTGTGTTTTCCACAGTGTTTGTTACAGATTTTTAACCTGGGACTTTTCCATTATTGGCTTCATTTTGTCAGTTAGGGAATCCATTCCGTTCGATGTGGCACCACAAGAGGGCATAAACATCATTTATCCCTTCCCAGGCCATTAAAACCTGAATAAAGCAGAGCCCAAGATGAGTCCTTATATTGCACTTTGGTGCTGTTGTCACTGGGAACCCCTGGCCCTGACTTGGATGTTAGGATTTTAAAAGGAAAATTATTTTCCTCGCACTGGCAAGGTTGATGTGAAGATAAAAACATCACTGGGAGACATGGGAAAGTTCAGGATGTTCAGCTGGCTCTGGCAAGTGTAAATCAGCCCACTCTGGATTGATTTCCTGCCACTGAGGCTGATATAATTTGATGGTAATCCTGTTCTAGAAGAATTTTTAGTCCTCTCTGTCTCAAAATTCCTGAGCCATCCAATGAGACTTCTCATTACCATGCTGCATTTAACCCTTGGGATTTTTAACTCATTGCAAGAAATTTTTAAGGAACCATTGGATCCTTTTTCCCTCCAATATTCCACTGCAATTCAAAGATAATTTATTCCTTCAGAGGATTTCTGTGGCTTTTGTCATAGAAGAGATCAAAACCCTGAAAGATCATTGATTGTTAACCCAGCTGTGCCAAGTCACTGCAACATCACAAGGGGCCCTTTAACTGCTTATAATGCAGCCCAAAAATCCTGCCAGATTCCACCAGGGAGGGGCCAAACCAAACCAGAACCCAAATCTCACCCAGCTGCAGAGGGGACACTGGAACAGGAGCAAGGAATCACAGAATCATTGAGGTTGGAAAAGACCTCCAGGATCATGGAGGTGTCAAAGTCAGCACTGGGAACCTCAGCACTAAAAGTTTGCCAGCCAGCCTGTTCTTTCAGCATGTAAAAGATGTGTTTGATGATTTTCCTAATTCTTTGCAGATTGTGAAAGTTTATTTGCTGTTGTTTGCTTTAAACCTCTGCCTGACCACTGATGACCAGATTCGTCATTTTATCCTCTGTCACTAAACACTGGATCTCAGAATCCTCAGCTGGATCTCAGAATTCCAAGTGTGGGGTTGGAAGGGACTTTAAAGCTTATCCTGTTCCACCTCCTGCCATTTTCAGGGACACTTTCCACTGTCCCAGGTTGATCCAAGCTCTGTCCAACCTGGTCTTGGACACTTCCAGGGATCCAGGAGCAGCCACAGCTTCTCTGGGCACCCTGTGCCAGGGCTTCATCACCCTCACAGGGAAGAATTTCTTCCTAACATCCAATCCAAACATACTTTCTTTCAATTTGAAGCCCTTCCCCACGTCCTGCCACTCCAGGTTGTCATAAATTCTCCCTCTCTACATTCCCTGTAGGCTCTTTCAGGCACCAGAAGGTCCAAAATTCACCCCAAATCCTTCTCTTCTCCAGGGTGAACAACCCCAATTCTCTCAGCCTTTCCTCACAGCATCCTCCATCCCTCTGATCACCCTGGTGTCTCCTAATGCAATTCCTTCTCCCCTCTCTCCACAGAAATCTGGATTTTACCCCTCAATCCTGCCCATTCATGTCTTCAGCCAGACCCACAGCCTTTCACTCCCAATCTATAACCCAGGATTGTGGGTTATGGACTCTCACCCTTTTCCTGCATCTCTCCAGCTCTCCTTCCCCACCGCAGTCACCGGGGTGACTGGAATTCCACTGTGCTCAAGAGCCCCAGGGATTTATTCAGCCCTGCACTTACATTTCCTCTTTCATCCCCCATCCCTTCCCCAGCAATTCTTTGCATTCCACTTGCCTTCCTGACCTCTGCTGAGCACGGAGCAGATGTTTCCAAAGCACCATCTGCAATGACGCCAGAACCTCTTTCCCGGGCTAATTTAAACCCTCTCATTGTGCCTGCACTTGACTTTTATTGACATGGAATTTCAGCAGCTATTTTCTGTATTGTTGTCGGATTCTTCTGCAACTTTTTTGTAGCCATGTCTGCTTTGGCTCACCTGGAATAACTCCAAACCCTCAGCGGGTTGTGGTGCGTCACCATCCTCTTTTTTCCAGCCCTTTTGTGAGGATATTGAACTGCACAGCTTCCCAAGACAGGTTAATCTCTTTTCACTGCAGCAACTGCACAGTTATTTGTACCTTTTATTTCCTATTTGTACCTCAGAAGAGCAACTTTCCTCTTATTCCACATGTGGCACCTCATTGTGCACCCTCTCTCTTAAAAAAAAACCTGTATTATGTGTACAAGACATGAGTCTCCTCATGCTAAAGTCATTATAAATTTGACAAAAAGGCTTTAAAATTGGTTTTGCTAAATGAAACCATTTAATTTTACGAGCAGAGGCATTAGTAAAGCAGGGGAGTATTAATTGGCTTCAAGCATTTTGTGGCTTTTAATAAAAATGGCATCATCCTGTGTTTGATTCAATAGACACTTTATAAACCAGTTTATATGAACATCCATCCACTTTGTCTCATGTCCCAGTGAGTTGCATGAAGCTGCTGCATTTCTAAAACCTCCTTGAAAAATCCCTGATGTTGGAAACACCCCAGAGCATCCTGCCATGTGTGACAGCTCCTGCACCATCACTCCTGATGTCAAACTCTAACAACAATCCCACCAAATAAAATCTGCCAGGCTCTCCCTTCATTGCAGTGTCTACTCAAATTTCACACCAGCAGCAGCAATCCTGAATTTCAGCTCTTTTTCCAAAAGTTCTAAGAATTAAAGGAGCTGCACTATGGAGAAGAACTGCAGGAATTAGTTCTGTGAACTCTTTATGATGGGAGACTGTGGGAATCCTAGACACTTGATCCCTGTGATATTTTTAACTGGAAAACAACTTAACTGACTTTGCCAGGTTTGTGGATTATTTCCTGGCAGGTTTGGGGGCAGAAATCCAGCCCTACAGCCTCGCTTGATCCAGAGAAATAAACTTTGGTCCAGAGGAATGAGCAATCACCAATGTTTTATTTTCTCCTTCATTTATTTTCTCCTTCCCTTCCCTCTCTGTTCTGGCAGTTCAGCCCACTCTGCTGTGTCATCAATGATATATGATGTGAAATTGTTTCCTTTGTGCTGCCTTCAGTTGGCTGGAACAGCTCAGTTTGTCACACCGGGTCCAGTCTCCTCCATGTCACTTACTGATGTTGGCTTTTCCAAAGTAATTGATGCCAGCAACCTCTACAAGTGCTGGAATGGGCTGAAATCCTGATTATCTGGTAAAACTTACATTCCCAGGCTGTAGGTGACCTGCTTTTGGAAATCATGTGTTTATGACAGGAAGAAGGAGCCTGCCAAGGGAAATGTGGGAGCAGTGGCTGGTGAGCGCTGAAGTCCAGCCCCAGCTACCACATGGGCTGGGACCAGATATCCACATTCCCCTGCTTGCAGCTGCCTCTGCCCTGTGGATTCCATGGCACTGATGCATTTGATAGGTGGTGCTGGGATTGATTAGCAAATGCTTTTCCACGGGGCTGTGGAGTGCTGCATAACGAGCTAATGCTCACACAGGCTTTGGAGAGCTGTGTAATTCCTGAGTGTTGCTAATATCCTTGCAGGGAAGCTGTCTGCTCTCAGAACTCTCCTTGCAGAGTATCTCTGGCAAATCAGGCAAGATCAAGACTGGGAATGATGGAATCATGGGGGTATAAATTCTTCATTTTTCACAGAATGGTCACATGGATCTTAGGGCAGAAATGGTGAAATCCACAGACTCTGCGTTGGGAGAGGAAAGCAGCTGCTGTGGGACTAAATTTGAAGAAAAATGTCATAGATTCATGGAATGCTTTGGGTTGGGAGAGACCTTAAAGACCATCCAGACCATGGCCAGGAACATTTCCCACTATCCCAGGTTGCTCCAAGCCTTGTTGAACCTGGCCTTGGACACTTCCAGTGATCCAGGGGCAGCCTCAGCTTCTTCGGGCACCCTGTGCCAGGTCCTCATCACCCTCACAGCCAAGAATTCCTTCCCAAAATCCTCTGGCAGTGGGAAGCCATTCCCTGTGTCCTGTCCCTCCATCCCTTGTCCCCAGTCCCTTTCCAGCTCTCCTGGAGCCCCTTTAGGCCCTGGAAGGGGCTCTGAGCTCTCCCTGGATCCTTCTCCTCCCCAGCTCTCCCAGCCTGGCTCCAGAGCAGAGGGGCTCCAGCCCTTGAAGCATCTCTGTGGCCTCCTCTGGACTCTCTCCAGGAGCTCCACATCCCTCTCATGTTTGGGATCCCCAGAGCTGGACACAGAGCTCCAGGTGGGGTACACCAGAGTGGAATCAGCTCCTGTGACCTGGTCCCACAGCTTTAGATGCAGCCCAGGATACATCCTACAGGGATTACCTGTTCCCTGGTCAAAGAGGAGCAGTGCTGCTGCAGGAACCTGCAGGAATTTTTCCTAGGAATGTATCCTTCCAGTGCAACACAGAGAAAATGCAGGTAAGAAGGAAATAGGATAGAAAAAGAAAGATGGTACAAAATCTAAGCTTAAGAATCCTGATTTTCATCCATAAAACTGCAACACTGACTTTGTCCAAGCTTCTCCCTGTTGACAAATCTCCCACACAACAGAATACATCACTGAAATGGAGAAACTGATCCTGGCTGGAGACACATCTCCAGGAGCCTTAGGGGAAGCTGTGTGTGTGTATAAAGTGTGTTTTGAAGATTTGCTCTCTCTGAAATGTTTCCCTCTTAACCACTTAGCTTGGAGCAAGTTGTTTGGTCACTCCTCCCTGCCAGAGGGGAAGGAATTGCTGGGCTTGGATATCCATCAGTCCTGCCAAGGTAAATCACAGTTGGATGAGAGCCTGGTATTAACACAGCCCCAAGTGGTTGTGCTCAGAGGGTCTAGGGAGGACCAGGAGTGCAGTTTGTCTGATATTTCCTCCTGTTTTACCTCTGAGTGTAAAACCTGAGTGTTGCCCACAACAATGAGCTCTGCCAGCTGAAATATCCCATTTATCCAGCCAGATTTCATGCTACCTTCTCCCACAAGAGGAAAAGAGGAGCTTTGAATTTGTCCTAAATCATCTTAAAGGCAACTGACAGTGAAATAAAATCTGCAATTCTATTTTTTCCTGTTGGATGCTGATCCTGTGAACGTGCATAGGAAGGAAGTTGTATCCTGCTCTCCATCATATCCATCTAATTCTGGATTCAAAGCTTTTTAGCTCCAGATACTGCCTGGTTTAACAGGATCAGCTTGACCCAGAGTCTTTACAAGCTTGACCTTCAGCGTGGAGCTTCCTGAACACCCATCCTGTTTTCTCCTGAGGGAAGAGAGATGAAAGTGGGGAATGGCACGGGCGGGTATTTAAGAGGTAGAGGGAGATAACATTAGCAAAGATAAAAGACATCTTGCTCCAGTAGCATCTGGGAGCTAATTAGGTGTTGAAGGAGCCATTGAGAGAGATGGAAATTCTGTTTGTCTGGCCAATTTGAAGGCAGCCAAACAGCCTCTTACTGCACATCCTGCATGGATAATTGATGATGCCTAAGAAAACTCCTGCCCCGTCCTGACTTCCAGTGATCTAAAGCTCAAATCTCCTCCGTGGCTGGAGACAGCAGAGTCTCCTCCCCTAATCACTCATCCATTACTCTCATATTCCTGAAATAACAAGGGCCAGGGCCAAGCTGGGATGGGGGAAATGACCCACACACAGAGCAACAAAGCTCAGAGCAGAATGCTGGAGACCACAAGTGGTTTGGCCCTGGATGACTCTGAGAAACCAACTCAGATCCAAAAATACTCTAAGATCAGGCAGCCCCAGCTGCCTGTGGACAGAATAAAATCCTCCACATGTAAATAGTGCGTTGACAAGACTTCCCCACCTCCATTAGCTCAGGTATCTCTGGATCACGTTTTGTTCCAAGTGCAGAGCAGCTTGTGGTGCTCCCTTGAGTGTGAGCCCTTGGCAATGAATGTAAGGCTCTGCAATTATTTTTTATTCAGGGGAGCAGCAATGAAGAAGTAGAAACGTTCATTTGCCATATCAAAACCAGAGGGCTCAGGTCAGCTCTGCTGTTACACTGCCATCATTTTATTTTTCTCTCTGGTTTTCCATCAAGTATTTCTTCCATGATATATAAGCATGAAAGTTTCTCAGGAACACATATGAGTTTTGCAGAGAAACAATTTATCTTTACCTAAACTCATCCTGAAAAAAAACAGAAATTACTTCTGTTGTGATTGGAGGAAAAATCTTCCAGACAAGAGACCATGCACAAATATTTACCACTAAAATAATAAAATTTGCTATACTGGAATAACTTAAATATCCTTGCACTGGAAATCATTGGGAAACTTGTCATCCCTGTTAACTATTTTGCCTCTAATAACACACTGAGATTTTTCCCTTCAGCCTCCCATGACCATTGGTTTATAACCCTAAACCATTTAATCCCTTCAAAAAGCTGGGAGGTGGTTTGTATTTTGCTGACCACTCTCTGGAGAGGTGAACAACTCACCCTGAACACCCACCATGAGCCTCACCTGCTAAACTCAATCCTGTCACCTTTATTTTCAGTCTGTATTGCTGGTTTCTTATATAAGGAAATACCTCAGAAGGATCCAACATGGGTCTAATATTCCCAACAATTTACAGCAAAACTATTCATGTTACACATGGAATGTTCCAGCAAAACAGCATTAGAAAGTCACAGAATCTTTTTGGCTGGAAAAGCCCTTTTAAGACTCAAGTCCAACCATCCTCAGCACTGCCAAGGCCACCACTTATATATGGCCCATCAGATATTGCCTGTGCTCTAATGCAGTTTAAGGGGAAGGAATGATAAAGGATGGTCCTGGGAAAGGGAAAAATCAACACCATGTTTTTCTGGTTTTTTGGATATTGTCCCCTTTTTTTTTCCCAATGGACACACCTTCTCCAAACATCTTTAATCCCCCATGGCTGCCCTCTCCAAACATCATCAAACAGAGAGGAGATGGATCCAGCATGAGACTGACCTAAACACCACAACAGTGCACATCAAATGAAACAGAAAATCGAGGTCCCTTTGCTGGATCTCAAGGATCACTGCAGCTCTGTGAAATTTCCAACTAAAAATCCCACTCTGGTTTAAAACAGAACGCAAATTCTTCTGCCCCTGCCCAATGTCAGGCAAATGCTGCATTTCCAGCCTAGGTCTTTCTGACCTTTCTGTCCAGCTGATTTCAGTGGAATATTTGCTGGATTTTTAATCCACATAGCAGATCAGAGAGAGGCTGAATACTTTAAAGCAATTTGGATCCTTCAGGATGACAAATTGTTTCTGTTATCGAATATATGCATAATTACGACTAAAATTATATTTGAAATGGCTACCAAGCAATACAATTTTTAGCCCATTCCAAGGACTGAAAAGTCAAGAGAAAATGAACAGAGCACGTTTTAATCAGAATATAAGTAGTTTTCCAGCCACTATAAATAGAAAAGGCTGGAAGAACCCATCCAACAAGCAGGAGAAAGCGCGAGGAGGGTAAAATTCCACAGTGTTTTGGCTTTGGACTTCAGAAGGTAGTGAGTATGAGATAGTGTGAAATACAAAGAAGTCTTTGTTGTTTACATCTGAAGTTTAAAAGTGGCACAGTGTGAATAAACAAAGGATGTTCCATGAGACGCTGCAGCAGGGATGCGCTCGCTCCGTTGGAGCTCCGCGTAAACAGAGGCATCGCCTCCGTGCTTGAAAAAGAGAGGGAGGTAAACTTGAAAGCTTTGCCTTCCAGAAAATCTCATTTACCAGGATCCTCAGGCTTTTAAGTGGTAGGGAAAACACACACAAGCTTAATAAGACCAAGATCTGGATCATTTAGCATTTGCTTTCAGGTTGGTTAAGCTCCTTCCTAACGATAATGGTGCACGTGCTCTGCAAAACCTGAATTAGCTGTTCCTTATCTTCCCAGGGAAAATAAGTTTTGTCCTCAAGAACTGGGATAATATCAAGCAATTTCTTTTCTGGCAGACAATAAAGAATACTGCCTTGATAGTTTCACGAGTTAACTGATTGTTTTCCAGGAGGGTGTATAAGATAATTGGTAAGGACAAAATTTAAAGATGCCCAGATTCAGTTCAATAATCATGACAATATTTCCTGTTGTGGAGTTACATAGCATTGAACTTGATCCATAGGATCATGGAGTCATGGAATGGTTTGGAGCTGAAAGGGATCTTTAAACCCACTCAGTTCCAACCCCTGCCATGAACAGGGACAGCTCCCACTATCCCAGGTAGATCCAAGCCCCACCCAGCCTGGCCTTGGACACTTCCAGGGATTCAGGGGCAGCCACAGCTTCTCTGGGCACCCTGTGCCAGGGCCTCCCCACCTTCACAGGGAACAATTCCTTCCCAATATCCCATCCATCCCTGCCCTATGGCAGTGGGAAGCCATTCCCTGTGTCCTGTCCCTCCATCCCTTGTCCCAAGTCCCACTCCATCTTTTTTCCAGCCTCCATTCATGTACTGGGAAGCCACAATTAGGTCATCCCAAAGTTTTTCTTTTCCAGGCTGAACAACCCCAATTCTCCCAGCCTTTCCTCACAGGAGAGATGCTCCACCCCTCTGATCAACTGGGGGGTTCAATTTAGTTATGGTACCTGTATATATCTTTCAATGCAAAAGTCTCCCCCTATTTGACAAATCTGACAAAACTTGAATTTTATTCAAAACATTTTCATCTCTTCCTGTGATGTAGAGAGAGGGTAACTTTTGATGAAGTTAAAAATAAAATTGTAATGATTTCCCCTGTCCCTCCATCCTTTGTCCCAAGTCCCTCTCCAGCTCTCCTGGAGCCCCTTTAGGCTCTGGAAACGGCTCTAAGATTTCCCTGGATCCTTCTCTGCTCCAGGTGAACACTCCCAGCTCTCCCAGTCTGTCCATGATTTAATACAATTCCCTTTCCTATACAATTGTGAAAATTGTTGCAGCAAGACCATTTTACCAGAGGAGGAGGAAAAGATGCACTTGGGTGGAACAGCAGCTGCAAACCCAGCACCGTTTCACAGCTGCCAAAAGTGCTGAGGGTTCAGCAGCAAGGGTGAAAATAAAAATGCTTCATAAGGAAACAGGGTGAATCCTACAGCTTCAGCTCCCTCCCACACCATCCCTACTCCTGGGCACAACAGGGAGTAATTGTGTGTACAGGGCACCTACAATCACAGAATTACAGAATGGTTTGGGTTAAAAAGCATCTTAAAGCACATCTAGTTCCAACCCCAAAACTTTTTTTTTATCTGACCCTATCTTTTATGAGCAGCAGATTTCTTTCTCAAGCTTCTTGATCAGCTCTAGTGATTTTTTTATTAAAGGGGTGCACCTCAGGCTTCCAGAAAAGTATCAGTGAAGGAAACCTCCAGAGCTTCTTTAGCTTTTCCACCTGCCCCAAGCTCTGCCTGCTCCTAGAAGAGTTTAGGTACAAACAATTCTGATATATTTGATTAGTGACCCTCAGCACAAACACAACCCACGGGGGCTGAGCTTTGAATGAGACTTACAGTCAACAAGTTAATTTGTTGGGAAGCTTAGAAAATACAAGACCCTTTTGAAGTTCAGGGTCAAATTCCACTCATTGTATAAATCACCCACCACCACAGGAATGGATTTATGCGTCTGGAAAGGAGATTTGAATTTGGCCATTAGTAAAACAAAATACCGAGCTGATTGAGGCTGGAGAGGAAGCAAAGAAAATGCAGGGAATGCACTTTACATTTCAGAGAGAACCTGGCATTTGCAGCACATCATCTTCCTGCCAGCTACAGAACAGCAGTGACTTGGCAGAGGCTCCATGGCCAGATGTCACCCTCATCTGGTTCTCTTGGCTCAGGCTGCTCCTTTGAAATGAGCAGCAAAGCAGGGCGAGGATGGCTCTGCCTGGTGCTCCCTGCACAAGGAATAGAAGGAGGAAAAGTTCCCCACCTCCCCAAACCTGGCACTGCTCTGCACCATTTTGACAAATTCACAGCCCTCATCAGGCATAATCTGGGAGGTGGAAGCAGAGTCAAGAACCAGAGAGATTTGTTTGACAGCTGCCTCTCGCTGGGTGATGGATACAGCACAAATCCTCTCTGGGTGCTTTCCCTGCAGCTTCAAACACTTCAGCACTCAGAGCCCTGGTGCATTTCCCAGGATAAAACCCTGCACTTGGATTTCTTTGTTTAAAGGCATTGCTGTGTCTCTATTTCACTGCACCTTCCTAACTGGTTGTTTTATTTAAAGAGAGAGATCCTTGAAATGAGATGATCTTTAAGATCCCTTCCAACACATCCTACTCTGATTTCTGCATTTCTATTATATTACCACAACCAAGAGCAAGAAGAAAAACACCAGGGTATTCCCCACCTAAAACTTGCCTCTTTTGGAGTTAATTGCTATTTAGGCGATTAAGGATTTATGATAGATATGAAGGGACACAGCCTAACACCACATGTTCCTCCTAAAACACTTTCAGATACACCAGGAGATCTGAACTAATGGCCAAATTTTGGTGGGGTTTTGACATGGCAGCAAAGTCCCCAAATGCCTTTAGACACAGGGAACAAAAGAGACAGGCACAGACCATCCTGGATAAACCCCCCACGTGAGTGACCTTCCCTCAGAAGGAGAATTCCTTTTGAAACCCAACACCTGATAACACGTGTGTGTTTGTATACACATCAATATGTGTGATAAGAAGGCTGCTCCATGGCAGAACCTGCCAACAAACCCATTTTTTGTCACCATCTGCTAGGAAGAGAGCGAGCACCTGTTAGGAGCAGCTGCCTGAATGCAGAATGTAGGTAAGAGAGAAAAATCAGTTTCATTTTGGACTTGGCCTGCTGCAGGTAGCACATGGCTTCCACCACCGAGGATGCCAAGTGGTCCTTTTTAAGTTTGTCCTAATTAAGAGCGTTATGAAACCTCCAAATTGTTCATTTATAGGCTGTTACAGCAAGTAAAAGAAGTGATGGGGCCCCCCAAAACACCTCCCCACCTCCACTGGGGTCTCTGCCCTGTTCCTTGCCTTTTTCTTTCTTGAAGCCAACGGAGCATTTGGAGGAGCCGCGCGTGGCTCGGTGCCTCTCCTGGCACAGCAGCTGCCCCAGGACGTGTTGCTCTCAGGAATCCCAGCATTAGCAACACCCCTTGACTCCTTCCTTTGGAGAACAACTGCTTCCCTTTGGCTGCCTCCTTGTGTCCATCTCTGTGGGGGTCCTGGGAGGGATTTTGGAGGGATTTTGGAAGGAACCGAGGGCGCTCGGTCCAGGCACTTGCTGTGATCAAGGCACCAGCAGCTGCCAGCCCTGCCATGCTGTCCTTTCTCCAGGGGAGCAACGGGGTTGCCACCACCCAGAGAACTTGGAATGGGCAGGAAAAAACACATGAAAGGATTTCCCACCCTCATCCAAGCGACAGATCCAAGTTCACAAGTCAGCATGGCCTCTCCCACCGCTCCTGACACCACGGATGGTCTCAAATCTGCTGCCCTTGATCCCCACTTGTGGCATCTGTGTATCCATGGAAGGAATGAGGTCATTCAGTTTGCTCTTTCCCAACCTCCCAAGCATGGGCTGTTCCTCATTCTCTTCAGCAAGCAATGCTTTGTGTACCATGGCTGACTGTGTGACACAGCCACTCACCCAGTGACAGCCCCAGCACCTGCCAATCCCTGGGTGTGAAAGGGATTTTAGTCCTAAAAATCAGCCATCCTGCAAGGAATCTTCCTCTTCCCCTTTACCACACAGCCCTACATCTAAGAACCATTTGGGGAGGAACTATAAGACTATAAGGAACTCCCGTCTCCATTACCAGCAACAGGAGGCTTGACTTGGAGAGGGAATATTTGAAATGGGCACCAATATTTGGGAGCCCTTTCAGCTCCAAACATCTTCCCATAATGTTTTTTTTGTTTCCCTGTTTCCTCGTTCCTGTCTCCATTACCTTCCTCATTCTTGTCTCCATTACCAGCAACAGGCTTGCCTTGCAAAGGAAATATTTGAAATGGGCACCAATATTTGGGATCCCTTTCAGCTCCAAACATCTTCCCTTTTTTTTTTTTTTTTGTTTCCCTGTTTCCTCATTTTATCTTCCATTTCTTGTCTTCCCAACAAGTCGCAATCCCCTGTTATGAGGAGGATAAATATTTTTTATAAATCATCTCTTCGACCCATTAGACCCCAGAAATTTGTATTTTTTTAAATGGAAGCAGAAAACTGGTGGGACTGTCACATCCTGTGAAAACCCAGAGGCTTGTGCACACAGGCAGTGCCCTGAGGAATAAGGGAGATTCCCAAAGTGCTTTTGCGGCTCCAAGCTCTGTGATGTGCTTTACAGATCAAATGCTGATCCCCAAAAAACCCAACCCTGACTTCCAGGTGTGAAAACAACTGTTTACCTGGATCAAATGCTGATCAAAAAAAAAACAACCCTAACCCTGATTTCTGCATGGAAAACACCCATCCAGCTCGAGAACGAGTGCACAAGGCTGAGGGAGAAATCCCATTTCTCCTGCTTGTAAAGGAGTAAATCTGCTCTTGCTGCAGAGAAACCCAGCTAAAATCACACAAAGCCATCCCACAGAGTCCCTTCTCCCTGCAAAGCTGCACCTGCAGCCATGTGGTTTAGCACAGATCCGCCGGTCAAGCAGGAATTCTTTTTCCTAATGCAGATTTCTCTCCGTGAGCACATCTGTAAGCTATAGATCCCTCCCTCCTGGGACAGGCCTAATGGGCTCTGCATCCACTCTGCCTCATTTCTTTGGGAAGTGTTGGCTCTGCATGGGAGGGCTGAAGAGGGGCTTGCACTGAGGGATATTTGTTCATTCCTGAATTTAAATGTACAAACAGAAACCGTGGGTTGTTATTGCTGAGAGAAATATCAACAGAGGGCTCAAGAGCCACAGATTGGGGTGTCAGTGACACAGAAGCATCCAAGGACAGGATGGGGTAGCTAATTAATGCCCTAGCTAATTAATGTCACCCCTGGCCTCTAAATTGGTCATATATTTCCTTAAGAGCTTCTGCTCCCCACCAGCCAAAGGGCAGCAATGCAGGAGTACAGAGAGGGCAAGTTTCAGCCAGGAATCTCCTCCTGGTTCATTTCCTGTGATTCCCTGATGGATTTGGGATGTCTGAGGAAGGCAGGGATATTGAACAGCTCAGTGCTGACTTTGCATGCAGAAGAGAAGGGGAAGAAGCTGGAGTTGAGCTCAGTTCTGAATCATGAGAGCAGAAATAAGAAGTGTCCATGCCCAGGTGGGAGGGGATCCTCCACCAGGAAAGCTTCCCCTCAGAAGAAACATGGCATAAATCCATCCTTGAGAGCAGCCCAGTGAAGCTCTGCTACAAAGCAACCTCCCTTGGGGCACCCTGAAATACTAAAATATTAAAATTCTCCAAAATTTTACCACCAGCACATGCTCAGATGAAGAACCTCAAATCAAGAAGAGCTCAGTCTTAAAAACAAAGTGGTGAAAAATCCAAACTCTCCTGCCTTATTAAAAAAAAAAAAATCCAGCAACTGAAAGAAAAAAAAAAAAAAAAGAAAATAAAAAGGCTTGTTCATGCTGTTACAGTTTAGGAACTGCTGGCATCCCTGTCTCTGAGAGGAAGGGATGGGGAGCTGACTGCTCAGCAGCTGAGAACGTGTGTTCTGGAAGCAGCTCCCGGAGCAGATGGTGCAATGATTACTGCCAGTAAATGTTAGAGCCCTCTTTTCCTTCCTTTTTTTTTTTTCTTTTTCCTTTTTATTTTTTTTTTAAACTGAATTCTGAACAACAGGGGAAAAATAATTACAAAGGATACATGAAAGCAGCTTGATTTCCTTTCTTTTTCCCCTCTCTCTGAGTGTGCCTTGCTCCTTCTCTGACACCTGACGCTGCAGAAGGGGATGTTCCCTGGGATTGCTGGGATGATGGAATCCACCTCCAAGCACTTTGTTCTGGGGAGTTTGACATGGCTTTTGTGCTGCAAGCTGTGTTCCCTGGGAAATGAGGAGCTGCAGGATCATGTGCTGTGTATGGGATGCTAAAAACAGGGAAAAGGAGAAGGGATGCAGCTGTGTATAATGGAAGGTGTCCTTGCCCATGGCAGGGCTTGGAATTGGTGGCCTTTGAGGTCCCTTCCAACCCAAATCATGGTGGCCTTTGAGGTCCCTTCCAACCCAAATCATGCTGGGATACAATGATTCCATGATTTGAATTGTCACCCTGCTGGCTTGTGGTGTGATAAACAGTCCTTGGGCCAAGAAATGGGAATTATTTTTCCCTTTATCATCAGGGTCTGGCTCCCCCAGCCCATCTCTCTTTCCAATGTCTCTGAGCAGCCTTAAAACATTTCTCCCCCATTTCCTCTCTTGTTCCCCTCTCTTTGTCCCAACATTCTCTTTCTTTCCCCCTTAAAATTAGATTTTTTTTTTTTTTTTTTTGCTTTCTAGTAGGGCAGCTTGTCCCCCAACACTTTAAAATCACTTTAAACCTCCAGGAGACTCTGAGAGGTCTTTTTAAAAAAAAAAAAAAAAAAAGTGATTTTTTTTTTTTTAATTTGGCACCCAAATTTTTAAAGAGCAAGCATCAGCCAGGATGGGAAGGATCATCCCTGTCATCCTGGAAAACACACTGTGGTGGTGGAGCAGACACAGCCAGAGCAGCACAACACATCCCCCTGCAGCATCTCTTGAGGGCTTCAGCTTTTAAATGCTGTGACATCTCTCACATCTCTCCCAAATGTGTCTTGGGGGATTTTTTTGGGGTTTTTTTTGAGTTTTTTAGTGTCGATAAATTAAGAGAAGCCAGGGAAATTTCCATTGGGAGATTAAAAAAAAAAAAAAAAAAAAAAAAAGCAGGATATGCGCAAAAAACGCCTCCTTCCTGAAATTCAGATCCCTGCTCTGCAGCAGGGAGGTACCAAAGCCTCTCATAGACAGGCTGGGAGAAATATTTTAGAATTGAAAACAACATGTTTTTCTCCAGCTTCCTGCTCCCAACAATTTTGGCTGGAACTTTAAAAATATCAGTCTGAGGAGGCAGAAAACTGGCACAGAAAATGTCACCCCCCCACCCCAAATTAATGTTTGCTGAAGTATCAATCAACTGAGAGAAGAGGCTTCTGAGAGGAACTGTCAGACATCCCTAAAATGGGGAGCATCCAGCTCCACTGGCAACACTGAGGTGCCAGAATTCCTCAGTGTGATTCCAGGTCAAAGCAAATCACATTTTCAATTAGAAAGCTGAGGTTTCTTTGTGACCATAGAGGGAAAGGAATGGTCAACATCTGCTAAATTATCAAATTCTTCTTGCTATTAGCCATGAAATTCCTCTTTGAAGGTCAGGCATGGTTTTTTCAAGGTGAAGCCTAACAGTAGTTAAAGAATAACATTTTTTAATTTCAGTTATAATAATTTTGAGGCTTTGTTGGGATGTTTTCAATTACAATCACAGCTCTCATCCTTTGACAGATTCCAGGGAAGAAAAGAGGGGAGTAAATGAAATGTTGCATCTTCATTCAAAGCCTGCAGCACTCATCAAACAAAACTGAAATGAAGGGTTCCAAGAAAGTCAGCACTGGACCATCCATGAATACTCCTCTCCTTGAGATGCAGCACTTGTATCAAGGACACAAACCATCAATAATGACAGCAGCAGTGTTTGTTCTGCAATTTGTGGGTATTCAGAGCCCACTCCTCAAATCCCTGCTTAAATTGTGGCAGCACAAATGGAGTTGGACAGAGCCTGGTCCTCGAGTCCTACACCATTTTCTGGGTTCAAAGGCTGAGCGTTTTAGCTGTGTAATAATGGGTGGTATTACCAGGTATTGTGATGAAAATAAATGTTCCTTGAAATGAAAATACCCTCTTCCACAGAGCATGAACCTGGCTTTCTCTTTCTTCTCTGCTGGATCAGTGGTATTTGCAGAAAAACTCTTGTGCCACTTGTGGGATAGCACTTCATGCTGAGCTATCAAGGAACAGGTCAGGCTTGGGGGTGTTTTCTTTTAATTTGTTGTTCCAGCTGACTGAGGACACCAGATTTAAGGCTGGCAGTGCAAACACAGATGCTGCATCTCTGACACACCTGAGCATTTCTTGTCTGATTGATAAATTGAAATCAGTAACGGTGAGGAAATGTGCAAGGGATTTGATTTATTTTTAATATTTTTGTTGTCCTCCCCAGGCTGGATGGGGCTTTGAGCAATGTGGTCTAGTGGAGCCATGGCAGGGGTTGGAAGTGATGATCCTTAATGTCCTTCCCAAACCAAAACATTCTGTGATTCTCTTTCAGAGTACATTTGCTGAAACCCCATTTTTCCTGCATGTTAAAAGCATTTGCCCCCTGCTACTGAAGAGTTTTATTATCTTCTCTCAGCCTGGCTTGGTGAAGGCAAATCTCTCCCCATCTCTTTCTTTATAGGGTTCATAAAGAGATCTTGTGGTCGGCAAGAACAAGGCCAAACTGCACTCCAAGACCCCTTTACAGCCCCAGAGGTGTGATATTGTTTTCATGATTTTCCTGACTGTCTTCACATCCTGCCTGATGCTGATTTCATGGGATTACAAAGAGAGGCTTAGAGATTTCACTAAAAATACCACCCAAGAAAATTTTGTCTTTGGAGAAAAATTGATTTGTGATCCTGTAAAGTCAACTCAAGATTTATGAGGCTGCAGAATGAGAGGCTGGGGCAGGTCCCTTCCCTGCCTGTCCCTCTATATGCCTGCTTGTAAAGCAGATGTTGCAATATCTGTACTTGCATATCACTGAATTGTGTGATATGAGGGCACTGCCTGACCACATGGGAGCCATGGCATTGCCTGACCTGGTGAGGGGTCCCAGGAGATGCAGCCATGAAGACCATGGTGGGAAAACTGATAAGGAACTGGCACAGGGTTCCCAGAAAAGCCCTGGATCCCTGGAAGTGTCCAAGGCCAGGCTGGAGCCACCTGGGATAGTGCAAGTTGTCCCTGCCCATGGTGGGAGGGTGGGAACAAGTTGGTCTTTCAGGTCCCTTCCAACCCAAACCACTCCATGATTCTCATGCCAGCCCTTCATTTATCTTCCCTCTAGTTTTTAAACTTTCAGCAAAGCTCTGCTCCTCACCTTTACCCAACGAGTGCCTCTGAAGTGCTTTGGAAACCTGAGGCCAAAAAGTGCAACACAAAACTTTGACAAATCCCACGCTGGCCTGTTGTTACCAGGACTCTTAATGAGGATAATTTATAGAATTCCACTACCATAAATGCATTCCAGCCATCCCTGCCCCCCCCCACCCCAAACAAGGAATCAATTGAGGGAAAATGGCCCATGACAGGAAAGAAGGAGAGGTGGATTAAATATTAAAGCGTTACTGTAAACGAAGCCAGGTCAGTAATGAGCTTCCCCCGAAGCCACTGGGAGCTCACATTAATGCTGCACTTGACTCCTGCAGGTCTCTCCCACATGCCAGCAAAACTCTCCCAAGTTGCCAAGCAGACACATGGAACAAAGCTCTGTGTTGACTCTGTATGTGTGTGCAGGATGGGGAGACAGATTTAACCCCTTCCGTACATCCAGAGCCATAAAATGAGACAAGAATCAGAAATTGCTCTCATTTGGATCTGGGGTTGACTTTAAGAAATGAGATAATCAAGTTCCCATGAAGGACTGTGATTCTGCTGAAGAAGTTGAGCCAAACATAGAATAAATGGATTCTGTAGGTTGAAACTGAAGTGTTTGCAGAGGAGAGGTGCTGGAAATAGAATCACGGAGTGGTTCTGGTGGGAAGGGACTTAAGGATCATTTAGTTCCAACTCCCCCACCGTGGTAATTAACACTCATTTCACCACATTTTTCCAAAAGAATTCATTCTAGTAGGTGTGTAAACTGGGTCCTGCACTTAGTATTGTCCAATTACCCTCTTGGAGCTCATTTAGGCATTGCAAGAGCTCTAAGGTCTCCCTGGAGCCTTTTCTTTTCCAGGCTGGACAACTCCAGCTCTCTCAGTCATCCTACTGTCCCACAGCAGAAGCAGCTCCATTTCCAGCCTTCCAAATGGATCTTTTTTCCCAGTCTTTTCCCATGTCTTCCAGCCTTGCTGCTTTCCACTCCAAATACAATAGTTATATTCTTTTGCCTAAACCAGATCCCTGTGAGCTTCATTCAATGCAATGTTCTCTTTTGACACAGAACAGACATCAAAACTCTTGTTAAATTCTCTGACTTCAGACTTCCAGCAAATTTCCTGCTGACTTTCCAGCGGTTCCAACTTTCCAGCAGTTCCTTGTAGACCTGGTCACCTTTTCTTGCTTACAAGAATTTTGCAAAGGCTTTGATTATTTGTGCCAGTATATTTCAAGGAATTAGTATGGTTGATGTCTACACTGCCAGGTCCTCCTTTCCCATTAAGACAGGAGCCAAATATTCCTTATTCCAGGCCCCCACTACCTCACCCATCTCCTGCAAGTTCCAGCCACTTGGAAGTGCCAACAGCTCCAAGATCAATATGAAGAGGATTGGAAAACCATGGAAAAACCACCAAGATCTTCAAAAACAATTCTTGATCATCAAGAGTCAAGCACTCAGAAATGGATGAAAAAGGAAGATTTAAATCCACACACGAAAAGCAAAATCTTCAACTATTAAAAAAAAAAAAAAAAGGCTAAAAAGAGCCCTGAAAGGATTGCACAGCCCAGGACAGTGGAGGAGTCCCCATCCTTGGAGGGATCTAAAAGCCATGTGGATGTGGTACTGGGGAACATGGATCAGTGGTGGCCTTGGAAGCACCAGGGAATGGTTGGACTCAAAGGTCTTGGAGGGCTTTTCCAACCTCAGTGATGGGCACAGGTAGAAGAACTTCATCATCAGAACTGAAAGGGTTTAGAGCAGTCCATGGCATGTTTTTATCCCACTAACTCCCTTTCCCATCCTTTCCCAGCACAGTTTCAAAGATGGGGGGCCAGGGATCATTCCCAAGGGTGGTTTGCACATGGCCAACCTGTCTCCAAAAGTAAATTAAGAGTATGTGTAGTAATTAATACCATGGATGAAACCAGGCACTGCCCTTCAAGCTTCACCCATGAAGCACCTCTTAATGAGGCAAGTAGAACCCAGGGACAGAATCATCCAAGAAATCTCTTGGATGGAGACATGGACATTAACCAGAGCAGGCTGGCAGGCTGGGACTGTCCAGAGCATTTCCTACACGGTTTATTCACATTACAGAACTTTTACACTGCACAATTTCTGAGGCTGTTTGGGGCATCTCTTAATCTGTTTCATATTAATTAGCGCTGTTGTGCTGCTTTTTTTTTTTTCTTCCACCTGTACATTATCAAGCAGCTGAAAACATTATTCCACTAATTTATCTGCTGATGACATGAGCTGGGGTGAGCAGTCTTCAGTCATTTGTCATTTGGATGGCACTTTGGCTCTGGCATTTCCATCCATCTTCTCCCACTGGATGATATTTTGCAGATAAATCTTTCAGAATTAGGTGATTTCTACCTCCATGATATCTCTGAGCCTGAGGAGCTGATCTCTGCTGTGCTGCTGAGCGAGAACCTGCATGAGCCAACCTCAGAGTGGCAGGGTGCTGAATCTTTCCAAGATTTTGGAAAGATTTCCAAAGAAAGATTTCAAAGATTTTGGGATCAAACTGGCTGTCAAAATAAGCTTTTTTTGGCAAGCCAGTGGGACCTATCCAAGGATCTCCCAGGATTCTGCCACTGATCCTCTTCCCTTGCTCCTTTGGCAGCAGAGCATTATGACTGGATGATCACAGAGGTCTTTTCCAATGATTCCATGATTAAACTTCAGGACAATTCACCCCATCCTGGTGCCTGTTCATCGCTCCATCCCCATATTTTTGCTGTGTTGGGAATCCACAGCCTCAACTCCTGCACTGATGAAAAGCTCACTCAAGCTCCAACATGAGAAAATCCCTAAATCCTCCATGGTTTCAACCTCCCAAATCATCCATTATCAGCTTTGTTGTAGTGGTTGGCACAAGGCATAGGTCCAACAGGCAATGACTGACAGTTTTCTCCTAAAAAATGGCACCATCTGGCAAAGCAGAATTGCCATTCCACGTTATCCCGGTCCTCCAAAGCATTTCTGTCCCCTGTCCAAGGCCCATGAGCAACCAGCAGATGTGGACAGGGTTGGAGAGAGAATCTGAACCACAGCTGTGGCTCAATTGGCCATGAAGACACGTGGAAATTAAATAAAAAAACATTACAACCAAAATCTTCTACTCTCGGATAAATGAGGTTATTCCCCTCACAACGGGAATATCTGAGAGAAAAACCTCACTAGGTGTTAAATGGTACTTGATCCATTTTTATGGGAAGGATTCTGTGAGATGGTTGCCCAGAATAACAAGGAACCACATTAGCTGACCCAAGGAATCCTTTCCAGACCCAAGTTTCTGTTCTCTTTTAAACTAAATGAAAGGAAAATGCAGTTCTCATCTCTGAAAGGAAAATCAGTTTTCCTGGAGCCCTGACATGCAAACAGGACTTTTTTTTTTTTTTCCATCTGCAGCAGTTCAGACAGATTTAATGTGATTAATGCTGCTAAACTATGTCACCTATGGCATTTTTCTGCTTTCCAGTAGATGAAAAGGCTTCTGTTCAAAAAGAAAACTGCAATATGTGCTGCATGAAATGCCAGCTGGGAGTGGAGGAAGAGAGTGTAGCGATGGCAGATACTTGATTTAGCTCTGCATCAATAAAACATCCACATTTGTAAGAGAGAATGTGATGGAAAACATCTTAATTGAGTGCTATTTGTACCAGGACATTGGGCCACTCACCTGGAATCACTTCCAGGATGCCCTGAATGCATTCTGAATTCAGACTTAAATCTCCCCCATTCAAAGCTGTCACCGAAAGCAATGTCACAAAGAATGAACTGAATGGGTCTGAGGCAAATTTTCATCTGATTTGGGTAGGAAGGAAGACCCATGAGGACTGGCCTAGCAACCAAGTTCAACAAGCTTGGGGGTGCTCACCTGGAGAAGAGAAGGATCCAGGGAGAGCTCAGAGCCCCTTCCAGGGCCTAAAGGGGCTCCAGGAGAGCTGGAGAGGGACTGGGGACAAGGGATGGAGGGACAGGACACAGGGAATGGCTCACACTGCCAGAGGGCAGGGATGGATGGGATATTGGGAAGCAATTCCTGGTTGTGAGGGTGGTGATGCCCTGGCACAGGGTGCCCAGAGAAGCTGTGGCTGCCCCTGGATCCCTGGAAGTGTCCAAGGCCAGGCTGGACAGGGCTTGGATCAACCTGGGATAGTGGGAGCTGTTCCTGCCCATGGCAGGGGGTGGAACTGGATGAGATTTTAAGGTCCCTTACAATCCAAAACATTTCATGACACTTTGACCTCTGAGTCCAACAAGTCACTGAGTTACATAAAAAAGCAATGCACCAGTATAACAAGCTGAGGTGTCCCCTGGCCAAAGGCACAAGTGCTGCCGCAAGGAACCTGCTCAGAGCTCCCCAATCTCCCCAGGTGAGTGCTGGAGCTCTTGCTGCCTTCTGGACAACTTGCCATGGGAATTGTATCAGTGGAAAACTAACCCACAATATTTTGTGCCAGTTTACATCTCTGAAGTGGCTCAGCACAGGAATGCAACCATGTGGGAAAGAATTGTGGAAGGGGGCAGCAGGACAGAGAAGAAGCCAGGATCTCCTCTTTTCCCAGCCGTGCAACTGCACCTGAATCTGATCCTCCACCTCCTCCTCCTCCTCTTCCGCCTCCTCCTGCAGCTCAGACTTTGATGCCAGAGGAGCTATTTTGGTGCAAACTGGGTGTGAAGGGAACACAAACCGTGGTGTCCTACATAGCAGCCTGCTGGCAGTGATGGCACAGAGAGTCCTGACTTATGTCCCCTTCACGGAAATTCCTTCTCCAAAGTTTACATCACCTGGCAGCTTTTTATTATTTTTTTATTTGGGTACCTGGCAGTCAGTGTTTGCAGCTCCTCTCTCTGTCAGGAGTCCAAATACAGCAGAAGACAACATCCAGGATGCTACCAGTGATCAGAAATTAACTGTGGCTTTATAAAAGGCAGGATTATTTTGTTCCTATTTATCCTGATGAAAGGATGTTGCTGACAGGGGGTGTTTTACTTTGTTCTCACTGTTGGGGTTTTTTCACATTATCAGAGTTTAGCCTCTCAACCAACTTTTAAAGGTTTGCAGCAGCAAAATAATCTGAAAAACTGTCTTTTTTCCACAACCACATCCAAGCAGGGTTCAGGATATTCTTCCCCCAGTCTGGCTAAGCTTCCCTGCGGCATCCAAATCTCTCTTTCTTCCATGCCATAAGGTCTTGCAAATCCTGCTGAGGAGTGGCTCCAGATCCTCATAGTATGGAATTTTCTGATCTTCAGCACAAGCTCTGAGCTGTGCACATGCCAAAACACACAGGAAGACCCCCAGAGGCTGGGATTTGCCAGTGGGCACTGGAGTAGATGGCTTTGGGAATCTGGCCAGAGCAAGAGCTCTCCATCCCAGCCTGGTCAACCAGGTGGGTCATCAAATCTGTTCCACTGTCTGAAAAGTGCTGGATCAAAGGTATCCACAAAGAAGGATCTCAGATTCCTTCTCAAGTCTGTTCTAAATCTCCAAGACAACACCTCTTCTCTGCATCTTTATTCTTTGAAGATAACAAGGAATGACATCACAATCTTGCAGTACCCAGAGCTTGTCCTTTTCCTCCTAATACCTTCTGAAAAGGAAGGAATTGTTCTAATCTGGAGGTCTCATCTACTCCAGTCACCTTATCTCCAAACCTGACTTGTTTTGTCTGAAATAGGAAGGCTTGAGCTATGCTTTTCCCACACCTCATTATGTTTAAAGTAAGATTAAGGCCCAGCCTAGGTGGCTGTCATGGGAGCAAAGGGCTGGGTGGACCTTTGGTCACCCCCAGCAAACCTGGTCCTGTGTTTTCATACAGTTTGCACAATTTTCAGTGTTCCAAAATAACAGATTGTGTGAAGGAAAATTTGCCTCGTGATGGAGAAAGCTGCTTGCAATTCCCTGCCCACAGAACAGACTTGGGTCTTAATCTGATTCCTGCTAGATTTGGGTCCACATCCACAAACAAAATTATTCCAGGTTTGCATCAGTAGTGCCAGGGACTGTGAAAATGCCTGAAATGTCCATTAAACCCCATTTGTGCACATTCCAGTCTCCCCTCCACACCTCTCCAGACATTTTATTGAACTGATAAGAATATTTATTATGGGGAGTACCTTTGGGAGACAGATGTAAATATGTTCTACAAGGGTTTGTCCAACTTTCAAAATAAATGCATTAGCTATGTAACTCCTGAAGTTCCTGAAAAAAAAATGACCTAATTTACATTTTGTCAAGGCACTAATGCCTCTAGGCCAGTCCTGCTAGGTAACACAGGGTTAGTACTTGGATAGAGCCTTCCTTGGGTGTTTGGAACACAGAGAAGGTTCAGATGGGAAGGAAAAAAGCCCTGATTCTCTGAGAGCACAAGGATGAGAGCAGGATTTCATGGAATCACAGAATGTCCTGAGCTGGAATGGACCCACAACATCATCCAGCCCAGTTCCTGGCCCTGCACAGACACCCCAACAATCCCAAACTGTCCCTGAGAGCATTGTGCAAATGCTCCTGCAGCTCTGGCAGCCCTGGGGCTGTGTCCATTCCCTGGAGAGCTGTTTCACTCCCCAAACACCCTCTGGGGGAAGAACCTTTTCCTGATTTTCAACCTAAATTTCCCCTGACACCACTCCAGCCACCCAAATCTGATGGCAAGCCCAGGGTATGAACACCAAGAGCTGCCATTCCCCCAGCATCACCTCAATATTCCACTTCCTCTCCACCTCCAAGTGCTGTGCATTAATTTAGGAATTTATTATTTAACATGATCTTCCATCTGCAGGGCTGTGCAGATTTGTGACTTTGACACCAGAGCTGGGAGGTGGCAGCACAGCCAGGCAGGCACATTAAAGAGCAGAGCAGTGACACTGCCTGCTGAGAATTCAGGTTTTTCTCCTAAGAAGTTACAAGAGGAAACATTTGTAGTGTGTCTCGGTGACATCTCTGGGAATAATCCCCACTGAGCCCCTTCCCCTCTGCTTCTTAAGAAGTCACTACCCACCCTTATGTTTGGAAATCTGTTTCTAAGCAGCTTTACCTCATTTCAGCTCAGTCTTACAATGAGGGAGCTTCCACCATCCCCTGCAGCAAAACTATGAATATATTCTAGGTGACTTCCCCGGCCTGGCTTTCCACCCCAGTTCAAACCAGTTGCTCTAAGGAGCAGTGTGACGGTGTTCACAGGGGTCTTAGGATGAGGGAAGAGATGAGGATCTGACTCCATGTTTCAGAAGGCTTGATTTATTATTTTATGATATATATTACATTAAAACTATACTAAAAGAATAGAAGAAAGGATTTCATCAGAAGGCTGGCTAAGAATAGAAAAAGAAGGAATTGATAACAAAGGTTTGTGGCTCGGACTCTCTGTCTGAGCCAGCTGGGCTGTGATTGGCCATTAACCAGAAACAACCACAAGAGACCAATCACAGATGCACCTGTTGCATTCCACAGCAGCAGATAATCAATGTTTACATTTTGTTCCTGAGGCCTCTCAGCTTCTCAGGAGGAAAAATCCTAAGGAAAGGATTTTTCATAAAAGATGTCTGCGACAGAGCAGCACATGCAGAGAAGCAAAACGGCCTCAGCCTCTTCTTGTTTCCATCAGGACAAAACTCTTTCAGGAATTTCAGCTCCAACCCACCAGCTTTCATGGAATTGCCAATGTCTAAAGGCTGCCCAGAGGAGCTGTGGCTGTTGCATCCCTGAAAATGTCCAAGGCCAGGCTGGAGCAGTCTGGGATAGTGAAAAGTATCCCTGCCCATGGCATGTGATGAGCTTTAAGGTCCCTTCCCACCCAAACCATTCTGGAATTCTGTGATTTCAAATTCAGCCGATGTCTGTCAGAAAGCAGCACGTCCTCTGATACTGGAGAGAATCATGCACAGCCCAATTTATGAATATATTATAAATTAGAATTATAAATGTGGCTCGCAGCTGATGTCACTTCAATTCACATCATGCAGATCCCATCAAAACAATGCATCTTCCGTGAAATAATTCAGCATCCTCAAGCAGCAGGAAAGGGGCTCTTTGCCTATAACATGCTCCTCTCCTTTATTTTAATATAACATTAAATATGCACAGTTAAGCACTCAAAAGTCAGGAAATGAGAAATGCAAGGCTCATAGAGCTTTAACTCTGCCTCCTCGAGGATATTAATTATGTTGTCATCTTTTATCAGATCATTGCATACTGTTTCTTAAATAATCTTTTTCCGCAACCTTTCCCACATCCATACATTCCAGGGCAGCCCTCAATGGCCCTGCTGGAAACCACAGGGATTCATAATGAGCAGAGGACACACTGAAGAATTCACATTTCCGCCTTGGACTTCCTTGGCTTCCCAGAGTTAAAATGTGCAACTTAAAAGGTTAAAATCCCGCTTGGTTTTCACTGTTGTTCATCCCATTGCTGCAAAGTGTTACCATAGAGTCAGAATTGTGGGATGTCCTGAGTTGGGAGGAACCCACAACTGGATGATTCCAGTCCAGCTCCTGGCCCTGCACAGACATCCCAACAATCCCACCCTGTGTATCCCTGAGAGCATTGTCCAAACATTCCTGGAGCTCTGACAGCCTTGGGAATGTCACCATTCCCTGGGGAGCTGTTCCAGTGTCCCAGCACCTTCTGAGGAAGAACATTTTCCTGATATCCAACTCAAACCTCCTCTGACACAGCTCCAGCCATTCCCTGGACCTGTCCCTGGTCAGTAGAAGTCCTCCCATTGTTCCACCCTCTGTACTGAACAGTAACGTGTTGAAACTGGTCCTTCCCAGTGCTGAAAAACATTTGAGGAAGTAATAATTCCATTTTATACAGTGAAATTTCCTTCATTCCTGCAATATCATATATAATGTATAGATATATAATATAGAGATATGTATCTTACATATAAGAGCATCTTGTCTTTATCTACAGACTAATTTTCCATACACAATGGGAAAAAATTGCAAATTTTGCACTTAATGATGGAATCAGAGTACCCTGAGCTGGAAGTGCCACACAGAATAATGATGGGTACAGAGAGGCCACTCTTCAGGAAAGACACAAAATTTCCCACCCTTGAAAATTCAATATTAATATTCCACCTCCTTTTTAGTTTCACACTGTCTTCCCAAGACATGATCCCATCCCACTGACCTCCACTGGAGCTGAACTGCTCCCTGGCAAAATTACCCCTCTTTTCTTTTTTCCCCTCACCTCTGATTGTCTCCTTATTGAATATTTAAGGAATAGAGCACACAGATAAAACAGCATCTTCTCACCTCCATGCTGGACTTTTGAGGTGTCACTAAGAATTACAGACTGGCTCTTCCTGCAGGAGAGCCCCAAACCCCAAGAAAAAGCCCAGGTTTGTTTTGGGTAAATTATAAATAAGCAGGTCTTATTTATTATAAATTTTAAATTCTAAATAAAATGGTAAAATAAATAAATAGAGTATATAAATTAATAAATATATAATATAAAATAAACATATAGATTAATATTATATTTTATTTATATAAAATTAAATATAATATTAATATAATATATAATATACAATATATTATGTATAATACATATAAAATATATAAAATATATCAAATTAATAAATTAAATCATTTTACTTTATTAAAATTTAATTATAAAATAATATAAAATATAATATAAACTTATAAATTTTCAGGGCTGCAGGAAGAGCTGACAGCCTCTGGCAGCCAGGTGAGGTCCAAAGCAGGGGGATGCTCCCACTCTCCCCAAAAAAGCAGCTGCACAACCTTATGGAGAGTTTTTGCCTCCCCCAGGGGTGGGGTGGATGCTGTTACAGATAAGGTAAGTGGTCATATGGTTGATAGAAATAAGAGTGAGTCTGTGCATGAGCTTAACTGCATTACAGCAGCTTTCAAATCACCATGACAACCCTGGGTTTATAGGCAAGATGATTTTATACATATATATATTCATTTAAACATATATATATATATATATATATATATATATATGGTATATATATCTCATATATCACCTTGTATCAGCAAGATGTGTATGGCCTTTGTTGGGATAATAAGGAATGATGGGTTTCTGTCCCAAGGAACTTTAAAACTGAATTTGGAGCATGTCCACTCTGTGCAGTTGGGAGGGTGGAAAACAGACCACAGGTATTTTCTGCAATGATTTCAAAGCTCAGCCAGATGAATCCACACTACACACATGTGATTTCTTATCTTTTAGCAGGAAAAAAAGTGAGGGGGAAAAAAGAAATCTCTTCTTCTAAATAATGCTTCTCCATTACATTTTTCTCCCACATAAAGAGCTGAGTTGCAGGATTGTTTAATCCCCTGAGAGCAAGGTTTGGTTGGAGGTTCCAAAAGCACTGGGAGTGCATCGCATCCCTGGCCTGTGCTCCAGGCATGTGGCACAGATAACCAGGTTATCTCCCAGGCAGGGAAATCCCAGGCCATTTCCATAATTTATAGATAAGCTCAGCTGAATGAACCCGACACGAAATTGTCACCGTCTGTTGAACAAACTGTGTGGAACTGTTGAACAAAGGGACATTTTCGCATCTGGCATCGCACAACAGAGGCCCCACACGAGCAGCTGTGCAAAGCTGGGGCTGGTAATTGTGTTGCAGCAGGAGCATTTCTGCTCAAAGATGTCTATTCCCAGCCTAACGCCAACCAAACACTATTCTTGCTAATATGCGTATAAAGGTAAACTAATAATATCTTTTCTTGCAGAGGATGTTTACAAGAAACCTTCTTTTTGTCGGGGAAAATCACTCATTGATTCCTGCTTCTCACAAAATGCACCTGAGGCCTTGCCGTGGCCCAGAGGCTTAAATGTTACAGCCCAGCTCACAGCCATCCATTAACCTCTCTCAGGCCCTCAAGGTGGGTTCCCATGTGCTGATTCCACACTGGGAATGTTCCTAGGCCAGGAATTGCCTGGGATAATGCCAGAGCCAGCCTCACTGTGCCAAGGACATCCCCAAAAGGTGCTGGTGTGGATGGGCCAAGGGGCATCTCCATGGCATAATTTAATGCACAAGGACAAGTCAGGCTGTGCTTTATGCTTAATTTCCACTGCCAGAGGGCGAGGTTAGGTGGGATATTGGGAAGGAATCCTTCCCTGTGGAACTGGGGAGGCCCTGGCACAGAGAAGCTGTGGCTGCGCCATCCCTGGAAGTATCCAAGGCCAGCTTGGAGTAACTTAGGATTGTGGAAGTTTTTCCTGTCCATGGCAGGGGGTTGAAACTGGATGAGCTTTAAAGCTCCCTTCCAGCCCAAATCATTCTGTCATTCCATGATTTACATTGGGCTTATTTCCCACTCCTGATGCACAGAGCATTTCTAGATAAGTGATGGTATCTCAGTTCCTCCGGATGATGCCTTTCCTGGGTGCTATTTTTTCCACTAATGTGTTAAACTATTGAAGCATTGCTACACTGGGGGAGAGAGGCAACGGGGAGTAGAACTATTTTAAAACTTTGCTCTTCCTTCTCTCTGTAATCATGGATCTCTTCTGCTTTTCATTGCTATGTACAGCTCAGTATCCAGGCAGTTTCCCTCTCCATCTGCCACGAGGAGCTGCAGTTCAGGGAATTACTTCAGTTTAAGATGGCTGCTCTCAGAGAAAAGAAACACATCCTGTGTCCTGCCCTTGGATTTGGACTTCCTGTGTCCTTTTGCCTTCATCTGAAACCAAATGCCTTCACTTTCCAGGGATGCTGCTGCTCTTTATTTGTGAGCAGGTGCAGCAGCTATGACAGGAGGCTGTTCCTGCTCTGTCAGAACTCACTTTTTGGATGAAGGGACCACAAAGGGAAATTCCAAAACTTCTGTTATTCACAGACTAACCAGTCTGAATATCTTGTGAAAACTTGTGCCACCAAGCTTCTTTAGGAGAAAAGGAAAAATCTTTTTCACCTCAAATAGCCCTGACAATAAACACAGAGACAACACCTGTGAAACCATCAGGGTTTACCTCGACTTCCTGCTGCAAAACCTCAGACTCTTTGCAAAACCTCAGACATTTTGCAAAGGGCTCCAGAAAGTTCTCAGCCAGCTCCACCCAACCCTTGGACCTGTTAACCTGCCCCATACAAAGCTAAATACATTTTTACTGCACTGCAGGTGCAGGTTGGAAAGGCAGAGCTGCTGAAAACGCATGAAAAATTCCACCTTGCAAACATGGAAACAGCTCCTGAGAGACAGAGAAACTTCAAAATAGCTCCTTGATTCATTAGGAACAACAGCAAGGTTGACACATCCCCCACGTTTCATCCCACCCGTGGATTCATTACAGGCACCAGAGAGATGCAGGCGCTGAGGAACTGAATTCCTTCCCCCACCTTTCTTCCCCACAAAGCCTCTCCCTGGATTTTATCTGTAACTTCAGCAACAGCTTGAAATGCTGGGGAACTTGACAGGGTGATTTATCATAGCTTGTTGCATTTTTCTCAAAACATCCCAAGCAGATGATATTATGATATGAAGGAGGGGGGGGGGGAAGAACAAGATGTAGTCATTGTACATGACAAAAGCTCATTATTAGGGCATCACAAAACAAAATAGAAAAAGATTGGGGCAAATAATGACAACCAGTGCTGAAGACAGACAAAAAAGGGAGAAAAACAGGCAACTGAATAAACAAAAACAGTGTAAAAATAGGATGGGAAGGACCTCTAACCCAGCCTTCCCCTGGAGGCAGGCTGGGCTCTACCTGTGTCAGTCCCAACAGATGTTTGTGACAGAGTCCACAGCAGCACCAAAGTCCTGTGCTAAGTAACCACCTGCAAAAACATCAGTGGAATTCTGAAAAGCCCCACACTGAGCCACAACTGCTGATGAAACAGAATTTAAGAGGGAAGAAATAGCTTGCAATATTGCAAAGGAATAGGAACCCCTTGGTGATACAGGAAGAGCTGACTCTACAGATTCCAGGGGCTTGGGGAGGGGGGCCTAGGAAAGAAAATACTTCCTTTCTCCTCAGAATGTCTCTGCTTTGGAATATTCTTCTCCTCTGAGCTTGCTTTGGGATGGCACATGCTCATGACATCATTTTACAGCTATATTAGAGACAACAATACTGAATAAATAGATCTGAAATGTAAAATTATAATGTTTTCCCTTTTTTTACACATCTGTCTGAGAAGGGCTTCAAAACATCCATGAGCAACACAAGGATTCTGGAAATGTCCTTCAAATTCCAGAAATCTGGAGGGCAGGGTGGGTTTGAGCTCACACCTCCGTGGTTTGGTTTATTTATTTGGGGTGTGAAAGCCAGCTCCAGCTCCAGCTGTTCAATCAGCTCAACAGTCTCATTTCTGATGACCCTCATGGAGACCTGGAGCCCATCTTTTATGAAAGGCTGGGAAATCACAGAGCTATGAGTGAAAAAGCACTTTAAAACCTGTAAGGCTTTAAAACTTGTAACGGGCGGGTGACCTACAAAGCAGAGTTTTTGGCGCTTATTGCACTAAACATCAGGGAGAGAAAAATAAATCTTTTCTTGAGCCAGTGGTGAGTCAGAATGAAACAAAACCCTCACACTCCACCTGAAAGATGCCTCAGAATCCACCTGAAAGCCACGATGCTTGAAGGTGAAGTTATCCCTGTGTCAGGGACAAGGTGACACCTGAATTCAGCTTCAGCCCTTGATGGGGTTACACGAAGTTCTGAGCCACTGCTGTGACCCACTTGAGAGTACTTCATCATTCATTTCATAATACAAATTTCACATTGGCTCTGGAGTCAATACAGCTCCTCAAAAAGGAGAAACAGGCACAGAAATGTTCAATCTGTGACCAGCAGCATCTCCTGAAGGTGCAGGTTAGTCTGCCCCGATTTGCCCCAGCGCAGGTGAGAAATGGCAAGAAGGATAAACTTAACAGCTCTTTAAAATCTGTGGAATAAATTCTTCTGCATATGACATGATTGGATGTCAATTGAAGCAGAAACAGCACAGAATCCCACAATCACAGAATTATCTGAGTGGGAATAGACACACAAAGCTCATTTGTTCAAACCCCTCTGCCATGGGCAGGGACACCTTCCACCATTCCAGACTGCTCCAAGCCCTGTCCAACCTGGCTTTGGACACTTCCAGGAATGGGACAACTGTCCTGGTTCTGTTTAAGGACATGCAAAACAAATACTCCAAAACAAGAGGCCACATCCAAATGTCAGTTTGGTATCTGGCATGTGCTACCTCAAGCCCCCATCTGGGAAAGGCCCAGTTAATCTGGCCAAAATTGTGTCAGAGGCTTTTCTAAAAACTCTAGGCCAACATCTGAGCCTGTGTCCTGGCTGCATTTAGGTTCCTAATAGAGATGTATTTATTAGGCTCCAGTTGGAGCGTATTAAAGTGGTGGTGGGGGGCTGTGGAATCCAGCTCTGCTGGGCTTGGCTCACAACTGGGCTCAGCTCAGTGCAGCTGGAAGTCAGCAACCCTGCCTGGTGTCAGCTCAGCTCCTGTGGGCTTTTTATTCATCCAAGGGGCACTGCCAGCACCCACTGCATATGCTGAACATAATTAAAGCCTCTTTCTTCAATTAAACCTTTTGTCTTTGTCTAATAAGGCAGAATCTGGTCAAATCTCTGTGTAACACAGAGAAATGTGTAAAGAAATGGCTCAGAGAATTCCTGTGCACACGTGCATCTTGAAAATTTAATTTATTTCACAGAATCACAGAATCACAGAATTTTCAAGACTGGAAGAGACCTATAAGATCATCTAGTCCAGCCGATGTTCTAACTGTTCAGCTAGATCATGGCAGCAAGTGCCACATCCAGTCTTTTTTTAAATTCTTCAAGGGATGATGCCTCTACCACCTCACTGAGTAAATGATTCCAGTTTCTGACCACTCTTTCTGTGAAGTATTTCCTTCTTACTTCTAACTTACATCTAGCTTGACGCAACTTGAGACTGTGTCCTCTTGTTCTATCCGTTCCTTTGGACCTTTACATTGTGGTCAGGCCGTGGCCACAATGTAATCCCTTTTAATCCTGAAGGTATTTAAAAGCAGTGTGGATGTGGCATTTGGGGACATGGCTCAGTGGCGGCCTTGCCACCTGGTCACAGGTTGGGCTTGATGGTCTTAGAGGTGTTTTCCATCCTGAATTCTATTCTATACAGAAGATAGCACTTGACTGCAAGACACTGGGCTCTCTCTGAGGCTTCTGTCCTCAGGCCTTTCTCCACTTTAATTTCAATTTTTTATTATGATTTTGGATCCCTATCACTGTTAATAGACATGGAATCAAAAACGTCTTAACTACAAAATGTGCCCGGATTAAAATACCATGAACAAAACCAGTTTAGGAAAAGCCAGAGGGAAATGTGTCCTTTAATCAGCCAGTTTATTAATAATGTAACAAGTTCTCTCGAAGTTCTCTCAGGGCTCACGACTTCCTGATGGAATATTTTGCTGGAGGGATGTGAAAGGATCTTGTGCTCAGTGAGCCAAACCACGCTTGAGGCACGAGCTGGACTGCTGAAGAAAAACATTTCAAACTGGGCTTTGTGTCACCTTCAGGGGGGAGATGTTTAAGTCAAATATAAATAAATAATTGCAGAGCCCATGGGAAATAAAAGGATAAAATAAATACACCGCAGAGAGATTTGCCCACTTCCAGAGCAGCAAACTCCCAGGGATGCTCAGGAAGTGCTTCTGAGTTGCCCTAATTAAAGGGAGATTTAGGACATGGCCATCTGTAAATCTATTTTGTCAAGATGAGGCGTTAATGTAAAAGGAAAATAATTTGGAGAAAGCTCTTGGCTAAAAGCTTCCTATATATACCCACCTGTTCTTATAAAGGTTTTCTATAGCAACCATCAACAAAGGGCTTTTAGAGCAACAGCATCACTGAACAGAAATGTGGAAGCCATTACATTTTCTTCTGAAAAAAATGAATTTTGCCTGGAAATGAAAACTTCAGTGGCAAAGCTGCATTTTTATGAAATATTCTCATTTTCCTAAGAAATCACCATTTTTGAACTCTGAATTAGGGTTGTTCTGGTCTTCTCTGTGCATCACAATTATGTTCACCTTTGTCATGCTTTTTATCTTTGTCTTTTTGCCTCCCTTACCATCAAAAATAATAACAAGTAAATAAAAGATGGCAAAGAAATAATGAAAGTGTAGCAAAGAACTACATCTTTTATTATATTACAGGTCAAAATGGTGATAACAACAAAGTAAAGACAGCAAAATGTGATTTCCTCAAAATTGTCTCACAATGGAAAGAAATTTCATTCCTTTCATACAATGGAAAAGTGTAACTTGAAAATGCCAACATCTCAATAACTTGCCCCCTCCTTTCCACCTCCTTCCCCAAAATAGCTCAACTGAGAACTCACAGATTGGAGGAGCTGTATTAGAGAATCCTGGATATACAGAATGCACACACACACACATGCACTCAACATCTCTGACCAGCCTCAGGTTCCTGGCTGTGAATTTCCCCTTTCTCTCACTAAATTGATGAATTTATTCCACTCTAGGAATGCGTGACATGCAACAGGTGTTTCAGTTTTTTAAGGAAAAACTGAAAACACCTCCAGGAAGAATGGTTCAACCACTCTTTGATGAACCAGACCAAGGAACTGATTCAAACTAAAAGGAAAATCAGCAAAAAAACCAAGAAAAGCCTTTTTTTTTTTTTTTTTTTTTTTTTTTTACAGCATGAGGAGTCTTTTGATCTGGCTTCTTGCATGTCTCCATCAACAACTTCTCTGTGGTGTAAGACTCAGCCATGGTGCACAACCTTCCTGGGCAGCCTATAGTATTGCTAAATTATCACAGAAACAGCAATTCAGGAATTCAGACACAGGTTCTTGAGAAAGATATCTGGTGTTGAGGTAAAAAATTTCAAACTAATGCATAATTTTGTCCCTGCCTTGAAGGTCACTGAGATTGTTAGGGGTTTGGAACACATCAAACAAAGGAGGGGCTGAGAATTGGGTTCCTCCAACGAAGGGAATGCTGATGGAGATCCCACTTCTTTCTTTCTTTAATAGAGAGGGTACAGAAGACAAACCCAGACTCCTTTAGAGGTGCAGAGTGGATGGGTGAGAAGCACAAGCTGTAACAGGGAAAATCATTTCACTCTTTAAAAATTCGCGTGGACACATCCTTGAGCAACCTGAGGTATGTTGTACCTGCTTTAAGCACAGACCTGGACCAGAGAAGTCCAGAGGTTCTTCCAGTCTAAATTATCTGAGTTTCTACAATCCTAATATTCAATTATCTTCAATTTCACTATCCCAGGTTGCTCCAAGCCCCATCCAGCCTGGCCTTGGACACTTCCAGGGTTCCAGGGGCAGCCACAGCTTCTCTGGGCACCCTGTGCCAGGGCATCACCACCCTCACAGGGAACAATTCCTTCCTCAGAGTTAATCCAAACTCACCCTCTAATATTCTATTCTATCTCATTTCCATGACTTTCATTTCCAAATGGATCCAGAATTGAACAAAGGGTATCAATGACTGTCTCAAAATCACAAGAAATTCCAAGATTTCTCCTCAATACCCTCAGTCATGCCACATCTGTTACCTTTGGATCAGACATAAGGCAGCAGCTCACTGAGTAAATAATTTTTTATTGGATTCTGGCTATTTTTCCAGGATATTGACTCCACAACTTGTCTTCTCCATGGCTGAACACCTGCACAGTCTTTGTCTCAGCAAACTCTACATGACATGAATGCTATTTTTGTGGAGAGGGTCAAGCCCTGTCAAGTACAAAGATCACAAAGAGCACAGAACTTTTGAGGTGGAATTCAGTCCACAGCCCCCATTCTCAGCACAGGAGCTGAACATTTCCTGAATTCCACCCTCCCACAGACAGCATCTTAATGCAGGATGAGTCTCTCAGAGGGAAACAAAGGAATGGCTTTTCTCTGACTAAAAACATTCCTTTCTGCACACAGCAGAGATGCTGCCCAGGCTGAGAGAGGCTTCACTGAGGAATGAAAATGTACAGGGGAAAAGTTCTCTCCAGCTTCTTGCCCTTCAGTGATCCTCTCTCCATCATTCTTATGAACATTTCTACCAACTGCTTTTCAGTGGCATCACTCCCATGGCTAAATCTGACCTCAGCAGCTTCCTTTGCCCAAGTTTTATCTATTTTGGTCTTATAAATGGCCTATATACAGACCTAGAATTAATTCTGATGGACTTTTCTTTTTTTCTGTTCTACAAAATGGACAAGTCCATTTATATCAAGATGGAAATTAACTTCCTACCAATTACATCCTATGCAGCACTTCTTCTCAAAATGACATAATTCAGATGACAACAGTCTGAGAGTCCTCCATGCATTAACTTGGGCACCACACCAAGCACAGGGTTGTTCATTGTGCCTTTTTCTTTTAAAAGTTTGTTTTTCAGTTAATCCACCTACCATTCCTGTGCTTCCTTGGTTTCTTACAAATAACAGTACAGGGGTTGTGGACACTAATATTTATATCTCAAATATTTTCGTTGATACATTTATTTGGGCTTTAAAAGCTTGAAGTTATTTAGAGAACTGGAAGAAAAATATGATGTTTGATCTTCTGTGGATAATTCAATCACTGATGGCAACAGCACTGTGAAAATACATTGACTTTCACAATTTTTTTTTCCCTATAAAAAGTTCTTTAACAGAGACATCAAAGAGATTAACAGTCAAACATAGATTTATTTTCCAGAAACCTGAAGGAGTTGGATTCACATGGCCTGAGCCCACCTAAAAAGTCCACAACTTCTCCCAAAATAAGAGCAATTTTTGCCAGGTGCTATTTCTTGTATTCCCTTTTTCCTTTTCCCCCTGACAGCTGCTGAGCATTTTTGGTGCCTGACCTTCAGCTTAGGCACAAAGAAGAAACCACAAGATTTGCCCGTAAATGCATTTACTGATAAATGCAAAACACAGAACATGATCTAATCCTTCATCCTCACTTTTCTAAAAGGAGAACTGTTTTCAAGTGTTTCTGTGAAGTTTAAGAGCACTGGATAGCTGGAATTAAATTCTGATGAAGCGTCTCTGAGACCTTGGACAAGGGGAAACAGATTTTTTGCTAATCCTCAAACACAGCTGGCAGGTGAAAGGATTAGCAGGGGCTGAGCTTCTCAGTATGAATGAGATGTGACACATCAGCAACCAGAAGAACTCAGGGTTTGTGTTGATGGCTTTAAAACACCTACTTTGCCTGTGAGTAGGTTGAATGTGCCAGCCTGAAGCTCAACATGGGTAATTTTCCCTGTTCAGAGCCATTTTGGAAGGAGTTTGGGTATCAATATCCTCCACTAGTTTTTCTGGAGCTGCAGTAAAGTCACATCTCCCAGCTTGAGCCTTGCCACCCTCAAACCCCAACTGAAGTTATTTTCTTGAGTTTTAGGAGTAGTTTTAACCTAAACCACCTTTTGTGAGACCTTTGGGAAGGAGGCACTGAAGGAAATTCATCGAATACCTTCACTAATGGATCTCTTTGTTACCCTGCATTGCCACCATCTGTTCCTTGAAAATATTTCCTACCTCTCATCTTATACAGGAAACAGAAGTGGGTTTAGAGACAGGACAATCCTGTGCTGTGTGGCAGCAAACACTTGGCCTACGTGGGTTTGGGGCTTGTAGTGACTACTGAAATATGAGAATATAAAAATGCAGGAAATTCCAAAAGCAGTCTGGGTTCTTGCCTGGTCCTGAGCAAACCAAGCAAACCTTGGGCTGCTCCAGGTCCCTGTTTAGATTTTACAACACCTAAAATGCAGGTGCCTGGCAGGAATTCAGAGCGCTTCAATTAAGCACACTTCAATCAAGAGACTCCAGCTACCACCTAGACTGGCAAAAAATGGGCCAGCTCCCATTTGCTGCCCCTGAGGCTCAAAAAACATGGCATGGCTAAAAACCTTTTTCCTTCTCAAATCTGCTGGTTGTATCCAAAGAGCCAACTGGGAATAGCTCCTTGTCTGTTTTCTAACCATGCCTGGTCACTGTCCAGGTTCAAATCTGTCTGATTATACCAGGAACCCTGACATAATTTTAATAGTGTGAAGAATGACTTTCCAAGTGTCCAAAACTCTGCTTGGCTCTTCAACAGAACAATACTAACTTGGCCCTGGGCACTTCTGAAGAGTAATTCAGAGTTCTAGACATGAAGATGGGTCAATCCACTTGATTTGAAGATTAAACATCTGAATGAAGCATTGCCACCACAGACATTCAGCCCCGACTTGGAATATAAAGTGGCCTCCTGAGGCCAAATGTTCAGCTGAAAAGAGCTCAGCCTTTTGAAAATCAGTGAAAAAAAAATTTCAAATGCATCTGTTGGATCCTGGCAGGAGAAAGACCCAGTGTGTCATTTCTGGAACAAAAAATGGGAAGCAGTGTCTATTTCAGTAGGATTCATTTAAAATATAGTCACAGGATCATGGAATTCCAAAATGAATTGGTTGGAAGAGACCTTAAAACTCATCTAGTTCCAACTCCTGTCATGATCAGAGACACTTTCCATTACTTCAGGTTGCTCCAAGCCTTGTCCAGCCTGGCCTTGGACATCTCCAGGGACATAGGGATTGCAGACAGGTAGTTCTAGTTAATTTTTTAAGTTCAGCAGAAAGGTGGGGGGAAATTGCCATTGATTTAGACTGACTCCAGACCAATCCTGGGACATGTTGGATTGTTCCCAGGAGGAGCTGCTGTCTTTCCATGGATATTGGAATGTTTAGGTTAAGGCCATTACACTTAAACAGCCAAAGCCAAGTAAGATCAGTCCCCCTTAAGTAATCAAATTGATGTGCTGCTGTTCTTTGGCCCAAAACACAAGTTCCATCCAGGTGTACAGATCCCAGAGGAGAAGCTGCTGGAAAGGAGTGTTCCTGAGTGTTTAGCATGTCTTAGGCACCACAGAAAACCCATCTGACTCTTACAGGGTGCCCCAGGCCGAGATAGAGACATGTTCGTTCTGCGATGATTCCATATGAAAGGATTAATTAGCTATTAACAAATGGATATTGCTCCAAATGCACCTTTCCCACAGTTCTGAGAGATGGCAATAGCCTGCTATTATCCCCTGTGCTGGAATAGGCACTTATTTCCCCCTTTACAAGAAATAAATATATTTTGAATGCATCTTGTGGGCTGACATTTCCACACATTCCCTATGTCTATGTTCCTGCACCTTCCATTACTGAAAGCAACTGATTTAATTGGACTTATCACTACCCATGATTCCTTCACCAATGAGGATATTTACAGCACATTGCCTGAAGAAACCACCACATTAAAGCAACTTTTTAGGGCTCAAGAAATTTCAGAAACCTGTGGAAGGTTTGGAAGAGGAGAGAGAGACAAGTCAAAGACTCTTGGTGATATCTTAACCCTTTTTTCACTGCCTTTCATAACAGGCCACAAGTTGGATGTGCTGATGGACTATTCCAAGCAGAAACATTAGCTGAAATTATGGTTTAGATCCCAGGAACCATGACTGATCAAAGGAACCATGGCCAGTCATCAGATCTTTTATTTAAGAAGTTTTACAAGCAAACAGCACCTGCAGAAACTTTCACTGCAGGTACAGAGTGTGGGTGTTGTTTGAGTTCAAAAGACTTCTCAGGGCCTTGTGACTAAGATAGAAAATGGTACCATTGCCTTGGAAGGAACCTTCAAGATCACCTGGTCCCAACCTGACCCCTGTGGGCAGGGATATGTGCTAAAACCTCATAATTTATTAAAAAACAGGAGAATGTTTTTAGTAAATTAGAACATTTTTAGTAAATTTATTATTTTTCCTCATAATTCCTCATTCTTAATCCTGAGATTTAGAATTTGGGCAATTTAGATCTCCACAAAGTTAATACTCTGCTACAATGGCAGGCATTCATCTCTTCTGGTGACCAGAGACAGGATCCAGGGAATGGCTGGAAATGTGCCAAGGAGGTTTAGGTTGGATATTAGGAAAAGGTGCTTCCCCCAGAGGGTGTGGAGCACTGGAACAGCTCCCCAGGGAATGGTGACATTCCCAAGGCTGCCAGAGCACCATGAGCATTTGGCCAATGCTCTCAGGAATGCACAGGGTGGGATTGTTGAGGTGTCCTGGGCAGGGTTAGGAGCACGACTCAATGATCTTTGTGGGTCCCTTCCAACTCCAATTCTGTGATTCCATGAACAGTCTCATTAATTCACAGTTACTCATGTAGTCATGAAAATTGTACACACACTGTACACTGAAGGCCGGGAACTTGTGAATATTTAATTTGAAGTATTTGAAGACAGAGAAACTGAGGCACAAGGAGTGTGCCACAAAAAAAATGTCAGAGGGTACCAGGCTATGCACAGAAACCAGTCCTGGATCCTGCTGCTCCAATCCACCAGCTCCTATGAAATTGCCTCTGTCTGAAAAAAGGAACAGGTTGCCCAGAGAAGCTGTGGCTGCCCCATCCCTGGAAGTGTTCCAGGCCAGGTTGGACAGGGCTTGGAGCACCCTGGGATAGTGGAAGGTGTCCCTGCCCACAGCAGAGACAGGTGACTTTTGCTTGTAAAACCCAAACCATTCCCAGATCCCATGATTATCAAGGAGTTTCCTTGTTTCAAGATTAAAATTCTCAGCCTTGTCATCTCACTCCCAATCAGGTAACCAGCAAATTCAAAACTTTACCTCTCCAACTTTCCCCCCCTGACTCCCGTCCCCACTCCTTTCCAAGGCACATTTGGTATTTGTTTTGAATCCTGGCCGATTTTCAGCGCGCAAAACCTGATGCCGAGAGTTACTTGATATTCCGAAGGCGTTATTTTAAGATGAAACAATGTAAATTCTGCCTCGGATGGCAGATGGCTGGCAGTTCACTGTTTGGCAAACCAACTGGTGGGGTATGTTGGAAAGTCGGAGCAGCAGGTAGTACAGCTCAATTTGAAACGACCACAGATGCTCAGAGAGGCGCGGGGGAAGGGCACAAGCTGGTCAGGAAATTAAGAACAGTAGTCAGAGCTCACAGGGGAAAAAAAATTAAAAGAAAAAAAAAAATGACAGTAATTAGCTGAAAGTTTTCTTCTCCCAATCAGCACTTTTTGGATGGGAGTTAGCAGAGATGAGAGTGAGCGCTGTCGCAATTCACGCGAACGCGGCGCTCCCTTGCTGAGGGCTCCTTTCTGTGCTGTGCCCTGGTGGCTTTAAAGCTCTGCACCACTCACATCCCACATGAGGGCTGTGGGTTGTACAAGCCTTGTGCAAAGCTGCTCTTTCCAAAGGGATGGATGTCATCCCTGCTGTCCAAGCCGGCCAGGCGCTTGCTCCTCGGTGCAGGCCTCTGGTGCTTCCATCTGGATGGACCAAGCCTGAGGCTGGACTCGATGATCCTGGAGGTCTTTTCCAACCTTAATCATTGAATTGTACAATTACAGAATAGGTTGGGCTGGAAGGGACCTTAAAGTTCACCCAATTCCACTTCCTGCCGTGGGCAAGGACACCTTCCAGTATCCCAGGTTGTTCCAAGTTCCATCCAGCCTGGCCTTGGACACTTCCAGGGATCCAGGGGCCTGTGCCAGGGCCTTGAAAAATTCCTTCCTAATATCCAGACTAAACCTACTTTCAGTTTAAAACCATCACCCCTCATCCTGTCATGACAGACCCTTGTAAATAAACTTGCTCCATCTTTCTTGTGCACTCCATTCAGGTACAGGGAGGTCATCCCAAAGTTTTCTCTTCTCCAGGATGAACAATCCCAACTCTCTCAGCCTTTCCTCACAGCAGAGCTGCTCTGATCATCCTGGTGCTTCCTTAGGACTCTCTCCAGCATCTCTGCATCTTTCCTGAGCTGGGCTCCCAGAGCTGGAGACAACTCTGCAAGTGAGGTGTGAAGAGGGGCAGAATCCCCTCCCTAGGATTCCATGATCTCTGCTCCCATCACTTCCCACAGAAGGAATCTGGCCTCCCCTCACCATCAGCACCCGCTCTGCCACGAGATGGGAAGGCTCTGCACCCCCTGCCTGTCTTTCCCAAATTGGTAACTAAGTGGGATGAGCCACCCTTTGGAGAGCCCAGCTTTCTGCACTCCCGCAGCTTTGGGAGCTCAGAGCAGCCATCTCACTTTGTGGTAGCTAAAAGTAGCTCTGCTGGATCCTGATGCAAAGGGTGGGAGCTCTAAACCAGAACTTCACTCCAAGTGAGGAGTGAGATTTTACACCTCCACAGCTCAGCTGACCCAGTGCCAAGGGCCAGCTGGCACGGGCTGGCCGTGCCCATGATCTTCTCTGCTCCAGAGCTGGGTAGCAGCATCCAAACTGCCTTTTGGGAATGGTCTCTGGAAGGTGCCATCTCCCAAAAAGTGCCTGGGAAGGGTCTGGAAAGTTCACCAGGGCCAAAACTGTGCCAGGATCAGGCAGAAAAAAGCACCCCTGGAAGTGTTTAAGGCTGGGTTGGCCAGAGCTTGGAGCAACCTGGCAGAGGGGAAGGTGTCCCTGGACAGAGCAGGGGGTGGAATGGGATGATTTTTAACGTCCCTTCTAACCCAGACCATTCTATGATACAATAATTAAGGTTGGAAAGGACCTCCGATATGATTGAGTGATTCCACCACTGCCCTGGGCAGCCTGTTCCAGTGCCTGACAATGTTTTCAGTGAAGAAATTGTTCTTAATATCCAATTTAAACCTCCCACGATGCAACTGGAGGCTGTTTCATCCCATTTCTTCCCAGAGGACAGATAATCCAGCTGTAACACAGGCTGAAGCTCTCCTGTGAAAACAACTGCAGGATCAGCCTGCTGTCAGCCTTTAGTCTTGACCTCACCTCAACCTTCCCACAACCCAGTAACACAAAGTGGTTTTGGACACACTCCTCAACTCTTAGCACCTTGCAATAAAGAAGAAGCATTAGGGAAGATAAGCTCATTACAAGGGAGCATGTTAATTAACTGATCACATGCTCAGAACTCTGGATCCTCCTTCAAGCTTTCCTGTGTGATCATTTCCAGCCTGGATGCTTCCTCCAGGTATTTTTGAACCATGCCCATGTTGCCTGCTGTGTATCGCTGGGTGCTAATGAGCTCTGAGTGGTGTTCAGTTAAAGAAATTCCACTCTGAGCCAAGTGTATGAGGAGTTTTTTTGCAATTAAGCAATCAACAAAATCAGGAAATGCCACCAGCACACTCCCCCTCTGGCCCTCAGACAGCACACATGGTTCCTTTCACCTTGGAAAGGACTTGGAGCAACCTGATCTGGTGGAAGGAGTCCGTGCCCATGGCAGGGAACTGGAACTTGATGGTCTTTACAGCCCCTTTCATCCCAAACCATTCTGGAATTCTATAATCTTCCCTAGATTTGTTCTGATCCAACTCCCCTGAAATAAATGAAGTTATTTGTAGGAGGAAAGTTTGTTTTTTAAGGTGATTCTGCTGTTTTCTGCTGTCTATAATTTCAGGGACCTGCCTCCAGTGCTGGTGTATTTGTAAGGGTAGGCAGCATTCCTTCATGGATACTTACTCAGTTTAACATCACCTTAATCGACTTTAAATGATCTTTCCTCCCTCTATGGTGTGGATTTCAATATTTCAGCAAGCAGCAATCATGCAACACAAAGCTCTACAACCCCTTTCTGCCAACAATTCATGGAAATTAAGCAGTTAAGCACAAAAGCAATATACCTGTGAACACACACAAATTGCAGACTGGCAGATGAGGTAATTAGATACAGAATTAATTTATATGAAAAAACTCAGCAGAGCTGGATATTTCCTCAGCTGTACATTGGTATTCTACAACATTCACATGTAGAAGATTATATAGGAGAACAGTAATACTTTGCTCATATCATGCTGGAATTTTTTTATAAATTGTAGAAAATGTTTGTAGAGAGCACTGGATTACTTGGAAACCTGTCTGCAATCAGGAAATTAAAGATCCCTGTAAACCAAAAAGAGTCAGGGGAAGCATTAAGGCTGCTTGGGAAACATGAGCCTGAAATGACTCCTGAATGTTCAGAGGTTGATATGGTTCTTGAGGGAATTTATTGAGGGAATTTCATAGGGGCTTGACACCACAAATTAGAGAGCCAGAAGAAGGGAAGATCATTGTTTCAATGCTGGGGAGAAGGAATAATTCACAGCGCCCAGGTTCAGGCAGGAGAGAACATTGACATCCTTCAATAGGCTGCAGAGAGAGGAGGCAATTCCAGGTGTCCAAGTCCCAGATCTACTCTCTCCATTAACCCCAGCAGGAACAGAGACTGCCCAGCTGGCTGAGTTACCTGCCCATGTTTGCCTCATTTTTACCCTTTTTTTTAAAGGGATTTATTGGACAATATTGACCAGTAATAAACATCACAAGCATCACTACTCCCCATTCATCTGCACCACTGAGAACCTGAGAATTACTCCTACACACCCCCTGCTTCCCACTGGCTATAAAATAAACCACTCCAGCCATTTCCCAAGTGTTGCATCACCTTTTAAAGGCCTTCTCTTAGGTCTAACACTATTAAATTTTCTTTATGGGAGCTGGAAATAAACACAAAACCACTGCTGATAACATTTGTGAATGACACAAAGTTTGACATCATAATAAGTACTAAGGAGTGTGAGGTGGCCATAAAATCAGCTTGGATTCCTTAGTACATTAGGCTCAATCAGCAAACCCATATTTTAATATATGAGTGTGTGTTCAGCTAGGAGAGCAGGAAAGCAGGAATGGAGAGAACAAAGGATTACATAATGGAAAATAGCATCTGAAAGTAATTTCGGGGTCACAGTAGCCAAAAAGCCTAGCACTAGGATCCATTAGGATGCTGTGATGAAAAGCACTAATGCAATTCACGGACATGTGCACAGCAGAGGAGGAGTGGGAGGAAAGAGTGACTTGATTTTCATTTACGGCAGCATCGAGACTAATGCTGGAATATTAAATCCACTCCTGCCAACCACGTTTTTAAGAGGATCTTGAAAAACTGGGGATGCTGTCAGAAAGGCCTACAGTAGGAATGGCAGGACTGGAGAGCCTGTCTTTGGTTCCCAGGTGATTTCAAATTCTGCATGTCAGGAAATACAAATTATTATCAAATCACAGAATTATTTAGGTTGGAGGGGACCTTAAAGTTCATCTCATTCCCTCTCTGCCATGGGCAGGGAAACCTCCCACTATCCCAGGTCACTCCAAGCCCTGTTCAGCCTGGTTCTGGACACATCTGCTGTGATAAATTTTCCTCTGGCAAAACGAAAAGTGACTGAACTGTGCACACAGGGGAATTGATGAAAATTTCTAAGATGAAAAAAATCCCAAACCCTGTTCAATTTGGTGAATGATCAGTCCCAGAGCTTGGTACTTCATCAATATTTGACCATCAAAATTTGAGAGCAGCATCTAATGAGGCAAATGAAAAACTTAATGTTACGTGTACAAAGATGATTAGGATCCAACTGCGGTCATCAAAAGAAACTGCCTTGGAAATGAATTCCTTAAATGTCCTGAGGAAACCAGGGAATGCTGCCCTCCACTACACTGACATATGCCTGGGACTCATGGACTGAATTCCCTTGAATGACAGATCACAGAATATATTCCTAACTAACCTGAGTGACAGCCAGGATCAGGATCAGAGCCCTGAGCTCAGGTATCCACATGGACTGGGATCAGTTACCACACATCCACACCCAGTGTCAGCCAGATGCCATCCAGAGGGACCTGGACAAGCTGGAGCAGTGGGAATCTCATGGATTTAACAAGAACAAGTGCTGCTGCTGCACCTGAGTCAGGGCAACCCCCAGGGTCAATCCAGGCTGGGCATGAGCAGATGGAGAAGCCCTCGGAGAAGGATTTGGGGGTGCTGGACATGACCCAGCCCAGAAACCCCCATGGGCAGCAGGAGAGGGGAGGATTCTGGATAGCTTCCCATTGCCAGAGGGCAGGGTTAGATGGGATATTGGAAAGGAATTCTTCCTTGTGAGGGTGGGGAGGCCCTGGCAGAGCTTGCCTGGAGAAGCTGTGTCTGCTCCACCCCTGGAAGTGAACTTGCAAAACACATTTTATAGTAACTGTATTTTTAATTAGCCCATTGTTACAATAATTCATAATGAACTCAGAAATATGGGGAATGCTATACTAAGAAAACACTGGGGTTTTTCATCAACATCTGCCTATTTTGGGTTGCATCAGTGAGAAAGAAAATGGTTTACAAGAAAAAGAGCATTTGCTTATCTTTCTGGGACCTGCACAAACCTGTCTTTTAAAAAATCTAAATTAAAATTGTTTGTCCGAAATCAGGTTCCCCCTTTTCATGCTGTCACCTTTAGCACAGAAAACACATCCATTATGTTCCATTTTTACTTTTTTTTAAGATGTTTGCATTCAAAAGCGAAGAGGAGAAAACACAGAGGATTGGATTTCCCCCACCCAATTGTGAGACCCAACAAAGCACAGCCTTTGAAGAGTGCAACTGCAATGACAAGATGACACCCTGTGGCATTGGGAGTTGTTTCCCAAGGGGCAAAGAAGTGAGAGAGAGGATGAAAAAATAAGGCTGGAGTGGAACTTAGCTAAAGAGGATTAAGAGAATATTTTTTTTTTCATTGGGAAAGGGATAATAGAATCCCAAAATGGCCTGAGTTGGAAGGAAGCTCATCCCCCATGGGCAGGGACACCTTCCACTAGCCCAGGTTGCTCCAAATCCCATGAATTTTCTGGTGGCAGAGGATGAACACTTTGTTTTCCTCTAACATTTCTATTCCCTATTGCTTTGAGATATACACAAAAGAAAGGGCTGATCATCAGCAAAATCTCATTATTTCTTTCGACATTTCTCAGGGTTCAGGGGTCTGTCCAGCTTCACTTCTATTTTGGGAGCAGGCTAAGAGGCTTCACTCCTATTTTACTGCAATCAATCTCTGCCTTTAGCACCTTCCCCTAAAAAGTATCACCCCCAAACTCATTATCCTTTTGCACTAAGGGAAGTAAAAAGAAATTGTCCTTGAGAAGATTTTCAGAAGATAAAATGATTTTTCTCCTGATCCAAGGACAACACAAAACTCTCCTTTGGAGAGACCCAGCACAATGCCCTGTGTGACTAAAGTCCCCTGTGAGTGCCCAAAATGCAGATTTCCCTCTGCTGCAGCCCCCAGTGAAGGCTCAAACCCCACTGGTGCCACAGGTGAGAACTGGTTCAGAACCACATGGGCAAGTGACACAGAAGTGATGTCCCCAGGACACAGGGCTAAGCTTCAATTTCAATTTCCAGACTCCCTGCAAACCCCAGGGAATGGATAAATTGCCTCTCCTGCTGCTACCCATGCCATGCACTTGCAAGAGATTTTTTTCCTTGATTTAGTCTATTAGAGATATACAGAGTTTAAAAGTCCAGAGTCAGCACCTGGCTCTTGCAATTGGGCATTTATAACACACAGGCAATGGCCAGAAGCTAGGAATTACTGATAAAAGTGGAGCTGGTAGGAAAATTCTTTCCGTTCCCCTGAAGAACTCAAATAAAATAAAATAGAAAAATCACATTTTAATCTATTCTTACCCCACTGATTTTTATAACTGTCATGAAAAAAAACCAAAAATTCAGATAATGGCTGTTTATACAGCACATACACACACCCATATGTCAACACTCATATACACAATCAACAGTCTAAAATGGATTTTTGAGAGGCTTCAGTATCCAAAGATTTTTAAAAAATCATCCTAATGAGACAATTTCCCTTAGTTAAAAACCCACATTTTTGGTCAAAAAAATATTTCTGAGCAAAATTTTCAGGGAAGTCTAATTTAAGGCTCCAATTTGCTGATGGCTGAAATCCTTTCTAGTCTCTTTTTTCCCTCAAAATCCAAGCTTCAGATGTAAAATGGATAATAAGGCTTTTCTTTTAAGGAATATGCCTGGAGCTGAGGGTTTTAAATTTAAATCTCAGGAGCTGTAACACTGCTCCATCCAAGAGGGGCTCATGGTGGATGTGGCAACCCTCACCTGGTGTTTATTCAAGTAGGATTCAGAGCAGACACCAACCCAGCATTTCTGCTGCGGCAGAGGTAGGGAGAGAAGGGGATGAAGAGAGAAAATGCTGTAATTCCAGCATGAACCCCCCCCAGCACTCTCTGGTTAAGAGGAAAGGAGAAGTGAAGGATCCAGGGAGAGCTCAGAGCCCCTTCCAGGGCCTAAAGGGGCTCCAGGAGAGCTGGAGAGGGACTGGGGACAAGGGATGGAGGGACAGGACACAGGGAATGGCTGCACACTGCCAGAGGGCAGGGATGGATGGGATTTGGGAAGGAATTCTTCCCTATTAGGGTGATGAGACTCTGGCACAGGTTTCCCAGAGAAGCTGTGGCTGCCCCTGGATCCCTGGAAGTGTCCAAGGCCAGGCTGGATGGGGATTGGAGCACCCTGGGATAGTGGGAGTTGTCCCTCCCCATGACAGGGGGTGAAATGAGCTTATTTTCAGGTCCCTTCCCACCCAAACCATTCCATGATTCTCTGATTGTGCCACATGATCCCAACACAATAAAACAGCTGCAAAGAGCTGCCCAGATGTGAAGTCCAACTCCTCCAAAAGCTGTGGGACACCAGCCTGGCTGCAGCATAAACAGAAAGGAATCTCTGTCACTGTTCTAGAAAATGCCTGAATTATGTTTGCATAAGACTCTGACAAACAGAATTAATACACAAAAGGTGAATGAAGTCACTTATCTGCCTCTGAGTTGCAAAAGCAATCTGTTAAGAACACAAAAAGAGAAGTTTTTTCTTTTTTTTTTTTTTTCCCCCATTTGCATCTTTTATTTTTAACCCTAGGAATGAAAACAGTTTAAATCTACTCCTGTAAGCACTGCCCAGGCAGAGGAGTACTCACTCCTTCTCAAACAAGGAGTCAGTCTGCATTCTTTTTGTACTTTGTCTGTAGAAACTTCTGGGTTATTGATAACGTGAGGACAGTGTAGGCAAATAAAAGGTATTAATGCATCTCTTTGTATCTGGAAAGACACACCATGTTCCCTCTCTCCACAAAGAACCCCCCTGGAAAGTTCTGGGGTTTTATCTTTCTCTATGTATGCACTCTTGAGAAATGAAGTAGAACAAATGCATTTTCAGAGACTTTTGGACTCAGTGTCATGAAATCAAAGTGAAAATTATTTCAATAACATCACCCAAAGCCTTCTCATTGTGGTGGCAGGGAACCATCCCTTGCTAAAGGACTTACAGGGAGCTGAGCACCTATTTAGACACCATTGTAAATGAAGACAATGCATTTATTTCATTGCTATGGTTACTGAATCAAGTCTGAAGTATAGAAATATGGTGCACAAGGAAAAAAAAAAAGGAGATGAAGGAAAATAAATGATACACTGCTTTAGAAATGCAGAGGGAAGATCAAGCAAAACAGGCTGCACAGTTTAAGAAACAATTAATTATTAGAACTTTCACAACACATTTGATACGATCTCATTGTAAACTGATTGCAGCCATTCTTACCCCGGTGTTATCTCATCTCCTCACTTGTACCCATCTCATCTTTTGTCCTGCTGCTGGTGTGGGAAAAACTGCTGGTTTTTATCTGTGAGATGGAGAAAATGAGAGATCACTGCAAACCTAAAGCTCTGTGGGGAGGTTTCTCCTGGGATGGGCTGGGATAGACCCAGAGCCAGACCAGCTCCTCCTCTCTGGCATCTCCACAGAACCTGTTTGGCACAAATGGGCTCCTGGTGGGGCTGAAGGGCAGCACAGGCTCCCTTCAAATTCTGGGGGATTTGAACACACTCAAAGTGTTTCCTGAGGGACGGCTCAAATCACAGAATCATGGAATGGTTTGGGTGGAAAGGGACATTAAAGGGATCAAGTTCCACCCCTGGCCACGGCAGGGACACCTTCCACTATCCCAGGTTACTCCAAGCCCTGTCCAACCTGGCCTTTTCCATGAAATGGAAAGCAAATTGCAGCAACCAGCGGTCCGGGTGAAGGAGGCACAATGTGCTCAGGAGCTGGGAGTTCTGCTGGGTCAGATTTTGGTGGCTTGGGAGGTTTTATATGTCTTTGTGACACTTGGGGACATGGTTTAGTGGTGAACACTTTAGTGGTGCTGGGTTAATTCTTCGACTTGGTCATCTTGGAGGTCTTTTCCAGCATTACTTCCAGGGATGGAGCAGCCACAGCTTTTCTGGAAATTCTATTCCAGGGCCTCACCATCCTCACAGTCAGGAATTCCTTCCCAATATCCCATCTATCCCTGCCCTCTGGCAGTGGGAAGCCATTCCCTGTGTCCTGTCCCTCCATTTCTTGTCCCAAGTCCCTCTCCAGCTCTCCTGGAGGTACTGAAAATGCAGAAATTCTGAAGGCCAGTGGGTCAGAGCTTTCTCTCAGTGTCATCACAGCACCCAGAGTTCTCCATCCAGCCTGGACACATCTGACAAGGGATTCCTGCCCAGCAGGTCTGCTTTGGACATTTCCCCACCAAGAGAGCAGATCCAGGCCAGAGATGGGATCCAAAACTACCAAGATCAGACAAGTAACCAACAGAAATGGTCAACATCACATTTTAATGCTTGGGAATGCTGCAAAGCTGCATTTTTTGTATTGTCCAATCAAGGTGTTTAAAAGGTTTTCTGAACAAAAATTTTAAAAACTACTGGCCTAAAGACTCTAAATCCCTCTCTCCTTTCTTTAATAACACACAGTCAACAATTTAATTCCCCTCACTCACCCACTGGAACACCCCTGGCTCTGGAGCTGGCAGTCAAATTCTATTTATTTCACAGGATCCTCATCAGAACAATTCCAAATTCAAGGCTAAAAAGGCTGCAGTCAAACTCCTGGGCACAGTGAGTGTGAGGCACAGGGATGACACTCTGAGACAGGATGTACAAAAACCAGGATTAATCCACCTGACACTCTGCTGCCGACTCCTCAAAGCAAATCCAAACAAATTCAGGACAGCAGTTGCAGCAACAGCCTCTCTTATTTAAGCAAAGCCGACCACTCAGGCCACAGCGTGCACTTGGCACGCTGAGAAATCACTTTGCCACAGCCAATTAGGAAGAGATCTGATTAATTAGGACTTCTTCATCCTTCTTTTCTGACCAACACATAGCAATGGATTATTTAGTGCATTAAATGGGGTTGTTCAGCTACGCTGCCTCAAACAAGAGCTCTTGTGGGGCCACTGAATGGAGCCAAGAAGATCCAGATGGAATTAAAGCATTCAAATAAATGCTGTTCCCACACAGCCCCGTGCAGGAGCACAGCTGTACCCCAGCCATGGCTATAAAGGAGGACAGGCTGGCTCTACCCTGTCACTTAATATCGTGCCACAGCTCCATGACATGGCACTGGCATCACTCCATGGTGCTGGCACAGCATGTGACAGTCATTGTCCCCGTTAGATTCCAGAGGAACTTGTCTGAAATTCCCCCAAGTGACTGAGGAGCCTGAAATTCGCTCAGTTTATTGGGGCTGAGACTATTCAGCCACTTCCTACTCCAAAAGGTGAGAAAAGAGATGGAATCAGACTAATAACAAGGACAAGAAACTCAATAGAATTACTTCTTTTTAATCTCTGACACAGGATGCAGTTACCAAACAGAGACCAGAAACAAGGCAAGTGCAGAGCTCTGAAAATAACCTTGTTGTATCCCTTACAGCCCCTGGGATCTCTGCTCCCAGAGATCAGCAGTTCCAAAGTCTCCCTAGGAAAGCACAAGTGAGCATCTCAGTGAAAAACAAATTGAAAACCACTTTGCTGCGGTATTTCAGTCTGATTGAGCGTTGCACCAAACCATGTAATTTCCATGAAATGGAAAATAACTGCCTGGTGAGTCGCAGTGAGGAAAAGTGTGGAGAGCAAATTGCAGGAACCAGCAGTCCTGGTGGATGAGGCACAATGTGCTCAGGAGCTGGGAGATCTGCTGGGTCAGATTTCGGTGGGCTTGGGAAGTTTTATATGTCTTTGTGACATTTGGGGACATGGTTTAGTGGTGAACACTTTAGTGGTGGTGGGTTAATGCTTCGACTTGGTCATCTTGGAGGTCTTTTCCAGCTTTAAAGACTCTGTTTATATCTGCTCAAGGAAAGGCAAGGTCAAGATCTGTAATAAACACTCAGTTCTTTTTGGATAAAATCTGTGAACTTCATTTTCATCTTTGAACCTTGTTGTGAACTTGCTTCAGTTTCTCTGAGCAGAAGCCATGAAGTGAGGATAAAAAGCTCATGGAATTACAGAATCACAGAACATCCTGAAGGGACTCGCAAGGATCATCAAGTCCAACTCCTGGCCCTGCACAGACACCTCAGCAATCTCAACCTCTCCCTAAGAGCATTGTCCAAATGCTCCTGGAGCTCTGGCAGCCCTGGGGCTGTGACCATTCCCTGGGGAGCCTGGTCAGTGCCCCAGCACCCTCTGGGGAAAGAAACTCTTCCTAAAATCCAGCCTAACCCTTCCCTGACTCAGCTTCATGCCATTCCCTTGGTCGCAAAGAGCTTAAGTGAAGACAGGCAATAAGAAAATAATCAGAATCCAGAATTTTATTAGCATCCAAAATCCAAACTGAAACATTGAACTTGAACTGAAACATCCTTGAGCCTGAAGGAGGAGAAGCAACCCTACAGAGAAATTGGTGCAACTTGGAAACAACTTTTAGTAGAAGCTGACAAAGAATCACCTCAACCTATGGAAAAAGTTATGTGAAAAATGAGCCATTAGAGCCTGAAAGTCACCCATTATTTTGCTTAAATGAGCATGAACTTGTGTTTCTCTTCCTGGAGGTGGCCCAAAGGAGCAGCCAACAAGTGCATGGAGAGAACTCCAAAGACTCTGGCACAAAGTACTGAAAAGAGAGGTTTCCTTGGAAGGTAAACTCGCTCTCCCAAAGGGGATGAGTAAGCAGACATTTACCTTGCAGGCAAATGAAAGCTTTCAAAGATGTCATTCACAAAACCGCCCTTAATGGGAGAGCAGAGTGACTGAATCCAGGCAGGAAATTAAGAAACGGAGCAGGGACAGTCATTTTGATGAGAAGACTCAAAGAGAACAGAAAAAAGAAACAAGGGGCTCTGTGCAGTGCTGTTATCTCCTTTGACTGGGTCCCATTAATACAAATCATTTAAGAGACTGATGAAAAGAATGGGAATCTTTAAATAAAGCACAACTCTTTCAAAAGTATAACTCTGAGTTTCTGAATTTCTCTTCCCAAATACACCCAAATACATCCCAGCAGGACAGACAAGCTTGTGCTGTATGGATTATCCAGTGACAGGGGTATTGTCATGGAAACATGAGCTTTGTTCAAAAGTGATCACTAACTCCTGCTCGCCCTTCATATCTTAATAATAGACTTTTTAAAACTTTTTTATATTATTAAATCAGTGACAGACTATGGGCCCAAATCTTCTCCTATCTACTGTATGGATTTCTTCCTGGATTTCAGCTGGTTTTTTTCTCATTTACAGCCTGACTGCAGCAGTGGCCCATGGGCACAGCCCACAGGAAAAACTGGTCTGATTCAGGAACACCCCATCATGTTCATGGATGGACACAACTTCTTTAGTCTAAGAGCCAGTGGACACATGACAGATGTGAAGAATACAACTGTCACCTCAGGACATCTAATAAAATAAATGAAATGGGATTCTTCTCCAGAAACTTTGCACCTGGGATTTATAGGAAGAAATGCAGATGTGGCCCTTGGGGACATGGCTCAGTGGTGGCCTTGGAGGTGCTGGTAGAGTGATTGGTTTTGATGATCCTGAAGGGCTTTTCCAATCTCAGTTAATCTGTTGTGAACTCAAAAAATTATACAGGTTTGTGAGTGCAGTCTGGTGACTTTGGACCACCTCTTAATATGTGTGGGTTTAGAACAGTCTTTTCTCCACATTTTGGGCCCAGCCAGCCATCACTGCAACCCCGGACAGGCATGAGGTTGGGAGAGATGAAGGCAGAGGCCACAAAAAAAACCAAAAAAACAAAATAAAGAAACAACAACAACAACAACAAACTCACAAAAAAAAAAAAAAAAAAAAAAAAAAAAGCAGGAAGAAGAAAGTCTGGAGATATTAAGGTGAGAGATGTATCATGTCTGCCAGGTTGGTATCTGAAGATCTGAAGCAAAATTCATAAAATCATGGAATGGTTTGGGTAGGAAAGGATCTTGAAGATCATCTCATTCCACTCCCTGCCATGGGGAGGGACTCCTTCCACTATTCCAGGTTAATCCAAGCCCTGTCCAACCTGACCTTGGACATTTCCAGGGATCCAGAGACAGCCACACCTTCTCTGGTCAATCTGTGCCAGGGCCTTCCCACCCTCATAGGGAAGAAGAATTATTCAGCTGGAAAACATCTTTAAGATAGAATCAAAGCCTTTAACTACAACTTACTTTTCCAAAGTTTTCTATGAAACTCTCAAAAATCCGATCCTGTTACTGAGCGGAAACATCAGTGACTTCCACCAGTGCAGGCCCAGAAAAACTGAGCTCAGATTTATTTCTCAGTTGCATCTGTGTAGCTGCACCCTCCAGATGCATTATTTTAAAATGCAGGGAAATGGTTCTATTTAATTATTTTGCACACAAAATAGTTGGGATGGTGGGTATTGTTACTTTAATGGCACACGAGCACCCTGAAGGCTGCTGGAATGGTCACTGACGAGCTTGGAATGGAGTTTTACAACAGTGCAACATTAAGAGCAGAGTTAATTTTTAAAAAGAGTGTGAAATCTATGTCCACCACCCTCTTCCTCCTCCCTCCACCCCAAGCCCCCCAAACCCTGGGTCTGGCTGGTTTTTCTGATCCCTGGAGCTTGATGCATGTTTGATTCACAGACTGCAGCATGTCTGCACCAGATGGCCCCGAGTTAATGAACACAAACTCATCACTTTTACTCACGAGGGAAATGTGCAGCTCAATCTGACTTGTACTCGACAACTAAAAATATTTGAGTATTTTTAGTGAGCATTTTACTGTTACAAAATGGCATTTGAGGAAAGCAGTAAAAGAACACAGCCTCCCCAACAAATGGACTTGCACAGATGAAGAGCAGCGCTGCTGCCTTTTGCCCTTCCCATCCCAGCTAACATATTCCCAAACCTTCCAACTGGGAGCAGCACAGAAGGAAAGCTGTAAGACCTGGGCCTCCTTCAGGCACCATTTGCAGAATTTCTCCTGAGCTTGCTGAAAGCAGGATTGGGATCTGAGTTTGCTACCACAGCAGGTTGGAAAGGATATGGGCCATAATCTCAGCATAAAAGAAAGGGAATGCCTGGAAAATCCCAGAACTGTGATTTTTTTTTATGCTGGTAAGTGAACTGTCTGCTCAAGGTCACTGTGACCATGAAATCCTGGAATGTTGTGGGTTGGAAAGGACCTTAAAGCTCATCCCATTCCAGCTCCCTGCCATGGGCAGGGCACTTCTCACTATCCCAAATTTCCACAGTTGTGCACAAGACACAACACTTTGAGAACATAAAACACACACAAACCCCAGCATTACACTGCCATGATATTCAACAGATTTTTCTCCGAGGAACCAAGAGCTGTTTGTCAAAGCATGGAACCCAAATTCCTCAGTCTACAATCCAAAAATGGATTAATTGTTTTCCTTAGACTCAGCAGGCACAAAATCAGGATGGCAAACATGTGAGTGACATTCCCAGAATTTAAAGGAATATTGGTTTCACTTTTACTCAAAAAGCTGTTTGGTATGCCAACAGTTTAATTGAATTGTAGCTGGAATCTGACTTCCTGACTACTCTCAAGCATTTGATTTTACACAGAATTGTTTGGTTTGGAAAAGCCCTCAGAGATGACTGAGTCCAACCAGTCCCCAGCACTGACCCATGTCCCCAAGTGCCTCTCCCAGGTGTTGGAACAAGATGATCTTTAGGGTCCCTTCCAACCCAAACCACTCCATGATTTCATGATTTACCAAGTTGATATTAATTTGTGGATCCCAGCTCCCACTGGCTTTGTCTCCCATGAAAAAACTGCTACAGAATAGATTTATCTTTGCAATGGTGTGGCATAATGACATTATGGAATCGCAGAATCATTAAGGTTGGAAAAGTCCTTGAAGATCACTGAGTCCAATCATTCCCAGCACTGCCAAGGCCACCACTGACCCATGTCCCCAAGTGCCACATCCACATGGCTTTTAAATCCCACCAAGGATGAGGACTCCAACACTGTCCCAGGCAGCAGTGCCAGGGCCGGACAACTTTTGGTGAATAAATTGTTCCCAATATCCAATCTCAGCCTCTCCCAGCACAACCTGAGGCCATTTCCTCTCATCCTGTCCCTTGTTCCCTGGGAGAAGAAAGTGAGGAAGTCCCACTGAGCCTCCTTTTCTCCAGGCTGAGCCCTCCCAGCTCCCTCAGCTGCTCCTTCCTAGACTTGTGTTCCCACACCATCATAAAATGCAATTCCTAAAAAAAAACCCATATGGAAAACTCTGGAAACTTGTCAGAGGCTCTGCATGTTGATGTAAATATTTGAGCAGCAGTACACAAAACCTTCAGGTGTGCAATTCCAGCTCCACAGGAGTATTCTCACAGAGTGTGTGGATTGTCTTGATGGCATTTTACTCTCTAACTACAAATATTCCCAACTAATCCCATCTCCATTGCACACTGGAGACGAATTATGAGTTATTAAAGAGCAAAGTACCAATCTAACACCAGTGTCAAGCAGGGTATTCTCAATGGTTGAGCTGATAAAAAAGAGAGAGGAAAACCAGAGGATGCTGAGAGGCCTTTGTTGTCTCCTAAGGCATGGAAGAACTATCCAAGGGAAACACCCATCAAGGTCACATTCATCACTAGGTGCTGGAGGAAATCCCAAAGCTTTGCTTCCTGCTCTTTGTGCTGTCTCAGTCAACCTTCTTCTCTTCCACAGTTCTCCAGTAAAATCCAAGGAATATTTGCTGCTTGCCATGCAGGGATCAGCTGCCATCAGGGCATTGCACCATGCCAGGACAGGAGATCCCATCTCATCAGGATCATACAGGAATCAGTGCTGGGGTGCAATCTCACAGCCATCACAAACTGGGCAGGATGCACAAACCCTGCTTCTCTCAGGATCTCTGTTCTCTCTCACACACACAAATCAAATAATTCTAAAACTTGCTTTAATGTGAAGCAAAAGCAAGCACAGAGACCTTGACAGCCTTAATATTTTCTAAGAAACAGAATTTGTTTTCTGACATGCCCCACACAAAGGCTACAAAGCATAATAGAAATATTGGAAATAAATCTGCTTTAATCAACTGAGGGAGTCAAAATTCAATTTAGAATGGAATATTGTGACTTCACCACTCCAATAATTCCTGTTGATATGCACTGTGATGCAGTGAAGCTACAACCCGGACACATTCTCTAGTTGGAATTCTTTCATTCAGACTCCTCTAAAGACTCAAATGGCTCTAGGAGGTACTTCTTTATCTCATTTATCTCTCCTCCAATGCAAACTTTCTGATGCACAAGTTGTTCACTCTCCCCATCCTCTACAATGGGGTGGAGTGGAATGGATATGGAACCTGAGAGGTCTTTAAGGGAACGGGGACCATCTATCACCTGTGACAGGACAGAGTAATAGGACAAGGGGGAATGGTTTCAAACTAAAAGAGGAGAGATTTAGATGGGATATTGGGAAGGAATCTTTCCTTGTGAGGGTGGACAGGCCCTGGCACAGAGTGCCCAGAGAAGCTGTGGCTGCTCCTGGATCCCTGGAAGTGTCCAAGGCCAAGCTGGAGCAACCTGGGATAGTGGAAGGTGTTCCTGCCCATGGCAGGGGTGGGAATGAGATGGTCTTTAAGGTCCTTTTCAACCCAAATAACTCCATGATTGTATAAAGTTACCAGTATTTCCTACACACTGATTTCAGCTCCTTGCAGAGCAGGATTGCTCTGCAGTGCTGGGCTGGTGTCTCTGCCATCAGGAAAACTCAGCACATGTTCCTAAGGCAGATTTCCCCCTTCACCTTCTCATTCTTTCCTTACTCACCCCACTTTTAAACACAAGCTGAGGCAAAAAAAATGATATTTTAGCCTATGCCCATGCACCATTAAAAATAGGCATGCAGCACTTCCCATGCATAATTCATTCTTCCTGTATTTCCAGTCAAGACGTCTTCACTTTGCAAGTGCAAAGTGACAATTCTTGCAGATTTGGGAAATAATCCTTTACATCTGTTACAAGCTAGCAGACACCATTTGGCAAGTGTTAAAAAATACCATATAGGACCAGGACTGCGGTGTCTGTTTGGTTATGAGCACTCATGGTCTAAAGTCTGTAGGAAAAAAAAAGAAAGAGATGGCTTGAATGTTCTTTCCTTCTAGCAGACATATTCCAGTTTTCCAGCCATTTATCTCTCTTTTTGTGTTATATCCTCCTTATTCCTCACTCTCTTTCTTATGTGTCAGAGAATCTCCTGAGCTGGAAGGGAATGATCCACAAGGATCATCGAGTCCAAATCCTGGCTCTGCACAGGACACCCCCAAGGATCCCACCATGTGCCTGACAGCATCATTTCCCTGGGTTTCCTTGTTTTGTAGATTTGGGGTTGGATTTTTATTTAATTTTTCAGTCTTTAATGCCGACCCTTCAGCCACCTTTATTATGCCAGACACAATAAGTTTCAGGTTCTGGTGCCCTGTTCACGCAGTCCAACTCCCGTGGGCCTCTCCCCATCTCCATTCCTCTCCCCATCAGCATAATTTCCTTAGGTTTCCTTGTTTTGCATATTTGGGTTGGATTTTTATTAAATTTTTCAGTCTTTAATGCTGACCCTTCAGCCACCTTTATTATGCCAGACACAGAATAAGTTTCAGGCTCTGGTGCCCTGTTCACGCAGCCCAACTCCTGTGGGCCTCTCCCCATCTCCATTTCCCTTCTCTCTGCCTTTCCCACCAGCCCACGCTTTTCCATCAGCCCAGCCAGTCTCTACCCCTGCCTTCACTTCCCCATCTCCCTAATTTAGCTCTGCTTTTAAGTCTCATTAGCCCTGCCTCAAAGCGTGAGCAGCAGCGCTGTCACAACAAAAGGAGGGAGCGCTCGCAGCCCCGCTCCGGCAGGGCGAGGAGCATCTCCCTGCATACTAATGCTGCTTTAATAACGCTGCCCGAGCACCCCGAGCCTGTGCTCGCACTCTGCAGGCTCGGGAGGAGCTGGGAATGCCGGATCTGCCTGCACAGGGGGAGTTGAGATGATGGGTGAATGCACATTTCATCCGAGTTTGCCGTCACAGCAACATCCCCCAGCCCCGACTCTTCTCCCCGCGTCTCATTTGGATGTTTTCTCCTACTCTAACACCACCCTTTCTCTCCCTGCGCTTAAATTGTCTCCATTTGCATTCCAGTCCTCTGCTGGAAGCGGTAATAGCAGCGGTGCCATCCGCACAGCTAAGTAAAGCAATATATTATTTAATTAAAATGATGCTGACGCTGCAGCCGCGCTCACGCTCCGCCTCCGCTGCCGGCAAAGTCGGGTCAGCAAAAAACGTCCCCGATGCTCCGGGGACACGATCCCGCCACCTCATCTGAAACTGCAAAAGCTCCTTGAGCATCCTCTGAGGTTCCCCCTCGGAAAGAGCCCGGGACTTGCAAGCGCTGCCTCGGGCATGGCTGGAGGGAGCCCGGAGCACGCAGGGAGCGACAGAGCCTCGGCTGCGCTGCCCAAGGAGGAATTGGCTTTTATCGGGGTCGTGCCGGCAGAACAGCTGGGAAAAACACACACCCAGAGTCGCAGCCAGGCAGGTTCTAAGGAGTCACATCAAATCACGGAATCACAGGATGGTTTGGGGTTGAAAGGGATGGTAAAGATCGTCTGGTTCTAACCCTCTGCCACGGGCAGGGACACCTCCCACTAGAGAAGGTGTGAAGGGGGAGGAATAGAGTTCTAAGCTTATTTCAAGTTTCAGAGGTGAAACTCTAAAATATCTGGGTTTTGGGTTTTTTTTTAAACAAGGGAGGGGGAAAAGCCACTCTTAACCTGTCCTTTTTCAGGTTGAATTTGAGGAACTTTAGACCTGCTGGATGAAACATATTGATTTTTCCATTTGTGGTTTTGATGGGAATTTAATTGCAAAGCGCTGTAAACAGGGGCTTGAAAATTGTCTGCAGCGTGTTCCACAGGAAAAATGTGGGAAAGGGGGTTAAAAAAACCCCAAACATCCAAGGATTTTTTTTTCTTGTCTCCCATATCCCAGAATTTGAAATCCTAAGCACTTCACTCACTGCCTATAGAGAGACACCACATTTTGTCAGCACAGCTCATCATGAAACTTGCTGACAATTAATTTTTCATCTTTTATTTTCCTCATTTTTATGTAATTGGAAATGATCAGAAGGATTTACATCAGCAACACTTCAATAAACTGAAAAAGGAGGTAACACCCCAGCCCTCTCCTTTAGGGTTGATTTGCTTAATGTGAAACATCAGGGCAAACAAAATCCAACACTTCTGAAGTTGCTCCACAAACCCATAATGGGTTCAAATACCCTTTATTGTTTCTAGATCAAAAAAATGCCAAGGAGAAGCCTGGAGAAGGAAGGAGTGACAGGGTGGCAATGCCACATGGAGAGATCTTTTTAACAGCAAACAGGAAAGAGTGACACATCCCACAGATTTCCTCTACTTGTTTTTTAGAGAAAAATACCTGCACAAGGCTTTGGTGGTGTCACTGTAGGAACTTGCCAGTGTGTGAAATGAGCTTTTAATTTAGTTCTGGCCTGGAATGTGAGTTTTTTCCCCAAAGTTCTCCCACTAGTTGCAGTCCCTGCCACAGCAAGGCTCACAATGGGAATGTGCTCTCCCAGAACTGGAGCCCAAGCTCAATTCAGGCCTGAGCTAAGGGATGACACAGCTGTCTGTTCACTTAGTGACAATTCCACATGTTTTGCTTTCTCACCTGGAAGCATTTCCAGTTTGGGATGGTAGTTAAATATTCCCTTTATCTGCAAAGCCTCAGACAAATCTGGATGTGTTTCTGTGTTACCCTGGCAATAGAATCATGGAATCATGGAATGGTTTGGGATGGAAAGCACCCTGAGGATCACCTCCTTCCACCCCCTGCCATGGTGAGGGACACCTTCCACTACCCCAGGGTGCTCCAAGCCCTGTCCAACCTGGCCTTGGACACCTCCAGGGATCCAGGAGCAGCCACAGCTTCTCTGGGAAAACATTTCAGTGCTCCCCACCTTTGTCTGCACCAGGAGATTTCATCTTTCAGCTTCCCAAAGCCCAGGAGAAAAGGGTTGCTTTTTGTTAGATTTGAGGAGGATCTCAAGAAAATGAGGATATTTTCATCTGACAGCGATACCTTCTTTTCTCAACTTTCCAGAAAGCTCCTGGCAAACTTCTCCACGGATACAATATTAATTAAACAGATCTAGCAGTGGGATGCAGCATTTTTTCCTCTCTCTAAGCTGTGCATAAAATAATATCATGTCCCTCACAGCCTAATAGTGGCACATAGAAATGGAACAGCATTATCAGTGCAGTGTGAGGATGAGAAAGCCATCACATGGCAGGCAGTCCCAGGATGATAGTATCTGTCCCACATTGTATTATTTTGGGAATAATAAATATTATATGTAGGAAAACACGATGCCAAAAGAAGCTTGGTCATCCCACAGAGCTTGTGACAGATGGCAATTCCAGCTCTATAATCAAGGCAATAATTAACCTCCTAGGTTAAAAAAATCAAAGTGCATTTGTAATCTACTTCTCCACATCAGGGATATGCTGGAATATTCTGCAGTGTTTTAAAATACTCTGATAACCTGAATTAAATATGGTTCCTGACAGAAAAGCTCTACTCCTGCAGCAGACACCATGCACCACCAACATCTAGGATTTACTTGATATCTTTTGGAAAAATGGAGCCTGAAATTTGAAAACAGGATCTGTTCAAAAGACCTAAATCCACTTTTGCATCCATACACAGACTATCTATCATTTTGCTCCATGAATCACAACTCTTTTTATTTTATTTATTCAATGCCTGAAAAAGCTAATTTCTGTCCTTTAGCTGCTTGTGATCTGTATTCCCTCTGAATTCAGTGGTGGTAATAAATTCTGTGTCTATCATTTGCGGGTAAACTGGTTGGACTTTCTGTTTATGTTAATGTTTATAATTTCCAATAACATTTTTAAGCTGAAAATGGTAAAATTAATTTTCAAAATAAATAGGATGTGTGTGAGTTTGTATCAAATACGACCTGCTGGAGTGAATCCTTGGAGATGCTCCAAGGGCTGGAGCCCCTCTGAGCTGGAGCCAGACTGGAAGAGCTGGGAATATCCAGCCTGGAGAAAGGAAGGCTCCAGGGAGTCCTTGGAGTTCTCCCTGGCCACAGAATTTGCTGATTTTCTGTTGATCAAAATGTTTCAGTCCATCTGACTTTGCAACTTGTGGTGTTGTACAAACAGCTGGGAGTAGTGGGACACACAAAACATAGGGCCCAGGAAATTGAATATTGATCTACTGGCTCCCCCAATTAATCTATAAATTCATAATGGCTGGGCACAGAATGCAGTACAATGGTTTAATGTAGTCACAGCTTTTTTTTTTTTTTTTTTTTTTTTTAATATGGGGAAAATTGAGGAGAAATAAGTTCATAAAATAGTAGCACTCTGTAGTGATGCGGCCACAAGTCTGGAAAATCTCTTCCCATGTTATCCAGCTGAGTTTCCTGCCACTGGAAGCTCACATCCATCCTTTCATGAACTTTGCATACCCTGTGGCATAAATTGTCAGATTTCTCACCTCTTCTGTTCTGTTTGGGCAGCTGTTCCTGAGCCCAGCTGCTCTAATGATTATAAAGCAACTGATTTCCAATCCTAAACATAAAGATGGGCAATTTATACCCACCTGCATTTGTGCTACCATTGTACTTCACCCTGAACAGCTTTTTCCCCTCTTCCTGAAATTTATTTTTACTATTTCTAAGGAAAAAAACAAAACAAAACAAAACAAAAAACAACTCTTTGCTTGCTCAGCTTGTTTGCTAGGTAACAAATCACAGTCTCACAGTCTTTTTGTGTTCAGTACTTTCATGTTCCCTGATCACCCCATTCCTCAGTTCTACAGAAAATATTTTGGCCAGCAGATCCCAGATTTACCCAGTGCCACCCAGTGCCTCACAGTGTCACCCACAAGTGTCCCCAGGTCACAGAATCACAGAATGGTTTGAGTTGGAACGGACCCTAAAAGTCCATCTGGTCCATCTCCCCTGCCATGAGCAGGGCACCTTCCACTGGACCATCCAATGGTCCTTGTCTGCTTGGATAATTGAGAATCTTCAACCACCAGAGAAATTTTCAAATTTGATCATTGAGAATCTCCAACCACCAGAGAAATTGCCAAATATTCCATCAGTTTTCTCAGCAGACATGATGACACCCATCTGCATGAGGTGGATATTGCAGGAGTATTCCTTGATTTCATCGCAGTTCAAGGAACCAGTGTAAATCCTTCTCATTCCCAGAAGTAATTCCGTGGAATGACTTCATTCATCCTGGGAAATGGAGCATGCTGAGTCATCCATCAGTCCCTGTGGTCCAGAAGAGCAACTGGGCTCACATCCAAGCTGCCAGACCCTGCTGCTCCCAAGGGTCTGGTCCTGCTGGAACTGTCTCTTGGGAAATATCCCCTGACACCCTCAGACCTCTCCTGGGCTTTGGAGCTCCTAAGGCTAAAACCATGTTTGGGACCACTCCAGCAGCTGAGGATTGTGCTCAGGGCAGGGCAGCACCTGGGCCCAGCACACCATGGTCAGCCTGGCTTCCACCTGGACCCATAACAGAGAATAAAACAGCCCAAACTGGGGTCCAGTAACTGTAGCTCACCCCATGACCCAGTTCTGGATGACTCTTCTGTCGCAGACATCTTTTATAGAAAATACTTCCCTTAGGATTTTTCCTCTTGAGAAGCTATGAGGCCTCAGGAACAAAATGTAAACAATGATTATCTGCTGCTGTGGAATGCAACAGGTGGATCTGTGATTGGTCCATGTTGGATGTTTGTAATTAATGGCTAATCACAGTCACCTGGTTTGGACTCTCTATCCGTGATGGAAGCTTTTGTTATCATTCTTTTCTATTCTATTCTTAGCCAGCTTTCTGATGAAATATTTTCTTCTATTCTTTTAGTATAGTTTTAATATAATATATATCATAAAATAATAAATCAAGCCTTCTGAAACATGGAGTCAGACCCTCGTCGCTTCCCTCATCCTAAGACCCCTGTAAATGCCGTCACACTCTTCAGCAGAGAGATCTGCTGGAAAACTTCAGATTGGATTCAGTTGCTCAAATTCAGATTTACTTTGATGTCCATCCACTGTCCCAGAAGGTCAAAGGACTTCTCCAAATCCTTTCACCCTACACAGCCCCACACAAATGGCACAGATACCCTGAAGAGTCACACATTGCACCACGTGCAATTTTTCCTCTACCAATTTTTCCTCTACTATCCCCTACAGAATTCCCAAGCCATCAGATATTTGTTTTCAAGTTTTAGAAGCTGGAGTAGCTCATCCAGGGTGGATCAGCCAGGTCAGGGCACATACTGGGCTGTTGTAGAGGAAAAAGGTTTGGGAGTTCTACATCAAGGCCCACTAACCCAACACAAAGAGGGAAGATGGCCAGAGAAAGAAGAATGAGAACAGCCATGGAGATAGAAAAAAAGCCAGCAGGGAGGTGAGGACCATGATGGAGCTGCTGGTGAAACTCCAGAGGAGGCCATGGAGATGCTCCAAGGGCTGGAGCCCCTCTGCTGTGGAGCCAGGCTGGGAGAGCTGGGGGTGCTCACCTGGAGAGGAGAAGGATCCAGGGAGAGCTCAGAGCCCCTTCCAGGGCCTAAAGGGGCTCCAGGAGAGCTGGAGAGGGACTGGGGACAAGGCATGGAGGGACAGGACACAGGGAATGGCTCCCACTGCCACAGGGCAGGGATGGATGGGATTTGGGGAAGGAATTGTTCCCTGTGAGGGTGGGCAGGCCCTGGCACAGGGTGCCCAGAGAAGCTGATGCTGCCCCTGGATCCCTGGAAGTGTCCAAGGCCAGGTTGGATGGGGCTTGGAGCAACCTGGGATAGTGGGAGCTGTCCCTGCCCATGGCAGGGGTGGGAATGGGATGGGCTTTAATATTCCTTCCAATCTAAACCATTCCTTGATTCTAAGATAATTAGCAACAATTAAGGCTTCACTAAAAGTGAAGTCACTGGACTTTTTCCAGTCCATGCAGGGTTACAAAACCACACTAGAAACAAAACCTGCTGACCAAGATATACTTTGTGGTTTTTTACTCAGAGATTGAATTATTTCATTTTTGTCTTTTCTAGCATGGGCAAATTCCAAAAGGATAAGTTGAAATGGAAAAACACTCCATGGCTTTTTTTTTTTTTTTTTTTGCAGGCTGCATTTTTCCATTGACCCAGCAGCATTAATAAACATTGCAGAGCTTTCTGAGGGGAAGATTTCCCATCCCCTCTGTGCTCTACCTCATTACCTTTTCATTTTGTTTTGTTTGCTTCTTCCTGTCAGGATCAACACGAGGCACTGTCAGGCAAACAGAAGGTCGGGGGATGACATTTTTTAATGTTCACAGAACAACCTGACCTCCTGCTCACAGCCACTAAAAGGGAAATAAGGAAACCCCCTGTTTTAAGTCCTAAATGCTAACGAGGTTCTCTATTTGATTTGTTTCTCCTTCCCAGCAACACTAATTTCAAATTACACCACTGACTCAATTAGCAAAATGTTGAATTTGGTGAGACTTTGTATAATAAAATGTCCCAGTAACAAAAAGGAAGCCAGCAGTGGTTTGGTGTCAGTAACTAAATCCATTTTAATGGGCTATTTTAATTAAACAAATTAAATTAATGACGGCCTCTGCACCATGATGAATTACACAATTTAATAGATCATTGCTATGTGCTAATCCCTTTTTTAATATTATCTTCTAACACGGATCCACACATAGACACACAAGTCATAAAATAAACTCAAGTAAGAAAAAAAATCAATGGGTGCAAAAGGGCCAAATAATGGAAAATGTGGGATGATTTTAGTTCAAAAAAAAACCCCCCAAACATTTTTAGTTGAGGTTATGGCAGTTATTCACCATTATGGGATAATGGAAACCAGGTGGAATCTACAGTGGTGTTCAGGTTGGATATCAGGAGGAAATTCATCATGGAAAGGGTTGTTAAACACTGGAAGGGGCTGCCCAGGGAGCCATCCTGGAGGTGTCCAGGGAAGGTCTGGATGTGACACTCAGTGCTCTGGGCTGGGTGACAAACTGGGGATCAGTCACAGCCTGGACTCAATGGCCTTGAAGGTCCTTCCCACCCTCAATGATTCTGTGAGAGGGAGGACCCAGATAATTTTATCATCTTTAATGGAGATCTAACTTTATTTTTTGGCTATGTTTAGAAGGCAATGGTAGAATTTAAAGATTGGAATTGGTGACATTGGAGGATTTTTCTGACCTAAATGATTCTCTGTGTGATTTACCTGATCTGACACCTCGAGGGATTCAAGTCAGAGCTGAGCCAGTCTAGAGGCTGTGAAGCCTTTCTGTTCACAGGCAAAAGGGGGGGAAAAGGGTTTATAAGGACTGCTAATGACAAATAGAAATGGAATGTCCTTAGAGATGGTTGGGATTTCCATGCAGCTGGAAGAGGGTCCATAAAACAAATGGGAACACGAGCAAGACTGAGGATAAAATAGGAAGAAAAGCAGCACCTTAAAGCTGACAGACAACCATAAATACTAGAGATTGTGGCAAAGGCTCCTCTTGTGCCACAGCTTTCCATGAAAAATCCAGTTTGCCATAGTTTTCCATAAAGAAGTCCCATTTGGGCTGTTTCAGAACTGCACCAGAGCTCCACAGACACCAGGCTCCAAATGATTTTAGAGGATTTATTTATCATGTCATTGACAACTACTGAGGCTGAGGGGATCTGAGGTCTGGCTTGCTGACAAAGACTCCAAGAAAGATTACATGGGATTAAATGGGAATAAGTGACAAATGGAGTGAAGAAAAAGATGCAAGGTGCAAACACAGCTGGATAATAAAATCATACAAAGTACAGCAGGAATGCTGAAGATGTAAAATATTCTTCACAGAAGATGAAACATTTGGCTTTAGAATCCTGGAATTCCAAGGATTATAGGAAATGGAATAAAAATCGCTTTTCAATGAAAATAAATAAAAGAAGCATGGAGCTGAAAAGAACCTGTTCATGTGTCACAGAGAGAGCTCTTCAGAGTTCTGTAAAGTACATCCAGTACCAAATTCCCCTCACCCAGGCAGGACCTGTCTGTCTGGAGATATGTCAGAGATCAGGATCATCCATGTGCCCACACATGGGCACAGGAGGCACAACCTTCATCCCTGACAACCTGTCCTTTCCCAGGTGTTGGGACAAGATGATCTTTAGGGTCCCTGCCAACCCAAACCACTCCATGATTTCATGGTTTACCAAGTTTATATTAATTTGTGGATCCCAGCTCCCGCTGGCTTTGTCTCCCATGATAAAACTACTCTAAAATAGATTTATCTTTGCACACACGGGCACAGGAGGAACAACCTTCATCCCTGACAACCTCTCCCCTCCCAGGTGTTGGAACAAGGTGATCTTTAGGGTTCCTTCCAACCCAAACCACTCCATGATTTCATGGTTTACCAAGTTTATATTAATTTGTGGATCCCAGCTCCCGCTGGATTCATCTCCAAAGGAAAAGCTGCTCTAAAATAGATTTATCTTTGCAATGGTGTGGCATAATGACATTATGGAATCACAGAATCATTAAGGTTGGAAAAGCCCTTGAAGATCACCGAGTCCAACCATTCCCAGCACTGCCAGGGCCACCACTGAGCCATGTCCCCAAGTGCCACATCCACGTGGCTTTTAAATCCCTCCAGGGATGGGGGCTCCTAACACTGCCTTGAACAGCTCTGCCTGGACTGGACAACACTTCCCATGAAGGAATTGTTGCTAAAATCTTTATTCTGATTCCAGTCTACAAAGAATGTTTAAAAATTAAGAAATGGGCTCTGTATTTTAGTCAACTCCCTTTTAGCTGAAGTTGAGAATCCTGGCTCAGAATCCCGGTGTTTGTACCTGAGGGGACAGAGGAGTGAAGAAGCCCCAGACAATGTGGCAGGATGTTAATTCAGGCTTCCTAATGAATTCAGAGCCAGAACAAATCAAAGAAGAACTGCATTTAAAATAATTATTATAAAAAAAAAAAAAAAGCACAGCTACAGGTGTAGATTGTGAACTGGCATTATCCTCCCTTGTTTAAAAAAATGACATGGTAATTCTAATGACAAACTCTGTTATAAATAGACACTTAATTACAATATCTTAGGTCTGGCATCTGCATTTTCACCACCTTAAAGGCAGAAGACAAGGAGGGTTCACTGCAAACTGAAGACCTGAACAAGACAAAAGGAAATGTGAAGTTCAACCAAACCCAAAATCTGCTGCTCTTCACACCCTTCATTCACTGCTGGCCTGCAGGTTCTTTTCCCAGGAGAAGGAAGGAAATCACCCTGGAATGTCCTGGATGCTGCCACCCCTGGGAGCCCTTCTCTCCAAACATCCCAGCCCTCTGATCAAGGGACAATGGACATCCTGCACCCGAATTTGGCCACTTTGAGCATTTTTTTCCTCCTCTCCCTCCCAGTCCATGGGTCCAATGGCTCCAGCAGCTGCCATAGAAACCAAAGTGCTGCTCTGCAGCACAAGGAGCAGATGTCACACACGGAGCAGCAGCAATGGGAATGTGGGGAGGGGGGTGGATGCAGGAGGAGGAGGAGGAGGAGGAGGAGGAGGAGGAGGGAAAGCAGCATCACACATTCAGAATGAAATGTTCCCACCAGAGGGAGTGAGTCATTCCTGAAGTAAAGCGCAAAGCTGCAGGAATTTTTTTTTCCCTGCTGCTCTCAATGCACATCTGCAAACACAGAGTACAAATCTCCACCCTGTGCTGGATGCAGGGGGAATGGAGCAGCAAAGGATGAGGAGCAGGTGGGGGGGACTTAATGTTTTCTTTGCTTCATTCTTTAACAATCAGACCAGTTGTTCTCCAGAGAGAAACAGGGAGCAGAATGAATCCTGTAATCCAAGGCTGTCATCAACCTGCTACAAGCCCATGGGGTGGGGTGGGATCCACCCAGAGATGCTGAGGGAGCTGCCAGAAGCACTCCCTGAACCACATTCCATCATTTCCCAACATCCTGGCAAGCCAGGGTGTCGCAGACATCTTTTGTGAAAAATCCTTTTCTTTAGGATTTTTCCTTCTGAGAAGCTGAGAGGCCTCAGAAACAAAATGTAAACAATGATTATCTGCTGCTGTGGAATGCATCAGGTGGATTTTTGATTGGCCCATCTTGAATGTTTACAATTAGTGGCCAACCACAGACCAGTTAGCTTGGACTCTCTGTGCGAGCCACAGATCTTTGTTATTCATTCCATTCTATTCTTAGCCAGCCTTCTGAGAGAAAAACCTTTCCTTCTATTCTTTAGTATAGTCTTAATGTAATATATATATCATAAAATAATAAATCAAGCCTTCTGAACATGGAGTCAACATTCTCGTCTCTCCCCTCATCCAAGAACCCCTGTGACCACTGTCACACCAGGGAGATTCCAATCCACTGGAAGGCAGCAAATGTGACTCCCATCACACCAGTGGACACAGAGCCATCGTTTGTGGACGGTGAATCCGTCACACAGGACAACAGGAAATGGCTTCAAGATGCACCAGGGGGGTTTAGATTGGATATTAGGAATAATTTATTTCTCAAAAAGGTTGCCCACCCCTGGCAGAGCTGTCCAGGGCAGTGCTGGAGTCCCCATTCCTGGAGGGATTTAAAATCCACGTGGTTGTGGCACTTGGGGACATGGGTCAGTGGTGGCCTTGGCAGTGCTGGGATGGTTGGACTTGATGATCTCTGAGGGTTTTCCAACCTAAAAAATCCCATGATTTCATGATTCTAAACAATCCTGCTTTTGCCTCTTGCATGGGTGCTTGACTCCCTCGTGCTCTGCTCTCTGATGAACACTGTGATTTCCTCATGATGGAAATTAATACCTGACCTATCCCAAGTATCTCAGACAGAATTATGCTGTCATTCCCAAAATGCCCTTTAGAGCTTTTTCCCCTCCTCTCTTTCCAGGACAGTGCAGAAATACAACTTTGTATGAAGCCAACATATATTAAACGGGGATTTTACACCAAAAAGTCACTCACTTTATAAGAGCAGCAAGCCATAATGCATTACGATATACTATACATTGGTAAATTGTTTGCTAATTCAAAATAAAAAAGAATAATAACCAGTTTGGAGTCGTGTTTGATTTCCTTTGACCTTGCTGTTCACAATTCATCTCTTTGCCTCAAGGGATGGAGGGACAGGACATAGGGAAGGGATTTCCAGTGTCAGAGCGCAGGGATGGATGGGATATTGAGAAGGAATTTTTGGCTGTGAGGGTGGTGAGGCCCTGGCACAGGGTGCCCAGAGAAGCTGTGGCTGCCCCTGGATCCCTGTAATATTCCAAAACCAGGCTGGACAGGGCTTGGAGCAACCTGGAACACCTGGGAGGTGTCCCTGCTCATGATCCTTAAAGTCCCTTCCAACCCAAACCATTCTAGGATTCTACGATAAATCACAAATAAATGGGATGGAACAATTGCCAAGCCCTCCTTCAGCTGGAGTGTGGGATGAATTCACAATGCAACACAGCTACAACAGCAAAAAATTATAAAAACCTGATATCTGCCTCTCCAGATTGTAAATATTTCACTGACAGCCCAACATATACAAGTGTCCTCCCCAAAACTCACTTGGGGAATGTTCATTTGGGAAATGCCCATCTCCAGCTTCCCACAGCAAAACACACAAAGCACAGAATCCTCTTTTGGTCATCATTTATAAACCCCAGCAGGATATTTCTGCTGTATCTCATCCGTGAAATGATGCTCCAGGAATCACAAAAATATGACAAACAACTGAAATTACAGAAAACCTGATGGTTTGTGTGGCACAAAGAGAAGGAGAAAGCTCCTCATTCCCTGCCCTTGCAGAGGAGCTCGAGCCCACTAGAGGGCAATGAAAGAAATCAGGATTTCTCCAGCCCTGGAAAAGCCCCCTAATTTCGCGCTGAAGGTTTTTCCTGTGATAATAGATCACGGGATAATGGGGAAATATATTTCCTAGGATTGTTGGCACATAAAATAGCAGCCGCATACATATAACGGCAAAAAGAGCTGGATGAAAAATCACCACCCAGGATATAATTAGCTGATTGAGATAAAAATAAAAAATGTTACAGAAAATAAAATGATGATGATGTTAAAAGTGCACATTTGTGTATGTATGTGTGTAGCAATGCTACAATGCCTCGCTGCAATTTTCCAGCTCCTCTTTTTTTTTTTTCCCATAATTTTTCTTTGGGTGTTTTAATCTCCACAAAACTTCATTGGTTTGGGCTGAAAGTTGCCATTGCTGGAGAAAACTGATTTTTCTAAATTTCTAGGACAGCCATTTGTGGTAAATACAACAGTGCTTATTAAATAATAAATAAATATATAAATTTAATTATTGTGCTTTCCATATTAAAAATATCTAGATTATCTAGAAATATCTGGAAAATACCTTTAAGGAGTGCAAAAACCATTACGTTTGGGTGTCCTTCAGCATGAAGCACTGGCCAATAAAGCCAAATTTGTCTAATTTTTTAGCTTTTTAAGGAAAATGTGGGTTTCACATAGTTAATAGATTATTAATATTGAAAATTTTAGAAGAGTGAATGAGCACCAGTTCCCTGAGCATTTCAAATGGGAAAATACAAACAACACTGGGCCAATTTTTATGTGGGTTAAAACAAAAAAAAACAAAACAAAACCAAATGAAACAAACAAACAAAAAAAAATCTAGCCCCCCCAAAAAAGAAATAACGTTCAAATGATAGGGAATAAAATTAGTGCCAATCAATGTTTTTGTAGAAAACAGGTCAAATATAAACCCAACATCTGTCTTTGATGCTATTATAAGTTCAGCTGACACAGGAAAATTTGCAGATCCAATGCAGTGAATATTTTGTGTTTGATTAAGTATAATAAAATTATTTTAATTAAAAAAAGAAGTGCAAAAAAAAGTGCAAAAATTAGGGAATGAAAACTGGATTAAGATGGACTTTCACCAGAATTGTTGTGAATTGCAGTGATCAAGGCCTAGAAATAATTTTAAAATTAGTGCTGGTACAACTGGGAGATCATGTGAAGGTCAGAGTTACTGTCCTGGACCACTGAGATCATTGGAATGGAGGTAAATCTCAAACTGCCTCCATGGCTTCCCTGAAAAAATCCAAAATTCCACCTTCACCCATTGTCTGGATACAGCTCTTCCTCCTGCCCTTCTCCATCACCTCACAAAGGGTCTTGATGTCTTGATGTGAAAAAGAGTTTTTTTCTTCTGTGAACACCTTAAATACAACTCCTTTAAAACTTGAAAGAGACCTGGTTTAACCGAGCCAACTAAAAATAACCAAAGCACAGGAGAAAGGAGAAGCCACGATGGAAGTACATTAACCCCAAAAATCCATAGGAGGCTGCTTGCTCAGGGAAAGGTCAGGATTAAAAACTGGATTTAATACTGGGGCTTGAAGCAGGGATTCACTGAAAGTGATTTCTCACTCTTTGATGACTCTTCCTGCACAAAATTCCATGGCCCTGCCCTAGAAGGTAGCTTGGGATGCTCTAGGCAGCAGGAAGAGAAAACATATTTTGTCCACTTTATGTTGGGTAGTCGGATTCATTTTCAGGTTCAGTGAGCAAATGACACCTAGTAAGTGTCAGCTGGAAAAAATACAAGTTTATCTTATCTGCAAGGACTAAAAAAAGGGAAGGATTTTCAGAAAAACAGGCTTGAGGGAAAAAAGTGGAAAATCAGAGGACTGGGGAAAATGTGGGAGAAAAGGATGAGGGACAACATCCAATGACAGAAGATTCTGCCCTGTGAGGGTGGGCAGGCCCTGGCACAGGGTGCCCAGAGAAGCTGTGGCTGCCCCTGGATCCCTGGAATTGTCCAAGACCAGGCTGGATGGGGCTCGGAGCAACCTGGGATAGTGGGAGCTGTCCCTGCCCATGGCAGGGGTGGGAATGGGATGGGCTTTAAGGTCCATTCCAACCCAAACCATTCTGGGATTCTGTGTTTCCATGATAAAACAAAAGGAAAGACCAGTCTACAGGGGATTTGTGAAAGTTAATAAAGGAGGAAAAACATTAGATCAGACCAGACATGACAATGTTGCTGGCTCAAGCATCCTCTGATTTCTCCTTTCAGGAAGCATTGACTTATTTTCCCCAAAGCTGAAAGTTCTCTTTGATGCACACTTCATACAGAAAATAAAACACACAATCCTGTGACAGCTCTTTGGGCAACAAGAATACTGAGAGGCACAAAACTCCGGGGCCAGATTTTTATCTCAATTGCATTACTGGGAATCCAAAGTAATTCCATGGATTCCAATGGGTGTTGCTCTGGATTTGCAGCTTATGGATCATCTGCACTGGGTCCTCTGAGGGAATCTTGAGACATCAGCTGGAAAACAACTTCAGCAGACATGAATTGTCAACAGAATTGGCTATCAACCATCTGGTTATCAAATCATGGGCACCTGAGTGTTTAAGTAGACCCTCCTCCGTCCATGTTCAGAGGCCTGAGCAGGATAATTGATAAATGTTGAGTATGTGCCATTTCCACATGAGAGCTTTGTGGAACTCAGAACTTCCCTGAAGTGTCATCATGCTCAGATACATTTTTTCCTTTCAGAGTGTTTCAGAGTTGGGTAAACAGTGGGGAAAGTGTTCCATGAGCATTCATTTGAATCCTGGTTCAGGCACACTTCTGTCCCTGAGAAAATGAGGTTTGAGGAGTGTTCTTGGATGCCACAGTTCAGCACTAGGGGTAAACAAACTGTTTGGAGAGCAGAAATAATGCTCCCATGCTCATTAGAAATGTCAATTTAAAAAAGGCTTTTTCCTGAATTTTTTAATGTGTATGGAAACCTCAAACCAGGCCAATCTCTCTGCCCCTCTCAGTCCATGCAGAGATCCCCACTTCAAATCTTATCCTTCAGCTGGACATGGATGATCCAAAGGGAAGAGCAGAATTAAGACACAACATTTTCACACATGATGAGACTGAACACATCTGCAGATGATTCTTCAGGTTTATTTCTTGAAAATTTTTTCCTTAGGTCAGTTTTAAGGGCTGTGTTTAACCCAAAGAACAGCACCAGCTAATGACCATCATGTTCCTTTTACTTTGACTTTTTTCCATTTTATCCTGTCCTCGTCCTAACTAATCTCTCAGTTAAACTAAACTCCTTGAGAGCTTCCTGAAGAGAAAGAAATTCCATCCTATTCCCTGTAAATCCCGTGTTCACTTAAACCACCATTACTCAGGTCATCATCACATTTATGCACCTGACATTTAATGTGCTTGTGACACCTTCAGAATGCTGTAACAGATGCATAATCAAGACCTAGAAAGTAGAAAGTCTGGACTAGAAGCTCTTCAGAAGCACCCCAGATACCACTGAATTATGTTAGAGAACATTTCCAGGCTGATGGGAACAGATTTAACCTCTGTGTTGGTATCAGTGCACATTCCAATACTTTTCCAACTGGAGGCCAGGTCACACAGGGTAGGACCCCTCAAACAACAGCTCAGCCCTTTAAAATCTTCATTTTCTGAAGCAACAGGAGGATCTGCCCTGGAGATTGAGAATTTATATGCCTAAGGACATGAAAATGGGATGTCTACACAAATCCAGTGTGTTTTTACATTAATGGCAGGCTGAACAGGGCAAGCCACACAAAGCAGGAAATGTTTTATTTACAACCCACTCTTGAAGTCAAATCCATTTGATATTTACATTAGTTTATTACAGGGCAATTTCTAGCATTAGTTTAAATGTCTAATATAAACTTCACATTCCCAGTGCAATAAAGCAAATGGCTCCTTCAGTGACCCCCATGACCTCCCAGATGAAAAAATGATTGCAAAATGCAAAGTCTGGTTTCATCCTGCTCTTCCTAGTTCTAAATCCAAATACAGCATCAGCTGCATTTGCAACAGTCAAAGGGCCAAATGAAATGCCTGGCCTTTATCAAGTGAAGACAATAAATGCAGAATTGAAAGCTATATATATAAAAAAATCTTGCTTTTCTCAGCATTAATAAAAACAAGCACCATGTGCTGCATTCCTGGGGAACAGGAAGAGTAGCAGGATGCACTCAGCATGGGATGGTGGCAATTTTCTGCCTCAGGGAATGCCCCTGGATCCCTGGAAGTGTCCAAGGCCAGGCTGGACAGGGCTGGAGCAACCTGGGATTGTGGGAGGTGTCCCTGCCCATGGCAGGGGGTGGAATGAAATGGGTTTTAAGGAATCCACCACCTCCCTGGGCAGCCCCTTCCAACACCTAATCACCTTTTTCATTAAGAAATTCTTCCTGATGTCCGAACTAAACCTCCTCTGGCACAGCTTGAGGCCGTTTCCTCTTGTCCTGTCCCTGTTCCCTGGGAGCAGAGCCTGACACCCCCCGGCTGTCCCCTCCTGTCAGGGAGTTGTGCAGAGCCACAAGGTCCCCCCTGAGCCTCCTTTTCTCCAGGCTGAGCCCCTTTCCCAGCTCCCTCAGCCCCTCCTGGTGCTCCAGCCCCTTCCCCAGCTCTGTTCCCTTCCCTGGAGATGCTCCAGCCCTTCAATGTCCTTCTTGTCCCAGAGCTGTCCCCAGCACTGGAGGTGCCCCAGCAGTGCCAGCACAGGGGACAGCACTGCCCTGGCCCTGCTGCCACTCCAGAGCTGCCACTTTGGCCTCTTGCCCACCTGGGCACACCTGGCTCATGTCAGCAGCACCCCCAGGGCCCTCACCAGCCCCTCTACTCCATCCTGGAGCTGCAGGGGCTGTTGTCACCAAGTGCAGCATCATTCCCCAGCTCTCCCTGTGTCCAGCCATCACCAGTCCTTACTCCAGCCCATAAAGAACCTGCCCAGGCCATGGCTGCTGGATTTTCCAGGAATAAGCCATGGGAGATGCTGCCAAAGGCTTTGCTGTAGTCCAGGTAAACACATCCACAAGTTCATCCTAAGTTCATGCCATTAATGCTTTTATCTTGCTGCCACTGTCTTCAAGAAATGGATTAGGATTAGTTTTGAGAGATTTCCCCCATGTGAGGTGCCTGAATTTTATCAGAGTGGCAAAGTCAAATTTTCCGCAGTTACAGTAACATGAAAAGAGTTCACAAGTGCTCACACAAAAACTCCTCATGCATAGCCAAATGCAGCTTTCTCCAAGAGGCATGAACATACAAAGGGTATGTCTGCAGCACAGAAAAGTGATTACAACCCAAAGAATGGCTCAGCTTATCAGATCAGCTTTGCTTGTCTCCACAAGAGCCACCACTATCAATCAGGAATCAAGTCCTTGCCATTCACAGCAGAGTGAAGCAGAGATAATTTGACACATAAAGCTCTGAATTAGACATAATTTGAAGAGGAGTAAGCAGGTGTTATTTTTTTATTGACTATTGTATTGCTTTAATAAAAACAATCTCATTTTAAAAGAGCTGTTTAACTTCTCCCAGCCAAAAATCACATGAAAAACGATCTCCCAGGCAAAGCCTGCTCTGATTTCACACAGCAGTCAGATAAAACACAGATGAAGGTTGTGAATTCCCAGTGCCAGCCATTCCTTCATGGAATTAACCACTCAGAACTGCAGATCCCAGAGGTCTGTAAACAGCCCTGCCTCCAGCTTTGACAAATACAATCCTGAGCACTTCACCTCCTTACAGGTTGCTGCTCTGTTGCAGACATCTTTTATGAAAAATCCTTTCTTCAGGATTTTTCCTCCTGAGAAGCTGAGAGGCCTCAGGAACAAAATGTAAACAATGATTATCTGCTGCTGTGGAATGCAACAGGTGGATCTGTGATTGGGCCATGTTTGGATATTTCTAATTGATGGCCAATCACAGTCCAGCTGGCTTGGACAGAGAGTCTGAGCCACAAACCTTTGTTATCATTCCTTCTTTTTCTATTCTTTAGCCTGCTGAAGAAATCCTTTCTTCTATTCTTTTAGTATAGTTTTAATGTTATATATATATAATAAAATAATAAATCAAGCTTTCTGAAACATGGAGTCAGATCCTCATCTCTTCCCTCAACCTGAGACCCCTGTGAACACGGTCAAACTGCTCCAAAGCTCATTGCTTTTGGAATGCTTTAGGAAACTCCAGCTTTTCAATCTCTTTCCTTGATAACAAATGTAAAGGCCTTATTTTTGCACCTGAGGGTTTTGCTGGTTCGCTCCCACATCATGTCTCAGAAAGCTGATGGAAGATTCCCAGTGTCTGCTGGGCAGCAGGGATTGCTGCATCTTTTGCTAATTCCTTGTGTTCCTGATTCCATGGAATGCATTCACCTAGAATGTCTGTCCAAAGGCTGGGAGAGCAGGGGGTGCTCACCTGAAGAAAGAAGAGAAGGATCCAGGGAGAGCTCAGAGCCCCTTCCAGGGCCTAAAGGGGCTCCAGGAGAGCTGGAGAGGGACTGGGGACAAGGCATGGAGGGACAGGACACAGGGAATGGCTTCCCATTGCCAGAGGGCAGGGTTAGATGGGATATTGGGAAGGAATTGTTCCCTCTGAGGGTGGGGAAGCCCTGGCACAGGGTGCCCAGAGAAGCTGTACCTGCTCCTGGATCCCTGGAAGTGTCCAAGGTTAGGCTGGACAGGGCTTGGAGCAACCTGGGATGGTGGGAAAATGTCCCTGATCATGGCTCATGGATGATTTTTAAGGTCCCTTCTAACCCAAACCATTCTGTGATTCCATGAAGGGGAGACACTCAGTGTATTGTCAGAGCCTTACAACCCAGTGCTAGTGCTTGACAGAACAACTGCAAGGTCTGACTCCGAAAAAAAGAAAATAATACAAACTTCTTCCCACCCTTATTTCATTCTCTGGATTACAATTGCCTCAATAATTCATTTGAAAACTAAACCCAGCTGAGCAACTGTCTTGAAAATTGAGTAACCTCAGGTTCACCTGTATTAAAAAACCTCAGCTTCAGGCAAAGCTGCTCATTCACAGTGATTTCACCAAGGCCTGGCCCTCATTTGATGTTTTTCTGATTACAGTTCCATTGTGTCACGGTTTAGCAGCAGCACTATTGTATTACAGTCTGTCACCAGCAGCAGACTGTGACTCCTGCACTCAGCTCCCTCAGCAGCTCCAGCCCCATGGCTGGATGTGAATTCAGTGCTCTGCTGCCACTTCTCAGCTCTCAAAGCAGCTGCAGGAATCAGCAACAAGTTCCACAGCTCAAAATAGATGTTACCTTGCAGGATACCTGGGCTCAGGGTATACCCCGAGGGTCTCACTCACACCCAGGTAATAAATCTGATTATTGTCACTTAAAATTGAATCCCAGCATCACTGAGGTTGGAAAAGCACTCTGAGATCATCAAATCCAAGCATCTCCTAACACTGCAAAGGCCACCACTGATCCATGTCCCCAAGTGCCACATCCACAGCTTTTAAATCCCTGTAGGAATGGGGAATCCACCACTGACTTGGGAAACCCATTCCAATGCTTGCTCACCCTTTCTGTGAAGAATTTTTCCCTAATATCCAATCTAGACCCCACCTTGGCACAGTCTGAGGCCATTTCCCCTTGTCCTGTCCCTGTTCCCTGGGAGCAGAGCCCAAATCCCCCTGGCTGTCCCCTCCTGTCAGGAGTTGTGCAGAGCCACAAGGCCTCCCCTGAGCCTCCTTTTCTCCAGGCTGAGCCCCTTCCCAGCTCCCTCAGCCCCTCCTGCTGCTCCAGCCCCTTCCCCAGCTCCGTTCCCTTCCCTGGACACCAGGAGCCAGTTAGGAAAAAAATCCAAACCCCATCTAGCAAACCCATCATTTTCTGGTTCAAGGCCATTTTTAGGGCTCTTTCAGGCCCTCAGCTCAAACCACATCTAAGAGCACATGCACAATTATTCAGTGAACAAAAAAATAAATGACATTTTGATTTTATTTTTCTTCCTTTTCAGTGCCAAAAAATGCTGGAGTCACCCATGCACACTGCTGTTATTGTAATATTTGTTAGTCCTTCCTCCCTTGCTGCAGGCAGCACTGCTTATCACGGAAAAAAAATTGTGCCATTCCCACATTTTTATCCATGATTATCTGGCATGTGTCACTGCCAGAAAAAGCTTGATATTTATTTTAAATTGCTGCAATAATAAGGAAAGTGGCTGTATTACATTTACATTAAAATAATGGAATGCACAGCATTTAATATGAAAAGGGATTCCTGAACAAATTGTTTGCTCAGTGTGTTTCCCACACAGCCATTCCACTGCTCCTGCAATACCCCAGTAGATAATATTGGAGATATTGTTGTTAATAATACATGGGAAACACACATCCCTGAGGAATTTCAGTACATATTTGCTGGGTTTCCTTAGCTGGCAACACCGTCCCTTCCTTCCCCACTTCAGTGCAAAAACAAACTCTACATGCGCTCACTTACAGTTGTGCCTAATTATATAAATGTACTAATTACACACACTTTTCAAAGTAGGTAAATTTTAAATGGTGCCATTAAGGAAATCTATTTGATGATGGAAATTTCTGTAATATCATATTGCAATCTCACACATGGCAATTTTGCTCTCATGTCAGTATTTATTTAATGACAAATAACAGCAGAGGATAATAGAGTTGGGAAAGCAAATTAAAGCTGTAAGATTTGCAGGGTGATGTTGGTCAGCAGATGCTAAAGGAAAGGAATAAAAGGAATTTGGAAAAGCAGTGGATCTGAGGTAAATAATGAGTAAAAAGAACTTTTGAATGATAAATGTCTTCCAAAACCACCAGATAAACACCTGCAAGAGTGACTTACCCCTATCAGAAACAAATAGAAGTCATTGAGCACTTCATTTACACACACAGTTATCAGATCTGGAAATCACTTACCTGCAGTCCTGAGGACCTCTTTGCACTCAAAATAATTCCAATTTCAAGTAGCAACCAGTCCTAGGAGCTCACCCAGTCATACCCACACTGGTAAAAAACAATCTGCTGCCTTTTGGGGCCTTCTGGCTGATATAAAAAGTGCTTTTTACTTTTCACATCAAATATTCACCCAAATTCCTGGTTCTTAACATAACACCTGTGAGGTGATTGCATAATTAAATATAACGAACACTGGTTGTCTTTTGGTACCATTAAAGTTTACTGCCCTGATATCCCAGGTGAATGGAGGTTTTTGTCATATAAATTAGAATAATTTAATATTTTTCTGCTGCAGAATCTGGGTTTTGCAGAGCACTGGGCAGCACCACAGTGCAACAGCACTGCAGGATGCTAATCCCTCTGCCTTTACTTAAATAACGAAGTGGCAGGGAAGAGACAGAATCCATTCTCCCCAAAAAACAGGGAAAAACTCAGTGTAAGAAAGGGAATTGGTGGATGTTCCCTCACACAAATCCTTGTGTCACAACAAACACTCTCAATAAGTCACAGGCTGTCACACCTCACCCAAGACATTTATGGAAAGGCTTAATAGAACATCTTATAAGCATCAGGTGGGTGATCCTGAGTTATCCAGCTCAGTGATTGATCAGCAATGTTCAGGAACTCTTGGATCTGGGATTTTGGGTTCACCCTTCAGGGTTTGGGGTCCAGAGAAGTTTGAATAGCTTTAAGTTCACAGATTTCTGTTCTGGTGAACCCACATTAAATAAATCTGTAGAAGAGACTCAAAATATCTCTGCACAAGGAGCTATTTCTCTTTCTGCATGGTTATAAAATTACTCACACCATAAAAAAATTCCTAAAAGTTTGAATTTAAAGCAACTATGATGTAAGTTGGGCATTGGACTGAGGAGCTGCAACAGCAGCACGGAGAGTGCAACACACAGGGAGTGATTTTGTGTTAATTGGTGCCATCTGCGACCTTGTGCTCACAGCTGAAACCACTCCACCCCCTGCCCAGTGTTACCTTCTGATATTCTTCCTTGGATCTCAGGGCAGCTGCCATCTGTTCCTGGGAATAGGTGTAGATGGCCGAGCGGTACTGAGTGCCGACGTCGTTCCCCTGCCGCATCCCTGGGGGGACACAAGGCAGGGGGATCAGCTTCCCTCCTTCCCTGGGGGCTGGAAGAGGTCCAGAACCTCCCCATCCCACAGAATCCCTGCATGGGTTGGGTTGGGCTGGATTGGGCTGGGTTGGGTTGGCTGGGTTGGATTGGGTTGGCTTGGGTTGAGTTGGACTGGATTGGATTGGATTGGATTGGATTGGGCTGGGTTGGGTTGGGCTGGGTTGGGCTGGGTTGAGTTGAGTTGGGTTGGCCTGGGTTGGGTTGGGTTGGCTGGGTTGGATTGGGTTGGCTTGGGTTGAGTTGGATTGGATTGAATTGGATTGGATTGGGCTGGGTTGGGTTGGGTTGGGTTGGGTTGGGCTGGGTTGAGTTGAGCTGGGTTGGGCTGGGTTGGGTTGGGTTGGATTGGGTTGGGTTGGGTTGGGTTGAGAGAGACCTTTAAATTCATCTCATTCCAACCCCCTGCCATGGGACACCTCCCAGTAAATTCAGCACAGTTTCTGCCATACACACTCAGCAGGGAGTTTTAGGGAGTCCAAGTCTTTGGTTAAAGAGTCCTAAAGGGATTCAATGCTGATATCTTCTTTTACATGTCATGGAAATGAAATATGAGCATTTTATGATTTTGTTCCATCACACAATAGTCAAATACAGATGTCAAACCTTAAATAATTAATCTGTAATCATGGTGCTCTTAAAAACCTCTGATTTTGGACCATGCAAATGGTTACCCAGAAAAATGTTGATTTTATCAAGAAAAATAGTTATTTTTGGGACAGGCTCCCCAGAAAGTTTGTGGACTTCCCATCCCTGAAGGAGTTCAAGACCAGGCTGGATGGGCAATTTTGGCACCAGGATTCTGTGATATTTCTGCTGATATGTGTAACCCCTTCAAAAGGCCCAATGTATGAAGTTGTTCATTACAAATTTGCAAAATATAGGGTGGATTCTCCCTGCAAAACTACAAAACACTGGGCCAAAGCAGAGAGGTTACAACTGTCCCCTCAGGTGACCAGCCCAGATCTGGTTTGGCACTGCAGTCCTGGGAAGCCACTGCTGATTCTCATTCCCATTCCCATTCCCATTCTCTCCAGCCAGCTTTGCTGTGGATCATTCCCTAAACTCAAACAACAGCCTCAGAGCAGCTTTAGCATCAAGAATTCTCTGGACATGCACTTCTGCAGCTGCATTGGCAGCTTTGTTATCACTGCCTTTCTCCCCTTCTTCCCAATTTTGTGTTCAAGATCCCAACTTTACGCTTTGCTGGAACAAAATGTGTTAATTTTGACTTTGCTTAAGAAACTCCAACTTTTTCACTTTCCCATGTGAGGAAGGTGAAGGGAGACGACCACATCCGATTGATGAACATTGATCTCCAGTTTATTGATCCAGCTTACACACTTTTATAGTAGTGTTAATTAAGCTCATACATATTGCAAAACCCGAGCTCATCATTGGTTACAGATTACATGCCAACCCCTCCTTTGTTGTTAATACCTGTGGTTTCTTGTTGAGGCTAATACTTGTTTTTCTCATCCTGCTGTTGACTTGTTATTGAGCACCCTTCAAGGACTCCATGTTTTCCACCATGTTTTTCTCATCACTTAGCAAAGGACACGGTGTTTATTGTTTAAGGAAAAAGCCTGAGAACTTGCTGCTTACAGCTGCCTTTTACTTTTTAACCAACTGTATATGATCATGGCCTTTTTCTATAAGCCATGTCTGAACAAAACTCTCCAACACCCATGTCCATCCACACCAGCAGACAGAGTCCTCCCAAAAAGCTGCAATCCAAGAAAAATTGGAAATCATCAGGATTGGTGTTAGGATTGCCACCAGGCTGCAGAAGCCCCTCTGAGGATTCCCATCAAGTGTCAGGATTGCGGAGATGAAATGGAAAAGGAAATGGATGTCCTGATACCCCCCTGGCAAAGGACAGAGGGTGGAGATAGAGTCTGGGGTACTGGAGGGAAAAAATGCCATCAACTCACTACTCCTCATTAAATCATGGATTTATCCCTCTTGGACTCCCCAGGGCAACAAAAAAATTATTTAAAGGGACAAACAAAAACTGCCTGAAATATTCATGAAAAACAAGACACAAAAATATTTTAAAATATGTATAAGGACAAAAATTCCATTCAATGACCAACAGTTACATGAAAGAATCTAATTTCAAGACATCTTCTGGAGTTTTCTGATGATTTGGGTTATTTTTTAGCTGTTAAAATGTATTATTACAATAAAAACAATAACAATGTTCTTCATCAATACTTAATAGTGGCAAGTGCCACCAGAGGATATTTTGCTCATTCCTTTGGAAGTTCTTCCAGGGTGGCAGGGAGCTCTGGTAAAGCCAATTTGGGATAAAATGAGGACAGGCCAGGAAAGCTTTAATTTTGCTAGAATATGTTAATGCTGATTGATGCTTGAGCTTAAGCATTAACATTCTGCAAATCTATTTATTGCTTAACAAACTGTTTAACAACCAACTAGGGAGGAGATTACAAAAATCTCTCTAAATGGAGGATCACTACAGAGGGTGCTGGTTTCCAGCATGAATTTAGGAGTGCAAGTTTGGTATGAGCTCAAGTGCACAAGCTCTGAGTGAAAAAATCAGATTATTTAATATCTGCATGTGCCACCATGACATAATATCTGAGAGCCAGTCAGCTTAATTAATTTATTGAAGAGAAGGTTAAGAGGAGAACTGACTCTAAATTAAAAATATATTTCTAGAGGAGGAAAAAAAACAGAGAAATGAGTCTCTTCAGTCTTGCCAAAGTTGTTTAACTTGGAAGGGCAATTGAAAGTCAAAGTATCCAAAATCCAGGTGGGAAATAAGACAACATCCAAGCAATAAAGAGCATTTATCTCTTGAACAATGCACCTAAAGCCACATTCCACTCCTAAGAGCTCCACTTACAGGAAATACATTTTCATAGAATCATGAAACAGTTTGGTTTAGGAAGGACCCTAAAGATCACCCAGTGCCATCCCCTGCCATGAGCAAAACCTGCCAGTTTAGGGATAGGTTTTAGGGTAGCTCCAGGAGATCAATCTTTTCCTCAGGGATAATAAGGAAATCTTTCAGTAGGACCTGAACCTTCCTTTCATTCAGGACTGAGATGAAAAATAGATTCCTTCTTAAAGTTGGTAAGAAAATTTATTAACCCTGAGGAATCAGAGAATCACTGAGGGTGGAAATGGCCTCAGAGATCACCAAGTCCAACCATCCCCCAGCACTGCCAAGGCCACCACTGATCCATGTCCCCAAGTGCCACATCTACGTGGATTTTAAATTCCTCCAGGAAAGGGGACGCCACCCCTACCCTTGGCAGCTGTACCAGGGCTGGACAACCCTTTCCACGAAGGAATTGTTCTCATCCAAATCTCCTTTAGTAATATCAGTGGGGTGAGACAGAGACGGGAAAAGGCAAATCCTGTGTCCCTGACCAGGTGATCAGGAACACATCCAGCACGAAAAGGGACAAACAGACCTCTGAGGAAATAGCCTGGCAGTCACTGGTGAGGCCTGGAACAAAGAAAATCAGCTGATGTGCCAGGAACAGCCAGAAATCCTCTTGTCAAAGAGGTGCTTTGACGGAGAGGCTGATTTTAGAACAGAGAGAAAAGCAGAGAATTTGCACCTCTCTGGCAAAAGACAAAAAACTGTGGGGTTTGGATATGGTTGTGTGGTGCCAAAGTATGAAAAAGTCCAAAATCCAACAGCCCAGATCCTGTGTGAGCATTGAGTTGTCGTTGTAAATTCTTCTCTCTGGAGAATCAGAGTAGATGAGGGCATCTGCAGCTCCAAACATGTTCAGATGTTGGGCATGGATCATATTCAGGAATTTCCCTCTGGCTGACCAAAGCGTCTCAGCAGAGCTCGGCCCTGACCACTCTGGAGAACATAAAATGTCCTCACTGTGCCAGCAGAGCCCAGGGCACCAATTAACCACAAAAAGCCCCCAAGAGCTGAGCTCTGATGTATATGAAATGGAAATTTGTGTGAGGATGGTGGCTGGAGAGAAGAGGGCTGTGATGAGCTCCCAGATCCTATCAAAGGAACAGTTCCCAGGTTGAGACTGCCATGGAATACAAACACACTGCCACTGGGAAAGCTGATATTTGCCCAAGTGTAGATAACAGGCAAAGAAATGGCTCTAAAAATCCCTTTCTTACCAACACTTTGGTATCTTCTGATGCACCTGGATAGGAATTATTTCGTTTTGGTCTTTTTCACATTCTTTGGCATCAGAGCAATAAATTCTGGCTCTCCTTTGGTTTGAATTACTGGAATATTGACTGGAATATGGAATCCCCATCCCTGGAAGTGCCCAAAGCTAGACTGGACAAGACTTGGAGCAACCAGGGATAGTGGAAGGTGTCTCTGCTCAAGGGCAGGGGGTGGAATGGGATGATCTTTAAGTTCCCTTCCAACCCAAACCATTCTGTGATTCTCTGATTAATAAAAAAACATATTTCCCAGTACTGGTTTTTTTTTTCTTCAGAAACTGCAAACAAGCAGATTTGTTTCCAAAAAGCCAATGTTTAATACATTACCTACAGAAAGCTAAAGCAAAAGACACTTTATTTCATTGGCTAAATCAAGGAATTCTTTCAAAGACTCAACCCTCTAATGACTTGAAAGTAACACTTATACACCACTCCTTATCTTGCCTCCATTTAAAAATAATAAAAAAAAGGTAATGGCATCATCCGTCAACTTTGCTATTCTCGGAGGATCCCAGGCATAATGGAGATAAATTGCTGAGGTCTCTTCGACTCTTCTCTGCCATCCAGTGAAATTTTAAAGGGCAGTTCATAGCTCTTATTTTTATCATAATTTTTCCTGTGATTTATAGACTTTTCTGCAGCTGTCACTTATTTTCTTATACCTGCAGCAACCTGAGATACAGATTGGTCATTTTCTTCTCCCCAATCAATCCTTGCTGAGTTAAGACTAATAAAACTCCTTCTTCCAGCTCATCATATCATTATTTAGTAAAAATCAATGGCACCATGTCAGCCTGGCTTGATGTCATCACTCACTCTAATGATTACATCCATACAGCTTAAAAGTTGCCAGGGGAAAGTAAAACTCTTTATGGCACATGATTAAAGGAGAAAAATGTTAATAGGAAAGAATTTCGTTACAGTACTGTGCATTGAGAGCTCTGGATGATTTTCAAGGTGCCACGGTGCAGGAAGTATAAATTAAATAGAAAATAGTTTCTTCAGGAGGTTTAAAAGAATTAATGAGCTTGTACATAATAAAGAGAAGCTTTGCACTGTCAACAAGGTTTAGAAAGTTTTCAACATACACACTTTTTAGTGTCAAGGAGGAAACACTGATTTTGGTCCTCTTTTGGCACTAATAGATCTTTGAGGTCTTTTCCAAGCCAAACCATTCCATGATTCACATTGCAGGGGCAATACTGCTCCTCTAACACTTCAAATATTTTATACATATTTTTAAAAACTAGAAATTCTCCAGGAAGACTTGGTTTAGAAGAAAAGTTCCCTGTATATTCATTATTTATTAATTCCCTCAGATATAACAATGTACCAACGCATTTTTGAATGCTCTTTGACCTTTGAAGGAAGCGCATCATCAACCTGAACCCAGAAAAAAACCACTCATAGGTTTGCTTTGCATGAGTGTAACAAAGCTCAAGTGTTAGCTCAAGTACCACTGGCAGGCAAAAGTGTTAATCCATTTCTAATTGTTAATTGAAAATTCATATTTACCAGTAGTGCACAGAACAGATGAATAGAACAGTGAATTATGCACATAAATCATCCTTAATGGCACTAAACTTATTGTAGGGGACTTTTGCTTTAATCAAACTTGAACTTCACTTTAATCAAAAGTTAAATGATTTGGTTTAGGCAGGATTTTAGACATTTTTCTGCCATAAATAGGCACTAGGCTTTTTCAGAGGTACTTTCTCTTAAAAATCTGCCTGGGAACTGGATGAACCTCAACTTGTTGGTGAAACTCCAGAAGAAACCACAAAGATGCTCCAAAGGCTGGAGATCCTATGGATCCAGGCTGGGAGAGCTGGGGGTGCTCACCTGGAGAGGAGAAGGATCCAGGGAGAGCTCAGAGCCCCTTCCAGGGCCTAAAGGGGCTCCAGGAGGGCTGGAGAGGGACTGGGGACAAGGGATGGAGGGACAGGACACAGGGAATGGCTGCACACTGCCAGAGGGCAGGAATAGAGGGATTTGGGAAGGATTTCCTGGCTGTGAGGGTGGGGAGGTTCTGGCACAGGGTGCCCAGAGAAGCTGTGGCTGCCCCTGGAAGAGTCCAAGGCCAGGTTATACAGAGCTTGGATCAACCTGGGATAGTGGGAGGTGTCCCTGCCCATGGTAGTGGGTGGGATGTGATAGCTTTTAAGATCCCTTCCAACTCAAGACATTCCACAATTCTATGAATATGGGAAGGGAATGAAATTTTTATTCATATTTATTGGTGAAGCTGGAACTGAGGTTTGGTTTATGCTACCAAAACTGACCAAACATTGATGCCTCATTTGAGTCAACTGTGTTGTCCAGCTCTTCCCACACCCGTGGCAGCTGAGCCCCTCCATGCCCATGGAAACATCTAAATTTAAGTGGATTTAGCTCAGCATTTATCCCTCCAGGCTGTGCTGGTGAGACAAGCCTGCCTGGAGATCCTGATAGCCTGCAATCCCCAATAAAATGCATGCAGCAGGGATGTGTGGAAGAGACTGGAGGATATGACAGAAGGCAGAATTGAGCTCCACATTTTCTAACTGCTGGAAAACAGGGATAATACCCAAAAGCAGCTGATATGGCGAAGGCACTTCTGTTTTGGCACCAGAATTGGGCCCTCATTGCTGATTTTCTTCAGGGCTTAACTTTGCTGTGATGTTACAAAAAACTGGGCAACAACTGATAATGGGGAAAAACATAATTAAAAAATGCAGGGATTCAGAGGAGTTACCACATGGGCTCAGCTATGGAACCACACAGATTTGCTGTTGTTTTCTTCATGTGCCTTCTCCTTTCTCTTCATTTATGTGCTGTTCATTAGTGCCTTGCCTCAATTTAGGCATTTGCCAGCACTACGAATCCAAACCCACTCTGATCCACCAGGTGCTGTTGCGATAGTAATAAAAATAATTAGTGATAATAAAAATAATAGTGTTGTCATTTGCTTTTATCAGCAGATAAGCTCATGGGACACTGCTCTCTCAAAACACAGACAAGTGTGCTCCTATAAATATGCACAAGGAAATTGCAAGCAGAGAAAAACAGTCATTCATTGAAAATATTGTTGTTCAGAAGAGAGTCAGCTTTGACCTCTTGTACCTAATTATACACGAAAACAAAGATTAAAAGCCTACTAATAATCACCATAAACTATGATTAATGATGCCACGCTTCAGTGCCTCAGATTTCCAGACCCAAGTACTGTAAATTCACTATTATTTGAAGAAGAAAACAATGTTTGGTATCTCTTTGTTTTGACTTCATCTATTGTTTCCCTTGCCTAAGGATTAGGAGCAATCCATCAAAAAATTCTGCAGAAAAAGACTTTCTAAGGTTGCCCTCTCCTAATTCTACAAACACATGAAAATTTAGATGCTGTTATTCCCATCACATTCCCATTGGCTTCATGGATAGATCCACGGCATCATGGAATGGTTTGGGTTGGAAAGGACCTTTAAAGATCATCTAATTCTTATATCACAGAGTCACAGAATATTCTGAGTTGGAAGGGACCCACGTGATATTTTATTTTATATTATAAAATAAATATCTTTATTTTATATATATATATATATATATTTATATATATATATATATATATATATATAATATAATCTCATTCTTCCAGTATAAACCTCACCTCCCTCAGGTGGATTCATGTTTCCCACAGTGTCAGAGTTTTAGTTTTCAGTAGTTCTGGGGGAATGGTCCACACATTCTTGTCAGGTGTAAAATAAAGAACCTAAAAGCAGTTGAATGAGGAATTCAGAGCCCAGAAGGACTTTTGCCCTTGAGCCAGAATTGATTCAGCAGCACTCACTTCAAAATGCAAAGTTTTCAGCCCACCTCAGCAAACCACTGCTCTGGTTAATAATCCCCTTCATTAAGAAAGATGCAGGGAAAACATCATCTCCTAAACTGCAAATATAGGTCAGGAAAAGTCTATTCTAATTTATATGGATAAGAAGAGTCTAACGTGCAAATTAGGGCACAGCAGCTGAAATTCCTGGGGATGCAAAGCAGCCTAATAACACCAATTTATTTTTAATGCCTGTTTACTCCTGGAGAAACACAAAGAGTGGGAACAACAAAACACAAGACTTCAGTTCAGGAAGGAGATGAAGCTGCATTTCCAAAGTACAACTCTGGCAAAGACTTTGCTACTTTAGAAAAACCCAGACCACAGGTATTTTGGAGGTGGTTTTGGGCAGGGGACTAAATTCATAGCTGGTGGGATGAATCACCATCAATCAACTGTCCCACCACTGGGATTTCATTGGAAAGAGAAGGAATTAGAAGAAGACAACAGAAAGACTCCTATCAAACAACCCAGTTCTACTCTTGAGTGTCCATCCCTGCAGGAACCACCTCACATTTATCTTTATTGTGTCCTGGCACATCGATTTCCATGGCTTTTGGTAATTTATTCACACAGGGCTGTGCTTTATTCGCTTCCTTCAAGAGCCTCCCAGCAATGTCTGTACCACTGATTTAATTAGCATCCTCTTCACTGTATCCTCCGAGTCATTAATGAAAATATTGAGGAGTATTGGACCAAGAATGGCTCCCCGAGGGGCTGGTAATTCTATTTTGAATATATTTAATATGCCTGGTGACAATAGATTTCGTATTTCTACTGGTTTTTGTTACACCTTGTAATAATGCTGAGACCATCAAGGCTCTTTATAACGTTTGAAATACATGACAAAGGTGCTTTAATCTGAGACTCACAAATCTCACTCAAATTATAAAAGGGAAGCGAGTTACAAAAATGTAAAGGCAAAACATAAAAATGAGAGATTCTTTTTTTGCCTTTAATCTCCAAATGGAGTTCCAGGCCTGTAGCAGAATACCAAATGTTGGTTTAGGGTGGCTGCAGCGTTTTTTATGTGTACAGCTGTTCTTCCACTGGTATAAGTAGACACATCTGCTCATTAGCAACACAATGTCATTTCTAGTGTCTAATTTTAATTATTTGCAGATGATAGATTCCTTATGCAATGTCTAAAAAAAGTACAGGCCTTCAAAGCTGGGGAGAAATAAATATCCCCTCTGCAAGCAAACTGGGTCAGCACAACAAAAAGCAGATATTAATCTGGATAACTCCTGTATCAGCACCAAGGGTAAATGCCAGCATGTTTGGAAGGTCACAGGGAGGAGAAATGGCTCCTACATTTCTTCTTTGTCATGGATACATAAGACATATGGACTGAGAGATGTTCTGAGCAAGTCTGGCAGGTGATGAGTTTGTTGTAGGACAGATGGTCCTCAACTGCTGGAAAAACATCAGCCCTGCTTACATTTCCTGCACAAACACAGGCAAGATAAGGGCTTGTCCCTGACAGCAAAGGGGGAATGAGATGCCCTACAATGACTTTGGTTCTCTGGGTATTCACAAAGGATCCACAAGGCTGGAGAGGAAATTCCAGCAGCCCCTGAGCAGCAGTGGCCACAGGTTTGTCCTTCACCCTGTGGTCAGAGTGACCAAAACTGTGGAGTGAACCAAAACTGGCTTCCTCTCTGCCACTAACTCAAAAATCCAAACAGAAAGGCAGAAGGAATGAAAAATTATGGGATTTATGGACAACAGGCACTCACCACAAGGAATTGTAGCTGTACCTGAATTGTTTTCTGTGGGCTGGAATGATTGGGTACTTTTGAGGAATGTGGGGAGCAGAACTACCCAAACAAACAGAAATACCCAAACTGTGCTCAGGAAGGAGCAGAGCTGAAGGAGACAAGTGGATTTTTCATTTCTCCCAAACACGTTTTCACAGCATCACAGAATGGTTTGGGTTAAACAGGACCTAAAAGATTACCTTGTTCCATCTCCTGCCATGGATTGGGACACTTTCCACTAGACCAGGCTGCTCTTAAAAGAAATTAGTTTTGTTGTCTGCTTGACTTTGGTACAGACCATGAAAGCAAGAAGGAGCCTTTCTTTAAAGTCACCTTGAACTGGCTGAAATCCCTGACAGATAAAGGGCTTCACCCACACACAGGTCAGGAGAATCTCAAGATTAAAGCTCTTTACAGGACTCATATTTGCACCACACCAAACACTCTTCTCTGGTATCAGATTGATTTTTCCAAAGGTCTGGGAGAAATAGTTTCTGACACCCCACAAAGAGCAGCCAAACTTCCTGATCTGATGCAACATGACACATTCCTCCCCAGCCAGGAGCACAGCAGCAGGGTTTGGAATTGGCTCAGGCACTGCAGGTCAGTGCTGATGCCAGACGGGTGATCCCACCAGCGTCCCTGCTCCTGGCAATTTAAATCCTGGCTGGAAACCACGTTTCACTTCCATTCATGCAGGGTTAATTTTCAGCCTGAGCAGAGAACTTTGTGATTGCCAGAGTCAACACAAACAAAGAGCTTGCATCTGGCTGAAAGGTCGGGGAGAGAGGAGAAAATCACCCTTTTTCCTAGCAGGGAAGTCAAATATTACTTTACAGAAATTGTGACACGACAGAAGAGGCACAAAACTGATGGGCTGAAAGTACAAGTCCCTGTGTATAGGCAGCAAGGAGGTGACAGCAGGACCATGGTCAGGGTGCAACTTTAAGGAGATAGTCAAGCTTACAGTCTAAAAAATCTGGAAAGCTCTGAGGATGGCCCCATTAAAAAAACAGGCAATACAGACTTTGCCCTACACCTCTGCAAACATTAAAAAATAAAATTACCTACAAAGATTTTTTTGGTATCATTTTTTGCATATCCCATTCATCTCCCCTTTTCTGTATCAATGACAGAGAAACAACATCTCGAGCCCTTACAGAGCCATCCAGAGCAATCCTCTCATAGATCAGCTCATCCCTGGGAGAGCAGAAATGCTGAGCAGGGCACTGGAGGCTGAGCAGAGATGACAGCCATATGCCACTTGGCAGAAGTCAGGGGGTTGTTTGTTGCTTTTTCAGTCTCCCAAATCTAATGAATTATAAAACAGAGCCTAAATTAACAGTCAGGAGGACTTTGTCAGGGCCCCACACTTTGGAGATGCTCATTGGGGAGGATCTCTTTCAACTGTTTGATTTGATCAAAGGTTCCTGCTTTTCAATTGACTTCTGTGCACTCCAGAGCTTCCCTAAACAAGAGCCAGGCTCCTTCCCAGGGACAATTTGAATCCCAGTGAGGTGTCAGTCTCTTCTAAAGGACAACTGCTTGGAAAGAAGGAGTTTTTGAATATTAATACACTCATACAATGATGAATGATGGGACTGGTAATCTGTATTCTTCAGCAACCTGGTACCAACTAAACCAATACTGAAAGGTCTTAATCTGCCACAGAATGTACACATTTGATGTTTAATGACATCAGAACAATGAGATAAATCCATTAGCTGTGCTGGAGGTAGAAGAGTTGAAATGGTGTTACCCCAAATTCTGGAAAAAGATAAAACACACTGAGCTTCTGTATTTTTGAATGATAGCTGTACTCAAGAAGTTCAGCACTTGCTGTATGAGACACTGGATTCACCCAAAGATTGTGTGGGATTTTATGAATAAGAAATCATCTCATTTACCTTCTTAGTCAAAATCTTCTCATTGGAAGACTGAGCCCTGCATTCCCACAAGGCTGCCTGAATGAAACTCACTGTGGGCACACAGCTCAACCACAAAGGAGAAAAACATTGCAGGTCAGGGAGGGAACTCTCACTTCCAGTGTCTTTACATAAAGCCACATTTCCCACAGCCAGCTAAAAGCAGGGAATAAGTACAAATCGAGGCAAAGAAACAATCCCAACTTAGAGATCTTCCACCATCCCCACCCTACAAAACAGAAATTTGACATTGGGACCTTGTGGTTCAGGTTTTTCTCAAGTCAAGAAATATGAATGGGGTGTGAAGAGCTTTGCAAAATTCTTGGACTGAGATTAGACCAACAATATCACAGAATCACAGAATCATTTAGGTTGAAAAAGACCTCCAAGATTAAGTCCAGTCTCCATCTTGTTACCAACGCAGAGCACCGAGTGCCACATGCAGTTTCAATGTTCCATGGGCACTTCCAGGGATGGGAACTCCAACAGGAAGGGGACAGCCCCTTCCAAAGTTTGACAGTCCTTTCCATGAAGAAATTCCTCCTGGTGTCCAACCTCCCCGGTACAGCATTAAGGCACCACAAAAATACCCAGGTAAAGCAACCCATGCAGGGCTGGGGCATGCAAAGTCTTCTGAGAACAATTCCATCTTTTCCAGGGGTAAAGCAATGGTCTCACTTTTGGCAAATTATTATGGAAGAACCACGTGGAAATTCTGTTATCCAAGCTTAGATGAAGGTTTGGGAGTGTTTCCACCAAGCACTTCCATGCCACAGAGATGCCTGAGACGGTTGTGAAGTTCTTGGGTATCTCCAGGGCTGGGTGTCACATGGAGACAGGAGCTCATTCCCAGAAGGAATTCAGCCACATTAGCACAGCCTCTTGCCTGGGCTAATTAGGTGATGCTTCCCAGCTGCCAGAAATCTAAGAGTGAATCACACATCTGCCACATCCAGCTTTCTTCTGAAAGCGCAGACTGGAACGGTGCTGAACCTCAGTTGTGTGAGGATATAAAGACATAATGTCATGATTTTACTTTGGTTTAGAGCCAGAAAGGATCATAAATTCAGCTGATGAGTTTATCTGACCTGTTATCACAATTACTAAACTTCATCCACATAGCAGTGTGCCCAGATAATGAACTTCAGTCATCCTAAAACCCTGAATCCTTCAGTCCCTGTTCTCAGTAGGCCACAGGCTGAGCCCAACCACTGCCAAAGTCAAGACTACAGACATGGCAAAAGATTTATTAGGTGGGTGTTGTCCAAATTACTTCAGCAGAAATCCATTCCTTACACCTGGAAGATGAAGAATCATAAATTCCTGACCATCAGTCCCCAGCTCTGGCAATCAGGATGAATCCAAATATATGAGTGAGACACCTGGACCAATTGTCCTGATGTATCAAAACAGCCAGCCCATAAGAGTAATGGAAAAGGTGATTAGATGTTGGAAGGGGCTTCCCAGGGAGATGGTGGATTCCTTAAAGCCCATTTCATTCCACCCCCTGCCATGGGCAGCGACACCTTCCACCATCCCAGGGTGCTCCAAGCTCTGTCCAGCCTGGCCTTGGACACTTCCAAGGATCCATAGCAGCCACAGCTTCTCTGGGCACCCTGTGCCAGTGCCTCAGCACCCTCACAGCCAATAATTCCTTGCCAATAACCCATCTAAACCTACTCCCTTTCAGTTTGCAGCCATTCTTCTTCTCCTGTCACTCCAGGCCCTTGTAAATATTCCTCTTCATCTTTCCTGTAGGCTCCCTGTAGGTACTGGAAGGCCTCAATAATTTCACCCTGACGATTCTCTTCTCCAGCCTGAAAGAAAGAAGCCACCCTCTGGTGATGGCCAATTTCTGATAATCCAAAGAAAAAAAAAAGAGCAACAAAATGATCTAAAACCAAAAACTGGCTGGACAGGAAGAGAAACTCTTTCATAAACTCTACAAGAAAACCAGGAAGGCCCAGCAGTGTGATTTGAGGATGGAGATTGTCTTAGAATCACACAATCCTGGAAAGGTTTGGAAGAGACTTTAAAGATCACCTCGTTCCAACCCCCAGCCACAGGAAGGGGCCTTTCTCAAGGCAGAGCTCCAAATTTTTCAGGAATTGTGCAGATGAATTATCCTGAACACAGCTCTAAAGGAGGGGGCTGGAAAGGGAGGCTCATCAATCATCAGCATGGGCCACTGCATTTGACAGATTCTCAGGATGCCTTCCCCTGACTGGGATCAAGCCCCTCTTTTAAAATGATGGATTATCCCATCTGAAAGGCTCGAAAGGATGGTGATGGAAAAAGACTCCAATGTTTAATTACACTGAGGGACGTGAAGCTGCTTCATTCCACAGTGGAGCTTCCCAAACTTCAGCTCCCAGCTACTGCAGCTTGCTCTGGTTTATCGGGGTCAGGTGCTCAACCTGTCACAAGGTACCTGCAGGGATGACTTGATCATAAAATCACAGATTATCCTGAGTTGGAAGAGATCTACCAGGATGGTTGATCCAATTCCTTGGGGTCTCCCAGGACACCCCAACAATCCCATCCTGTCCCTGAAAACATTGTCCAAATGCTCCTGGAGCTCTGGCAGTCCCAGGCCTGTGACCACTCCCTGGGGAGCTGTTCCAGTCCCCAACCACCCTCTAAAATAAGAACATTTTCCTGATATCCAACCCACCCCTCCATGACATGGTGTTCTCCCTCTTTCATGTGTCTATTCCCAGGACTAGGGCGGTTTTCTGGCCTCTATATCCTTTTTTTTGCCCCTCTTCAAACCCCCAGCAATATTTCCATAGATCCTTGGGATGGCAACAGAGGAACTGCACAAAATGTTCTGATTTCCTGGCCCTGCAGACAGAAAATTCCTGACTCAAGCCCTTTCCATACAGGCAGAAGTTGCAATAACCACTTTGGGCTCAGTGGAAGACACTTAATTCACAATAGTCCCTGGGTCCCTCTTTGAGTTTCTCTTTCCTGGGATGGCATCACATTTTGGAGGTATCATCTGCAATTTTTTTGTTCCCAGATGCGGTAACAAGTGGCATAATTACGATGGCTGTTCAAATATTGAAATGAGTTACTTGTGTGCAGCGTTTCTGGGAGATGGGAGAAGGGATGAGGTTTATTGGAACTCTATAAACATGCAAAATGTTTTCTGCACACAGTTTCCCATTTCTGTTTGCACAGATGTGGGTCTTGTCAGCACAAAAACCTCTGCCAAATAGGATAAATTAAATCCAAAGGTTTGGATAAGGCAGATAGGTAGAATGATCCACTGGTGTCTCTGCACAACATCTCTAACTCCTTTTTGCTCCCTTTTTCTAATCACAAAATATACTCAGTACTGTTGAAATATGTAAAATGCCAAGTTATGATGAAGGATAAAGGGCCTGGGTAGAAATGAAATAAAGTGAAATGAAATTAAATGAAATAAAATATAAAAATAAAATAAGGTAAAATAAAATAAAACCAAAATAAAGCAAAAATTTGGGGTTTTTATATTTTAATTTTTTTAAATGAAATTATTTTTTTTCAATTTTTATTTTGGTTTAAAAAACCAAAATAAAGCAAAATAAAATAAAATAAAATTTTAAAATAAAATAAAATAAAATAAAATAAAATAAAATAAAATAAAATAAAATAAAATAAAATAAAATAAAATAATAAGGTAAAATAAAACCAAAATAAAGCAAAATTTTGGTGTTTTTATATTTTAATTTTTCTTAATTAAAAAAAAATTAAATTTTTATTTTGGTTTAAAAAATCAAAATAAAGCAAAATAAAATAAAGCAAAATAAAATAAAATTTTAAAAATAAGGTAATGTAAAATAAAATAGAATAGAATAATAGAAATTTTGAAGATGCAAAGAAATACACTCCAATTGAAGAGACAAAAGAAATTACAGAATAAATTGTCATAATCAAAGTTGAAGAGAATTTTCCATTGTTTCCCGTGCCACTCTGTGGGAATTTTCCCAGCCCAGGCAGCTGTAAGGGAGGAGGGGGACTCGGAGCTTCTGTGCTCCCATTCTCCCTCTCCCTCTCTTTCTCTGTCAATAAATGTCTGCAATCATATTCCTGAGCTCCAGTGTGATTTCAAGGTTCATCTCTTCCATGCAGCTCAAACACTAATTATCCCAGCTGTAATTAGTAAGATAATTAAATACTGGCTCGCTCATCACTCTACCTTGTGTCGGGTCATGATTCTCCCAGAAGACCTTGAGCAGTTGCTCAAAGCTGATGTTTTGTGGCTCAAACACCACCCGGACGGCCTCGGCGTGCCCAGTTCTGCCTGCAAATTCAAAATAAAATCAGATTTTAGCAGTGACAATTAGCCAGGGCACACTCAGGGTTTTGTCTCTGCGATTCCAAGCACGGTCCTTTGGTTTTGTCTCATGTTTTCCTAAAAATGCTTGGATTTAGCACCATTTGTACCTGAGCTTTTTTGCACAATATTATATATTTATGTCAACTCTACTAAATCTGTTTGTTCAGACAGGGCCATCATGAAATAAACTGTGTAGAGGGACAAAGAAAGGAAACAATGATGTTATTACAGCAGTTTGTTAGCTTAAAGGAGGAAAAATTAAAAATTCTAACAAATATATAACTGAAAACCAGCAAAATATTTTAAATATTCTAAATAGAGTATTAAAATATGAAAACTCTTATGTCTAAGCTGTCTTGATTGGATTTTCTTTCCGTGGAGATATGGATTAATATTGGATTAATATTTATTGATTAATAAATAATTCTCATTACTATAAAATTATAGTAATTATAATCATTTAATAATTGGTGATGATTATTATAATATTGATGATGATAAAAACATATTGATGTTTTTATATCATATTGATGAGATAATAATATCACTGGTAATAATATCACTTGGTAGCATTTTTTGCATATCCCATTCATCCCCCTTTTCTGTATCAATGACAATAATATTGATGATGATAAAAACAAATGTCAAGGGTGTGTTTACACATGAACATACAAATAACTCCAAACTGTTTCACAATATCCATCAGGCTCAAAAGTGTCAAAGAAAGCCTGGTGGCTGAACTTCAAATTTCATGACAGCAGAAATACAAGGAAGATTAGCAGATGTTACAGCACTTACAAAAATATTATACTTATTTTTCAGTTACACTCTGGACAATTTTTTTTTCATATCTGACTTGTTTATGACTCACAATATTATTGAAAAATCCAACTTCTGAAGGATCTGGCCACATAATTCATTTAAATTTTAATTGTGATATTGATGAGTGCTCAGACTTCTCAGGTGAGAGTCCACTGAACAAAGTGCATTTTAGGTTTTATATATGTTTTATATTTTATCATTTTAAAATTAGATATTCATGAATGGGGAAAAAAATTTCATCCTTCAATTAAATCATAAGAAGTAAGTATCAAAAGAATAAACTGGATCTGTCTTTTAGTGGGGACATATTAAGTTCCTTGATCACATTAGGGAGGTTTCTATTTAATTGACACCAGAACAAACTCCAGATTTATTCCACTGATTTCAACAGAACCAAGGAATTCCACAGAGGGTGAATCTGGCCCAGGGCTGGCTCCAGAATGAGCTGTCACCAAACAAGAAAAATGAGATTCTGTGAGTAACTGAGGGGAGTTCAATAGAGGCATGAGAAGAAATTTGAATTTTAAAAAAATAGAGAGAAATAAAAAGGATGCTGGGAAATACTAAAGAGCAACAATGGGTCAACGTGTGACAGAACTTTAACAGTTAACGGGGCATGTGAAACAAAACCTAAACAAGGCACAGAGAGCTGATAAAAGGGATTTGAAAGATTGGGATTAAAATTAGTCTGGAATGCAGAGGAGTAAAGGAGGACACATCTGAGACACCTGTAGTCTAGATCTGATAAAGTCAAATGGCTCCCTATCTCAGTGCAGCAAAGATCTGCTCTGTGAGATGAAAAGAGATTATCCAGATTTCCTGGGAGCTGGAGTGAAGCCAGGTGCCCCTGTCCTGCAGGATGTCCCCAACTGTGACCCAATTCCTCCCAGCCTTTTACAGGCCAGGGAAACATCTCATTACCTGAAGCCAAATGCGGATGGTGGGAAGCAGGAAGGATCACCCATTCAGCAGAATAAAAACACAACTTAGAGATAATTGGCTTAACAACGAAGTGAAATGGTCTTCAACAAGAACTGATGGCCAGCTTCGGTCAGGGATGGAATTTATTCCAGATGTCGTGGTTTAATGTCATTGATCAGCAAAAATAATTAATTTGGTGGAGCCCAAATTGGGACTTTTGCTGTAGCTTGAGGAAAAAAAGGAGAGAGCACAACCAGTGGCATGTCCAGCTCACCCAAACCAACATGGTTCTCGTCAGTCACACAGGCACAGAGCGGGCACGTGTCCTAGGGTGACATTGTGATGCTTGAATCCCCATTTGTGTTTTCTGTTTATGCTGGATATTTTGTTCTGTGCCTTCAAGACTAGCTCTGAAGAGCAAATGTTTTGTTTTGGTTTTGTTATCAGCCATTCCCCCACAGCTGGCAGGACACACAGACAGGGCAGTACATTGTGTTGCTTTTGCTTTTTGCTTGGCTTTTTGCTTTGCTCTCGCTTTTTGCTTCTGCTCATTACTTTAGCTAAGCAGTCTGAATTTTTGCCTGGACTGTTTTCCCTTTCCCATTTTTGGAACCACTCGAACCTGCCCCGGACTGAGACCTGGGAACACCGAGAGTTTGCACCTTAAAGAGTGGCTTCTGATTTCAGTATTTTTATTTTTTTCATTATTAAGCTTATATAAAGTTTTTATCACTAAGGAGCAAATTACTTGCCTAAGATGAACAGGTTTAGATGACAGGAAAGTTTCCTAAAGAACTTAAAAACAACAGAGGTTTTACCTTTCCTCCTGACTGAAACAGCAATTACACCTTGTCAACACTGCCTGCTCCTGCTAATCCAGAAGTTCAAAGGATCAGCCTCCTTTTTTTCCCAGAATAAGGAAATAATGGTGCTCCTCTGAGAACTATAGCCTGACCTCATGAAAAATATCCTCAGATGTGTGGCTAAGAGACTGTTAGAATAGATTTAAAATCAATATTCACCCTCAGGGGAAAAGAAAGGAAGTAATGCTGCTGGTCCTACCAGATTCACCTCTCATTTTCCTCAAAGCCTTTCCACAATACAGTGGATTTTCTTTCTGCTGTGGCTATTTCTAATAACAATCTTGGCATTGGTGACTTTTTGCATTAGGCTTGAGTCTGACTATGAAAACAGAATAATCCCATTTCGTTGGTGTCTCACACACTTGGTAAATCCAATGCCAAAAGAACACAGCATCAACCCAGCTCACCACTCCTCTGTATGGTGAAAAAAACAATTGAAATATTTCTAATCAAACCGTTTTTGTAAGAGCTCTTAAAAACAGAGAGGCAGCAATCAAAGAGAAACAATAAGCCCACTTGTTCTCCAAAAACCTGCGTGCCTTTAACATTCAACAGCCTGACACTGAGGAGCTGCAAGGATTTCAAATGATGTGAGTGGGAGATGTGATTCTCTCAGTGACATGCAGCTCTTCACCTCAGTGCCTCCTTCAGAATTCCTCCTGAAATGTCCACTTATATTGTCAGAGAGTCACGGTGTCCTCAGTTCACCCTCTGCTTTTAATTAGAGGATCTTTAATATCCCACAGCAAAAGTTTGAACGAGCACAGACATTTCTAGAACCCTCAATGTCTGGATCACATTTTTAAATGATTTATGGAATTATAAATATAATTCCATGTGCTGCTCACTGTGCAAACAGAAACCCTTTCTTGATCAGAGCCATTATCAGATTTCCAGTGCTGGAGCTCGGTTCCTTCAGCTCTGGAAGGGCTTTAACCATTGAAGCACCTCCCAGCAGAAGGAAAGACTTTATTACACCGAGGCAAGAGGGCTGAGCGCCAAGAGCAGATTGTCTGTTTATCCTGGATCCATTTCCCACTTAGAAAACACGGCCTCTCCCAGAGGATTAACTCCGGCGAGCTCCTTCAGTGGGGATTCCAACCCTGGCAAAAACATCCCCCCCCCGCAAAGAGCAGGAGAAAAAGATGTCTGAGTGACACATTTTCAATTCCTTTCCTCCCTAAGAGCATTTAGACTCTCACCTTCTTAATCATGTCCCAGGTGAGTGCCCAAGCCGAGGGATTAGGGAAGAGAACTCATTCTTTTTAACTGGCTGGATCCAGGGAGCGTTTAATTATCTCTGGGAAAGTGGAGCAGCTTCCTAGGGCTGGCTGGAGAGCTCCTCACCTGGGAGTGTCCCAGCAGCCACCTCCACCTGGCCCTGCCTCAGGTGAATTAAATTCTACAGCACAAAAATTCCAAAACTGCTCCTGCTTCGGCTCTGAAATAAAAAAGGGCCTGGCTCTTTTGAGAAATAACGTCCTGACTCCAGTAAATCACAGAATCCCACAATAGTTTGGGTTGGAAGGGAGCACAGAGATCCTTTTTTCCCATTTATTTGTACTCAGATCCATTTAACAGCTCTTCATTACAAGAATGGCCCAGAGTCTGAGGAACAGCTTACCCATTACAGCTCCTGCTCCCTGTGTGTTCCACAAAGAGCAGATAATGACTTCTCTCACATTTTCAAAGAGTTCTCAGAAAATAACTCTCTCTTTTCTCACCTCTTCCAGGAATCCTTGAACTGCCCCTGTGCTTGTCACACCAACAATACATCATCTTTGGGATCCCAGATTGGGTTTGGGTTGGAAGTGACCTTAAATCTCATCTCATCCCATCCTCTGACATGGGCAGGGACACCTTCCACCATCCCAGGTTGCTCCAAGCCCCATCCAACCTGGCCTTGGACACTTCCAGGGATCCAGGAGCAGCCACAGCTTCTCTGGGCACCCATGGGCACATGGTGCCAATGTGAAATATAAAGAAAACAACCAAGCTTCAGCACTCACCGATTTGGGAATTAAACCAAACTGCTATCCAAAGTCACGGCCCAAGTGAAAATGCAAAATATTGGTCATGGGAAGGGCTTTTGAGCATCTCTTCCTCCAAACCAGCCCAGGAATTTTTATTATGTCGTGGTTATTGCTTCCAAAATTTCCAGCACCTTCCTATTCATTAAATGAATAAACCAAAGGTTCGGCACTAAAATACTGAAAGCCCAAATTTTGAGTGTCCCCTTCCCTTTACATTATTGCCTTCACATCAATGAGGATAAAAAGAATGGAAATAATACCAGATTCATAGATTTTTAATAAGGTTCCATTAAAATATTATTATTTGAATTCCTGCCCCACACTGAAAGAATTTAATGGAGCAGACCATTATTTTGTACTTCTGCACTGGCGCTAACATGTGGCTAATTTATTTTACCTCCTTCTTTATATTTTAAACCACTTTAATGACTTTACCAGCACTGAACTAGTAGGTAATGCTTGGTTTATTAACCACTGTGAATTTCTGCTTTAGAAAATATCATTCTTTAACTTCTCAGTGTGATCCACACTCTTTTTTCATCCAGTTTTATCAAAACATGTCAATCCTCTCCAGCAAGAAGCCAATTTATCACTATGGGCTGGCCAGTCCTGCAGTTCTAAATCAAAATAAATTGTCCATAAATTCTAGAAACTTCCCAAAACTTCTGCCTGGGCCACAGAAAATCAAGTATTTTTTAATACCTACAGAAAGTACTTCATGCAGCAGCTATGGTGTGGTGCCTCTGCAGAGAAAATGCTATTAAATTTTGTTTATTTGGTTTATTAGAGGATTGGTGGATTACCCAGTAAGAGGAAATTCATAAAGATAAGAAAATTTGCTGATAAAACAATGAACAGCTATTTCTGGTGCCTTCTAGAATGACTTCATTTTTTACCCCTTAGAAACAAAACCAAGAGAATAAAACTGCCAATAAAAAATGGGCTTGAACATGCTGCTGTTGTTACTTTTCTTCACAGAAACGCTCATATTTTTCAGTAAACTACTTGAATTAAATTAAGAAAGATTGGCAGTTTTCACAAAAAATACTGATTTCTTTTTTTAATTTGCCAAACAAAAGTACTAAATGAACCTGTTTCTTATTTGCAAGTATTTAAAATTTCTGTGGCAGAGCTGTAAAAATTTTCATTGTTGTTTGCTGAAAATCCTGTCTGTTCTTTAGCAGCAAAATGGGTTTGATAAACAGAGTATTGATTGGTTTTGCTGAACAGAATATCTGGAAGCGAGACCACTGCTATAAACCCTTTTTATTTGTAAAATGGCTGTACATTGAACAGCCAATAAAAGGGGAAAAATAAATTATATAAACCTGTAGGAAAAAAAGGAGATGATAAAACTTTCCTTATTCACTGTACTTATTATAGGTTATGTTTTTATAGGCTGAATGTCCACACTACAAGCCCTTAAAAGGGGATTATTTTAGACTCCGCCTGGCCTGGTCCTGTGGATCAGATCCTGTTCCCAGTTGGAATGTGCTCCTAGAAAAGATATTCTGGTTTAATTTCAGCCAAGTGAAGGAAAAATGTCGAAGATGAGTTTATAATTAACACCATGGTCCTATGGAATACAAGGTCCTGTCAGCCAAACTCCATTTCATCCTCCCATGAAATTACAAGTCTGGCTGTAATAAATGTGGGATGTAATAGCATGGATGGAACTTAGGCTTTATTAGTGCATTTGACTTATTACTTCATGACTGATTAAAAAATTAACACTCCCCCATATCGATAGTGCACATGTTAAGTGGATTAAGAATTGTCTAAATGACATCTCTAAAAAAAAAAAAATGGTCCAAAGGGAGCAAGGCTTGAATGGCAGCATTTTTATCTGTCCTCTGCAGGGACTGCTACAGAGCCTGCTGCTCTTAAAGCCCTTCATCAGGAATTCCAAAGAAATATAAGGTCTCAATTTATAAATTCTGTGGATAACTCAGATGAGGAGCTGATGGGATGGTCTTACAAAGACATTTCTTGCTGTGCTGGGGCCACTGAATCAAAAATGTATTAAAGAAGTCAGAGGTAAAATCTCTGCTGGAGGGAAAAAGTGACACACCTGGTACCTGCAAGTGGGGAACAACCTTTGAGGTAAAGGCAAGGGTGGAAATAAACATGGAATTTCATTGCCACACTGCAATAAAAGGAAATAGGGCCTGAATTGGGATGTCAGAGAGAAAAGGGGTTGTAGGAATGGCTCTGGTGAGATCAACCTTGGCACTAAGGAATCCTGAAAAGTCGTTTCAGTGACAGCCACCAGGTTCCAGATGAATTTACCCCTTCCAAAAGAAACCCCTGGAGGTTTTTAACTCAAGGAGATGAGCATGGAATGGGAAGGGGATGCAAAAGGGGCCTTTAAGAAAGCAATGAAAAGACAGATCAAGAGTCAAAGGTAGAGATGGAAACCAGGGAATTCCAAATGGAAACCAGCCTTTCAATGTGGATATGGAGAATGGTCCCTGCTCAGTTGCACCACTGGATCTTGGGATGCTCCTCTAAACCTATGTCCTGTAAAACACCTCTCCATTTCCTGACATTTTCAAATCAGATCAGATTTCCTTCTGGGAGAGACTCTTCAGTCAAATATCAGCTAAACTTAAAGGGAAAAAGTGATAGGTCTTGATAAAACAGTAACACAATGAAACATAATGATCTATAATATAAAAATGTCAAACTAAATAATGCAAGGAGCTCTTACCAGCCTTAAAGGCTGGGAATATATGAGTGGATTTTCTCTTTTTCCTTTATTCATTTGGCTTTAACGAAGCTTTTCTATGCAAACTCATCTGTGCAAAGAATTGGGACTTTTCAGTTATCTTCTTTTCATCATGGTTGATGAGGAAGACTCTGACCCAACTACAAGTTCTATATAATTTTTATATAGTGGAGTTGAAATCTTTTAGCTATGGAGTTGGGGAACAAATCCATATTCTCACATCAAAAAAATTCTCATTTAAAGCCCAAATTTGACCCTTAACTGACACATTCAATGGATGGAGCCTTTATATTCCAATAAATTGCATTTTCTGGCAAATGGGTTATGCAAAGGTACTCCCTGGAAGTTGTATGGGGCTTGAAGCCTAGAGAAGCTGCGGTTGCCCCTGGATCCTTGGAAGTGTCCAAGGTCAGGTTGTACAGGGCTTGGATGAACCTGGGATAGTGGAAGGTGTCCTTGCCCATGGCAGGGGATGGCACTGGATGAGCTTTAAGGTCCCTTCCCACCCAAAGCATTCTGTGCTTTTATGCTTAAAATTTTCACATTACAGGAAAGATTTAGTGACCGACAATTTCAGATTCCATGTTTGGGCAGAATTCAGTCTTGAACTTCTCAGTTTAGGTTCCTGTTGGATCTTTTGGGCTGAAGGAACTGTTTCCTCTGGGAAATACTGGAATGGTTTGGGTGGGAAGGGACCTTAAAGCTCATCCAGTGCCACCCCCTGCCATGGGCAGGGACACCTTCCACTGTCCCAGGCTGCTCCAAGCCCCATCCAACCTGGCCTTGGACACTTCCAGGGATTCAGGGACAGCCAGAGCTTCTGTGGGCACCCTGTGCCAGGGCCTCCTCACCCTCAAAGGGAACAATTCCTTCCCAATATCCCATCTAACCCTTCCTCAATAGCCCAAATATTGAGTGTTACCCCTTTGCTTCAACTGTGAGTCGTTCTGAAGAAGGCAAATGGAAAACATTAATTCCCTTTTGGCTGGAAAGGGAATGATATCCCAGGACACAGCAGGAGCAAAAGAGCCAAATCTTCAGAAAATAATTTTAAGGCATGATTTATTGCCAAAAATGGGTCCAATATCCCAAACCAAAGCCATTCTGGGGGTTTGCTCTTGTACAGAGAAAAGCTTAGATTTAAAAATCAATAATAAATACATAAACAACATACCTGGATTTAGTAACCCAGCTTCAGTCTAGAAAGGGAATTGCTTTCATGTCAATATAACAGAAAACATGATTGATTTTTTTCCTGAAAACTTTACAGCTTTTAGCTGCCAAGCCTCTGTGCCACTGTTATGCAACGCAAAGAATTTCCTTAAATAAATGGGTGTAACAGAAAGCAAAGAATAATAGGAATGTGAGGAATATGTCATATGAGAAGAGCTTTGAAAAGTGATAAATGGAGGTAAATATAATACCTGGGAACATCTATTAATAGCAAGCTGAAGAGTTGGAAAATAATAACTATTCTGGAATTTGAAAAACAAGAAATGAGAGTAAGATATTCTAATATTTAATATTTTCTATTAAAACTACAAAAATTGTGGTTTTCTCCTTGTCTCTCTAGAATAAATCCAGTAAGAGAATACTACTTGGAGGAGATCTCTGATTAAAAGGTTTGGTTTCTGAAATGTGACAGTTTTGACTCATTCTGAAGCTGGAAACCACCAAAGAGCTTAGAAAAAAATGTGCAGATCTTATACCTGAGAACTTTAGACAGAAACCCATAACAAAAAAAAAAAAAAAAAAGATTTTTTTATTTACTCTGAAAACTTCTCCTTCATAGACAATTTTTATTAAACTACTCTGACAGTTCTATTATAAATATAAAGAAGACAGGGATCATTGTTTCCCTCCTGATTTCCCCAAAACAAATCTGCAAAAAGCAGTAGAGGTAACCTGGTTTCACCAGAGAGCATCAAAGTGCAAAGACAAGGCAACAGAGCAAAGTTTGTGATGATAAACAGACACTGAGAGGGCAAAAAGGGAGCTGGGATGAAAATTTAGAATTAATTTGCACTAGACAAATACTTCTAAGTCCATCAAAATTAATAAAAGAATTCTAGAAAGTTCTAAAAATGCCCAATGCTGAAAAACTCTTTAGGAGAAACTATTAAAGAGATTCAAAAGATAAAATTTTGACAATTTATATATCTAGAACAGCTATAAGACACATAATTAATTAAAATTATATTTAATAATTTCATTTAGAGTACTTTCCCTCAAAGAGCTTTAGAAACTCTGCTATTTCTTTTAATTATAAATACAGCCACTGCCCCTCTTCAAGTGATATTCCTGCAAGGTTATTGAATGAGGGGGCCAAGAATTTGCCCAGTAGAGATATTGAAAATTGAAGTAAGGTCAGAAACTGGGAAATCAGGAATTTGCAGTCTTGGGTGTGTGGTATGAATGTCTGCAAAGAGCATAAAAGGAGAGTTCAAATCACAAAAAGTTAAAAAATTGGTTGTCTGGTTGATAAAAAGATATTTAAACCCCTGAAAACTCTGTTAATCAAAAGAGCTTGGAACAGAAAATCATCCTGTGAGTTCATTTTTGCTTCAGCTCCTTGACTGTAAGTTTATTTTTCCCAACCACCACCACCTTTCCCAAAGGTCCCTGCAGGGAGAAGAATTTGCTCCATTCCCAGCATCATCAGAGGCTTTATTCCAGAATATCCCATTTCTCATGGTGGAGAGAGGAATTCCTCATTCCTGGAACCTGAGCACAAACCCCCACTTAGTGATGAGAAGAATTTTCTGAAGGACTTGTGAGAAACACACTCCACAAAGCCCATTAAGCACAGAACCAGATCAAACACCAGCTGAGAGACTTCTACAGCGGCACAACCCAGGTCTGAGACCAGGTTTAAAAAACAAAGCGGAGTAGATCAATCACTGGCCTTTAATAAATCTTTACAGATATTTCTCCCTTTTTTTTTTTTTTTTTGTGGCCAACTTTTTAGACATTATTAATTCTCAATTTTAATGAATGGCTCTGCAAAGCTTAACCTCAAGAAGTCATGTAAAATGAATTATTACCATGATTAATTATGCTGGGATAAGCCAATAAGAGCAGCCCTTTTTTCAGCCACTAATACAATTAATTAAAATTAGTTCCAGTAAACAGCGGAGTGCTCACACACAAAACAAAAAGTATTTTTGCTTTTTTTCTTTTGCTAAAATGTAAATATCATCATTCACATTAGACCAGTAAAACCATTTCCCTCCAGTTTAAGCCTAATGAACATTCACTGTATTTGATTATCCATTATTTCCCTTCAACCAGCCCCAAAACAAGAGTTTTCAACTACACACCACTTGTATCTTTTTTATATTCCCATTCAAAGAAGATCATTTCAGCAAAGAAGGGATTTTTAACTCAAGTGAAACTAGTATTCTGTGACATTTACTCCTCCAAAATGAATGACCAATTTGGATGACCCAAGAAGACAATGAGAAAAAAAACCCTATTGTTAATTGATTAAAAAGCCCAAAAGTCATGGAATTAATATATGGAAATAATGTGGATCACTGTGCTCTAATTTATGGATTTGTACATCCCTAATACTTGGAGAATTCCTTGGAATTTAGGAACAACAACTCTGGCAAAAGGAGGGGTACAAATTTCCTTTCTCACAGCTAACAAGCCTTGAAGATTTTCTTTCTCATATGGAAATGAGCTCTGGTTTTGTTGCTGCACAGGAAAATCCTGTGGCCAAAAGCTGAGGTTACATAAATCCCACCTGGAATAAAATGCAATTTTCTAACACTGAGGGAGAAATGCTTGACATTATTTATCTTCTTAGGATATAATGGAATCATAGAAGGGTTTGAGTTGGAAGGGAGAATGAAGATTACCTCATTTCACCCCCTTCCATGGGCAGGGACACTTCCCACTATCCCACGTTGCTCCAAGTCCAATCCAGCCTGGCCTTGGACACTTCCAGGGATCCAGGGACAGCCACAGCTTCTCTGGGCACCCTGTGCCAGGGCCTCAACACCCTCACAGGGAACAATTCCTTCCCAATATCCCATCCATCCCTGCCCTGGGGCAGTGGGAGCCATTCCCTGTGTCCTGTCCCTCCATCCCTTGTCCCCAGTCCCTCTCCAGCTCTCCTGGAGCCCCTTTAGGCTCTGGAAGGGGCTCTGAGGCCTCCCTGGATCCTTCTCTTCTCCAGGTGAGCACCCCCAGCTCTCCCAGCCTGGCCCCAGCCCTTGGAGCATCTCCATGGCCTCCTCTGGATTCATTCCAGCAGCTCCACATTTTCTTTTTTTCAGCAGGGATAGAGAGCCCAGCAAATGACAACAGCCATATCCCACAAGGTGGAAGGCTCAAACAGGACATATGGAGAACCTCTATCACCAGGAGGACCATCCTGCAGTGCATCCCCTCTGTAACCTCCACCCTGGAGCTGTTCCTGAATTGCCTGATGGCCTGATGAGTGCTGGAGATTGTCCTGCTTCCCATGAGAACTTGGAGTGAAAACCTCCAACCCCGATCTCCAGGAACCTACTCCTTGACTCTAATTATGGCCACAAATCACAGCTCATTCTCATCGTTCTCCATTTTAAATCAGACATTTATTTTAGGTGAATCAGACCAGTCTGAACATACCAAGAAACTCTGGCATCTTAAATAACTTTAGCAAATTTTAGGAGTGATTTTACTCGCAAATACACAGTTCTGGGAGCTGTCCCAGGTACTGGGATTTGATGTCTTCATTTGTCAATTGTTGGAATGGTCAATCCATGGTATTGGACCATCCTGTAAATGCCTCTCTCCCTACACACACAGTGTCCAAGGCTGGGCTGGACAGGGCTTGGAGCAGTCTAGGATAGTGGAAGGTGTCACTGCCCATGGCAGGGGGTAGAATGGGATGAGCTTTAAAGTCCATTGTGGAATTCTGTCATTCTATTCAACGATTTTTTAAAAATAAAAGTGTATATATATATATATATATGTATTTTTTTTTTTAATATTTTTATTATGATTCCACATATAAATGTGCATGGATATAATTCCTGAGTTGGGAAATAAGGCAAGAAAAACACGAACCTTCCCCACAAATGGGGTGTAAGTGTGTGAGAGATGGTCCTCCTGCATTATGGGCCATATAAGAGCTCTCACATGCTCCTTCGGCACCTGGAATGGTTCTAGGATCAGAAATGTGTGGAAATAATCATAACAAATTATCCTCTCTTGTATTTTATCTCTTCAAGCCTTCCAGAAGTCCCAACTCCGCTGTGGCCTGGCCCAGCTGTTATCAGTCACATGAGAGACTCTACTTTACAAATCTTCAGAATTAAAGTTGGGATTAAAAATAAAAATAATACAAAAGAAACCCCACCAACATGCATTTAGCAAGCTTATAATAAAAATTAAAAGATACTAATAAATACTGTGCTTATAAGCTGGTCTAAATCTATCCAAAATGCCCCGCAGTGAAGTCTTACATCAGTTATTATTGAAACATTAAATGCTTTTCTTCCAGGCTTCCAGCAATCAATTTAACTTTCAGTCATCTTGTCCCCATATGTGCTGCTCCTGTTGATGAAATGGCTATTAATAAAGGAATAGATGGCTATGAATCAAAGCAAGCTCTACTTAATCACATTAATCCAGAGTATGTTAAAGGCTTCAATTTTCTAAATAATTTTGGGCTTAATGCCTCTGAGATGGGCAGACTGCTCTATTGATGCAGCATCTGGTCCAATTTAAGCTGCATTGTGAAGGAGGAATTGTTAGGCCCTTGCAAAATTAAGGAAGACTGACAGTTTTAGGGATGCAACCAAAACTGCTACGGCTGAGACAAAAGATCCTGCAAGATATTGAAAAAGGGCCCGCGACAATTAAAAGGCAGCCCCTGCTCTGCAAATGCAGCTCCAGTGCTCAGTGAATTGTGTATGATTAACTTACTCCTCCTGATGGGATGAGCACTCCACACACTTCACCAGCGCCGTATTTTCCAGTCATTGAACATCCAACAGCTGCTGCTGTGAAATATGTTCACTTACCCATTACATTGGGATACCAATTAGGGAGGAATTATTTCAAAGGGAATGGCACCACCACCAACACTACCCTTGCAAAAGCAGAAATTTCTGGCTTTGGGATTTTTTCCCCCTGACAAGCGTATTTTTTTATTATTATTATTATTATTTTGTAAATGGAGGAATTCTGCAATGAAATTAGATTTGCCTTGGCTTGTAGCACTGAAATGCTGCTGCATTAAACTCAGATTTTTTTTTTTTTAAGTATTTTAAATACTTCTAAGGGGAATAAAAACCTTCATTGGAGAACTGGTTTAAAATGTTTTTCAAATACTTCTGTAGGAGAATGAGTTTTAAAACCCAATCTTTATAGAAAGTTGTCAGTGAAGGAGACAACATGGTACAGTCTATCTACATTTTAATATTAAAACTAACATTACATTTGCTATTACATTTTTATAATATTTAATATTAAAATTGCAAGAGCTTCAGGGGCAGATATTTTGTCAGTAACTTGATTAGAAATTAAAAGTAAATCCAATGAACTTAGTGAATATTCACTCCATATGTAAGGAATGAATGAAGCCAGAAAGTCACATTCTGCAGAGCTGTAAAGATCTGTCTGAAACCTTTAATTTAAATTAAAATAATGTTTTAGTTAAATATACAGAGCAGTTTAGGGGGCAGATATTGAATGTAGTTTGTAATATTAAATTTTGCAAAATGTGGACAATTATAAGAAGATTTTTTGTTATACACTGGAGCATCTACTTCATCTTACAGGATTGGAGAGGAATCAGAACTTTAAAATAGAGCTTAAAATTAAGCAAAATATTCAAATCTATAGTTCCTCTTCAGCTGAATAACATAATTTAGATGCATAAATGTTACCATAATATTTTCTGAAAAATCCTCTTTGCCCAGGATTTCTCTCCTGGGAAGCTGAGAAGCCTCAAAGAAAAAGGAAAAAAGGAAAACAATGTTATCTCATTTGCTTCTCCTGTGTTTTGCTGTTTTGGAATGTGGTTGGAGATTGTTTATCCAACATTGGAATTGTTTTTATTTAATGGCCAATCATGGTCAGGCTGTGTTGGGACTCTGGAAGGAATCATGAGTTTTCATTAGTATCTTGTTAAGCCTTCTGTAAGTATCCTTTCTCTATTCTTTATTATAGTTATAGTATAGCATTCTTTTATATAATATAATACCATAAAATAATAAATTAGCCTTTAGGAATATGGAGTCAGATGCATCTTTCCTCCCCACGACAGGGGACCCCGAAAATACCACATATAAACACCAAAATATATCACCTAAAATTCTCTATGACTCCAGGAGACAAAACAGAGCTTCTGAGTTCCTTCCCCTTGCTGCCTGTGCTTTCCTCCAACACTCAGTCCCAGAAAAATCCATATATCCATGGATTTCAAAGCCCCTTAGAAGATAAGATAAACTATCTCCCTTTTTTTTATGAATGAGGGCAATTGGCAGGAAGGGCTGAAGGCTACCCAAGTCAGCCTTGGAGCCAGGAATGAAAGGGAAGGAGCTGAACCTGCAGGTAACAGCCCAGCTGCCCCTGCTCTGTCACCCTGATTTTTTAAGATTTTCTGAGCCTTCTGATGTTTACATTCTTGTAATGGACTTTCTCATACACTTTCTGTAAATAACTTATTGTTTTGCATTCTTTTATGGAGGAGGAGAAATCTGATGGTTTGTCCAGTGTCGTTGGAGAGGTGGCACTTTCACCCTCCAATCCACTGTCACTTTTGGAAATCTATAAATGTTGGAGTCAGAAAATAAACTTCCCTTTTTTCACCTTGAGAACAGCAGTGCGTACTCGTGTTGTTTCGTGTCCTATAGCGACACTGCTCCTCCTCCCATCCTGCTCCAAAGGGCTGCCAGGCAAATTCCAGCAGGGAACCACTGCTGAGGAACACCAGAGAGTCAGGAGCAGCAAAGGGCAGGAAAACAGATGCCAGCACATCCCCTGAGACACCTCTGCTTTCCTCGGAATGGAATGGGAATCGCTTTGGCTGCAGCCAGGGAGCAGCTCCATTCCTAAAAAAGGTTTCAAAAGGAGTTTTATGACAGCAGGGGAGAGGGGGATTCTGCCCCTCTGCCCCACTCAGGTGAGACCCCACCTGCAGAGCTGCCCCAGCCCTGGGATCCGATATCAGAGGGACCTGGAGCTGCTGGAACAATCCAGAGGAGGCCACAGAGATGGTCCAAGGGCTGGAGCCCCTCTGCTCTGGAGCCAGGCTGAGAGAGCTGAGGATGCTCACCTGGAGAGGAGAAGGATCCAGGAAGAGCTCAGAGCCCCTTCCAGGGCCTAAAGGGGCTCTAGGAGAGCTGGAGAGGGACTGGGGACAAGGGATGGAGGGACAGGACACAGGGAATGGCTGCACACTGCCAGAGGGCAGGGATGGATAGGATATTGGGAAGGATTTTTTCCTTGTGAGGAACAATTCCCTGTGAGGCACATGGAGTGCCCAGAGAAGCTGTGGCTGCCCCTGGGTCCCTGGAATCATCCAAGGCCTGGTGGGACAGGGCTTGGATCAACCAGGGATAGTGGAAGTTGTCCCTGCCCATGGCAGGAGGTGGGATGGGATGAGCTTTAAGGTCCCTTCCCACCCAAACTATTCTGGGATTCTGTTGTTGGCGTGATAAGCACAGGGGCAGTTCGGGGATTCCTGGAAGAGGTGAGAAAAGAGAGAGTTATTTTCTGAGAACTCTTTGAAAATGTGTGAAAAGTTGTATCTTCTCTTTATGGAACACACAGGGAGCAGCAGCTGTAATGGATACGTTGTTCCTCAGACTCTGGGCCATTCTTGTAATGAAGAGCTGTTAAATAGGCCTGAGTACAAATAAATAACCACTTGTCGTGCCGCTGATTTATAAAGAACTCATTTCTAGGTGTAATTCTATGGCAACAGCTTTTGTAAGGCACTCTTTGACACTGCAGCAGAGCTCCTGTTTAACAATTCAAATGCAGAAAAGATGGGAATAAAGGAGGCAAAAAGCAACTCCGTGAGATCCCTGCTTGCAGCTCAATTGTTTTGATGAATTCTGCCCTCACACGTTATATGAACATCTCATGTGCAGACAAATCCTGTTTCATGGGAACAATGGGTGTGCATGGAGAAAAGTCTATTATCATATGGAAAATAAAGGAATTAGAGGAGAATCAGAGGCGATAAATAGATGAATATGCAGGGAGACACTTGGCTTTCCACTCAGTTGGTCTGCAGGATTTGCCTTCCATATCTGCTGTGACTGATTATTCCTGCACTTGGGTGGATCAAAACTGCCTGGCAGAAAAGCAGAAGCAACAAATGCAGTTCTGCTGCAAAGCAGTGCCATTTTTAATTCACTACTTTATTTTACAGAGCTGCCTGAAATAGTCATCCCTCAAGCAGGCCATAGAAATGATTCTCTTTATTATGCAAAGTTCCATAAATCTCAACTGCTGTACATGAAAGATACTGCTAATCTTTAGAGACCTTGGGTTGGAGTCTGTGAATTTTTTGGGAAAGACCAGGAGAAGTATTTTGCTCTTCCTACTTAATTGGATCTGGAACTGTGGAAGCTGGTAGCAAAATATTGCCAAATTTTGGTGTGACAGCCCTTGGTTCAAACACCTGCCCAGGGAGTTTGCAGTCAAGATCCCAAAGGACTCTCAAAATAAGAGAATAATCTGTTGGAAGTCTCCTAACTCCAGGTTTAGAGGAAATGCTCAGGAAGCACATTCCTTACATGTCCTGGTAAAGCCAGGCCACTGCTGAGACCCAAGTGTGAGATTATAAAATTATAAAATCATCAGGGTTGGAAAAGCCCCTCTGAAATCATCAAGTCCAACTGTTCCCCAGCACTGCCAAGGCCACCACTCATCTGTGTCCCCAAGTGCCACATCCACGGGGCTTTTAAATCTCTCCACCACTATCCTTGGCAGCCCCTTCCAATGTTTTACCACCTTTTCCATGAAGAATTTTTCCTAATAATCATCCTGAACCTTCCCTGGCACAGCTTGAGGCTGTTCCCTCTCATCCTGTCCCTGTTCCCTGGGAGCAGAGCCTGACCCTCCCTGGCTGTCCCCTCCTGTCAGGAGTTGTGCAGAGCCACAAGGTCCCCCCTGAGCCTCCTTTTCTCCAGGCTGAGCCCCTTTCCCAGCTCCCTCAGCCCCTCCTGGTGCTCCAGCCCCTTCCCAGCTCCGTTCCCTTCCCTGGACACCAGGAGCCAGGTGAGAAGTTTGTTTTCTTCTACTGCTTGGGGCAATCTTGGCAGGGAGGAGAAGAAGAAGAGACAGAAAGGAAAGGTCCTGGAATCCATCCCCAGAGTTAACATCTGGGCTGATGCACCTGGCAGCAGCTTCATGCCAGGTACACTGTGGGAAGCCAAATCTCCGCTTTTCCCTGTGCAAGAATCTCATCTTGTTTGCTTCTATTTCCACATTTTGGATTATTTGGGTTATTTGGATATGGATTCCATTTTCCCCTTTGGATTACATATTGCTGCACGTTTAGGAGAAGAGGGAAGAAGGTTCTCTCTCCACCCAAAATCTGACCTAGTTAATACAAACTGGATCCTACTTTCCTTTTGCTTCCAAGCCTAAATTCAGCTCAGACTAAAGACACCAGATCCCAGCCCATACATTTCCATTTAATTTTAGCTTCACCTAAAGACTTCTGACCGGCTCACAAAGGCAGCTGGGACATGAGGGGAGAGCTCATTACACATTGCTCCTGCCTTTGAACACCTCTGAACACCTGCAGAAGGGTTGAGCTGGCCCTGAACACAGAGCAACGAGGCAGGAGAGAAAAGGAAACCATTTGTTAAAACAAAATAAATGAAGCGGTGAAAAATAATGGTCCCATCTGCACCTACCACTGGTTCAGGGTCAGCTCTCCTGGAGCCAAAAATTTCAAAGGAGGAAATGGAATAGAATCCTGACCACCTCCCCCACCATCACCAGCCCATTCAGATAATAATAATAATAGCAAAAATGTCAATATTTAGCACTCTTGCAATGCTTTGTAGCTTCAAAACATTGCAGAAACAGGGCAGGATCAGTGAGAGTGGAACTTCTTTTCCCAAGGTCTGTTTGCTCCTTGGTAGCCACATTTTTATCTTATCATCCTATTAACAGGCTGAGAGAAATTTCTTCCTGATGTAACACCATTAACATCAGCAGAATTATGTCTAGGATCAGTTTGACCCAATTTATTACTTTTTTAGGAGATGATAAGTGTGCTATAATGGTGTTCCATTTGACTTGGAACAAAGAATTTTCACAGCATTCAGCAGAGGGAATGACATGATTAAGGCTTGTGTCCTTTCCAAATAAAAATCTAAGCCATTATAACACAAAAAAATCCAGTAAGTGAGAAAAAAAAAGGAAAAAAAGAAGTAAACAATGTGTAATTATGACAGTCAATAATTCAAATTTTCAGTTCAGCCCATGGTACCTGTCACCTCTCAGGATGAATAAAGCAAATTTGTGGCCAGGATAAATCAGGATCTCCTTAATCCCAGGTCATGGATCACATTTTTGCTTTCTACAAGACACTGACAGGAGGATGCAGGGAGTTGGTGTCAGACTCTTCTGGATGAGACAAAACAGCCTCCAGGTGCCTCAGGGAGGTTTAGGCTGGATATTAGGAAAAACTTCTTTATGGAAAGGATTATCACACACTGGCTCAGGCTGCCCAGGGCAAGGGTGCAGTGACCATCCCTGGAGTGCCCAAACAATGTGTGGGTGTGGCACTTGGGGACATGGTTTGCTGGTGGTGCTGGTTGATGGTTGGACTCAATGACAATCATATTTTTTTCCAAATTTTCCATCTTTTCCAGCTTTACTGATTCCATGAATGGAGGCCCCAAAGTACCAGCAACAGGAATGCAGCTCTGTCTTTCATAGCTCACAAGATCCCTGAGAGGAACGACCAGCCCCATCCATATCATGTGTCGCAGACATCTTTCATGAAAAATCCTTTCCTTAGGATTTTTTCCTCTTGAGAAGCTGAGAGGCCTCAGGAACAAAATGTAAACATTGATTATCTGCTGCTGTGGAATGCAACAGGTGCATCTGTGATTGGTCCATGTTGGATGTTTGTAATTAATGGCCAATCACAGTCAGCTGGCTCGGACAGAGAGCTGAACCACAAACCTTTGTTATCAGTCATTCTTATTCTATTCTTAGCCAGCCTTCTGATGAAATCCTTTCTTCTATTCTTTTAGTATAGTTTTAATGTAATAGATATAATAAAATAATAAATCAGCCTTCTGAAACATGGAGTCAGATCCTCGTCTCTTCCCTCATCCTAAGACCTCTGTGAACATGGTCACAATCATGCTCCAGTGAAACCCCAGTAACAGCCTGGGAACCCAGGGACAGCAGAATTAAAGCTGATTTCCCTTCCTCTCTACTCCAACCCAGGCAGTGACATTTCTGTACACACTGAGATCATGGCTTTTCATATTAATTTTAATTCTCCTAAGCTTTGATTTCTCCAACTGTCTGCACAATCTGCTGCCTTCTCTCTCAGTCTAGCACAACACTTTGGGAGTAAAGGACCTTCTTTTTTTCCTCTGCTTTCCCCACCAAGGTCCCAGTCCACGCCAAGTCCAGCATTCAGAACATTAAACCCAGTTTTTTAGCATTTTGTTGTTCTGCTGCTGCACTCTCTTTGCAGAAAGCAAAGCTTTCCTAGATTTTATGGAAATGTGACATTAGGAGAGAATCACTTGAAGGCATTTCAGCTACAATTAACATTCTTCACTCCTCAGAAAGAAAATAAAAACAGCTCCTAATTGAATCACTTGACTGAGTAAACACTGGATTAAACTGAGAGGGGAAAGGAGTCGACAAAAAAACTGCAATTGGACAAATGTTGGGATTTGGGTTTGTTTTCCCAGGAACATTTGATGTGTGTGGATACACTGTGGGAACAGATACTGCCACTGCCACAGAGCTTTTCTGGGCTCAGTAACAGCCACAGAAATATCTCCAGGCAGATAAATCTCATCATTCCTTCCTGATTCTTCCCAGACAGAGCACTCCTAGGATCCATGGATTTAAAAGGGGTGGTTGGGAATATCAGTACAGCCAAACACCCCAAAAGGATTGAAAACAAGAGCAGGGCAGTGCAAAGAGTGCACTGAGCTCCTCAGAGCAAAATATTCCTTGCTAAATACAAGTCTAGGAGGAGTCCTGGCTATGTAAAATAATGGAATTAGAATGGTTTGGGTGGCAGGAGACTGTTAAATTCCCACCCCTGCCATGGCTAGAGACACTTTTCCCCATCCCAGGTTGCTCCAAGCCCTGTCCAGCCTGGCCTTGGATGCTGCCAAGGATCCAGAGGCAGCCACAGCTTCTCTGGGAATTCCATCCCAGCTGCTCAGCACTCTCACAGGGAAGAATTTCTTCCCGGTATTATCCCATCTAAATCTACTCTGTCACTGTAAACCCACTCCCCCTTGTCCTGTCCCTCCAGGCTCTTGTGAAAATTCCCTCTCCATCTTCCTTGTAGGCTCCCTTCAGGTACTTCTGAGTGTTTTCCTTTTGCTTTTAACAAAGCAGCTGCTTTGGAAGACAAAGAGGACAATCCTTCAGCTGATTTTTAAGAGCTCCAAGAGGGTTCCATCCAAGGCAGGCAGCTTCTCCTCCTTTGGAAGGACAAATTTAGGGTCAGCCTGGAGATGTGGACAAAGTGACCAGCCTGAGGTGACCTCATCCAAGTAGAAATCAGGTTTGCTCTGAGTGCTGCAGGAACTAGATCACCTTAAGGTTCCTCCCTCATTCACAGTTTGGTAGGCTCAGTAAGTGGCTTTATAGCTTGTTTTCACTTTACAAGTGTCTCCAGAGCAAAAACAAGGAGTACTTCAAGTACAAGAAGCACAAGAAATACAAAAAGGAAGAGACCCCACTGGCTGCCATAACAACAGTGAACTTGTTGATAACTTCATTTTCACTAACACACCAAACTGTTCTAGTGCTGGTGGCCACAGTTCACATCACAATGTTAATCCTGAGTAGATGAATAACAGCAACTACTTGAACTGTTGGGTAAGAAACAACACGTCCTGACAGCAGCCTTGTGCATAAGTGATATTTTCAGACCTCCTATGGCAGATCTGTCTTTTTTCCCCCACTACCTTGTTTTTTCATCACTTTCCAGCTCTCCTATTGCTCTGAGCCCTACTGATGGTACAGAGGTACAGCACATTACTATGGAATACTCATAAATAAGGGAAGACTATCAGTAAAGGAAATTTTTCCTTCCTCCTCAGAATAAATGCTTAATTTCCAGACACGTTGATTTGGAGCTGCCAAGAATTAACCTTTAATAAAATATCCTTTAACAAGTTCTCTTTGAAACTTCCTGCACGGGCTCAGTACTGGAGTTAATGAACCCCCAATTTCCCCTCCTATTTGTGAATGCCAGGAATGAAATCGTATTAAAGGGGTGGATAAACAAATTAATACGGAAAAGGTCATCAGTGATGATTAAAGACTAAATCATTAATACCTGGAAGCTGGGAGGTAAATGAAGACAGAACTTGGTCTGGTTTGGGTGGGAAGGAACCCTAAAGTTGATCCAGGTCCAGTTGACCCTAGCCCAGGCTGTTCCAAGCCCCATCCAGACCAAGCCATGCTGATTTCTGCTGCAGTAAATTCTTAGATCAGCTGCATCCTTGGTGTGAATCAGCACAGCAGGTACATTCCAAACAGTCCAATGTCCTCCCTTCCTTTTATTCCTTTTCTGAGACTCTATACCCAAGGAATTTCCAGAAAAGTAGCTTAAATAAAAAGGGGATGTGGTGCCCAAGTGAAGGGCAAAATAAACTTTTGAGTGACCCAGTTATCCCAGCAATGGCCAAGGTATTCCTTAAACATCCTGGGGTCAGGAGAAGAGTGATCTACTCTCCCTCCTGCCCCTGTTCTAGGGGGATCCAGGTCCCAGACACAATTTTTGGAAAGGGTTTTGAAGTCAATGAGCAAAAAGCAGCAGGAGCCTCAGCTGTACCTCAATTATCTTTTGTCAGAAGCATTTTGGGTGCCTTGTGGCTGATCCCTGGGGCTCTGCAGGCAAAGATCTCTGCTGCAGTGTTAAAAAGAATTAACTGAGTCCTACAAATCATTTAGGAGGGGTGTTGCACCCTATTATTGTGGGGAAGTTGCCCACAGATGGAAATGGTGGAACTCCATCATTCTGGGTGTTCAAATAAAAATTGGATGAGTCTTTTCCATTGCTTACACCCAGGACTTCCAACCTGACAGATACAAAGGGATGGATTCTACTTTGCAATGGGTTTTGATGTTTCATCCAGAAGTTTGCAGGTGCTACTCTACACCTTCTCTAATCCCAGCTCCACAATCTCCCCTTTTTTAGTGCACCAAACCTTCTGAAAGGCTTTTGTCTCTTTCGTCTCTTTGCAAAGAATTCACCTGCAATGGATGTGCTCAAATCTTAGCCCAGGAAATCCAGGAACACCCCTGAGCTCTGCCTTTCCCCAAAATCCTTCTCTAAATATCCTTTAGATTGTTGTTGCTGCCGTGCATCACAGCCACGAGGATCCAAAGGTCTTTTGCCTTTCCTTTCACTGGATGGAGTTCTTGTCTTCCTCATGGACCAAATTCTCCTCACCTGGAGGAAGCTGAGGTAAAAATGAGTGTCTGCAAAGGTGAGACAGAGAACAACTTCTCTATAAAAAATTACTTATCGAAAGCTGAACTACAACAGCTTGGGCATAGCTGAGCAAATAGAAGTTAAACTCCTGTGGTTTGATAATTTCATTATTCATCCAACACCTAGAAACTGTGCAGGTCACTTGAAGAATTATTCAAAATCTTAATTACCTCTGTGAGACAAGAGTTAATTTCTAAACTTTTCTATGCCAGCACAGGAAGATGTTCCATAAAACAAGCAAGTCAGAGGGGGTGATGTTTGCACAGAGTAATTGCAGTGCTCTCCCAATTTCAGGAAAAATACATTATCAAACATATCCACACTGACACCACAGCATTTCAGTCCTGTGCCTGAAAGGAAGGAAGATTTCACCTGGGGGAATGAGCAGCAAAAGAATAGGAGCACAACCAAATAAACAAGAAATGCAAGGAAAATACCAACATGTTCTATCACCTGCTTTCATTCCAGAGCCATGGTCTCCCAAGAGATGCAGCTTCTCCCTGGTTTCACAGACAGTGGTTTGGGTGGGAAGAGATCTTAAAATCCATCCCTTTCCACCTCCTCTGCCATGGGAATTATCCCAGGTTGCTCCAAGCCCTGTCCAACCTGGCTTTGGACACTTCCAGGGATCCAGGGGCAGCCACAGCTTCTCTGTGCCAGGGCCCCAGCATCCTCTCAGGGAAGGATTTATTCCCAATACCTACCACCTGTAGTAACCATAAATTCTGGGAGCACAGTTTGAGCACAGACTAACTGCCTTTGTAGCTTATTTTTTTCTTAACAAGGTCTCCACAGCAAAAAGAACAAAAAAGACAAAAAGTAGGAACCCCCCCCCCCCACCAGCCTCAACAACAGCACTGAGGTTTTTTACAACACCATTTTCACAAACACAACGTGTTGTGATAGTTAAAAAGAAGCAGCTCTGTGCTGCATCCTCTGTTTTCAGGCCCAGTGACATGGGGAACATCTCAGCCCAATCCTGCTTGGAATCTCCTGTGAAATTGAAGCTCCTTTGGGAGCTTCCTGCAGGCTCCAGGTCAGAAGATTTTGCCTTTGACTTGCTCTGTAATGGCTCTTTCAACCTCTGGGGCTGCCACATTTTCATCTTGTATATATCTTTAATAAAGCAGGAGACGGGGAAGATGGAAACAACACATCTCAGTGGAATACAATTCAAATAAAGTTGTTAATAATAAATAATATATTTGGAATTTATATTGCTGCTGCTACAACCCAAGCCTGTGATTGTGGGCAATGCTGGGATAAACAGATGAAAGGAGCAGAGGACAGCAGTGAGGCTATGAGGATTTTAAATTTGCTACGAGGCACAATCAGGTATCTAAATAATAAATATCACTTAGGTTTCTTCAAGCCTGAACCAGACAAGACATTGACCCTGAGAAGTCAAATTCTGAGATGGAAAATGAACTCAGCCTTGATTACAGATGGAGCAGAGCTCCCTCAGCAGAGCTGCTGCCATCCCTTGTGGGCAAGGAGCTTTTTGTTTTTCAGGCAATGGCAAATTTACTTACCATTTCTTTACCATGAAAAACATCCATTTATTCTGCCTTTCATTTTTAAATGACAAATCTACAGACTCCATTCCTGCATCCTGGATTTTAAGGTACAATAAAGTTTTCTTGGTCAACTTCTCAGCTGAAAAATAACATGTGTCAGGAGTGTCAGCTTTGAAAATTTGGAGGTAGAGCTGCAGAGGAGCAGGTAAGTGAAATTCAGTGCATCTGTTGGGTTCTTGTTGCCAAGGTTTTATCGTTACAGCAGCATCTGCCATCACCTTTCCAAATTATTTTTGAAGTGAAATTGCTACATTCATTTTATTTCATGACTTAGCAATTCAATGGAGGACAAATTATAGTTTCTAGGGTCATATCAAGGTTTAGATGCACATCCAGGAGGATCCTAGGACGATAATCTCATGATTGCAGAGACACAACTTGTTCCAACTGTTCTAGTTAACAAAAATTACAGATTTTCTACAAAATCCTGTTCTTCAATGGCTACAAAAAATACACAAAACAGTAATTCCCGCATTTCATGACGTTAACTTTGATTGATGCAGTATTTTGTACTTTGGCTGACCTTTCCTTCCTTTCTCACAGGTGAACTGGGGTGGGGGGGGGGAAAGGGGAGAGGTGGAGCAATTGGCCAATCCTATCAAGGCACAGATCAAGGGCATGGTGAACACTGAGATTCTTCACAGTCATTAAAATTCCTATATCCTGTTCTTATAAGGATTAAAAAAAAAAAAAAAAAAAGACCAGACAAAGGCACAACAGGAATCTGTTCTCTTGACAGCAATTTAATAACATAAGAAAATGTTCTGAGCCACTCTCATTACTGCTTGGAAACTTTAATCTTGAGGACTCAGTTCCTGTCCATGGAAACCTTCAGATCCCTTTTTACAAGCTGCAGAAAGGGAAGGGAATATTTGTAGTTTAATTATACATTTAAACACTTTGGAGAAGCCAGAGCCACTTTGGAAGAATGCTGTAGTGTCCAGCTGAAGGGTTCTCCAAGGAATGTAAGGCCATGCCTGAGCATCGGGAGAGTCCCAAATTCATGACAGCTCTGGGGCCAGGCTGGGAGAGCTGGGGGTGCTCACCTGGAGAAGAGAAGGATCCAGGGAGAGCTCAGAGCCCCTTCCAGGGCCTAAAGGGGCTCCAGGAGAGCTGGAGAGGGACTGGGGATGAGGGATGGAGGGACAGGACACAGGGAATGGCTCCCAGTGCCACAGGGCAGGGATGGATGGGATATTGGGAAGGAATTGTTCCCTGTGAGGGTGGGGAGACTCTGGAATAGAATTTCCAGAGAAGCTGAGGCTGCCCCTGGATCCCTGGAAGTGTCCAAGGCCAGGCTGGACAGGGCTTGGAGACACCAGTCTGATTTAGGTGAGGAACCCAAGTCCAAGAGCTCTGGTGATCTCTGTAATTAAGGGACAATAACTGCAATTTCATCCTCAATTTATATCTTCTGCAGGACACAGGGAATGGCTTCTCACTGCCGCAGGGCAGGGATGGATGGGATTTGGGAAAGAATTCTGGGCTGTGGACCTTGAATAGAATTCCCAGAGAAGCTGTGGCTGCCCCTGGATCCCTGGGAGTGTCCAAGGCCAGGCTGGATGGGGCTTGGAGCAACCTGGGATGGTGGAAGGTGTCCCTGCCCATGGCACAGGGTGGAAATGGATGAGCTTTAAGGTCCCTTCCCACTCAAAATCATTCCAAGATTCCAGGATTCCATGAAAATGCTGACAGTTTGTCACAGGAGTTTCTTCTGCATTTTTACGCAAGGGCAAATCCAAGAAACCAAGAACTTTCCAATATTACATTTATTTCTCTATTGCTATCAACAACTCCTGAAAAATTCCCATCAGATTTCCCTCTGTTGCCTTTTATATCAACAGTTTATGCACAAACATGTAAAATTAACCCCACATTACTCAGCCAAACCCTCCCCACACCTTTCCATCCTTAAATAACAACATCCCAACCACCACCCTGCTCTGGGCTTGTGGAATTAACTTGGGAAATCACCAGCTGACCACAGGGACAGGAGGTAACAGAGCAAGAAATTAATTTTCCCTTTCTCCACTCTCCTCCATCAGCTATTTAGAAGCCTTCCAGGTGACCTTTGGGAGCCAAGACATTTTAAGGAGAACTGGAAATCCAATATGGAAGAATCAGTCAAAATAATAATTCTTATGGAAGAAGCTGTAGTATTTCTCAGAAAAACCTGGATTTTCTGCTTAGGAAATGTGAAACAACTTCACAGCCAAATATTTTACATAACTCAGAGCAGAAACAAAGTCTGTGTGGCACATTGTTATATTGAATTGTTAACTATTAGAAATTGTGATTTGTGCATGAGAGAAAATGCCTCAGAAAGATGAGAATTGACAAGATTATAAATTGGTTTAATTCACTGAATCTCAGCCTTCTAACTAATATCATACAATAACCAGACATGCTTTATTTTTCTCTACATTCCAGTCACTGAAGATAAACAAAGAAAACAACTGAAAGCAAACCCAAATGACCTGCTCACATGTGAACAGCCTGAACCACAAGCCTATAAACGACCCTGTTTTTAAGGAAATCATCGTTAGCTGCGTATTTTATATGGTAATTGTACATCCCCAGTTTATGCATAACAACAGCAGAGTTCTTCCCTTCTGATTTCAGTGCCACTTGAGCTATGCAGATTTCTAAAAGCTTATGAATATACAGAGCAACAGAATTGTTCTGAACATCTGTAAGCAAAATATGAAAAGATGTTTGGTGCTGAATGAACATCCTGGGTTGTGTAATGCTGGCCAAAAATGGTGTATTTATGTATTAGGAGAACGCACTGAAAATAGCTCCAAATCCTGCACACCCTCCAGAAGGCTTTTTCAGATTGTCCTCTGTATGGCTGTCACCAGAAAATGGAAAAAGAATTTTCCATTCCATTCTAATCAAATTTAATTTCCCTTCCCTTCTCCCATAAAGTGGAAAAATAATTTTCCATTCAACTCAAATTTAATTCCCTTTCCTTGCATTTTCTCTTTCCTTTTCCTTTTCACTTTCCCTTTCATTTTCCCTTTTTCTTTTTCACTTCCTTTTCATTTTTCCTTCCCTTCCCTCCCCTTCCCTTTTCATTTTTAATTCTATTTCTATTTCCATTCCATTCCATTCCATTCCATTCCATTCCATTCCATTCCATTCCATTCCATTCCATTGCAATTTAATTCCCTTTCCCTTCCTTTTCCTTTTCCTTTTCCTTTTCCTTTTCCTTTTCCTTTTCCTTTTCCTTTTCCTTTTCCTTTTCCTTTTCCTTTTCCTTTTCCTTTTCCTTTTCCTTTTCCTTCTATTTCTATTTCTATTTCCATTCCACTCCATTCCACCTCAAATCATCCCTTTTCCCCACTTTTCACAATTTCCAGCAAGTTTCTGCCTTTTTGGCTGCCTTGCAGCACCTCTGCACAGGGCTTCAAGTGCCCATTATTTGTCCGTGTCACTTTTCACACCCTTTCCATGAAGCCCATGTGAGAGTTTGTCACTAAGAACAAGCCCCAGTGTCACCATTTGGCATAAAAATGTCAACAAGAAAATAAACCAAAGGAAAACTTCCAAGTGTGTCCAAGAAAGAACAGGATTTTCTCCTCCAGCAGCATTAGGTGGCTACCAGAGTTTCTTTGGTTTAGATCACAGAAAGAAACTGCATTGGAGTTTTGTAGTGCAGAGTAAAAAAAAAATGCAAGGGTTCGGCCTGGAAATGACAAGATGCTGTGCACTGAAGTGTGTGAAGAATTAACAGATTATTAATCAGAATAGAATATTTGTTCATACACTGACTCATTAATTATTAGGAGACAGCAATGGGATGGGCATTCATAGATTTCAGTACAGTTTGGGATGTAAAGTCAACCCCAAATCTCCTCAGTCACAGACACGCATTTCACTCTTCACATTCATAATTCAGGAGTCCACTCCTGATCCTTAAAAACCAAAGAGGAAAGACTCACCTGAGCACACCTCCTTGTAGGTAGGGTTTGGGGTATGTCCTCCTGCATAACCCACTTGAGTGGAATACACTCCTTTCTGCCTCCAGAACTTCCTCTCAGCTCCCCAGAAACACCCCATACCTGAAGAGGGCACAAAATACACATTGAGAGGTCAAAATCTGCCAATACTCAATCACTCATTTGCATATTAATTGATACAGGGCATAGTGGAAGGAACATCTATCGGCAGCACCTGCTGGTCAAGTGTTGTCCAAGTTTATTTATAGAGTAACTATAAAGAGAAATCCATTCTGCATCAGAGCACGACTCAAGCACAGCCTGATTTATGCTTCTGAATATCAATTTATCACAGAGGACAAACCTTGAAAGGGTTTGAGGGCCCAAACAAGGAGAAATCTCATGCACACACCAAAAAATAATTTCTTATAAGGCAATTGTGCTGTTTGTGCAGCACCATTTTTACCTGAAGTGATTAGGAAGCTGTCAAAACACAATAATTTGTATTAATGCCAAACAGTTATTTAATTTTCTGCTTTCAGGCAGAGGTGGAAGCAATAATGGATTATATTATATGTTATAAAAAGGGAAAAATGCTTCAGCTTAACAATTTATGCACAGAGATATTTGATGTTCAGACAAGATTTTTGTAGTCATTCGCCCCCATGGCCAATTATCAAAGGACATCAGACTGTTTAAGGGTCTAAATTAAAACCTCTTCTGGTTAAAGGAATAAGCACCACCTACACTGACAATTCTCTGATGGCTTAGTTAAATAAATGTTTAAGGGACTATTTATTAAAGTTTTTATTTAGAGTGTCATGAAGATTCCAGTATTGTCAAATTAGAGCAATGCATTTTTCTTTTCAATTATAACATCCTGTTGCTATTCCCTTTCTAAAACAGTTGAAATAAAGGCAGTAAAAATAAACATTAAATACACTATTTCTGTATACACAGAAATTAGTGATTCATGAGAGTTTTCTCCAGGTAACCCTGCAGATATAACAGGGTAAAAAGTCATAGAAATGATCCTTCAAAGCACAACCAGAAGAGCAGAGCAGCCCCTCCTTGATGCCTCACAATGTTCCTTCTTTGAACCTTCAGAAATTACCTTCAAATTTAAGTTTTAATTCACCAAAAAGTACGGAACTGGGATTTCTACTTCTAATTCAGATGCTTAAGCAAGCTGCAGCAATTAAAAGCCAAGGCTGCTCCTGGAGATCCTGGAAATAGGCAGGAACTCTTGAGGACAATTCCTGCAGAAGATACAAATTGATGATGAAATTGCAGTTATTGTCCCTTGGTTACAGAGACAACCAGGGCTCTTGGACTTGGGTTCCTCACCTAAATCAGACTGGTGTCTCCAAGGCCCATCCAGCCTGATCCTGGACACTTTTAGGGATCCAGGAGCAGCCACAGCTTCTCTGGGAATTCTATTCCTGGGCCTCCCTACCCCTACAGCCAAAAATTCCTTCCATCTATCCCTGCCCTCTGGCAGTGTGCAGCCATTCCCTGTGTCCTGTCCCTCCATCCTTGTTCCCAGTCCCTCTCCAGCTCTCCTGGAGCCCCTTTAGGCCCTGGAAGGGGCTCTGAGCTCTCCCTGGATCCTTCTCCAGGTGAGCACCCCCAGCTCTCCCAGCCTGGCTCCAGAGCAGAGCCAGGAACTCCCATGGAATTGGGAATTGGGCACACCAAGACTGTATGAAACTCCTTCCAAGGGTGATTTAACTTGTTTTGGGGTTTTTTTTTGCTTAGATCCCAAGTCTGGATCTGCATGAGACACATGGAAAATAAACTCCTGCCCAACTCTACTTCAGTGCTTTGCATCCTTAATATTCCAAGGGAAGTTTGAGCTCCAGCTGCCTAAAATTCCAGCTGTGCCCCCACAGCAGGTGAGGCTGAGCCTCTCACAGGAAGCAATTTATCAAACTACCACTGGCTGGACAAACACACTGAGGGGAGGCCAAAGAGCAACATCATCCATGCCAAGGAATGGGGCAGATCCACATTTTCTTCCACATTACATTAAGAAGACAACCCAAACTCAGGTTTGAGCTCAGATCCAGGCCCAACTCAAAATACAAAGCAGAAATGCTCATTCTTACTGGTTTTTTTCAGGGATTTTAATGCTCAATAAATCACTAATGTTGCTGTTGAAATCCCTGATCATCAGGGCTGTGGCCAATGACCTGATCAATAACTATTATTGGGGATTCTCTCATTGATAATCATCTCTGACCCCTCTTTCCAGGGGCAGGGAAAGAGGCTGAGGCTCTCATAGGAGGCAATTTATCAAACTACCACTGGCTGGACAAACACACTGAGGGGAGGCCAAGGAAAAACATCATCCATGCCAAGGAATGGGACAGATCCACATTTTCTTCCACATCATATTCCTAGGCCAGTACCTAGGAATGCGTGAATGAGCAACCCAAGATTAAGAAGACAACCCAAACTCGGGTTTGAGCTCACATACAGGCCCAACTCAAAATACAATACAGAAATGCTCATTCTTACTGTTTTATTTCAGGGATTTTAATGCTCAATAAATCACTAATGTTGCTGTTGAAATCCCTGATCATCAGGGCTGTGGCCAATGACCTGATCAATAACTATTATTGGGGATTCTCTCATTGATAATCATCTCTGACCCCTGACCCCTCTTTCCAGGGCAGGGTGGATTCCTCATCCCTGGTGGGATTTAAAAGTTTTGGGGATGTGGCACTTGGGGACATGGGTCAGTGGTGGCCTTGGCAGTGCTGGGGGATGGCTGGACCTGAACTATTTTGTGACTCTGTGGATTTCACCAGTGACCTGTGTCCCCATCGTGGTTCCTCCATCTTTCCCTCTTCCAGCTGATCCCTGAGTTTATTGTGCCGCCCTTTCCCGGAGAGAAAGGGATTTTATTCTCCTGAAGAACTGCTCTCATCATTTTCTCAAGTGTGCTGCCACCTCACACAAACAATAAATCCTCCCATCCCCGAGAACAGATAAAATTGAAATCTTTGTCATAATAAAACAACCTGCTGGTAAAGAGACATCATTTACAACAATCCAGCACTAAATTGCTTTCCCCAGCATTAATCCATTCAGCTGATGTTTGTTATGCTGCTAAAGTGGTGCCACGTTCGACAGAGAAATTGTCATAAGGAGAGAAATATTAACAATAAAATCCCACATAATATTCTGGAATTAGACACGTGAGCTCATGGAGTGCCTGTTTTCCAGAGCACTGGCTGCCTCTAGCCATGGTTAATGTGGACAATTATCACCAAAACAGGGCAATAATTTCAGTTCAAGGTTTCGCGTGGTCGTGTAGTACAAAAAAAAAGTTTACATCCTTTAATTATTACTACTTTAGTACGGAAACTGAAGAAGTAAATAATTCAAATAATAAATTTAAATAATTAAATAAAAACGCAAAGGGGGAAACAAATAAGTAAAAAAAAAACAAGGAGGTAAAGAACCATAAAAGCAAAATAAGCCACCCATATTATAATTTAAAACTCAAAAACATGAATGTGATTTTAAACTATTCATGAAGAGATTTGCATAATCCCCAATAGTGGGGAAGTGAGTGCAGCTTTGGAGTTACAGAGGGACCTTCTGGAGGCATTCCTAAGAGGAAGAAAAAAAAGAAGGAAACAGGGAAACACTCATGCTTCTAGAAAAAATAAAAAGTCTTATTTGAACATAATGGGTATTGCAGAGGAGTGTTTCAGCACTGAAGACATTTGTCACTTTTTAATTGCTAATTTGCAAAACAAAAACAAGAATAGTGATGGGTTTTGACTGACTCTTAATTGAAATTTCAAAAGGCGTTTTAATTTCTTTTTTTTCTGGTTTTGAACTTCAAACCCAAACAGATTCAGACAGGAATCTTTAAATTTTCAAGCATCCCTATGAAAAAATATTAATCAAACAATTGGGGATTAAATTATAGAATCTATATTCCATTCCAGCATCCACATCCATTTTCTCCAGCTATTCTCTTTGTGGATCCACACTCCTATAGATCCTCTGAACAGGGTTTTTTGTCACCAAGGACCCTGTGTTTCCATAGGCAACCCTGTAATTTGCATATTCTTAATAAATAGTCAGCATAAGCTGAAATATTCTTCTAAAATAATGAAAGCAAAGTGCTACTCTGATAAGAGAGATAAGCACTCCATTTGTAGAGATAAAAAAAATTTGAAAAATTCCGAGACAAACAGAGCAGAATGGAACTTCAGGTGTTAGCAGGGATGAGCAGCTTTTATGGATTAACCACATTGACCAGGTCTGCACAGGAGCTTCAACATCCAGGGATTCATTTATTTCCCTAAATGGAGACATTTGGGATCATTTGAGATGCCTGAGGATATCCAGGACATCTGTGTGCACAAGGCTGACATAAATGACACAGAATTCAGGAGAGACATGTGAAAGGGCAGGGTAAACACTCCTGGACATGGCAAATGGAAGTCATGGAATCAGGGAATGGTTTGGGTGCGAAGGGACCTTAGGGATCACCCAGTTCCACCCCCTGCCATGGGCAAGGACACCTCCCACTGTCCCAGGGTGCTCCAAGCCTTGTCCAGCCTGGCCTTGGACACTTCCAGGGATCCAGGGGCAGCCACAGCTCCTCTGGGAATTCTATTCCAGGGCCTCACCACCCTCACAGCCAACTATTCCTTCCCAATATCCCATCCATCCCTGCCTTCTGGCAGTGTGCAGCCATTCCCTGTGTCCTGTCCCTCCATCCCTTGTCCCCAGTCCCTCTCCAGCTCTCCTGGAGCCCCTTTAGGCCCTGGAAGGGGCTCTGAGCTCTCCCTGGATCCTTCTCCTCTCCAGGTGAGCACCCCCAGCTCTCCCAGCCTGGCTCCAGAGCAGAGGGGCTCCAGCCCTTGGAACATCTCTGTGGATTCCTCTGGTCTCTCTCCAGCAGCTCCACATCCTCCTGATACTGGGGATCCCACAGCTCCAGTTGGGTCACACCAGAGTGTCCCATTTGCATATCTTAAGACAGGAGAAACCAGTCCCTACCCCAGACACAGACATTACAAAACCCTGAGAGTCCCTGAATCTGAAGTTGAATCAAATCTCCCTAAATACAGTTATTTGTGTCTGATTTTGTGTCTATTTCTCTTCCACATCCATAAAAAATGACCAGCCCTACAAGCTCAGTAGGACTCTGTGCTGCAGAGATGAGTCCCAGACAAAATTACTAATTCCAAAGTAATCTATCCTCATAATAATGTTCACAGCTTGTAATATTGTTAATTCCTTTTTTGTGTGTACTGTGTACAGAAGCCATCAAACAGCACCAAAAAATCAACTGGAAAACTTATTCGAAAATTATTCAACATTCCAGACATTTTCTCCCAATCCCACAAGAAGCTCCACAACCTCCAAAGGAAACCTTTCCTCACCTTTGTTCTGATCTCTTCTCCAATACCTGTTCCTATCATATCTGAATGATCCTTGGTCTCCAAGAAGATTCCCTGATGCAAATTCCTATTTATGATTCCATTATGCAAATGAGCACAGGCAACAAATTTGCATAAGAAGGGTGCTCCTGACCCAAACTCCAGCCTCACAAGCGGCACCCATTCTGTGCTAATTAACACCCATTAACTCCGGAGCTCAATGGAAGCTTCGGGGACCCTCAGCCTCCCATTTATTCCATTTATTTAAAGAAAGTCACAGGGGTACATTGTGTTCTACACTGGCCAATTTTCATTTCTTATCATGTACAGATATAAAATGTTTTCATTTGTGCAATATTTTTAATGCCTTTTGTCCTTTATTTTTGTGGAATATCCTTCTCTGGCAGCATCAGGTGCAGACACACCTGACTTCCCACCGACCTTTCCCTCCTGCCAGCTTTATTTCCCAGCCTTCCCTCTCTCCCTGCCTTCCCACAGCAGATCCAACAGGACATCCAGAAGACTCTTTTTTTTTTGTCATATTTTGAAGAATGAATGCATTATTTCCTTGGCATGCCAAGCCTCTCCTGGCCCGCCGCCTGCCATCCCTACACCCACACTCCAAGGCACTTTTCCATGCAGCAGACTAAGGAGCTGTTCCCATGCCAGCAATGCCTCGCTGAGGAAGATGAACTGCAAAGGACACGGATCCTGCTCCTCCTTCTGTTAGCGGGATTTTGGGATGTGTTCCCCCAGCTGGGAGGGGTGTGTACGGTGGATGGAGGGGGGGAAATGTCAGTTTTAAATATAATAAAACATGCTGGGAGAATAAAGAGCAGAGGAAAACCTCTTCCCAATGCCCAGAGGAGGGGAAGGAGTGGGACAGGATCTTTCCAGACTCTCGTGCCAGGCTCTGCTCGGAGTCCCTGGGAGCAGTGGCTGTGCCAGCTGCTCCAGTGCCACAGGATCCAGCCACAGGCTGCTCCCATACACTGAGGAAGCAAAGGACAGCCAAGAGCACATCCCACCAACTACCTCAGAGCTTCCTGCCCGAGCCAGCATCTCCGGGAGCTGCAGGCACAGCTGCCAGCATCCTGCTTCCCTTGGCCAGCACAGGACTTGGCCCAGATTTTGAATACTATTGATTTTGTTCCCTCTAAAAAATCTGGAGAAGGAAATGCTCAGCTGCTTCGACCTGAAATGATTTTTTTGTTTTTTGTTTTATTTCTCCCCCTCCCCATCCTTCCCCAGCTGGAATTGAGCCTCGACAAGTTCCATCCCTATAGAATAATGCTCATTCCATACATTTCAGCCAAATGCCGAGTGTGATTGGCATTTTCCTCCTTAAAAAAAACTGTGGAGAGCAGTTGGTACAGCTGATTGATTGAAGACAGTCCAAGTACTGATATTTCTGAGCACGGAGCCAAAGGGATATTGATGCTCTGTGCTCTGAAATCGTGGCAGCCATTAATTCTTAGAGCTCCTCAGGCCGAAGAGGGGACCTTGGCTTCACCAAGGAAGGTCAGGATGAGATCTTGGTGAGCACCATTGTGTTCCCTCCCCAAAAAACATGGGCAAGGAAGCTGTGATGGGAACCTGCAGATCTCTGGAGGATCTGCTGGGGAGAGTCCACAGGAATCCACAGAAATCCACAAATGTTCCAAGGGCTGGAGACCCTCCAGGCTGGGAGAGCTGGGGGTGCTCATCTGGAGAAGAGAAGGATTCAGGGAGAGCTCAGAGCCCCTTCCAGGATCTAAAGGGGCTCCAGGAGAGCTGGAGAGGGACTGGGGACAAGGGATGGAGAGACAGGACACAGGGAATGGCTTCTCACTGCCAGAGGGCAGGGATGGATGTGATTTGGGAAGAAATTCTTGGCTGTGGACCTTGAGTAGAATTTCCAGAGAAGTTGTGGCTGCTCCTGCATCCCTGGAAGTGCCCAAGGTTGGACAGGGCTTGGAGCGCCCTGGGGCAGTGGAAGGTGTCCCTGTCCATGGGAACTGGATGATCTCTAAGGTCCCTTCCAACCCAAACCATTTGCTCCAAGAGCAAACTGGATCCCAAATCCCTTGGGAAGGGATACAGCTTTGTTGTGCTGTATCCCTCAGATAGAGCTTTGCTGAACACTTTGATACTGTCTGTGCACTTACACAACTCTTATTAAGGCCTTGAAAATCTAAAATGATCAAAGCCATGTCCTCAAGATAAAAATTCAGCATGAAACTACCCCAGAGCCTTTGTTCTGAGTTTCTTCAAGTTCTTGTCGAGGATCTGGAAAGAATTCCAGAGTCAGATTGAAATGCACTCTCATCTTTTGCACAGCACTGAGACACGTAGGGTGCTTTGGAAGCCATCTGGATCCATATAGGATTAATGTTATCAATCAGGATTTAAACAAAATTGTACCACTGATACCCTCAGGGGTTTAACATCCAACAGTCCCCGAATATCTGAGCAATCACAGAATATTTGAGATCACTGGGAAACAATCAGCTAAGAAATGGTTGGGAGGAATAGGAAGAAAAAAACGGTGAAACAGAACAAGTTGAGCTGAAAGAAATGAAACTGCTGATGACAGATGGCATTAAGAGGATGATCTTCCTCGATGAGCGTTGGCTCTAATGCTCCAACAGGGTTGATAAATATGTTGAACAGCTTGCCTGGGGCAAGTCAAACAAAGCCCTGGGCAAGAAATTTAAAATGCAGTTTGCCTAACAGAGCAACTAAAGAGGAATTTCTTGGCTCACCGTTTTGCCAAGATGTGTTCTGTTCACACTGCATGAATTCCCAAGTGAAACTGTTGGGTTTGCTTCTTTTTTTTCTTTCCATAGGAGAAGCAGAAGCCTCATGTTCATTCAAATTAACAAATGCCCAGGAAATTGGTTCCTGCCTGTGGCTGCTGACGTTGGACGCGGGCGTGGGCACGTGTTTGTGTACGGATGGATGTTTGGATAAAAGCTGCACAACAGATTATTGCAAAAGGAAAAGCAGATTATCATCAGAGGGAAGGAATTTTTTACTGTCAAGAGAAAAAACTGCCATGTTTTCAGCATGGGAAATGTGTCAGAAGGATGACTTTGGAAAAAAACCCTTGAAGACAACAGCACTCAAACTGGGAAAAGCAATGGGGAGATACAGAAAGCGACTTCAAAATGTGTTTATCAAACCCATTCTAAAGCATGTTACAAGTTATAAATAATACAAACTCAACAGGATTCAAACAAAGCTGAAGCCAATATCCAGAATGTTAATAAGGCACAAAGCACAGTTGCTCTGAACTTCCCAGGCAGAACACAAGAGGTTTCATATATTCCTATTTCAATGCAATTTTGAGCTTAACCAGCAGAGAGCAGGGACAGACCCAAGTCAGTGAATCCCAGCACTTCCCAGGGTGGCCTTAATCGCTGCCTCCATATCCTTCCCACCCAAAAAGCAGGGATATTTAAACCATTTTTCTCCTGAAAATCCAGAGAGCTGCTTTCTGGTGACTCCACACAATAAAATTCCATCACCAGAATTCTCTATTGGAAAACTTGCATCTAATTCCCAGAAACTGGAAGATACAGCCCAGCCAAAAAATCATTTCTGGTGACCTGAAAGGTTCTCACCACACACTGGAAGAATATGGAAAAGCAGCAGAAGCCAAAATTTGTGACCTTTGAGAGCTGGCCAAGAATGTCCCTGTGCCTATGACACTTCCCCAAACCTGGTAGAGCCAGGAGAACAATGGTGCACCTCAGGTTCCACCCATGAGCAGCACTTGGACCCTCCAGAATTTCACTGTGGACCTGAATAATCAGAATCTCAATAATCCACTTTTCAGGAAGAGAACTTGTGAGAGTGAAGAAAACCAAGAGCCTTGTCAGTTCTTCCCTCTCTTTTTCCTTAATCTTGAGATACAGAGTTTGTTTCTAATCACTGCAAATAATCAAGCCAATATAAATTATAATATATTAAATATTATTTAAATACTCCACAACTGAGGTATGAGTGGTACCAAGGCAAAACAAAAGAATCCTCTTTGGAAAAATACCAAAGGATCCCAATTACAGGTTCTTTGTTAAAAATCTCTTTTTCATGCCTTGCCTGTGACTTTCAAAGGTTGGACTCGATGATCTGGGAGGTCTTTTCCAACCTTATTGAATCTCTGATTTTGTGCCTGTTGAGTAAGACAAACACCACTTAATAAAATCTGTATTTTCAAACTTTTTCCTTCCCATATTTTGCTTGGTTTGTATTTTTCAGTAAAACTTGGGATGAGTCAAGGGAATTGTCAAGGTCCCAAGGTGGCCAGAGCTCCAGGAGGGTTTGGACAATGCTCTCAGGAATGCACAGGGTGGGATTGTTGGGGTGCCCTGTGCCAGGTCATTAATTCAGTCAGTGATCCTGGTGGGCCTCTTCCAACTCAGGATATTTCATGATTCTCTGAAGATCAAGCATGAGAGAATAGGAATCAGAAATGTCAATTCATCCAAAAACCAGTTCAATGTCTTACTCCTGTTTGGTCTTTGATCATGGAAACATCACGGACCCCAGAATGGTTTGGGTTGGAAAGGACCTTAAAGCTGATCTCATTCCAGCCCCCTTCCACTAGACCAGGTCAAGGTCCAGTCTAATCCATCGATTAGATCAAGTTTCATTCATGAAAATTCACTAAAATCTGTCTACTTGGCTTTGTATAAATCATCAATCCAATCATATATAGACAGGTGGAGCACTGGGAAAAACGAGATGAGCAGGAGGCTTTGGGAATTCAAGGCTGAGCTCAGACTCTAAAAGGTTTTCTCTCTGAAGCTGATTTCCATCATTAGTGGTGTTGCTATTTTCAAACCCACAGCACACAAAGCCTTTGCCACAGATTTGAATTCCGCTGTGCTGGGTTTTGGGTACAAACACAGAACAAAAGAGAAACATCCCCAAAAGTTGACTTTTTCTATTTACAGGGTCATTGATATTCCTACGTTCCATTAACATCAAAGAGAACTGTCACAAAAGTGTAAAATTCAGGAAGGGGAAACCAATAAACACCTGTTTCCTTTCATGTTTGGGGATTTGGTAATGCAGCTGATTGAATGTTTGTGGCTGGGATCAACAGGCAGCATTTTCCATGAACAACTGACCGACATCCAAAGCAATATTGCACCACAAATGGATCTGACCTGAAGGAAAGAAGAGCTATCCACAAAGCAGGGACAATCAGCCCTTAAGTGCAAAATGTTGGGATTGAAATTGCTTCTGTTTCATGTCTAATCCATTATAGAGTCATCTTGAGGAGTCCTGTAGACACCTGATATTTCTAGCCCACAAATATGATGCCTGAAGCATCCCAAGGACACAGAAAACAATGTAAAAGTTTATGGTCAAAAATCTAGTTCCTTGAACTATTTGTTTACTGCTTCTAACTTCTCTTACCAAATAAATTATTTGAGCACTGGAAATATGATGAATAAAAGCATCGGAAGTTCTTAGCACAGCCCTAAATTGTACAAAAATGGAATCAAAACTTATCATGGAATGATTTGGGTTGGAAGGGATTTTAATGATCATCCAGTCCCACCCCTTGCCATGGGCAGGGACACCTCCCACCATCCCAGGCTGCTCCAAGCCCCATCCAGCCTGGCCTTGGACACTTCCAGGGATCCAGGGGCAGCCACAGCTTCTCTGGGCCCCCTGTGCCAGGGCCTCCCTTCCTGGACATTGGATAATTGGATATTAGCAAGGAATCCACCATCCCAGGGAAGAATTCCTTGCTAATATCCAATTTAAATCTGTTCCCTGTCAGTTTGGAGCCAATCCCTCTTGTCCTGTTATTCTAGGTCTTATTTCAAAGTCCCTCTCCATCTCTCTTTCAGGTTCCCTTCAGGTATTGGAAGGGGCAAGTAGGTCACCCTGAAGTGTCTCTTTTACAGGCTGAACAATCCGAATCCTCTCAGCCTTTCCCACAGCAGAGCTGCTCTATCCCTCTGATCATCCTGGTGTCTCCTCTGGACTTGTTCCAGCATCTCCACACCCCTCTGATGTTGGAGCCCAGGGCTGGGGCAGCTCTGCAGGTGGGGTCTCACCTGAGGGGGGCAGAGGGGCAGAATCTCTGCCTCCCCTGAGGTTTCTGAGCTGGGTCATGTCCAGCTCTCACCCACCAGGACCCTCAAATCCTTCTCCCAGGCCTGTTCCATCCCTTCATCCCCAGCCTGGATTGATCCCAGGGGCTGCCCCACCCCAGGTGCAGCACCTTAATCTGAATGAGCACAGCAGAATGAGCCCACAGATACTGTCACTAATCATGCCTCAACCTGGCCACCCTCCTCTGTTCTTTCAAGAAGAGAGCAGTTTCTCAATATATTATGTTTCCAAAGTCTGTTAGGGATAAAAAGAACCTCTGCTACAATAATGTGGTGAAGAGATTAAGATAGAGCTACACGGTCCTATCATCAAGCTGATTATTTGCTTCATTGCAAAGCATCACATCTTTAGTTCAGCCATTGATTTGAGGCTTTCAAATCATTTTGTGATCTTCCTTCACTCTGAGCATTCCAGCGCTTGGCAGAGATTCATTTTAGATCATCCCCGGTCATTTGCCACACTTTAGTGCTCCACTACTCAAGTAGAACTTGATATACACAGAAAATAAGAGATGTCATCAGGGCTGTGTAATCCATTTCATATAAATCCATCTCTGCAATAACACCGAAGCCTTACCCTTGTCTTGTGAAAATCTCTCTTATCTCCCAAGCCACCTCGGGGAGCATGAGATAGAGAGAAGCAAAACAAAATATATTCTACTCTTATAAAAGCAAAGAGCCACGTTTTGTTACCAGCAAAATAGGAATCACTTCTAGGGCCTTGCTGCAGAAAACAATAACTTGTTTACAAGGTTTGTTTACTGCAAGGAATAGAAAAATTGACTTTTCTTTCCTTTTTTTTATTTTCTGATGACTATTGCTGAGTTAAACGAACTGCCACAGCCACATTCAGCAAAAGTAATCTCATATTCCTTATTATATTCGTAGCCTTAGATTTCAAACAACAACAGAAAGCTGTAGGCACCCTGACAATTATTTAAACCTACAATCTATAATTGCTCAAGAGCAAAAAAATAATTACGTTCATATAACAAGCAATTCAACAAGCAGCCGTTTCGTCCTCCTTTCCCCTTAACCCTTTTCCAAACCAATAAATGCCTTCCAAGAGCATTCAAATGGATCTATTTTGAACCATAGCTGTCCTTAATGGAAATATGGAAGTTCCAAGAGTTATTTTCTCATCTGTTGCAAGGCAATGCAATGATGGTGAGTTCTTACTTGCAAAAGAGAATAACTCTTCCTCCCCATCTCCAAAAAAATAAAACCCAAAAGATAATTACTCAAGAAAATACCAGAGTAGATTGTTAGAGAAAAACTAATTTATATCCAGAGGGTCAGACAGAGGCCAAATATTAATGTGGTCAGTCATTTGCCCATGTGTGCAGCACAATCATTCCCAAGAAACCTGGACTGGCAGCATTGGAAATAAAGAAACTATAAAAAACTCCGAGGCAGAGTGGCACCAATGGCTCAGCAAAGGAATTGCCATCATTCACAGCAAAGTCCATGACCTGCAGCTCTCCAGATCCATGGTTTCCTTAGGCATCCCATAAAAAACCACCCAGTGCCCTCCAGACTGAGCTGAAGGGCTGTGGTAGCACAGTCCTGCTGCAATAAACAGCCTGAGCTGGATTTTGGGGAGCCTCTGGCACAGATCCTTGTGGGAACGTGTTTGGATAACTGCAGCTATCCAACCAGGCTGGGATAACTTGGGATAACTCCACAGTTATGGGGAATGAGCTGTGGTGCTCCAGGATGGAGCTGGATCATTCCATGCTCTGCACCCAGCCCACCTGAGCCCAAGCACATCTCCCATATCCATGTCGGAACTCAGGACACCCCTCTGGCTGTCCTGGACTGCCAAGACCCCTGCCAGGGGGCTCAGAGACCCTGGCACAGAGCCCAAGATGCTTGAGGTTTTTATTATGACCCATGGAGCAAATTACCAACCTTATATGAAGATCTCCAAGCCATGACATTTAAAGTAGAATGATAGTGAATTTATCACAGGGTGAAAAATAGATTTTTTGGGGTTTTTAGAATGGGGGTTCAGGGGCGCAAAATGGAGGGATCTGGGTGTGTCCAGCCTTTCTCCTTCTTTTTCTTCTTGGCCTCCATCTTCTGCTGTGATGTTGGCACTTTTGGATTGGTTTAGAGTAGGAACTCACTGTCTAACATAGGTGATAGGTATTGGGAAGTTATTGTAAATATTGTACACGTGGTTTTCAGTATAAAAAGATAACACTGAGGCAGGCAGTGCCTCTGACTGTCTTGCTGAGCGGATCTTGGCTGGACAGGAGAAAAAAATTTAAAAATAAGAAACAATAAACAACCTTGAGACCAAGAACTGAAGAGTTCTGACTCCTTCTTCAAGTGCCAGGCTGGGAAAAGAGACTTTCTAACCCATCTCGGGGTCACTGTGACCAGCTAGAGATCCCAAAACATGCCAAGCCACAGACACATCCACAATAAATTGTTGTCTCATTTACAGCATCATTGTGCGATCAGCCACTTCATCTCCTTTGGAATTCTGGGGATTTTTATGGACACGCAGCTTCAAGGCAGGTCAGGGACTGTTATTGGAATGTTTTATCAAGTTTGTAAAATTTGCCCAGCAGAAAAAGATTCACAAAATATCTTTAAATCATTATTTCTTGTGATTAATCATGGAATGAAAGGATGGGTTTGGGTTGGAGGGGACCTTAAAGATCATCCAGTCCCACCCCTTGCCATGGGCAGGGACACATTCCACTATCTCAGGTTGATCCAAGCCCTGTCCAGCCTGCCCTTGGACACTTCCAGGGATCCAGGGGCAGCCACAGCTTCTCTGGGCACCCTGTGCCAGGGTCTCCCCACACTTCTAGCCAGGAATTCCTTCCAAAATCCCATCTTAATCTACCCACTAGCAGTGGGAAGCCATTCCCTGTGTCCTGTCCCTCCATCCCTTGTCCCAAGTCCCTCTCCAGCTCTCCCGGACCCCTTTAAACACTACAAGGGGCTCTGAGGTCTCCCTTCTTTTTCCACAATACCCAGGATGAATTACTCCCAGATTCACACAGAGGTGACCAGCAAATTACACAATGGTGTGAAGAGGGAACCTGTGAGTGACCAAAAATCCTTCTACATCTGAAAAACATGCCCAGATCTTTAATGCAGTAAAATGATCTTGGGTTTGTTGGTCTCCAGAAAGCAAAGCAAATTAAAATCTCTTTATCCACTGCAGGGATAAACCCCATCCCATTGGGTGAGTCTGAGTGTCACCATTCTAACACTTAAACCCTTGCACTTGTCTTCTCTTGGATTGTCAGAAAAATCCCAGAGAGTCACCTAAATTAATCCCATCCTGCTGTGCAGCTGGATGTCGGAGTCAGGGATTGTCTGGAGCCTTGGGAAGTCCTCACTGGTGCAAATTCAGAGACTGAGGGCGCATGAGGGACGGACACAGTGACAACAACATTCCTCACCACACTCTTCATCCCAGAAGAGTCAAAAAAAGCTGGATAACCAATATACAAACAAGGCTCCATGTCACCCCTTTGGACATGAGGAAGACACCCTGCCCTCTCTCCACGCCTGTCTGTAGATGCCATCCTTAATTCCAAACACATTCCAGCTCCATCCCCTCGACTCGAGCACGTGTCTGCTCCTGCATAATTCATTACATGACTCTCAATAATTTTCAGTCAAGGTTCAAGCAGGAATATGTCACACCAGGATTAGATTATTTATGAGCATAATGTTGGATTTAAGCCAATGACACACCAATAAATTTTATCTCCAAGCCTGGCATATCTCATGCTGTTTTCCCTGGCTCACAAACAAATAACGACGCCTGTCTCAGAATTACTCGCATTCAACTTAAATCAGATTTTTTTTTTTGTGGTTAGCTCTTATCTTGCTTGAAAAACTGATCATGTTGTTTCTTTCTTTCAGAGGCTGAAGTGTGGTTTTGCTTTCATTTCCCAAGTGTGTCCTGCACAGAGAACAAAGTCAGGTGTTCCAGAAGAAAAATCTGGAATAAGGAGCTGTTTGAGCCTCTTAAAAGATGAGGTTTTACTGTTTTCTAAAGACCAAAGACCTGTGTCACCCAGGAAAAACAGAGCCTGTACCAGCCAGCACTAACTGCCATTGAAAATAATCTAATTTTAGCACTACCCAAAATAAAAGAATAAATAATGTTTAATACATAATACATAAATGCACATTATATATACGCTTAATACATATATATGTTTAATACATAAATACAAATTATATATAAATGTCTATTAATATAAATATTGTTACATAAATAGGTATTGAGACAGAAAGGATTCTCTGAGCAATTCTAGGAGCAATTCTTCCCATCCAACCTCATGCAAACTTGGAACAACTGCACTGAAATCTCCACTATTTGTGTTCACATGTGGCAAAAGGTGCCCAAGCTCCCATGACACTCACATTCCAGTTGCAATGGAATAAAATGACCTTTAAGGTCCCTTCCAACCCAAACTATTCTGGAATTCTGAGATTCTATTCCAATTAAGCCCTCCACATTTCAGGAGTATTTCTGAGCCAGTATTTAAAAAGTTGGTGAAGATTTTTGTATCTTTGATCTGGAGCAAAGTTATCTAATGATACATTTTTTCAATAACTTCATCAGGTGAGAAAAACTCCTGAAAATCAGGAAAATCACTCTAAATTCTCCCAAACTCAATAACTCAGGAGCAAGCAATCCATATTTTTTAATATAGAACCCTCTTTGCTCAGTCTCACATGCCCAGATCTAAAATTTCTAGGCTGTGCCAGCAGCCTTGTGAAGATAAATCCATTAGGATCTGCTGACAACACTTTGTGGATGTCACAATATATCTCAAATTATCAAAACAGCACAATTTTCCCCCTCCAAAAACCCTCTTATATATATTTTTTTTTTGTGGCTGAACAGAATAAATCATCAGCACTCCATGTGTTTTATTCCATGTCACCACTCTCTTGTGCTTTACTAGCAGAAATCCAAGGATAAATCTGATGGCAAATGTGCCCATCCCAGCACATAAACAAACACATACACAAATATATCTCCTGCAAAGCAGCATCAATCTGATCAGGGCAGCCTCCAGTCATTAACAGGATAATTTACTTCTATTTCCAACTTAAACCAACTCAGAATGATGCCAAGCATATGTTCCTCCTGCTCATTGATATACTACTATTTATCACAGGCAAGGAATTACTTCTCTGCAAGGCTTTTGCAATTGCTCAAGGTGCTTGTGCTGCCTTTTTAGCATGGGAAATTAAAAAAAAAAAAAAAAAAAATTTTTAAAAATTAAAACCCTAAATAAATACAATATTACTAAATTTTCAAAATTAACATTTAGATAAATAAGAAAATAATTATCTTCTTCAAGAAAATTCCTGCTGTTGGAGATCACTGAGCCATATCCCAGAAGTCATGGAAATTAACTGTGTCTCTACTCTTTTCTGTGGCAATATCCCAGAATTAAAAGGTTGTTTTAAGGTGAATGATGCTGATTAAAAAGCTGCAATCTGACTTTTAAAAACGCCCAGATCTTCCCTAATGTGCAATAGCCACTCCAAGCAGCAATCCACACAAAGCTGAATTCTTCATTACCTCAAGAAACCTAAATTAACATAAAAAACTCCCTGATGGAGGAGCACAGAGATTGTGTTTGAAGGCCACATTACTTTAGTTTTCTGAAGGAAAAAGAGATGTGGCTCCTTTGAAAGCAAAGGATGTTTTGAAGGGTTGTGCTCATCAAGGACATCTTTCACTTTGTGTTAGGGATATTTTATTGTCCCTTATTAGTGTTTATAAATGTCAGGAAATGTCTTTGGTGAGGACTAAGCAGAGCTGTAGCATTTTGTTTTTATCAGGGTCTCCTTGCCTGGTGCTTTGCCCATTTACATTCCCACAAAGCTGATGCACAACTCCATCAAATCAGAGCAGCAGCATTTAAAGCACAATCCTCAGGATATTTCACAGGACAAGAGAAACTGAGCATTGAGATTTTTATTTCATAAGGTCCCAGAGTTAAGGGTTTTTCGGTGTTTATTACCTTATTGTACAACAGGTTCAGGGGTAAATTTTCAGTTCAGGGCTTTTCTGCTTAGGTTTTAAAATCTAAACAGAGAACATGCCCTGGCAATGATTTAAAACAAAACCCTAGAGGTTTGACCAGCAAACCAGAGCATCTCACTTCAGGCAAGGTTGTGAGGAAGAAGATGATCTGAGGAGAAGGATTTGGGGATGGTGGTGAAGGAAAAGTTGGACACACCCTGGCCATGAGTACTTGGAGCCCAGAGCCCCCCATGCCCTGGGCTGATCCCCCAATGTGGGCAGCAGGTAAGGGGGGGATTCTGCCCCTCTGCCCCTCTCAGGTGAGACCCCACCTGCAGAGCTACCTCTAGATCTGGGATCCAATATCAGGAGGATGTGGAGCTGCTGGAACAATCCAGAGGAATCCACAGAGATGCTCCAAGGGCTGAAGCCCCTCTGCTCTGGAGCCAGGCTGGGAGAGCTGGGGGTGCTCACCCTGGGGAAGAGAAGGATCCAGGGAGAGCTCAGAGCCCCTTCCAGGGCCTAAAGGGGCTCCAGGAGAGCTGGAGAGGGACTGGGGACAAGGGATGGAGGGACAGGACACAGGGAATGGCTTTAAACTGCCAGAGGGCAGGGATGGATGGGATATTGGGAAGGGATTGTTCCCTGTGAGGGTGGGGAGGCCCTGGCTGTGGTTTCCCAGAGAAGCTGTGGCTGCCTCTGGATCCCTGGAAGCGTCCAAGGCCAGGCTGGATAAGGCTTGGAGCAGCCTGGGATAGTGGAAGGTGTCCTTGCCCATGGCAGGGGGTGGGACTGGATGGTCTCTAAGGTCCCTTCCCACCCAAACCATTCCATGATTCCATATTTAGGCAGTGGCTTCAATTATGATGAACCAGGGCCACACAGCAGGGGTTGGGAACTGGGCCAAGTTTCAGACCTCTCAAAGAGGCAGCCAAAAGACAAAATCAGTGTCTGGAAGAGAGGAAAAAGGAAAATGGGAAATAAGGGTAGATTTCTTTAATAAACACCCTGGAAAGGTAAGAATGGCTCCACAGTTTGGTTTAGGGACAGAGCAGCCTCCCTTTAGGCCACTCCCTTTTGTTATGCCATGATTTCCAAAGCTTTTTCTCTCATTCCAGAGCTGCAGAAATGCTGTGTCCACTTTCTCATCACTATAAAACAGGCAAAAAACCAGGACAGCATTAATTCCTGAAAACAGGACAGCATTAACGCCCCAGAACTCTGCAAAGCCAGCCAATTAATACACTTCCTTCTCTTTTCCACATGCTGAAAGAGAATTAACACAAGAGACATGAACCCCTTCTGCAATACATTCCCTCTGGCTCTCAATTTTTCCACAATGTGATCCTTGCACCATGTGATGATATTGCTGTGGATGTTTCTCCTCCATTTGGGTCAGAGCAAACACGCCTGCTTCAACATCATCAGGTCTTACATTTTCTTCAGATAGAGATAAAACATCTTCTGATGTGTAGCATTGTTTTAAGGTTTCTTTTTTTTTCTTTCAAAAAAAATTGCTTGTTCTATTTTTACTGTCTACAGAAAAAAAAATAAGAAAGAAGGAAAGGGAAAATAAAAAGGTGCTTCTCTTGAGGGCCAAACTTTTGATCCCTGTGGTTTTCTTTTTCTGGTGAAAAATAGTCATTGAAAATTCAGCTGGACCAAAAGACTTCCTGACACTGGTCCTCCTCTGACACAGCCACCAGCAGCTGTTCCGGGGGGACAAAAAGAACCCTTGTATGGATTTATCTGTTCTTGAACCCATCACCCCACTTCCAAGGGAAATCATTTTCTTTTAGTTGAGAAGTTGCGCTAATGAGGCCTTTATCCACAGAAAGAGAATGGTTTGGGTTGGAGGGGCACTAAAGTTCATCCTGTTCCACTCCTTGTCATGGAAAGGGATAAATTCCACCACCCCCGGTGGCTCCAAGCCCCATCCTGTCACTGTCATATTTTCTGGAAAAATCCCTTTGCCCAGATTTCTTCTCCTGGGAAGCTGAAAAGCCTCAGAGAAAAATGAAAACAATAATTATCTTATTGCTTCTCCTGTGTTTTGCTGCTTTGGAATGTAGTTGGAGATTGTTTATCCAACAGGTGGTTGTTTGATTGGCTTAATGTGAATTGTTTTTATTTAATGACCAATCATGGTCAGGCTGTGTCGGACTCTGAGGAGTCCGCCATGAGTTTTTAGTTAGTATCTTGTTAAGCCTTCTGTAAGTATCCTTTCTCTATTCTTTAGTGTAGTTTTAGTATAGTATTCTTTGAGATAATATAATATAGTATAGTATAGTATAATATAATATAATATAATATAATATAATATAATATAATATAATATAATATAATATAATATAATATAATATAATATAATATAATATAATATTAGCCTTTTAAGAACATGGAGTCAGATTCTCAATTCCTCCTTTGTCCTGGGGACCCAGCAAATACCACACTGTCCAACCTTTATGGGAAGGAGCTGACACCCCCAAGGGAAGGAGGTGAAGCCCCCAAGAGCAGGCTGTGTTGGAGGAACTCTCTTTTCCAAGAGCCCCAAGGAACAGCTGAGACCTTGCTGGACAATCCTGGGGGACCCTGGTTGATTTTTTAAATAACCTTTGGAAGCAGTGGGAATGCAGTTGTGGCAGGACACAATAACTCACAATAGCTCACGCAAAACACAACAATAATCCATAACAATCCCATAATCCATGGAATAACTGGAATGTGCTGCTGTCTAGTAAGTGCAGAGCAGAAGGTGACCAGGCCTGGATGTGTCTGCCAGCTCCAAAATATCCATAATTAGACCTTATCAGTTCCTTAACATCCTATTTCTGCCTGCACTTTGTTTACATCAAGAAACCAATTATCGCATTACAAGCCAGTCTGTGTCAAGCAAATACAGCTCAATGTGCTCCTACATTCTAAAAGTGTTGTAATTACAAATCTGAGCTGTTGCCAGATTTCACTGGAGGTAAATAAGAGCCCTTCTATGCACACACCATATGCACAATGCTTCCTCTTGGAGAAATCAGGTGACATAGAAATCCTAGGGAATACAGAGGTGCTCTGGGATTAACTGGAGTCTTGCAGCAGCAGCTGATAAGGAAAAGGACTGCTTAAAATTCAACAGAAACCTGATCAGAAACATCTCTGAGCATAATTTACCTGCCTATGGCAGGGGGTTGCAATGAGATCTTTAAGGTCCCTTCCAGCCCAAACCACTCCGTGACGTTATCATAATGCAAAAGTGCATTTAAATGTGTTTAAAATATGCAAGAGTTACAATGGTGCTGAGGAAAAGACTAATTTCTTGAAGTTGTGAATGTTCTGGAGCTTTCAGGCATTTGGGGTTTTTTTACCCCTGGGAAATAAGTTGAATTTAAACCCTAAACTGCTTCTTGTCAAAATATTATCATCCGCCCTTATATATATATTTGGATTTTGAGTTTTGATTAGGTTTGGGGTCAAAATCAGTCTCTTAAGACAAGGAATTTTTAACTGAATATATCCATGG